>NC_044031.1:423580744-424325744 GCF_901765095.1 Microcaecilia unicolor
TGAGATAACTTTGCATGCATACTACTTCCACTGTAATAGAAGATGATACAGAGAACAACCTATCCATTCAATCTGCTTAGTTATTTCTGTTCACAATACTAAGGATATATCCCAGCTGTCCAGCATAGATCATGACAGTTATTTGGAGGAGGAGGAAAGAGGTGGATTAGTTTTCAAGGAGGGGCAAGAACTCAACACTGTACTTAGTAGTCCGCTGGAAACAGTGATTATAACATGATCAAATCTGAGTTAATAGCTGGAGTGATGATACTAAGGAAATCTATCGTAGCAATATTTAACATTCGAAACAGCAACTATGATAAAAGGAGGAAAATGTGGGTTTTTTTAAAGCTAAAAGTTATATAGGACTAGATTCTGTAAATAGCATCCAAAGATAGGTGTTGAAATGATACGTGCTAAGCTAGTATTCTGTAAAGGGTGTCTAGGTAGAGGACCTTTACAGAAAACTAGCTTAGTGTCACGTCCCTCACCTCCTCTTCGGCGGGACGCTCCGGCGGTGCGGGAACGCCTGCCGTTGTAGCGGGTCTAGCATTCCAGTCTGTGTGGCGCTCCCCCTCTCTCTCCTTGGCGCTGTGCGCGTGCCCGGACCACCACGTTGCCCTATGTCCTACCGGCTCTGCGCACCTCCGGGGCTGGTCGGGACCTTCGGTCCGCCTTCTTGCTCCGCAAGGATTGGCCCTCTCCGCGGGTGGACTCCTCCTTCTCAGACCACCTACCTATGGCAGCTGTCCTCTCCAGCTGATTCCTCTTAACGTCTGAAGACCAGCACTACTTCTGGGATGATTTCCCTCTGCCTCATTGCTTCAGCTTCTATTTGGGGTAAACGTTTCTTACCCTGTTTTCTTGCTTGCCTTGTTATCCTGATACTGACTCTGCCTGTACCTGGATTACTTGCGTGTCTGCTGCCTTCCTACTGACTCTGCCTGTTCCTGGATCTTGCCTGCTGCCTGTCTGGCTGTCACGCTCATCACCCTGCTTCTTGCTCCATCTCGTAAGCCCTGCAGACTGCCCGCACCTAGGGGCTCAACCTCTGGGGAATGGCAGTCGGCGCAGGTGAAACCCAGGGTTGTCCGACCGCCAAACAGAGCCTGGTCCGAGTACCAGGCTTGGCAGCGCTCTACTTGGTACAAGAACTCACAGGTCTGACACTTGGAGAGAGCACCATCTGAAATTAAGAGATGGTACCATAACTTGGCTCAGTCTGTTCCATCACATGCCCCCTCCTTATTGTTCTTCTTTTAACAGGGATCCTTCCCGGGTTTTCTGAGTTTGGTGGTGGAGGAATGGGGATGAGGAGGGGGACTGAGAAAGAAGGACAGGGTTTGCATTGAGCTAGGAGACAGACAGCAGCATGAGTTGATTGGTATACTGTTGATGAACAGTACACCAATCAGGACAAAGCCTATTCTGTGGAATTTGTGAGGAGTTTTGGCAGGTTGGAGGGTCTATGGTGGGAGCACGTGCTGGGGAAGGGCGCAAGTTACTTACCAGGACAGCAGGTTTAATTTTTGCTGTACTTGTTCCCAGCAATTTCAATGCTAGGCATCTTCAATGTTCTGTTCTCTGTTTTCTGTTTCTTCAGGTGTTTTGTGCTTCCTGATTTGCTGAAGGCAGAGGGGTTTTGTCTCTGTGCAGGCAATATTCTCTGGTAAAGCAGGTTGATGGGTGAGGGGAGTGGAGTGAGTGTTGGGAGGAATGGAAGGGGTTATGTGACCCAGAATAGTACTTTACACAAGCAGTTATATGATAAAAAAATTTGCACCATGTAGTCAAGAGGCTAGACTTGGAGAAGAAGCAGTGGAGATATAAAGGCTTGAGTCTGCTACATGTTTGGGAAGCACACTCCACCATTTCTTCTAATTTTTCATCTTCTTCTTCATTGATATCAGATGAGGCAGATGATTTACTAGGAGTAGGCTGGGGCAGGGGCTTTTTAGTTCAGGTGCTGGAACAATTGCAGAAAAATTGCCAGTTTCCTGTAGAGGCCATTTCTTATGTACTATTGTCTCCTTAGGTTGTCAGAGGTCTCAGAAAATTGCAGCAGACAATGTTGCAGGTTAAATATATTGATGTATATATGTTACTGGATAAGTACAGGGATGTAAGCAAAAAGAGGAAGGGTGATGATGCTAAAGATGCTAACCACCCACTGTACAACTCCTTTACCCACTCATCTATCAGTTTTCCCACCACTACTAATCAAAGCCTATTTACCCCCGTTTCTCAATGCCATCATACAGAAAACGCTCTCCAAATCAGTGCTATAGCATGGAACCGGCAGTCTACTGCTATTGAGACCACCACACTAACACAGAAATACTCAGGCTGACACTCACCACCGCTTGCATCACCTTGTAACAGAACCCAGCCACTCGTCACATGACACTGCTCCCGCATTACAAAAATTCTGCCAGGGGAATCCAGGAAGCAGCAAAGGAGGCTTCCCAGAACTGGAACCAACTCCACGCTCGAACTGCTTGATGATACTGAGCTCCAGTCCCAGTAAGAAAAAACTCACACTTCAAAGATCCCTCAAAAAATGTTGCTACCTCCCAAAACTAAAAACAGTTGAAACCTGGCCAAAATCCCTGCTAAGTTTGCCTTCTTTAGCTGTCTCTGATTGGTGGAATCACACAAACTATTTCATCAATTAGCAAAAATTAATTCACTATCTCCAAGCCCTCTCCACTCATCTCCCTCCTCCCCAATTCCACTTAACCCTTCATTTCCCCAACTGAGCCAAAAGTAATGTTGGCTCAACCAAGTTATGGCACAATCCTGTGACCCAGGAAAGTGCCACTTTGTAGAAAGGAAAAGGAATGTGACTTGATATACCACCTTTCTGTGGTTTTTACAACTATATTCAAAGTGGTGTACATAGTATATACAGGTACTTATTTGTAACTGGGGCAATGGAGGGTTAAGTGACTTGCCCAGAATCACAAGGAGCTGCAGTGGGAATCAAACCCAGTTACCCCAGGATCAAAGTTCACCACCAGACTACTCCTCCACTCCTAGAAAGCAATATGGAAATAAACATGTATGAGTATAATTTTTTCTTGAAGAACTTTACTATTACATCTTTTCTCTGGTTATTATTTTGATTGTTTATTATCTGTGTTATTTTAAATTTTTCAATAAATATTAAACATATAAATCGCAAATGACTGACTCACCTGCAAATGCGCAGTAGAGACTTCCCTCTCTGTCCCACCCTCGCGTCAAGATGTGATGACATCAGAGGGCGGAACAGAGAGGGAAACAGAGTCGGACTGTCGGACGCTGCCGCTTGGAAACGAACATCACGCACACCAACCTCCACCCTCCCCCCATCCCCGTCGCCGCTCCCACCCCCCTCCATATCAGGCCCCCTGCACTGACCTGACAGCGCTTCTCACCTCCATGTGGAAGTGCTGCAGGCAGCAGCAGAGCGAGAGGTGAGAGGCGCTGTCAGGTCAGTGCAGAGGGCCCGGCACGGAGGGGGGAGGGAGTGGCGGTGAGGAGGGTAGCTGGACATGGGGTGAGAGCAGGGCAGAGAGGAGGGTTGCTGGACATGGGGGGAGGGCAGGGTTGGTGGACGGGGGAGGGGGAGGCCAAGGGAAAGAGGAGGGTTGCTGGATATGGGGGGTAGGATCGGTGGACGGGGTGAGGCCAGGGGAGAGAGGAGGGCTGCTGGACATGAGGGGAGGGCAGGGGAGAGAGCAGGGTTGCTGGACATGGATCGGGGGAGGGGAGAGCAGGAATGGAGGTGAGAATTATTACATTTTGCAAAACACAAATCTCGCCCATTTTAATGGGCTTAACGGCTAGTTAAATATAATGCAAAAGAAAACAAGAGTTAAAGAGGCAAATTGTATCTTTTAGAATTCAATTATCAAGTGTCCTCCAGGACAACTTTTAGTAAGAAGTGATGCCCAGCCTACATATGCAGTGCCATACTCTATTCAGTAAATCACTCTTGGACAATATAATACTGAACTGGCATGGATAACTCAATAATTACCATTGACTGTAATAGCCAGGGCAAAATTTTTTTTTCAAAATGTTTCCTTATCAACTTCAGTGGTGACTCATTTCACAAGAGCTAACATGTTCTTGATTCGCCTGCCACTTCGGTCTTTAGTAATCTTTAATCATATCAACAAACATTTTCTAGTTCACATTTGCTTCATATATAAACTATTTTTCTTATTTTCAGTTATTTTAAAATGTAAAGCACTTAGCTTAGAATATTTCTATTGCGAGACCATTAGCAGACATGGAACAGATTCTATATATGGCACCTATAAATCCACGTGGAACTAGGCATAAACATGCCCTTTTTAAGCTACACACGTTTATTTTGGACTGTGCGCTTTATAGTTTAGGCACAGTTCTTTATAGAATACTCTTAGCGATTTCCGTGCATAAATTGTAATTATTGCCAATTAGTGCTCATTATTGCTTGTTAAGTGCTGTTAAAAATGCTGATTACCTTGTTACGCCAATTAGGTTACCGTGTATTTCTGCGTGGAATCTAGGCACCATATATAGAATCCATGGGCATGCGGCATGTTTTACAATAGCTACATCAGGGTTCAGTCCACTGCAATATAAAAAAACAATCATTAAGACCTGCAAATATATCAGACATTAGATATATACAAAATAGGTTGCTCTAAAGTAACAAAACTACTTTCCTGCCAACGTCTCACAGCATAGTATGTTAAGCTCAAAATATGGCGATGAGGTAGTTACTATTTAACACAACTGTCACATGACCCCACAAAGATCCCTGGAGAAAATCAAATGCTTCACACTCCAGATTTACCATGATTCAAAGTAAATAAACCCAATATTTCTTTACAACAGAAATATTCTAAACTAAGCTCTTTACATTTTAAAATAACTGAAAATAAGAAAAAATAGCTTATATATGAAGCAAATATGAAATAGAAAATGTTTGTTGTTTTCTTTGGCTGTAGAAACAATGTGTCCCCAACCACATTTGTTTTGGGTAGTAGAATGTGTGAAACTTCAAAACCTGCAACTTTATATAGTTCTGCTCACAGTCTTTTTAAAAAAAGGACTAAAACACATCTTAGATCCAAGGGGGGGCCCTGCCATCTCAGACTGATCCCGTTGCTGTACTACTTGAAGGCCAAACCACAGGAACACGGTCAACAGTCCAGAGAAGAACAATGTATTCTGCATGGAGACACAAAACAGCAGTGTTAATAAGACAGACAATAATAAAGTTAGCCACAATCCAACAAAGCAAAATTCTAAGGAAGGAAAAACAGCTCAGCAGGTCCAGAGTAAAATGTTAGTCTGAACTTCTATTGCTACCACTGGGACTCCAGTTCCAATAATATGTTTTATAATATATCTTCTCCTTAATACACTCTTATATCTGTATTTTTTTTACTTCTACGTATTTGTATAATTAGCAGTGACGTGGTCTGACAGTATCAATCTATCAATCCAAATGTTGTATATAAATCAATGTAACTTGTAAGTCTTTCTAAATTCATTCAAAACCCAGAAGTACTTATCTTATGTATTCCGATGGGGACCTCCGTTTCACAAAAGCTTCATCGGGGGAGAAGAAAGTACTTATGCAGAATGATAACAGTCTTTTTTTAATGTACACCGCTGCCTGCGATCACTTCATCAGTAGTACATCGTGCAAAAAAGAAAGACATAGCTTGACAAATGCTCCAGACCCGCTGATGTCTTTTTTCTCCCTTAGAATTTTGCTTTGTTGAAGGATTGTGATTTACATTAAATTTAAAAAAATGTTCTTATGATTAGGCACGCCTACTCTCCTCCTCCAAACACATGCACCTATCCCACAACTACTGCCTAAGCATAGCCCACGGAAGTGCAGCAAGCACATGTTAGTGCTTACTGCCACTTTGTAAAAGGGTCCCTTAGCATTTTAGCCATAGATTTATTTTATTTTAGGTTTCCAAGTTTATTAACACTTTCTATCCCATCTTATGGGTATTCCATCTAGGCGGCTTACATTCTAAAATAGAAAAGTATGTCTAAATCATTTTTTATTAAATCCAACCAGTAACAAAAGAAACAACAGTGCTCAGCAATATTCTGCAGTATACATACAATTGGCAATCCCTCTTCAACCCTCTCCCCTCTTCCCCCCTTACCCAACAGATCCCCTATCAAACGGTAACTACTCATGTAAGCAATACATCGAGTGTAAGTGTCCACAATAGTTAACAATGTAACAGATAACTACATGCCCTGGAAGAAAGAGTAAACCAAAACAGCTCACAATTCTCCTGCAATCATCTGCCAGGGCAACTATACAGGGAAGAAATGCCTTGACACTCCATCTGCAACTTACACAGAAGAAGTGATTTCCATTCATGTAGAGTTGGACCATAGCCCTCCAGCCAGAAACAAAGAATCGCTTGAAGACCAAAAAGAATCTCCTTAGAAAAAAAGCACTTAAAACATGCTGGAGCAGGAACTCTATAAATGTAGTGTAACCAGGGGGTTAAAGGAATTAATTTTTATACTTACCTGGGATGGAGATGTGCTGACCGACATTCCATTGGTCAGCAGAAAAGATTGGAATGCTGAAAAGGACTTTGGAATAGATAGCCAAAGCTCCGTAAGCTAGGAAAAGGTAATGCTGGCAGTTGGGCAGAGTGAGTTTGGTACCCAGTGAGAGAGGATGTGTGGTGCTGGTTGTGAGTGTTAGAGGGGTGATTTGAGTAGGAAAAAGGAGAAAAAATATTTTAAGAGAAGTTTTAATGATTCAGAGTGGCAAAGAAACACTTTAGTGGAAGTGACAGCTTAAGGAGAAGACTGCTTCCACTAATATTTTTGAGTTTGGGAGTTTAGGGGTGAAGGGCACGAGTGAGAGAGCTATTAAAATTTGATTAATGTAAGAGGGAAATTGTGTAACAGTGGTGGGTAGGATTAAGACATTTTTGGGGGAAATATACATTATAAAAGGGAAAAGAATTTTAAAAGGCTGTATGTGTATAGTGAGAGCAGTGAGATAGAATGTTAGGAGCTGAGTGTCAGTAGAATGTTGGGAGCTGTGCTGTACTGCTGAATGAGACCAACCACTCTGATAGAGTTTAAGGAATAAAAAACATAGAATAGGCACTGAAAAGGAAGGGATTTTTATTTAATTTGATTTTATTTAGATAGCGACCCCAGTTTAGCGGTTAAAAGCCCTCATTAGCCTAGATCCCTTGAGAAAGAATAGGAAAGTTAGGGTTTTGCTTCCGATTATTTTATTTAAGTGTGAGGTGTAGGAGGAAGATTGCGGAAAAGAGTGAAAACAGCCGGACAACCCACGAGCTCCAACGCAAGCAAGCTTACATCCCAGGAAAAGAAAGAAATCTACCACAGCTAAGTAACTGTTGACACTGAAAAAGAAACATAGTAAGAAAGAAGCATACACAGACATACATGAGAGAAAATAAAAAGAATATACTTACCCAAAGTCCATGGTGAAGAAAGATTGGCTGGAAACCTGAGAAAAGAGAAAAAGCAAAACCAAAGAATCAAATTCTTGTTAAACTATCCTTACATGATTTACACACAATAACATCTATATTTCTAAAGGAAAACACTTATCTGACAGTGCACTGGATGCAAGTTGATGTTTGTTCTTCCTGTAGAAAGACAAAAAGTTATTTGAATTAGAAAGTATTAGATGTCTTGTTAGGAGGTTTTACCCAAAGTTTGATTACCTGTGCCAAAGAGCTGAATTGATGTTATTCCAAATGCTTAAGCTACTATATTAAAATTGTTTTAAACAAAATTGGAAAATTGAGTTTGTTCTCCTTCTCCAGTAAAATCCTGAATTTTAGTTTTAATTCCTCTTCTGTTCTTCGAGAGCGGAAGACGAGGATAGTATCCTGAACTAGTCCTCTATTCCAAATAGGTGTACTCCCGAATGGTTGCCACGATTACAACATCACTGTTCTGGGAAATCACATCTTTTGGAATTAACCCTGTTTTGGGGGGGACCAGTTACAGTATCAGCGGGTCCCTGGTCACTGTATAACCAAATATAACCTCAAAGCATCAGGAATCAAGGTCCAAAAAGAGATGAGCATAGGTCAGCACCGACACATATGTTCCATATTCGCTAAGGGCACTTTGCATTTAGGGCAGGCAGAGTTCAAAGCAATAGAGGCATAAGTTAATATGGAACTTTGTAAGTCTAAGTGCTTTGAAAATGAGACCCATAATAAAGTCACTTTAAAAGCCCTACGTGGGGAAATATGAAGCCGCAGAGCACATTTGTAAAGCATCTCTTGTAAAAGCATCGGGTATGTCCTTTTAGGATTTCAATGTACATTATCAGTTGATAATGTACATGGAAAGTCCGGAAACTAACTGGATACAAGAGTCACATAATTCAAATCAGAAGTAGTATAGATGGTGAAATGCCAAATGTATTCTTTGCTGCATTCCAAGCTTGTAGGTTTCCAATAATGTTTCCTGAACATCCTCAGTAAGATCAGTCCAAGATAGAGATGAAATATATCTCAGCTGCAAATAAGCAAAATAATGTGTAGGAGACAGGTGAAATTTGTGCTGTAAAGCCTCAAAAGATTTTAATTGTCTTTCTTCAGTAACTGTACATAATAAACATTTAAGACCTTGTTGTGCCCATCGAGTGAAAATACTGTTACCCTGACCTGGAGGAAACACTAGATTATTACAAAGAGACAAATAAGGCATCACAGATGCTGAAAACTGATGTCTCTGACAAATCCAATGCCATACTACTCTAGAAGACTTAAACAAAAGGTACTGGGAAAAATGCATTGGGATAATTTACTACCTGTATGTAAAATGAAACTAAAATGAATCCCAGGAACCAAACTGGTCTCTACAGATGTGATAGAGAAATGTTTTGTGCCTTTAAACCAGTCATTGATATATCGCATCTCAC
The DNA here is from genome assembly GCF_901765095.1 of Microcaecilia unicolor. Taxonomy (NCBI): domain Eukaryota; kingdom Metazoa; phylum Chordata; class Amphibia; order Gymnophiona; family Siphonopidae; genus Microcaecilia; species Microcaecilia unicolor. Next base: position 423,589,695 of record NC_044031.1, read on the forward strand.
TGGCCACTGATAACGTATATTGAGAAGACCCATACCTCCATGCACTTTAGGCATTTGAATTAGGGCCAGTGGGAGACAAGGCTTCCTACCTCCCCAGAGATATATTTGCAAACGTTTATTAAGTTGTCGCTCCTCCTGCCCCCTTAAAAATAAAGGTAAAAGTTGATAAATAGAAAGCCAAAGGGGAACAAGTAGCATACTAAAAAGGTGAATGTGACCACAGACAGATAAGGTATGTGCCTGCCAAAGATTTAGTTTCCATTTAGTGCCCTCCAATAAAGGGGCTATATTAATGGTATACAAAGAATTTAAGTCAATCGGCAGAAAAATTCCCCAATATTTTAAAATAGTATCATCCCACTTTAAGGAAATGGGCCGTGCCAGATGCACCTTGCTTCCAAGGTCAACAGCAATACTCTGGACTTAGAATAATTGAGGGGCCCTTTTACTAAGCCACATAAGCATCTACACGCACCTGACATGTGCCAAAATGGAGTTACCACCCGGTTACTGTGTGGTTGTTGCAGTAATTTCATTTTTGGTGTGCGTCCAATATGCGAGGCTAAAAAATAATTTTTATTTTCGGATGAGCATATTGGACATGTGCCAAGTGGAATTTGACCCGCGTAGGTCTTTACCACTAGGTCAATGGCTGGCGGTAAAGTCACAGACCCAAAATGGATGCAAGGTAATTTTGATTTTGCAGCACATCCATTTTCAGTAAACATTTTAAAAAGGCCTTTTTTACAGGCGTGCTGAAAAATGGATCGGCACACACCCAAAACCCGTGCCTACACTGCCACAACCCATTTTCAGCGCACCTTAGTAAAAGGACCCCTTTGAGAAGAACCAGAGAAACTACCAAAATGCTCAAGTAAGGCCAACAGCTGCACAATAGATTCCTGTGGGGAAGTTAGCACCACTAAAAGGTCATCCACACAAGCTAAAGCCTTAATAGGATAGCCGCTAAAGGTTAGACTAAGCATTTTAGGAGGAGAATTAAGCACGCAAAGAAGAGACTCCAAAGAAAGAACAAATAAAAGTGGAAAAAGAGGGCAGCCTTGATGCATCCTACAGCCAATAGTTATAATGGGAGTACGTCCTCCATTCACCAATAATTAGACTTGGGGATCCCGATAAAGTGTTCTAATTGTCCACTTGAACCAACCCGATATACACACCCGATCTTGCACCATAAAAAGATATTGCCAATGAACCTGGTCAAATGCTTTGGCCGCGTCCAAACTCACCAACATTGCAGGGATGCTGTAAGTTTTACAATATAACATAGCTAACAAAACCCAGTGCACATTATGAATTGACTGCTGAGCTGTCACAAATTCTACCTGCACTGGCCCAATAAGCGTCAATAAAAAGGAAGCCAATCATGAGGCCAACACCCACGACAATAACTTGATATCCACATTAAGCACTGAAATAGGGCAGTAAAAATCCGCCTCCTCGTGAGGCTTCCCTGGCTTGGGGATCAAAGTAATCAACGCAATGTTTTGTGAAGAGGAAAAGCAACAGAATCTATCACCAATCGATGATAAACCAGCAAAGGTCCAAGAAGCTGAGGCATTAACATCAAATAATATTCTCCTGTAAATCCATCTGCCCCAAGCACAGTATGAGGCTTCAATTTTTTAATGGCTTGTTGAAGTTATTTTGCCTGTAAAGGATTATTCAATATCTGAAGATCTTCAGCAGAAAGTTTAGGAAGGCCAACCCTATCCAGAAAATGAGGAATTATCTGAGAGTCAGCTGCCAGGTGACCCTCATAAAGAGCTTGAAAATGGTCGCAGAAAGTTTGCACAATGCAGTCTGGGTGATTGATTATGATGCCCTTTCCATTTTGAAGTGCCCCAATCATTCAAGAGCCACCCCAGGTCTTAACAATATGAGCCAGAAGTTTCCCTGGTTTATTGCCGTGTTGATAAAAATGACACTTCTGACCACAGGACGTTTGTTCATGTATGACAGAATTTAAAGTTCCTTGAGCAGAAATATATATCTCCTTAGTATGAGAAGAAGGGGCCCATATATACATGCACTTTGCCCATTATAGAGTGGTTCCATCTTGCTAATACTTGCTGCTACACATTTATGCCAAGCTGCCCATATAAGCTATAATTTCACCCTGCAGCACCACTTTCACAGAACTATAAAATAATTGGGGTTGATCTACGTGTTGCTGATTTTGCAGGAGGAATTCAGCCCAGTGAGAAGTGAGATGGGAATGAAAGTCCTTATTACCCCCTGCGAAGGGACACCACCTTGTAAATGGTGGAGGGGCTTCCGTCTTTCAATGACTCAGAGGGCTATGCTGTAGGGTTACCCATATCAGACAGGCCTCTGAGGAGAAACCAGACAAAGAGTGTCCCAACCTGGAGGATCCAAGATGGTGTTGAGGGAGGACGTACGCTAGTTGAGTTCCCGTTTTACACCAGAATGCCTGAAGAAGAGGGCGCGCTCCCCAGAGAATGGGGAAGAGAAAAGGCAAAGCCGTGGTGCTCTCCTCCTCAAACACGGCTGGGGTTCCCACCACTTCTCAGTCTATTTTGGAGAGATTCGGGGTCATAATGTCGGGAATATAGGTTCTTGCTTCGGGGAACAGCAAGGCTTTATTGCCGAATCTCAGTGGAGGGAGGGACTTTGAGTCCCCCTGTTGGCACGATTCCCTCCAAGACCCGGAAATAGTAATGCTTCGCTATGGAGGTCAATAATGAAAATGCCCGAAGTGGGTTAGGATTTTCATGTGACCCGAGGAGGTCCTGGCGCAGCATCAACTCGGATAATAAACCAACTGGGGGATTGGAGAGTGAGCTCTTCCCCCCGAAGATATCTGGAGCGGTTTCTGTGGAGAAATTGGACTTGGTGAAGCCAATAATGTCATAATGGACGTACTATAGGAACTGCAGCAGAATGTGAATAACTCTCTTCTTCAGATGTTTAAAAATTTTCACTATCCTGCTTATAATCAAATGAGAAAAATGCCCAAGTTCCGACCTAAATCGGGAGATGGACGTTTATCTCACAAAAACGAATAACGCGGTATAATCGAAAGCCGAACTTGGACGTTTTCAACTGCGCTCCATCGCGGAAGCGTACAAAGTTGACGGGGGCATGTCGGAGGCGTGGTGAAGGCGGGACTGGGGCATGGTTATCACCCGAACAGAGGTGGGCGCCTTTCGCCGATAATGGAAAAAAAGTATGCGTTTGTAGCTAGAATTTAGGGCACTTTTCCTGGACCCTGTTTTTTCACGAATAAGGCCCCAAAAAGTGGCCTAAATGACCAGATTACCACCAGAGGGAATCGGGGATGACCTCCCCTGACTCCCCCAGTGGTCACTAACCCCTTCCCACCACAAAAAATGATGTTTCACAACTTTTTATTTTCACCCTCAAATGTCATACCCACCTCCCTGGCAGCAGTATGCAGGTCACTGGAGCAATTGTTAGGGGGTGCAGTGGACTTCAGGCAGGTGGACCCAGGCCCATCCCCTCCTACCTGTTACAATTGTGCTGCTTAATGCTTAGTCGTCCAACCCCCCCCCCCAAACCCACTGTACCCACATGTAGGTGCCCCCCTTCAAGCCTTAGGGCTATAGTAATGGTGTAGACTTGTGGGCAGTGGGTTTTGAGGGGGATTTGGGGGGCTCAACACACAAAGGAAGGGTGCTATGCACCTGGGAGCTCTTTTACCTTTTTGTTTGTTTTTGTAAAAGTGCCCCCTAGGGTGCCCAGTTGGTGTCCTGGCATGTGAGGGGGACCAGTGCACTATGAATCCTGGCCCCTCCCACGAACAAATGCCTTGGATTTATTCGTTTTTGAGCTGGGCGCTTTCATTTTCCATTATCGCTGAAAAACAAAAACGCCCAGCTCACAAATTGTCGAATAAAACATGGACGTCTATTTTTTTTTCGAAAATACGGTTCGGTCTGCCTCTTCACGGACCCGTTTTCGGAGATAAACGCCCATGGAGACAGATGTTTTCGTTCGATTATGCCCCTCTATGTGAGTTAAAGAATTTATATTAATACTTATCTAACAAAGTGGAAGTCCAAGATATAAAAATAGAGACTTTGATTAAGGAAATGGCTTCTCTATGAAAATCAATAATTTGGTAATGAAGAATAGTTATCTTTCTTGTAAAAATTGGAATTTCTGGAGAACCAATTAAGGGAAAATAACTTCAGAATGATAAATTTACCTATAATATCCTATATATCAGCTATTGAATTCTTGAAGAAATATTTCTCTGATACTTTGGTAATACCTTCTGATAGCCACCTTTTGGTGTCTAAAATTATATTTCCTTTAAAATCTTCTTTATCAGAGAAAACAGATGTAAGTTTAACTGACATTTTGGAAAATTCAGAACTTCTAGATAGAGCTATAATTAGTGACATTCGTCTTTGATTTAGATAGGAACAATGTTTTGAAATTGTATTTCCGATACATGGTTGATAGTTTTTTTGGTTCAAAGATGCATATATTTCCTGACACATCAAGGGAATCGCAGACTGGGAGGTGTGAGGTCTTGGCTTTTAAGCCAGGAATCATTGCCCTAGGTGGGACCTTCCTAGCGCGATTCCCTTGTAAGTGTTTTATTTCCTTATTACTTATTTGTTTGAACCTAAGAAATGATAAGAGTTTGTGGAAACAGATGAAGAATCCTTTGCAGCAACTTCCTTCAGTTACCACTGTACCGGCTGCAATAACCGATTAACCTTCCTCCCTCAGAAAATGTGAAGTGTACGATTAACCATTTTGAGTTTTTCTTATTTTCTTTAAGATTTTTTTCTTGATCTTGGATCTTCCAATTGTGGACAATTATGTAAATATATATTGTTGAGAGAAAATGTTTTCCTTTTTATATTAATTTCTGTATTTCCTGACATTTATGTGATAAATGTGAATGTAATTAAGTAAAATGATAAATAAATAAAATAAAAAAATAAAAAAAGTCCTTATTACGAGCCAAGTAAGATGGAAAATGGCCCAGCCAATGAGCGCACACCAGACAGAGTGGTCCCACACTATCCAACAGCACAAACTCTGCAATGAGACAACATTCTAGTAAAGGTTCCAAATTGCACTCCAATGTTATTTCAGGGAGGCCCACAATGTGGATATTGTTCCAATTGACGTGATTTTCAAGATCATCCGCATGTGCGCATACTTGCCGTTTCAGAGATTCTATGGTACGCGTAGTCTTCTCAGCCATATCCTCCATGTTTGATACTCACTGCTTCACTTCACCAGTGTGCTTGTCTTGTCTGCCAATAAGTTTTTCATATTTGCCAATTGATTGGATAGCTGACTCAGGCGAGGTTCAAAAGCTTTTGCCACAGCAGTGGTAATGTAGGCAAGCTGCTGCTCTGCCCTTTCTGTTCTGCAGCCAAGTTGTGTCTTTCTTAGTAGATTTAATAGTCATCACACTCCCGATCTGAACTAGATATTTGTCACGTAGTCTTTTAAGACAAAGAAGCTAGATCGCATTGCTTTCTTCCTGCTTTCCCAGCCAATCCTGTTCCTGTATTTAAATATTCAAAGGCTTCTGTATGAAGCATTAACCTGGTGATCATCATCAGTTTCTGATTCTTCATGTTCTTTGTCCTGTACTGATTCCACGATTTCATCATCTGTTAGGATCTGATATCCTGGATCTTTTGCATCACTGCATATCCATTCGCTGACATACTCAACATTACAATCAGAGCAACCAGGAACCTGTAGAAGATCTTTGGCAATGTTTTCAAGGACATCATCTTCTTCTTCTCCCTCTCTGTGTCTTTCTGATTTGTATAGAATTATATTCAACTCAATTTTCAGGGTTTCGTTTTTAACCTGATTCTAAACATCAGCAACCATGTAAGAACACTCTTTTATGTTCAATTCTTTTATGAATTGGATCATGACACATTCAGTTTCTATGTCAGTTGGAATAAGTTTTGTAGCAGTTGTTTCCTGTAAAGTTGTTTCAGTGAAACAATAACTCCTTGATCCATTGGCTGCATTACAGAAGTCACATTTGGTGGTGAATAAAGCACATTGAATCTACCGTCCTCTCGCTCTAGGCTTTCTGCCGTAGGATGTGAAGGTGCATTGTCCAAAAATAAAATGACATCTCCATCTTTTCCTGTATGCAGCTGAAATCTTTTCACCTCCAGTATGAAACAAGTGTTGTACCAGTCAAGGAAATCCTCACAACTCATCCAGGCTTTTTTTTTTTTTTGGCTTCTGTATAACAGCGGAAGGTTATGTACGTTTTTGAATGCATGAGGAATTTTAAATTTACCATTCAGCAATAACTCCAACTTATAACTACCGGTTGCATTTCCCCCAACCAACAGTGTGACACATTCTTTAGATGACTTGAATACATGAGCAGATTGTTCCATGCTGCTAACCAGTGATTTACTGGGGAACAATTTCCATTGCATTATAAACACAATCAGGGTCATAGTTTTTGATAAAGTCATTAAATTGACCAAGAAAGTCATTAGCTGCTAGTAAATTTGTGGAAAAGTTTTCACCATGGATTTTGATTTGCCTTATTCTTTGGTGGTGCTTGAAAGCCATCCAGTGCCTACTTTGAAGTCTGAATCCCCTTGAAGTTGATTATTGAAAAACATTGCCTTTTTGGCTAATAGCGACCAAGATATCGGTTGGCCCAAGAATATTTATTGCAGCAACCAAATATATATACAGCTTTATCTACCTTTTCAATTGGTGACCTTTTCATGGGAGGAGGAGGAGTAGCCTAGTGGTTAGTGCAGTGAACCTTGATCCTGGAGAACTGAGCTCAATTCCCACTGCAGCTCCCTGTGACTCTGGGCAAGTCACCTAACCCTCCATTGCCCCTGGTACAAAATAAGTACCTGAATATATGTAAACCACTTTGAATGTAGTTGAAAAAACCTCAAAAAGGCAGTATATCAAGTCCCATTTCCCTTTCGCTTTCCATTTTTCTGGTACAACTCCCTTCCTCTTTTTAAAAAATTGAGGCGTGGTTTACAATAGCATCACCACTTCTTTTTATGTCAGATATTGTTGGTGTTCCTATTCCATATTCTTCTGCCAGAGTTTCCCCCGCCAATCCCTTTCTTAATTTCTCCACAATTTCAATTTTGTCTTTTAACGATTAAACATGCCTTTTTCACTTTTTCTCTGCTGTGTCCAAGCAAGATGAAAGTGCAAGGCGTTTTCCCTCTGAAGCATCCTCACAAGCTTAAAGAGCAAGGTTTTTTTCTGCAGCATCCAAGCAAGATGGAAGAGTAAGACTTTTTCTCTGCCACTCCCTGCAAGCTTAAAGAGCAAGGCTTTTCTCTGCCATATCCCTGCAAGCTTAAAGAGCAAGGCTTTTCTCTGCAGCATCCAAGCAAGATGGAAGAGTAAGGCTTTTTCTCTGCCACGTCCCTGCAAGCTTAAAGAGCAAGGTTTTTCCTCTGCCATGTTCCTGCAACCTTTTTTTCTGCTGTGTATGAGTCAGGAGGAAAGGAAAGGGCCAAAAAAAGGAAAAGGCAGGGTTTTTCTCTGCTGCATCCCAGCTCTTGTTCACATCATTTCCTGCCGCAGACTGCGCGGACTGCGAGGATCAGCTGGGAAGGTACTGTACGGTTGGGTGGATAATGGGTCCGGATAATTAGACATCTGGATGATTGGCATCCTACAGACTTTTTAAAAAAGTAAAGTTTAAAAGAAAAAATAATTTCAAGTAATTTAAACCATGAACCAGAAATTCATTTTTCATGATGCACATAATCCTCTACTCCATCCCCACATTGCTTCTCTTTACAGAGTGTGTGAGTTGTTCTGCTTTCTCAAGAAGATGTGGGAACTGTGATCTATCTCAGCAAAGTAAGACTTTCACTAGAAGCTGTCAGAGGAGAAAAGATTACAAATGGAAAAATGCTGTAATCCCTATGAAGGCTTATAAGTACTTGCGCTGAAACATCAAGCTACATCAACAGACTTGTAAGACACTTGTGCAGATGGCATTGGGGTGACAGCCTTGTCAATGTTACCTTTCTGAAAGGCCAGACTCGGGAGCTTTGATCCCTGCAATCCACCACAGAGCATTTTAAAAAGAAGCCCATTTGTCATCATTTTGTTTCTGCCTGTCCTTGTTTTCCACTTCAGACATTTTTCCAATAAAACAACTGAGCGTCTCAATACTCAGACTTTGAAATACCGCCCTCTCGATAATTCTTTCCTGTCAATAATTTAATAATGTTTTGCAAGATGTTTCCTCTGATCATAAATTTGCATTCATATCACCCCTCTGACATTGAAGCACATTCAGGAAATAAGTGCTGCATCAAAGGAGCTCCTTTTAAAATCTTATGTGCTATCCATAGAACTAATACTCATAACTTAAAGTCGTTTCAAATATACAACAAATTTTACCTGAAACATGATATGAAAAAATAAACAGATAGCTTTAAGAGTCTAGGGGCAATCTAATGCAGTGTTTCTCAACCCTTTCCCCCTTTCCCAGAATCACACCTACTCAGGTTTTCAGATGCATGAGGTAGATTTGCATACACAAACCCTTACTTGGCAGATTAACCCCTACAGATAATACCCAAAATATTACCTTTAAGGATCAAGCAGCACCATTTAAAACCCAGGTTAGGAGCAACTGGGAATTGTTCCTTCACCACACTAGTCACTATCCCCCACCCCCCACCCCCAGCCACCCTGATAGTTGAGGGTGGGTTCTGGTAGTTGGAGGTATGGCATGACTGTCCAAGTGCAGACACTGGCACTTTTAAGAGGCATCATGGGAGAATCAAGACAAACATGAGCAGCTCCAGGCTCACAAGAAGGAATAATCTTCTATCAATTATGCAGGTTGTGAAGTTAAGAACAGTCTGAGGGGGTCTTTTACTAAAGCTTAGCTTGAGTTATCTGCAACAGGGCCCATTTTATTCCTATGGGCCCTGCTGCACATAACTCGAGCTAAGCTTAAATAAAAGACCCCCTGAATTATTTGCAGTCTTTGCTTTATTATTTAGATCATGTTATGGTAAGCTAATGTGTGTTAAGGGCAAGTTATCAGAAATTTTGCCATTTAACACATATCAAAAAGGGGCAATTTTATAACAATTCACCTATAGTTAGGTATCTAGAGCAGTGTTTCACAACCCAGTCCTCAGAGCACATCCAGGCCATCAGGTTTTCAGGATATCCACAATGAATATGGATGAGATAGATTTGCATACCTCCAAGGAAGCATACATGCATGCATGCAAGTCTATCTCATGCATATTCATTGTGGATATCCTGGAAACTTGACTGGATGGGTGTGCCCCGAGGACTGGATCGAGAACCCCCGACCTAGAAGACAACTATGTGGCGCCTATTCTATAAATGGGATGGGCTGTCATTTGCAATGAAAGAACATTTGTCAATAATAGTACACACTCTTCTTAAAAGAGTATGCATTGGGGTAGATTCCGTATAGGGTTCTCACATATAGGCGCCAGGAAAGTGTGCACTAAGCAGCCCTCTTTTACCGATCACACACAAAATTTAGGGGCAGGTCTGCCAATTTAATGTATGCATGTAAAGTCCAATTAAATTTAGGGGTATGTTTACTAAGTTGCGTTAGCATTTTTAACACACTGTAAATTTAAGGTACATTAAACGCTAACGTGCCTATACATTTATATGGGCGCGTTAGTGTTTAACTCGCATAAACCATTTATACAGGTTAAAAATGCTAATGCACTCATGGTCCCACTTAGTAAATAAACCTAGCCCTTAATTAGTGCTAATATCTGCTTGTTTAAAAGCCAATTATTGGTACTAATTGGCGTGTTATTAAATTGTCCACACAAATTGGACACATACCCAAATTTGCACACACAATTTTGGGCAGCTTTTATAGAATTAGGAGGGATGTGCAAAGAGGACGCACTCGTCTTAAAATGTGTGCACTCTTTCCCGACATTCGCTCATGCATGTACTGTCCGGAAAACAGTGCACATTCTTTAAGAACAGTGCATACTCTTTACGAAAAGTGTGCGCTCTTTACAAATTGTTTGTACTCCTTTGCAAAAATGTGCACTCTTGATGACATTTGTTCCAGAATAATAATAATTTTTTTAAAACCTGGAAAATAAGATACACAAATTATACACAATTTTTTTTCACTGTCCATCCCTGTTCTATATGCTGATACCTAAAATATACCCACATATATATATGGTTATATTAGTATTTTACTTTTTTTTTTATATAGCAGGGGTTCTCAACCCAGTCCTCAGGACATATCTAGCCAGTCAGTCATTTTCAGGATACCCCACTTTGAATATGCATGAGATAGATTTGAACAGAATGGAAGAAGAGCATGCAAATTTATATCATGTGGATATCCTAAAAACCCGAACAGCCAGCTGTGTCCTGAGAACTGGATTGGAAACCCCTGCTATAAAAGAAAGCAGAATACTAATATAACCATGTATATATGTGGGTATGTTTTAGGCATGAGCATATAGAATAAGTATCAGTGCTCACACCTAAAGGCCAGAAAAACATGTGTAATTTATTGTTTTCTTTAAGTTACACATGTACATGTAAGGCACACCCATGCTCTGCCCAGACTAGGCCTGTGTACATCTACTTGTAGAATATGTGCTATTTAAGACATGTGACTATAGTAGAGTCTCGATTAACCAATGTAAATAGGACCAACGGGTTATTGGATAATCAAAAAGTCAGATAACACAGAAAAAGTGGATGAGGGATAAAACAGAAGCATATTACCATACCAGACAAGCTTATATCCCACTAATACCATACTGTTCAAAGGGGGTAGAAGATAAAACAAAACCAGAGCAAACATCTGGGAATTATAATAAAATGAAATTATTTTGAAACAATTTTTTTGGAACAATAAAATCGTAACCTTTCTCCTAAACATCATGTATGAATTGGGAAAAAAAATATATAACTGAGCAAACTCTTTCCAATGTTTAGCATCTTGGATGCTAAGGTGAATTCTAGCATTCTCAACCTTTTTTTTCTTTTGGATGAAGAAAAGGAAAACAACTAATTGCAAATAGTCACTCTAGATCTAACAGAGACTGCTAATTAAAATGTGAATACAGATAATCCCAGGCTAAGCCATGTGGTAGTTTGTAAAGAAAACAGTCCAATTTAAACAAAACTCTAGCCTCAAATGGTAACCAGTGAAGTTCTACATAACAAAAAGAAACAGGATCATATTTGGTTAAACCACATATCAAGCAGACCTCGGTATTCTAAACAGTTTGAATTCTTTTCAGTTGAGACTTTGCACATCCTAAATATACTAAACTGCAATAATCCAGTTGTGAACAGAGCAAAGCTTTTGTCAGTAGACAAAATTAAGTTGCCTCAAAATAACTTTGAACGTGACTTAGTTTTCTCATAAGAAAGAAATAATTTTTTCACTAAAGAGGCAACTTGCGCTTCCATTGAGGCAGTATTGTCCTCTAGTACACCTAATATCTTTATTACAGTGGATAGCTGATATTCAGCCTGGCCAATGTGAATATTGAATGCATGTTTCAAAACAGGAAGCATTAAAAAGAGTTTAAAACTTAATGGGCCAGATATTCAGACCATGGTTGGCGGTCAGCCGGTGACCAGCACTGAATATTCAGGTGGTTTTTGGCCAGTTTAAATGTAACCAGCCAAGCCAATATTCAGCACTGGCCAGTTATGTTTAAACTGGCCAAAGATATGCCTGCTATTTCGGTGGCCTAATTTGGCTGCCAAACTTAGCATATTAGTGGCTAGCCCGTTATATCACACGATATAACTGGTTAGCCACTAAATGCTAACCGGCAATATTCAGAGGGAGATAACATAGCCATACTGGGTCAGACCAATGATCCATCTAGCCCAGTATCCCGTTTTCCAAACAGTGGCCAAACTAGATCACAAGTACCTGGCAGAAATCCAAATTGTGGCAACACTCCATAAACTGACTATCTCCCATTGAATGTTGTCGGATAGCCTAAGTGCCATTTAACCAGCCAGGAACCATTCCTGGCTGGTTAATGGTTTTAAATATCACAGGGATTGGGCCTAAGAATCTTACCTAGCGCTGCTGCCTTTCAACTAAAAGAGATGCCAGGAAAGGGAAAGAGAAACCCATGAGCATCTCAATGACAGTCTTGTCACGTCACTGAGGTATGTCAGCTAATCCAGTATGTTGGATAAACAAGACTCTATTGTATTTAGGGCCATTTTTTTGGCATTTATTGTACATGAATATCTGCACATATATGCCATTACTCTAAACATTTGCACACATAATCAGTGCATAAATGTTAGCACCTATTTTATAGAATTAAACTCTTAGTGGCAACTACCCCTCTTATTCTGCAAAGTGGTTTACTTCTTAGCCAATTTTAGCTCCTGATTAAAATGAATCAATTTAAAGGAATAATTAGCAACCTGTGTTAAGGAAACACCACAAAACATTTGTTAAATGTCAAAATCATGTGTTGTTTTATCATAATGCCTGCTAGTTTCAGTCAATGTGTGTTACATAATAGTGATAAGGAAAAGCATGCCAGTGTATGCAAAGAACCTTATTATTATGCAAATTGAATAATGCAGCCTGCATTGAACTTCACAATCTGTGTTATTTGTGGAAAAAAGCACTAGCTTTCAGCTTCCATTATTTTCCTACCCAGAAGCTTTGTGCCACTAACATTGAACCTTCTGCTTTCAGGTGCCATCTTAAAAGGCAAAGACCCCCCAGAACAGATTCCTACCCCTGAAAACAATTTTAAGACCCCTAGTCTGAGCTCTGTACCTCCAGATCTCCCTGTACCCCTCTCAAGCTGTTAGAACCCTCCCCCCCCCCCCCCCCACCAGGCCCTTCCTCCAAGTCTACATTACCAATCTCTGGTGTGTTGTGGAACAAGGCAGGAATGATCCCTAGTCACTCTTTGGATTCAAAATGATACTTTTTGCCCCCCCCCCCCCCAGCACTTAATGCATGCAAATCACCTCATTATTATGTAGATCAAATAACACAGCTCACATTGAACTTTTTAAACTGTATTATTCATGGAAAAATAGTGCTAATCTTGGGCTGTCATTTTTTCTCCCCAGGAACTTTGGATTTTTTCTCCTCAGGAACTTTGGACTGCTAACCCACTGCCCAATGTACATGGGGACCATTTTAACAATGTCTGAAGTACAATAAGGGACATAAATCAGCATCTGGACATTTTGTTTGCCAAAACGTTCAAATCACTATTTTTGAAACCTATTTTTTAAAAACATTTTGATATGTAGTTCATTGGCAGTGCATTCAAATCACAAGAGGGCATGTTGGGGGCAGAGTTTGGGTGTTCCTAAGACTTGGACATTTTTCTGCCATAACAGAAAAAAAAAAAAAAAAAAACTTCCTGGTCTGCAATTTAAATGTTTTGGTCTAGACCTGTTTCAATAATGACTAAATCACAACAAAGTGCCCTAAATGACAGATGGCCACTGGAGGTAGAAAGGAATGGCCCCCATCTTACCCCCCCCCCCCAGTGGTCACTGACCCCCCTTCCCGAAGATGTGAAAGGAACATTACATATCAGCCTTTTTGACAGCCTCAGATGTTATACCCAGTCCCATTAGTGCAGCAGGTCCTATTAGTCTAGTGTTTGGTGCAGTGCATTACATAGAAGGGGACCCAGGTCCATAAATCCACTCTAACTGTTGCACTTGTGGTAGAAAGTGTGAGCCCTCCAAATCCAAACAAAAACCTGTACCTACATATAGGTGATAGCTGCAGTGAATGGGCTGTATCAGCAATAGCACAGCTTTGTAACCAGGGGGCTTAGCGAATAGCTATCATTTATTATTTATTACTGTCTCATTTTTTATTCTGCAGCCCCTTTTAACTGACATGTGTGTTATATTACCATTTTTTAAATTATTAGATTAATTATTGCCATGCCTTTATTAGGTATTTATTTGTTTGTCTTTTTTACAAATGCTTGCAAACCTTTAGCAATGTTTTCTGTGCCCATTAACATCACTTTCTTGTTCGTGATATCACGGGAATGCACAAGGTGGAACGCATGGTTCCTTAGGCAGTTTTTGTAGTTTTTATGTTATTTTTGGCATCGCCAATATTTTCCTGCATTTTTATTTTCCAGCAGCTCCCCGTCCTCTAAAAGGAATGTCTTATCGCTATTTTCAGTTTTTAAAAAACAGGCTCTTTTTACTTATAAGACTCTTTTATGGATATTTTCTATATTCACTTTTTTTAATCCAATCATTACAGATTAGGATATGTTATTTTTTTTTAGTATAAGCTGGGTTTTGATTTTTATAACAAGAAATAGTTATGACGACCCTTTACCTTCCTCAGCAGCCTTTATATGTAGCTAATCTGTGAGCAACAATGACAGATTCACCACACGCTGCTGCTTTGTGAAAGAAGGTAATTTACTCTTTACTTTTTATTCCTGGGTCTTTATTATTTATTTTTTTAAGCATGGATTTCTGCTCTAAAACATTTTTCATGGCTGGAGGGCTGTTTGTTAAACATAGAGTTGCATTTAGTGCTTCCATTTCTCTGTTTGTTTCTGTTGCTTGACCAGTAGGTGATACTGTGGAATTACACCACTGGGTTATGTAAATGCATTGTTGCTTGATAGGCATGGGTCTGACACTGTTGGTTTTAATGTCACTAATTATTTATTTATATTTTGCTCACACTTTTTTCAGTAGTAGCCCAAGGTGAGTTACATGCAGGGTTCACAATCTAAGTTTTTACCTGAGGCAAGGAAGGGTTAAGTGACTTGCCCAAGATCACAAGGCATAGCAGTGGGATTTGAACTTGCCACCTCTGGATACCAAGACCACTGCTCTAACCACTAGGCTGCTCTTCCATTTCTTTGTTTGTTTGTTTTTGTTAATTGTTAAATAGTAAGACTCCTGTTCACTAAGCTGCGCTGTAGGGATGCTAATTTTTTAGTGTACGCTAATGCTAGAGACACTCATAGGAATATATGAGTGTAACGTGAGTAACATAGTAGATGACAGCAGAGAATGACCTGTACGGTCCATCCAGTCTGCCCAACAAGGTAAACTCATATGTTCTACTTTATGTGTGTTCCTGACTTTGATTTGTTTGTATCTGCCATTTTCAGACACACACCATAGAAGTCTGCTCAGCACTAGCCCTGCCTCCCACCACTAGCTCTGCCACCCAATCTCCACTAAGCTTCTGAGGCACCATTCCTTCTGAACAGGACTCCTGTATGTTTATCCCACGCATTTTTGAATTCTGTTACCGTTTTCATCTCCACTGCCTCCCGCAGGAGGGCATTCCAAGCATCCACCACTCTCTCTGTGAAAAAATACTTCCTGACATTTTTCTTGAGTCTGCCCCCTTCAATCTCATTTCATGTCCTCTAGTTCTACTACCTTCCCATCTCCGGAAAAGGTTTGTTTGCGGATTAATACCTTTCAAATATTTGAACGTCTGTATCATGTCACCCCTGTTTCTCCTTTCCTCCAGGGTATACATGTTCAGGTCAGCAAGTCTCTCCTCGTACGTCTTGTAACGCAAATCCCATACCATTTTTGTAGCTTTTCTTTGCACCGCTTCAATTTTTTTTACATCCTTAGCAAGATACGGCCTCCAAAACTGAACACAATATTCCAGATGGGGCCTCACCAACGACTTATACAGGGGCATCAACACCTCCTTTCTTCTGCTGGTCACACCTCTCTCTATATAGCCTAGCAACCTTCTAGCTACGGCCACCACCTTGTCTCTAGCATTAGCATGCGCTAAAAAGTTAGCATGCCTACAGAGCGGCTTAGTAAACAAGGTCCTAAGTTTTTAAACTGTTAAATAGTTTGGGGTCTGTTTACTAAGCCCGTGGCCCTGCCAACATAGCCCGTTCAAAGTAGAGAGCTGCACGGCTTCCGTCCCCGCGGGAATCCCGCGGAACCTGCAGGATTCCCGCAGGGACGGAGGCAGTTCCTGCGGGGTTCCCGCGGGGATGGAAGCTGTTCTGCGGGGTTCCCGCGGGGACGGAGTCAGTTCCTGCGGGGTTCCCGCGGGGATGGAACCAGTTCTGTGGGCTTCCCGTGGAATTGTAAGCTCCACCTGCACCAGCCTCTCATCTACCGAATACCAATTTCTTTGAGTGCTGTCTCCTCCTCCTCCTCTTTGCTTTAACAGCATAAATGTGGAAAGTCTTCCATTAAGGAGGTGGTAGAGTCACAAATGATGACGGAATTCAAAAAGGCATGGGATGAACACAGAGGATCTCTAATTAGAAAATGGAAGTTATATAAAACCTAACCTTAAATGGCTGCATGTGTGTGGATGTGTCAAGTGACGCTTAGATGGGGACTCTGGCTGTGATGAACTAGAGCTGATACCTGGCAGACTTGTATGGTCTGTGTCTCATACATGGCAATCTGGTGTAGGATGGGCTGGAAAGGGCTTAGACAGCAACTTCAGTGGCTGGAACATGAGGACAGTGCTGGACAGACTTTTATGGTCTGTGTCCCACAAATGAGAACATGAATAGGCTGGAGTGGGCTTCGATGGCAACTCCAGCAGTTGGAACATAAGGATGGGGCCAGATAGACTTCTGTGGTCTTTGTTCCAGAAACACGAAAGAAAGACCATAATCAAGTATATAATATCACACTCGTTGATTTAATGATGAATTGATCATGAGTGTGACTATTGGGCAGAGTGGATGGACCGTTCAGGTCTATTTGCTGTCACTTACTATGTTACTATTAATCCTCTTTGCTCCCAGGCTGGTGCACAGACCTCAGCTCTGACACAGGCACGAGAATCAGATGTCACCTGACCTACTGGCGCGTGCATGTGGCGACCTCTCAGCACACACTGCCAGTGAATCAGAGACAAATCTTACATGTGCGCACCAGAGTGTTCCACGTTCCAACTTCTGTTCCTTCCTTGCCTACAGTGCTGTGGCTCAAATCCAGAGAGAGACTGAGGGAGCTGACTGGAACTTTCTTTTATGTACTATTAAATTCTTACGGGGATGGGTGGGGATGGTTTAAATTCTTGCGGGGACGGGTGGGGACGGGTTGGGATGGTTTAAATTTTTGCGGGGATGGGTGGGGATGGGTAAGATTCCAGTGGGGATGGGTGGGGACGGGTAAGATTCCAGCGGGGATGGGCGGGGATGGGTAAGATTTCTGTCCCCGTGCAACTCTCTAGTTCAAAGTCAATAGTGGCTTCCTATTCAGTTTGTTTTGTCTTTTTTTAACTAACCATAATGAATATGTATGAGATGTATATATGCAAATGAATATGTTAATTTGCCATACCCCACCCTTCCCCCCCAAAAAAAATGAAACAGTCAAAATACGCCCATGGCGATCTCTTATAGTTTATAAAGGCTAATCTCTGTTTCCTTACCTTTTCAGCTGCTGCTTATGAGAAACAAAGTGGCCTCCTTTTCCTTATACTTTTACTTACTTTCCTTACAAAATGGTTTGTTGCCCTTACAATAGCTCATTTCAGTTTTGCTCACTGCTTTACAACTTCTTCCAAATTTTCCCATCCAGACAACAATTCCTTGAGGTAATCCCCCCTTCTAAATAAAGTTAGTTTTTTTTTACATCTAGAACCTTCACTTTTGAATGAATCCTCTCCACACGCACCTTAATATTAAACCACACCATCTGGTGACCACTGGATGCCAGATGATCACGTGTAGTATATAACATCAGAAACACTCTCCCCAAGCTGTGGTAAAAGGAGGCTTGTAGTGGCATTGGCATGCAGCTTTGCACACACTGAGGCCCCCTTTAACCACAGCCAGTAAAATGATTTTTGTTTTCAAAGGGGAAGTAATTGGCCATGCACTAAATCAGCATATTGACATGCAGCCATTTACTCCCAGATTCCTTACCGCCTCCTGTTTAGGAGTTGGTAAGGGCTCCTGTCAGTGGCGGACCAAGGGGAGGGGGGGCGGTGGGGGCGGTCCGCCCCGGGTGCATGCCGCTGGGGGGTGCCGTGGCGTGCGCCTGTCAGCTGAGTTCGCTAACTTCGCTGCAGTTCCCTCTGCCCCGGAACAGGTTACTTCCTGTTCTGGCCAGGGCAGAGGGAGCTGCAGTGAAGTTAGCGAAGTTAGCGAACTCAGCTGACAGGCGCGCGCCGCGGCCCCCCCATCAGCATGCACCTGGGGGGGTGTCATTTCGCCGGGGGGGGGGGGTGCATCGGCGATCCGCCCCGGGTGTCATGCAGGCTAGGATCGCCACTGGCTCCTGTGCTAACCCGGTGGTGCTAGAAATAAAATGTTTCTAGCATCAGAAATGGTGTGTGGTAGAAGCCAGAACTACTGCTGGGCTCCTGAGTGAGCCCGGCACTAGGGCTGATTTGCCGTGTGCCGTGTGCCATAGCCATGGTAGCCCTACTGTGGCATGATAAAAGGGCCCCTAAGTCCAGTATAGCCCCATCCCACATGGGTTCCATAACCAACTGCAGGAATAGTTCCCCCTGTAGAGAATCCAGGATCTCCCTGATTCTAAAATACCTTGCAGTAGGGATACCCCAATCAGCATTTGGCATATCATATTTAATGTTGGTTCACAGAAGGGGCAACAGATGATACATTGTATGTACTATGACACCTTTGTAGGAGAAAAAGATTTGCTCTCAATAAGAAAAAATAGAAAAGAGACAAATATCTAATACGTTTTAATAATATGACAGAAGGTAGCATTACCCACAAAATTTCAAATGTGGCATCTTTGTTCCTCCTCTCACCACGGGAATTCAGATTCAGGATGCTCATGCAGTTTAAAACTGCTTAGTGGGAACTTTGGCTCCAGCTGTTTACAGATGTTGTTCCCCTTCCGTGACAGGCTGTCCTTATACTGGATCTGATACACTGTCTTGTACTGAATGCAGGCTTCTACTGAGAAGGTGGTAGATACCAGAAACAAATTTCCTGCAAAAGCTGCAGTAACACAACCAGTGGCAGGATTCAAGCAAAGCCTAAAACAAACATAAAGGAATTTGTATAGTAGGAAAATAGAGAAAAAAAAGTCTAAAGATTAAGACAAACTCCTTTGTTTCTCTTGTTCTTGTTTAGGTAGGTTGCACATTTCTATCTTTGCAAAGACAAATAAATAGTAACAGTACAGATAAACACACCAGCAAGAACCATATATTTTACACAAATTATATATCCTGGAAGTACCATAACACAAAAATGCTGTGGTTAATCATGGCAAGCTTTGGCTATAGCTCACTCTTCCCTCAGCTTGCCACAAATATTTCACTTACTATGGTAGTTAATTCAGCGTTATTAAATAAGCTGCAAAAAAAAAAATACAGTGTGATTTCTTTCCAGATAGAAAATGATCTAACGTAAGTCATGTGAAAGCAAGATTGAAGAAACTATATAATAGAGTAGAATGCTGATTTTCATTCACATGAAGCTGTTTATTACCCTGAGGGATAAACACTGCTTTTTTTCATTCCTTTTAGCACTATTTACACTAAAGGGACTCAGAGGATTTACAGGCGTTCAAGTCTAAAATCAGGGATTGGACCCTTACCATCAGATTGTGTAGATGACATATACAGCTAAATCACTAGGGGTAGCCAAAGTGGAACATATATACCTCTTGGGATGCCTGCCAGGGATAGACTCCTGTGCCTGCAAATGAAGCTGTGCAATTATGTCCAGTTTCATTCCATCAATATTTTACTATAAACATGCAAATTCTCATTGGAATTTCTGGGTTTTTATTTTCTTCTTTTGTCTGCAGATATATGGAAAATGGAGGACAACTGCAGATTCGTTTGGTCAAGAGACATCTCATTGATTTCAGGGGCAGAAACAATTTCAAAAAAACATGCAAAAAGTGAGAGAGACAACGAGATTGACATACTATCAAAAATAACATATTGTTCTTCCTTTGTATCAGCACCAGAGTCTTCAGAATTTGGACAGCTCAGAACAAATTACAAATGTGAGATCATTGTAAATTTGTAAAACTGTCTATTTTACTATTTAGGTGAAACTATTGTGGTACCAATCTTATGAGCCTGGACTTAGTGGGTCATTGTTTAACACTTCAGGTAGATAAAGGGGGGAAAAATTAAGCTCAGAAAGCAAAGTCTTTGAGGTCAGCGAATGCAGAAACTAGGAATTCGAATGGCCCTGACAATCTCACAGAAAACTTTCTTTACCTCTTGGGAGGAGGGGATAACAGTAGGAACACATTGATTAGTGTGAAATTGCAAGAGGGCAATTTCACGGGGAAGGGGTATGACATGTCACAGGTGTGGCCAATAGTTACATGTAAAACTTACATAACACTGTTAGTTTCATATGTGCACACCACATTTAAGTACTCCCATTTACATCAGTCATAGATATGGCATCAATGTGCCCGTCATAAAAATGAGTAGAACCAAAACCTTAGATGTCTTTCATTATAAGTAGAAAAGGATCTCATATGGACAATAGCAATGGCTTCTGTTTCTATCAAGCTTATATAAATCAGCTTAGAAGACCCCTTTGTGATCACGAGTCCAAAAAAACCTCCCAATTTACAAATCACATAAACAATTATTATCTTTTTATCATTTTTCTGTGTGTCATTATTACAACACATTGTACTTACTAATTCCTCTTCACTTACTCCACTACCGTGATTATATCATCAAACTCTAGACCATTATCATAAATATCATAAATTTGCAGCAATTATCTTTCTGTTTATGAAACAAAGGGGCCTTTTAAACTGACTTATATAAGCTTGATTGCTACAGAAATCATTGCCACAGGTCATATGACGTCCTTTTTCTCCCTATAATGAAAGGCATCTAAGGTTTTGGTTCCACTCATCTTTCTGACCAGATGACAACTGGAGGGATTCAGGGATGACACCCCCTTAGTCTCCCAGTGGTCACTGACCCCCTCCCACCACCAAAAAATGTGAATAAAAATAGTACTCACTAACCTCTATGACAGCCTCAGATGTTATAGCCAGGTCCATTACAGCAGTATGCAGGTCCCTGGAGTAGTTTAGTGGTGGGTGCAGTGCAATGTAGACAGGTGGATCCAGGCCCATGCCTCCCTCCTACCTGTTACACTTGTGGTGGAAACTGAGTCCTCCAAATCTCACCATAGACCCACTGTACCCACATATAAGTGCTCCCTTCACTCATAAGGGCTATTGTAGTTGGGTACAGTTGGGGGCAGTGGGTTTGGAGTGGATTTTGGAGGGCTTAGCAGACAAGATAAGGAAACAACAGTGAGATGTATACCTGACAGCATTTACATGAAGTCCACAGCACTGGCCCTAGTAGGGTGCCCCATTGCTCTCCGAGGATGTCTGAGGGACCAGTCTAATAAAAATGCTGGCCCCTCCTACATCTCAATGGCTTGATTTTGTGTGTTTTTAACTTGTGCAGGCTTTTTTTTTTTTTTTTTTCAAAAATGGCCTAAAAAGATAAACATACAAAGCACAAAATCTTGTTTGAAATGGTATTTTTGAAACAAAAGATACTTTTTCTTTTTTCAAAAATGGGTATATTTCCTATTCAGATTTGGTACATTTACCCCCGGATTCTATATATGGTGCCTGAAAATCCACATGGAAATCAAAGCGTGTTCTATAGCAATGTGTATAACTTAATCAGTGCTGTTAATTGGATGTTAACAAGCACTAATTGTCATTAATTGAGATTTATGTGTGCAGCTCGCTAAGTGCATTCTATAATGTGGTGTGCCTAAATTCTAAGTCATATAGTTGAAAGGGGGTGTGGCCATGGGTGGGGTGTGGGCATAACTTAATCAGTGCTGTTAATTGGATGTTAACAAGCACTAATTGTCATTAATTGAGATTTATGTGTGCAGCTCGCTAAGTACATTCTATAATGTGGTGTGCCTAAATTCTAAGTCGTATAGTTGAAAGGGGGTGTGGCCATGGGTGGGGTGTGGGCATTTCTAAAATCTATGCACATTGTTATAGAATACACCCAATCTGCGACTAATTTAGGTATCAGAATTTACACCAAGTAAAACGTGGCCTAAATGGATGTGACCAAATTTGGTCATGTGGTGAGAGGCACAGCATATTCTATATACCCTGTGGAAATTTATCTATTCTATAAAATGTAGGTGCAGTTTAGAGAATACGCCTAGTTGTAATTTTTTTTTACCACAGATTTTTCAGGCGCCATATATAGAATCTAGTCTTTAGCGCAAAATGTCCAAAGTCCGACTTAGATACACCATTGAAAATGCCCCTCATAGTGTGTCACACTTGGGTTCTATGTAGTGGACTGTTTCCATCTGTTTGTTGGTGCATGACTTGATAAATGTGCACTCCTACATTTACATATCTTTAACTACTTTGCAAAACATATCATTTTGATAATATGGATCTTCACATATAACAACACAGGTACTACAGAATTAAATTACCTTAAGCAGCCGAGTGTGAATTGTCACGGATAACAATTTTTCAAGAATTTTTTGTTTAAATAACATTGCAGGAAAAAATTAAGCTACTTAGCTTGAAATTTGAAAAACAGAACCTCTGCCGACATGGCCAGGCTTCATTTTTCTTCTTTGGGGAAGAGCTTCACTAAAACAAAAACATAATATTAATATCCATCTTCAAAAAGAATGTGCTCACATTTAATTCTTCTCACTCCATGCTAAGCATCAGGGAAGATGGTTGCAGCATCTTTTACTGCTGCTAAAATAGCAGTGGAGTGGAGGAGTGGCCTAGTGGTTAGAGCACTGGTCATGCAATCCACAGGTGGCCAGTTCAAATCCCACTGCTGCTCCTTGTGATCTTGGGCAAGTCACTTAATCCTCCAATGCCTCAGTTACAAACTTAGATTGTGAGCCCTCCTGGGACAGAGAAATATCCAGTGTGCCTGAATGTAACTCACCTTGAGCTACTACTGAAAAAGGTGTGAGCAAAATCTAAATAAATAAATAATAATAAATAGCTGAGTAGACAGACAGAAGCTTAGCTGAAATTGGGTGGCGGGGGGAAGAGGGGTTGGTGGTTGAGAGGCTAGGATGGGGGAGGGCAGACTTATACGGGGTCTGTGCCGGAGCCGGTGATGGGAGGCGGGACTGGTGGTTGGGAGGCGGGAAATACTGCTGCACAGACTTATACGGTCTGTGCCCTGAAAAAGACAGGTACAAATCAAGGTAAGGTATACACATGAGTTTATCGTGGGCAGACTAGATGGACCGTGCAGGTCTTTTTCTGCCGTCATCTACTATGTTACTATGTATATGTTACTATGATTGGTTGAACTAGCAAACAGCCTATGGGTGCTGTGTCTGTCTGTCAGCTATTTGCTAACCTGATTGGCTGAGGCTGTTTGGTTCCAGCCTATCATTATTATGTTTAATCAGCTGTTTGCTAGTTCAGCCAGTCACTGCTGTGTCTGTCTAATCACCTGTCTGCTATTTTAGCAGCAGTAAAAGATGCTGCAACCATCTTCCCTGATGCTTAGTATGGAGTGAGAAGAATTGAATATGAGTTGTTGCTGTATATTTTGCTTTGCAATATTCTTTATGAAGGTAGATATTAATATTATGTTTTATTTTAGTGAACCTCTTCCCTGAAGATGAAAAACAAAACCTGGCATTGTCAGCAGAGGTTCTGACTGTTTTTGAAATGTGAAGCTAAGTAGCTTTATTTTTCCTGCAATGTTATTTAAACAGAAAATTCTTGAAAAATTATTTTGGATCAATGACAATTCACACTCGGCTGCTTAAGATAAGTTGATTCTACAGTACCTGTGTTTTTATACCTGAAGATCCATATTATCAAAATGATATGCTTTGCAAAGTAGTTAAAGATTTGTGAGTTGTGTATAATGCTGTGAATAATTTTGGGCATTTTTTAAAGTCCCTGCACATCAAAATGTTTTTGTCCTATCCATTTGATTGATCACTCCTACATTTAGGGATGCCAGTGCTGGTTTATGCTAGTATTCTATAAAAACAGTTACCCACATGAGTCCTTATAGAAAAGACTCCCTGGCTGTGCAAACAGTGCCTAAATGTTGATGCCCTGTTACTGAACTGCCGCCTACACGGTGATACTTGAAATTCCTACTCAATAAATGTATTGCTTTTACCTGCATTATAGGGCAGGCAATTTTAGAACAACACATTTCCACACTGTTTTTAAGCATGGAAATGGCTTTCAAAATTACACGCCAGGAGCGCAATTTTCAAACAGATTATGCATGGGCAAACAGGTCTTTATCTACAAGAAAGAACAATTTGAAAATGGTTCTCCCTATCCTGATGCTAAAAGTATGTAAGCTGTACTTGAAAAATTTGAATAAAAATATTCAAAAAAATGCACCCTGCTTACTAAGCCGCTCAGCATTGGCACACAGCAGCTGCTAGCGTGGCTTAATAAACAAGGGAGAATATATGTAAGCTGTAGAGAGAGGATAGAATTTTTAACAGATGGAAAAGGGGGAAAATCAAGGCCAGGGTTAAGCAGGCCAGAGAAAGAACTTTCTAAGATTTCATTTTGAAATCCTGGCACATTCTTAACTTTCTACTTATTTAGCACTGTAAAATGTACAAGATTCAACATTTCATGGTACAAGCCTGATATTGGGTTTTAAAGAGAAACTTCATTGGTAATTTTTATTTAAAAATTGGCTTGCAAACCTTTGACCTTTGGTCTTTAGGTACATGTTACATGACAGTGTCATATATGCACTAAAATGTTGAATTTAGGTGTGAGCATTTATGCCTGCCACAGACATGGCCCAACTGGGCACGCCTAAATGTTGGCAAGTACAGTAAATGCTGAATTACACTTGTATTCTATATGGAACTATAGGTGCCCAGATACTGTTACAGAATTGCCCTTAGCGCCCAGCGTGTTGGCATCTATTGTTGGTGCCCTTTAAACAATTTCTCACATTGTGTACAAGTAATGAGGGAAAGCATAATCATATTTTTCAAAATTAATAATATGTTTGTCTCTGCATAAAATTCTCTTACTAAATGCTATCCCCGATATTCAACCAGCGGCGGTAAGTGTTTTTTAAACGCTTGTCATCGTCGGCTAAACTGTCTCCCAATATTCAGTGTCAGGCCATGTCCAGGCACCAGCACTGAATATTGGGGATAATCTGGGGGGGGGGGGGGGGAGAGAAATCTGTCCACCCGGAATATATGCAGGTCCAGCTGATATTCATCTGTGGCCGCATAAGAGTTATATGGCCCTGGCTGTATATCGGGCCAGGACCCACATAACAATGTTTTTTTTAAATATTTTTTTACATTTCCCCAAGTCCCCTCCCACCTGCCCCACATCACAATGGCCACTGCTCCCCACCCCCTCCCAAAGTCCACAGAACAACCTCCCCCCCCCCCAGAACCCCCCAACCATCTATTTAGGCCCCTCAGGCCTATTTGTATACCTGATGTTCCAGCAGTGGTCGTTGTGGGCAGGAACACAGCCCCTTGCGGTATCAGTCTAAAATAGCTGCTGCAACCTCTCAAAGCAGCTCGCAAGGGGCAGGCGCTAAGGGACTGTGTGGGTGCTGGCACGATATTCAGTGCCAGCACCCGCATAGCTAACTCAACTTCATTTTAGGACAGCTTTTGAGCTGTCCTAAATTAAGCCACTTAGCTATGTGAGTGTCGGCACTGAATATGGCTGTCACCTACATAATCCCGGGCTCCTCCCAGCATTGCTTCTGGCCTGCCTACATTTTAGTTGGGTGGTCTGAGGTGATATTCAGTGGTACACTCTAGTTAAGTGCTGCTTAATATCCCCACTTTATGGCAGGAAGCGATTTTAAGTGAGCAGGATAGACTCCTGCCTGTTTAGATCGATTTGAATATCGGCCTTTTTTTTTAATTAGGAAAAAAATAAACAATATTTTCATTGGGCTAGTCCTTCTCAAGTGTGAACTTAAAATGTTCCTAATTATGATTCATCTTCCTTTGATTTACCATGCATCTTTCTTCCTCACTCCTATTAATATGGACTCATAGACTTGGACTTAAAGGATTATTTCCTTCTTTTTCTCTTATTTTGTGAAATTTGTAGATGTATTAGTCCAAATATCCTGTTCAAAGTTTTATTTCTTTGATGTTTCTTTTGAATAAATGCAATAAAAAAGAAAAAAAAATGAACAAGTCTACTAATACCTTATTTTACTTATCAGTGTAGCATATATAGTTTACCAATTTGTACTAAATTTACCCCCCCCCCCCCCCCAGCTAATGTTTCAGGTTTAATATATCAGGGTTAACCCTGATATTCAAAAGCCCAGAATGAGAACATTGTAACATGCAGGAAAGGAAAAGTGCAAGGACAGCTTAAGCTGCTTGTTCCTTGGGTTTTATTTCTGCTAGTTTAATTGTTAAATGAAGAGCTTTACTCCCCTAACCTCCTGTGATCCTCCCCTGTGAAAACCTGCCATCAAACGATGACCCAAAAGAAATATGGGTGATTGCACCGCTCCCATGGAAAAAAAAAAGCACTAGCCTGGTATCAGAGGGCCTTACTAGGATACTTAGGAGAATATTTTCTGTACAAGGCAACTGACCATCTATCTCCCTTTTTAACTAGTGTCAAGGCTGGTTTACTTGATGATGATTTGATGCCCAACAATTGCTCCCCCTTGCCCACTGAAAATGAGTGATGACAGGAGAGCGGCGACCACAGAGAACAAGCTCAGTTATTGTTGCAGGGAGCAAGCAGACCTGAGTTCATAGAGGAAAAGCACCATTATAGAAAGCTGGAGTTTTATAATAGCTTTTGTAGAACCTGCATCATGATTGATGTTCAGATATATTTGATTTTAGTGATTTCATATCCCTTCTTTGCCATTCTTTCACATTAAGAGCTTACTTAGTACCAGACATTTACTACAATTAAAGAAATAATTCCATCGAGCCTCACTGTTTGTCCTTTATAGTAAGGTATAAAGCTTAACATACTGCTGACAGAAAGTATACATTTTTAATACCAGGTTTAACAGTTGATTCACTGTGGACCTGTTTATAGAAACTATCCTCCTTATTTTGCTATATTGCTATTATTAGTTGTCAGACATCCCTCATGCGTCCTTTCCATAGTCCCAGAACAGGTTCCGGCCAGCGGTGCAGGTGGGATGTGCTGTCATGGTATCTCTAGAGCTCAATCCATATCCCTCCCCTACCCCTCCTGGTAAGGTTTTATGAGCCTCCACTGCCCTGCAAGAGATGTGAAGTAATGATCTGGAGAGATGGCCTCTCTGTTGATAAGCCAAATTTTCCAATGAAGCCATACTCTGCTGCCTCAGAGGCTATTCCTGCCTGGCCCCAGACACTATGGTGTATAGAGGGTTCAACTTTGGGGGGGAGGGGGCTGCTACATGCATGGTGTTGGCCAATGCTATTTTAATATAGAGTCTCATTGTATAAAATATGACACTGTGCCAAAATAGCATGATGTGCGGTTAAATAACTTAAACTCAAAGTGGACAGACCTGATTCACATCTGTATGCAACATCTGAGAAAAAGACCTCAGATGTTTCAAGAAACACCAATCCGACCCATATGACTTCCGGGTAAGGAAATTACTCTTTAACAACAATTCAATCATTGGTCAAAAACCTCCAGTGTAACAAAAAATATTTGAATTCTAAACAACGGTTTTTTTTTTTTACAATAATTTTGTTGTTGTTTGGTGCAGGCAATGACAATTCATAGTACATCACTCAAAACAGTTCCATAATATCCACACGGTATATTTCAAAGGAATTATATGCAGAATGGAGTGACACTTATCTCATGATGGAGGATCCCGACAGACACCTGTTTCACTCTTCCTTCATCAGGGGATTAGAGACTGGGAAGAAGAAATTCTAACTCAAAGAGGAAGAATTGAATTCCTATTTTACACATGAGGTTTCCTGCTACCATTAGTTCCCATTATCTTAAACTCTCCTGTGTTCTACTTTCTGGCAGCTTCTGTGTCTTTCTTGAAAAGGCCAGAAGATACACCTGTTCTGTTACAATTTGCCTGCCTATAGACAACCACCTAAAATACTGTAACATAGTCAGTGCCATACCAGAGCTTCTGTGAATCAAAAATATCAAAACCTGGGCACAGAGCCTTACATTCAAAGTCACTCTTCAGATTCGCTGCCCTTCTGTGTGAAAATCGATCAAAGCTACCAGCCTTTCACTAGCCAATCAAAGAACAGCAGTAAAGTGACGATCAATTCAGTGCCAAATATCTAGCACTCAAAATCTTTTAAGACCACTACAAAATATTAAATTACATAAAGTTGTTCCAATCTATATTTGTATTCAACCATCGTGGTTCTCAAGAGTTAAGATGGAAGATCCACTGTTGTTCATGTTAGAGCAACCTTCTGTCCGCATTACCTCCTTGTCTGGAAGGAGGAACATGATCTATTGCAAAACAAGTGTTTGGTAAATGCTGTTGTCTCTACCGTCATGGCACAAGTCTTACACTTACCACATCTTCTACGCCCAGGAGAACTTGCAAGTATGTTGCTGTTGTAGAATTGTCAAAGGCAACTGTACCGGACTAAGTAATTTCTTGAAATTCTTACCACATGAAAAAGTCACCCTTAACTGTTGTGCAAATACAGGATGAGTTTTCAGTACGTCCCAATTCTTTTTGATAATTTTAGCCACCGTTTCTCCGCCCATTGTTAATCTCACAACAAAGGTATTGATCTTCACATCAGATTGCTGTCTTTGTGATCTGTCCAACAAGAAAGTCCGGTTGTTATATTTAACATGTTTGTAAACTTTCTTCAAAATGCCCACTGAATAACTTCTGTCAAATTTCACCCCCCCCCCCCAAAAAAAAAAACGTCCTGATTGGTTCTTAAAATCCTTACCTTCCTCACAGATTCTATGGAATCTTAGAAATTGGGAGAAAGTTAAACTGTCTTTCAATTTTCAGAGGTGACAACTCCAATATTCCAATAAGGTATTTCTGTCAATTGGTTTAATGTATACATTTGTAACAAACCCATTGTTTGAATGCCAAATCGCCACATCTGGCTAGAAAATTGATGTGTAAACTGAATAGCATCATAGCAGGTATTCAACCTCTGCACGAAAAGTTCAAAATCACTTACTTCTCCTTTCCTTACAACAAAAACATCATTGATATAACGACAACACAAAAAATAACCCATCTTAACCCATTAGAGCCCAATGTTCCCATATGTGGGAACAAATATGGGAACATTGGGCACTAATGGGTTAACAGTAGTCCACATTTATAACTTCTCCCCTAAATCTTCCTGTCTGGTCCGGCAGTAAGAGTGGAGATATGGAGAACAATGTTTTAACCCCTGCCACTTTCTGTGGTGGGAATTGGAAGTTAAGGAGAGTGAAGCATTGCTACTAAACAGGATTGATGTAAAGGAGAGACATTGTAAATACTTGTGTTACAGTTATTATTCTGTTTTGTTACTTCTGCCACATTGACATTGTTATGTCCTTTATAAGTGATTTTTAAATACTTCAATAAGGGGTCCTTTCACTCAGCTGCAGTAAAAAATGACCTGCAGTAGTGTGGACGCATGTTGTTGGCAGGCGCTGGACCATTTTTTTTACTGCGGTAGGGAAAAAAAAGACTTGTTCCAATGGGGGCAGTAAATGGGTGTGCTACAATTAAAAGTAGCACATGGCTATTTACTGCCTGAGCCCTTACCATCAGCCATCGACCTAGCGGTAAAGGCTCACACGCTACTCAAATGGTAATCATGCAGCACACGCCCATGTGGCTGTGCTGCTGGTTACTACTGGGAACACCCCCATGGTAGAAAATAGAAAACTATTTTCTACCAAGGGTACCAGCATGCACCAAAGCCCTATCACTGTTTTGCAAAAGGGCCCTAAAGTTCTTGCTCTAAAACAACACATTTGGAATCACCTGAGTTACTGAATGGAGTTTGCTAAAAGTCTGAATTGCTTATTCAGCCTCCTAGATCTCTCTAGTCCCAGCCTTGTTCCCACTAATCGATAAGGGTCTCTTTTATCAAGCCTCACTAGTGGTTCCCATGCAGCAATGCCAACAGAGCCCATTCGAAGTGAATGGGCTTTTTTTGGCATTACCTCACCAGGAGCCGCTGCTAGCGCAGCATAATAAATGTGTTTGTTTACCTAGTTCCCACCACTCAAGGCATGTACTAGGCAGCCATCTAGGGGTTCACCAGAATCTGGAAGTTACACAAACATAGATTGACATCTACAAAATGTTGCCAAGTTCTGGATAGAGGGTAATAAATTATGAAAAGATTCAAACAGGGCCAGTAATTAATTAATACATTCTTTATTACTAGAGCTGAATGAATCCAAGGTAGAAAAGTCTAACCCTTTACTCCTGTCTTGAAGGGTTTAGATGTTTCCAAATTGTATCTTTGTCTTTATGTAATTGCTGTGGAACCAATTACCTGGTTGGCTGTTCTTAGGTCCAGTACTGACCTGGCTGAAGTTCCAACTGCACCCAGATAGGCACTGTCATTTCTTAGATACATGTCTTCTTATGCCTCTCTCTTGGCTGTGTCCCAGGTAAACTCAAACACAGATGTTACTGTGAGCAGAACTAGCAGTAAATGCATTTATATAGCACTACAGGGTGCATGTAGATAAACATAAGATACAGTCCCTAATCAAGGGAGCTTATAATCTAGTCACAGCAGACAAGCAGTTCATCTTGAGGGTGATAATGTTTGGAATTCTCTGGACCTGAGTACAGCCGTTCAGGCCTGAAGAAAGATTTTTCTACAGATGTGTTTATAGGCATCCTTGTTCTTGTAAATGCTTCCTCATGCTGAAAGATGTGATTTTTATTTTGAGCCATCACAGTTAAGGTTTTCTTGGATTCCAAATTGATAAAGTAGGGGCATCAGCCTGTTTTAGTTTTTTTTTTAAGTGTTTCATTTTTATTTTCATTTTTATTATAGTGCCCTTTCTGAGATGGTTCTTGTGCTTTCCATAATTTATTGTGGTTTGGAATAGTGTTCTTGTTAATTTCTTGGGGGCAAAATGGGCTAGTTTTGCACATAAACCAAATGTAAGATAATGACCAATAATCACCCAGTCAAACAAACAAACAAAAAAGTGATTCAGCAAAATTATATTCTGTATCCACTGCCACTACAAATCTGTTAAAATATTTTATTAAAGAGAATTGGGGGAACATGCATCATGCAATGACCATATAACTCCTGGTCAGATCTAATTGTACCCCAACTGTTACACTGGCAGCTTGCGTCTCAATATTTGTTTTTGTTTGTTAAGATGTTTCATTCAGGGGTTCTTTTACAAAGGTGTGCTAGCATTTTTAGCATGCACTAAGCACTAGAGACATCCATATATTCCTATGGATGTCTCTAGTGTTTAGTGTGTGCTAAAAATATATATATTCTCTGCATAGGTAATATGGACTCACCAGATTTTTTTTTTATTTGGTACATTTGTGTCCCACATTTTCGTACCTATTTGCAGGCTCAATGTGGCTTACATAGTACCGTAAACGGCATTAGCCGATTCCAGTATGAACTAATACAATTACAAGGTGATATGTGGTAGAGAGAGGTACATGTGTGGTAAATACAATTGGGGGAACATTAGAGAGGGAGAGGAAGAGTTAGCATATGCCCATTACGGTCTTTCATTTCATTATGTCGCAGGTATCCAGGTTTTTTTATGTTGGGTTGGTGGGATATGCTTTTCTGAACAGGTCTGTTTTTAGTGCTTTCCGGAAGTTTAGGTGGTCGACCATAGTTTTTATTACTTTTGGTAGTGCGTTCCATAGTTGTGCGTTTAAGTAGGAAAAGCTGGATGCATAAGTGGATTTGTATTTGAGTCCTTTGCTGCTTAGGTAGTGGAGGTTTAAGTATGATCGTGCTGAATTCCTAGTGTTTCTGGTTGGCAGCAAAAGTATATATATATATATATATATAAGGAAACATAGGGGTGTTAAAACACTGGAATGTTAAAAAAAAGTATAATACTAACCTTTTAATATGAAGATGGAGATGAAGATAAGATTGTGCTGCTGGGTGAAAATGATGAAGTGGTCTATCAAGAGAAAGAGGAGAAGAGAAAATGCATGCATGCAGTTGAATGAACAGTGTTGGAATAAAATGAAATAATGTGCATCTCTGCTATTATGCACATGCAAAGAAAGGAAGATGGCATATCTTTAAAAAGACTGTGCATTCATAATCTGATGCACTATTCAAAAACAATTGTAGCAAAACAAAACCAGATATTCCTGCAAATAGAGAGAAGCAGGTGACAGAGACGCAAAGAAAAACGCCAGTGAACTCACCAACTACAGACCAGTAGCATCCATTCCCTTAATAACCAAAATAACAGAAGGGATGGTGACCAAACAACTCACAAACTATTTAAATAAATTTTCAATACTCCACGACTCCCAGTCAGGATTTCGGGCTAACCACAGCAGTGAAACAGTACTAGTTACACTCATGACCAAATTCAAACAAATGATTGCAACTGGAAAAAACATATTACTACTACAATTCGACATGTCAAGCGCCTTCGACATGGTTGATCATGGAATACTACTACATATCCTTGAGTACTTCGGAATTGGAGGTAACGTACTCAACTGGTTCAAGGGATTCCTAACCACACAATCTTACCAAGTGACATCTAACACGACTACTTCAGCCACATGGACTCCTGAATGCGGAGTCCCACAGGGTTCCCCCCCTCTCGCCAATTCTATTCAACTTAATGATGATACCATTGGCCAAACTATTATCAAACCAAAACCTCAACCCATACATATACGCAGACGACGTAACAATTTACATCCCATTCAAACAAGATTTCAAGGAAATTTCCAACAACATCAACCAAAGTCTCCATATCATGCATTCATGGGCGGATGCAATTGAAACTTAATGCGGAAAAAACCCAATGCCTAATACTTACCTCTCAACATAACACGAACAAATTCACCACCATTAACACACCAAATTTGAACCTTCCAATTTCGGCACCCTAAAAATTCTTGGAATTACCATAGATCGACACCTAACACTGGAGAACCACGTGAGAAACACAACCAAGAAGATGTTCCACTCAATGTGGAAACTAAAAAGAGTAAGACCTTTCTTCCCAAGAACTGTTTTCCACAACCAGGTACAATCAATGGTGCTCAGTCATCTAGACTACTGCAATGCAATCTTCGCCAGCTGTAAAGAGCAAATAATCAAAAAACTTCAGACAGCCCAGAACACTGCAGCTAGACTCATATTCGGTAAAACAAAATATGAAAGTGCTAAACCCCTAAGAGAAAAACTACACTGGCTCCCACTCAAAGAACACATCACGTTCAAAAATATGCTCTCTAGTTCACAAAATCATTCACAGAGAGGCGCCAGCCTACATGTCAGACCTGATAGACTTACCACCCAGGAATGCAAAAAGATCATCTCGCACATTCCTTAACCTGCACTTCCACAACTGCAAAGGTCTAAAATACAAACTAATGCATGCGTCAAACTTTACCTACTTAAGTACAAAGTTATGGAACGCACTGCAGCACAACCTAAAAATGATCTACGAACTAACCAACTTCCGCAAATTACTGAAAACCCATAACTTTTTTCCCCATATTTTTATTAAATGTTTTTTTTTTTCAAAACATAAAACAGACAGAAAATCAAACAATATCAACAATCCATGGCAAATAAAAGAAGCCGAAATAAAAGAACAGAGCATTATCAGCGTTTCATCCTTAGATACCAGCATGAATATACAAGGTCAGTTAGTGTCCATCTCTTTAATAAAGCATACCACAAAGATCAACAAATAAGAACAAACACCTTTCCTCCACATAAATTAAGAATTGCTCTACAATACCTACTTGCTATATTACTATCATGCTTTATCATTATCATGTTACCCAAGACCCTTCTGTAACACTAAATGTCTATTTTGTAATGTATTACCATCATTCATGATGTATTGTAAGCCACATTGAGCCTGCAAAGAGGTGAGAAAATGTGGGATACAAATGCAATAAATAAATAATAATTTGAACATGAATTGCAAATAAATCAATATGGAGATAACTACAAAGGGTTAGTATGGTACAAAAAGTTTTACTAATGTAAAACATAGTAATAAATAATAAAAAAGAAGAAGAAAGATAAATGTGCCATGCTTAATAGACTTAAAAAAGAAAAATAAGAGAGGAAAAATCTAGATCAAAATATGTCTTGCGGTGATAACTAAAATGTAAGCACCATACTGAAAAAGTCTGCTATAGACTAAAAAACTTGGAGGGGCATAATTGAAAGGGAAGCCCAAGTTTTTCTGAGGACATCCTCAGAGGACATCCCCGTGAAGGGGCGGGGAGACCCGTATTATTGAAACAAGATGGACGCCCATCTTTTGTTTCGATAATACTGTCGGGGATGCCCAAATCTTTACATTTAGGTTGACCTTAGAGATGGTCATCCTTAGACTTGGCGATAATGGAAACTGAGGACATCCATCTCACAAATGACCAAATCCAAGCCATTTGGTCATGGGAGGAGCCAGCATTGCTAGTGCACTGATCCCCCCTCACATGCCAGGACACCAACCGGGCACCCTAGGGGGCACTGCAAGTCATGTGTAGAATCAAGACGAGGGACAAGTGCAGTGTAAAAAAAGTTCAGCCAGTGACAAATGAGGTACAAAAAGCCTGTAATAATGTGTTTAAGTGAAGGATCACCTATATTAAATTTAAAGGCTGTGAGACAGAAAGTTACTAAATATAAAATACACCCAAATGGTGGTGGCAACAAATGCTACGTGGCTTGGCACTCTAAAGAGAGCAATTGGGAAACTACATAAAAATATTGTCTTTGCGACTATCGGTCCCCCCCAAAATTTTAACTTACCAATAGAGTATGGTAAAGCATCAGTGCTAGTCTCCTTTGTTCAGAAGAAAATAGTGTCCGTACCAGCCGTTATTTAAAGAAGCGTTTGGAGTGCAGGAAAAAAAACGTGCATGCTCATCGTGTAGAGAAAGCTATTAACTTGCTGGTGATGTGGGGTTATGCATACTGAGAAAAGACACATATTTGTGAATAGCTCGCTGTGGAGTAAAAAAAAATAATAGAATAATAAAAAAAATAGTGGAACTAAAAAATGTTACATGGCTTGGCACTCTGAGGGGAGCATATAGGAAATTATATAAAAATATTAGTGCCTTTGCGACTATCGATCCCCCAAGAAATTTTAACTTGCTGATAGAGTACATAGGTGAGGTAAAGCGTCGGTGTTAATCTCCTTTGCTCAGAAATATCAGTACCAGCCATTATTTAAAGTAGCATTTAGATCATGGGAAACAATTGTGCATGCTTGTCAGGCAGAGAAAGCTTTTGACTTGCTAGTAATGCAGGGTTATATATACTGAGAAAAGCCACATTTTTGTGAGTGGCATGCTGCAGATTAAAAATAATGGAATTAAAAAATGCTACGTGGCTTGGCACTCTGAGAGGAGCAAATGGGAAACTACATGAAAATATTAGCGCCTTTGTGACTATCAATCCCCCCAAAAGCTTAAACTTACAGACAGAGCACGGTAAACCATCAGTGCTAATTTCTTTTGCTCAGAAAAAAAAGATATCGGTACGGACCATTTTTAAAAATAGCGTTCAGAGCGCAGGAAAAGTTACGCATGCTCATCGGGCAGAGAAAGCTATTAACTTACTGGTTATGTGGGGTTATGTATACTGAGAAAAAGCACATGTTTGTTAATAGAATGTTGCAAGGTGAAAATAATGGAACCAAAAACTGATAAAACATACTAAAAAGGGGGGAACATAAACAAACGTAGTACCATGTTTAAAAGGTATGCCAATTATTAAAATTTGAGGGAAAAGGAAGAAAGGAGAAACATGGTGGGGAACTAGAAAATATGATGTGGAATATAAGACTTTGCACACACTGTGATTTTTGTTTAAAAAGTCAAGATTTTTGCCATAATGCTAACCTTGGAAATTTCTGCATCTTTCTTGTAATGTAGGAAAGATGTTATCAGTATGAACTACCTTTAGATGGGCTATTTTACTGTTAACTTGGGTTATTAGTAACTAAACCCCCCCCCCCCCGTTTATTTATTTTATTGCATTTGTATCCCACATTTTCCCACCTATTTGCGGGCTCAGTGTGGCTTACAATACATTGTAAATAATGGAAATACGATTTGTTACAATTCAGTTATGGATTACATTGTGAGAATTTAGTAAGCCACACCAGCGGATGCTGCACAGCAATGCCCACAAAGCCCACTCAAAGTGAATGGACTGTGTCAGCATTAGCACACCGGCAGCTGCTAGCGTGGTTTTGCAAACAGGGGGTAGGTCTGGTACCTGTGCTACAATACCAATAACCTACAATACCAATAACCTATTCTAACAGTAGCCCACGTTGATAATTCCCCTCACCCCCACCCCATGAGACATGGAGGGGCATAATCGAACGGGGCGCCCAAGTTTTCCCGAAGATGTCCTCGCAGGATGTACCGGTGATGGTGCGGGGAAAACTGTATTATCGAAACAAGATGGGCAGCCATCTTTCGTTTCGATAATACAGTCATGGACGCCCAAATCTCAACATTTAGGTCGACCTTAGAGATGGTCATCCTTAGAGATGGTCATCCCTGATTTTTGGTGATAATGGAAACCGAGGACGCCCATCTCAGAAATGACCAAATCCAAGCCATTTGGTCATGGGAGGAGCCAGCACTCATAGTGCACTGGTCCCCCTCATATGCCAGGACACCAACCGGGCACCCTAGGGGGCACTGCAGTGGACTTCAGAAAAAGCTCCCAGGTGCATAGCTCCCTTACCTTGTGTGCTGAGCCCCTCCCCCCAAAAACCCCAAACCCACTACCCACAACTGTACACCTACCATAGCCCTTAGGGGTGATGGGGGGCACTTACATGTGGGTACAGTGGGTTTGTGGTGGGTTTTGGAGGGCTCAAATTTACCACCACAAGTATAACAGGTAGGGGGGATGGGTCTGAGTCCACCTGCCTGAAGTGCACTGCACCCATTAAAACTGCTTCAGGGACCTGCATACTGCTCTCATGGAGCTGGGTATGATATTTAAGGCTGGCATAGAGGCTGGAAAAATATTTTAATTTTTTTTAGGGTGGGAGGGGGTTAGTGACAACTGGGGGAGTAAGGGGAGGTCATCCCCAATTCCCTCCGGTGGTCATCTGGTCATTTAGGGCACATTTTTGTGGCTTGGTCATAACAAAAAGGACCAAGTAAAGTCGGCCAAGTGTTCGTCAGGGACGCCCTTCTTTTTTCCATTATCGGCCAAGGATGCCCATGTGTTAAGCATGCCCCAGTCCCGCCTTTGCTATGCTTCCAACACGCCCCCATGACCTTTGGTCGTCCCTGCGACGGAAAGCAGTTGAGGATGCCCAAAATTGGCTTTCGATTATGCCGATTTGGGCGACCCTGTGAGAAGGACGCCCATCTTCCGATTTGTGTCGAAAGATGGGCGCCCTTCTCTTTCGAAAATAAGCCTGTTAGGGAATCTTTGGGAATTTCTATATCTTTTTTCAGCTTGGATGGTTACTGAATGTTTTGGCTTCTTTGATGTATTTGAATAGCTCTGATAAGTTAAAAATGATTTGTTTATTAAAAAGTCTACAAATTTGTTTTCCAAAAACACATATTAAGATACAAACTGTTAATATAAAAATAGGGATGCATAATTAGATTTTTTTTGGGGGGGGGGGGTCTTTTTCAAAAGATTAGCTTGAGTTATCTGCAGCAGGGCCCATAGGAGTATAATGGGACCTGCTGCAGATAACTCAAGCTAACTTCTAGTAAAAGACCCCCTTGGTACCTTACTGGGAATAATATGGTCATGGCCTACTGTAACTTTGTTT
This sequence comes from Microcaecilia unicolor, assembly GCF_901765095.1. Lineage (NCBI taxonomy): Eukaryota > Metazoa > Chordata > Amphibia > Gymnophiona > Siphonopidae > Microcaecilia > Microcaecilia unicolor. Next base: position 423,627,666 of record NC_044031.1, read on the forward strand.
TGGAAAAGATTATAGAAGAATGCATGTACTTTTACTCATATAGGGTAGGGAATTTTCTAACAGCCTTTTTATTCAGATAAACAACCATCTATATGGGTAAACTGTTTTGTTTTTTAATTGCCATTCTTATGTCACAGTATTTCCTGGTGAGAGTGAACGAGCTTCTTTCACATGCAAACAACTACAAGTTAAGAATTTTTTGTAGCTGTTTGTTAATCTGAAATCTAGTTTGTAAAGGTAGTATCTTTGCCATCAAAATATTTTCAGATACTCTCATGTTATAACAATATTTTTATCACTTTTTTAGACTATTTCTAGACCAGTATTTGAATACTATAACCAATAAATCTGAAAAATTATCCAGTTCTCTATTCATCTGAAACAACAGTGAAATAGACAAATCTACACAAGAAAAAGCTAAAAGAAAAACTAAAATAGTTGTATATGGAAGCAGTGAAGCTTTACGGGCATTAAATAGGTCCCACAATACAGTGAGTAATGTAGTTTCTCTTCTAACAGAAAACTAGTTGTAAAGAGAAACACTTTCTCAGCAGCCATCTTTGATCAAGGCCCCAAGCCAGACAAGTTTATAACAAATAAAAAAAAATGAATTTTTGTATTCACTTTTATAGCCCTAAGAATTTTTAGCCAAAGAAAATAATAGAAATGAGCAACAGACATAAAACTTTAGCTAGTGTAAATTAAATGGTTCTGCTGCATTAACTTCATAAAACCATAATCCTTTCCTCCATAAACTATTACATGCACTGCAACATATCTGATTTATGGGGTGTAGAATCGATGGGAAAAAATTAATGCTCGAAAAACATATTAGAGACATTATTGAACAGATTTTAATTGAGATTTGATTTCAATGCCCCTTATCCACATGATTAATGGGTCCTACCCCTTGACTCCAGCAGGCAGGAGAGAGAGTCTTTAATATGACAATTAAGTATCTGTCTTTAGGTTTTATGTAGCTCTCTCCTCAGATCACTTCATCAGTACAGTGTGGCTTTTGTGCAGATTAAATTGAGACTCAATTTTCTCTATTTTCCAGCACTTACTTATGTTTTATGACAAGCACTAAATCAATTTTATGCTGTTATTGATTTTTTTCTTAAATGGACACAAACCATTTCGCCTTTTGCCCTTCTTTTCTGCTTTCCTTTCCTTTTTTCACTGTAAGCCTGATATACAGCCAGCTAAAGAAATTTCAATCGTTTCCTGAGATTTCTGCAGGTCGTGCCAATTCATTCACTTTTTACGACATCAGAATTGACAAACTTAACCTGGAATTCTATCAAAACTTATATATTGCTTTGATGTGACAAGGTTTGCTGTTTTTGTCCTCAAAATCTCAAGGTTAGATCTTCTCTCTAAATTTTAACACAACTCTTTTTAATAATTCATGAAATTTTTGAAGGGCAGCTAAAGGTCTGAGTATATAAATGTTAAGGTTCTCCCCATTTCATAGTAGTACTCTAATTAATAAAGATTGTGTTAAAGAAATAATGTATTTCACAGCTTTTAGGGAAACAAAATATTGTGAACAAAGAGTAATAACCTCTAAGAGATGAAAAGCAATAGCTATTGGAATACCATGAAATTAAGATGCTCCTGTTTTTATATGGGTCTGTCATCTGACCACTAATGTCAAACCAAAACAGTTGCCTTAGGTGATAAGACTATGAATCGTAATGAAATTTGTAGTAAGAGAATCATTTGTAGCTATGAATTGTAAGTAGAGAGATCAACGCCTAAGACATAATTCTGCCAATAAAAACAGAGTAAGTTCATCCTCGCCTGTTTCTCTGTTGGATTTTAGTACTCACTGTGACCACTGAAAGGTGTTCAGGCTTTATGGTTGAAGACATTTCCTGAGATCAATTAAGAAGGCAGCAATGTTTAGGTAAACAATAAAAAGTTCATTTCTTTATGTCATTCTTAAATGTATTTTATATTTTTTATTGTAAAATGAAATGACTGGATGGCACAAAATAGTCATTTATGAAATAGTTGATTTTAAACTACCAACAAGAAGCCATTAGTTTAAACAGCCAACAGCACACACAGAAACTCAGAAATAATAAAAAGATGACAGGGAAGTTTTATTATTCATTCTCTGAGTTACTGTAAGAATGTAATACTCTAGTTTATTCTTGTTAGTCATCAATTCCTGGGAACAGATACTCTAAGGTAATGCCAACACTTCCATTGCTTTCCTTCTACTGTTTTTTTTTTTGTTAATTTCCAGACATTATTGTTATTACAAGCAAAATACAGGAAGGATTCACCAGGTAGATAATTGTCCCTTTCAGAGAGGCAAAAAGTATGTGCGTTTTTTCATAATGCATGTAATTTTTATAATGCATGCAATTATAGCTAGATTAAATGAGGAGGCATCCCAGGTAGGGATGTGATTTCATTTGAAATAAAAAAAAAAAAGGTCAACATTATTGTAATTCTCTGATATCAGCAGAATCCCATTGTACCTCTTACCCCTTCCAAAGATTCAAATGGATCAGGAGAGATTCCAAGTTCCTTGGGCTCTGCAAATGTCATAGTCCTAAATAGTGGTAGATCCATTTTGAATATGTGTCCCAGTGTGTGTGTGTGTTAGGGGGGGTGGGGGCTGGGCATTGCTTCTGCCACATACGGACTGATGGGTGGGATAAAAAGTAGAGTGTAGGTCAGAGAAAGTAGTGGTCACAAAAAGATGCCTGAAGGGGTTTCTCTTAAAATTTTCATTATGGGACTGGCCATCAGCTTTTACTATATGATGATGTGTACTACTGTGGATTAAAACATTTGAGGGCAATGTAAAATTATAGCCACTAAAAAAAAAAGAAACAAACAAACAATCAAACAAATAAAAACCCTTACTAATGAATGAAATGAAAAGGAAATTAAATGAAACAATCTAGTTCCTAGGGCAGGGTGTTTCAGTTGGTGGAGTAAACAACATGTATATATTGGCATTTTAAATGTTCGATGTACACAAACCATAGAAATGTATAGGCACGTTAGCGTTTAATGTGCCTTAACTTTAAAGGCACGTTAGAAACGCTAACGTACCTTAGTAAATATACCCCAAAGTATTTTATAGAAAAGTACATGAAAACATTATGAATAGCTATAAGAAGGTTTTAAATGAAAGCTACATAATTTGTTAAGGAGATTTTCAGCCCATGTAATAGTGCCTGTGATGGAGGGTCTATCAGTTTTATATATACAGAGAGAGAGAGAGAGATGGAGATGTACACATAGAGAGATTGATAGATTCAGTATGCATCGGAGATGTGGTCTCTTTCCGGAGCAAAACTGGACATGTGCTTCTGAAAATAAAAGTTTAGCCAATGAAGGAGACAAAGAGGATCATGGGATGTCGGAGAAGAAAGTCATTGCCATGGAAACTCCAATAGTAGAAGACAACAAGGAAAATCATGGAGGAAGCAGTAGTGAAAAAGGAATATGTGTGCTGATAGGGATCGAACCCCTGCTGATGCAAAATAAAGGGGGCATTCTGGCCTGATAAAAGGGCTTTGTGAAGTGGGTGGGGAGATCGGTGGAGGGAAAAAAGAAACGTGGGGGATAGGCTAAGTGAGAAGAAGGAAACAGAAGAAAATTGGGAAAGGAAAAGAAAAAAAGGGGTAGAAGAAGAAAAGGAAGGAGGGGAGGGGAGAGAAGGAAAAAGGGAGTGGTGTGAAAGGAGTGGAAGGGATAGGGATTGCCTATAATCCTATTACCCACAAATCCATGAACACAGAATTATTCATTGTGTACTCATATAGCCCTTGCATGCCACTTTGTACAGACTCTATTCCGCTAACCATACACAACCCCCCTCATGAAATCCTCACATTAAGGCAATCTTCTCATGCACACCTCTCATTCACATCATTCAGTACACAGCCCCCATATACTGAACCCCTTTACACACCTGCCATTCACATATAGAACTCTACCAGGCACACACCATCCCACCATCCCACCACTCACACAAACGCATACTCATACACCCATGCACATAACCCTCCTGTGTATAAAACCTTTTCCTCTTTTGCAAACACTTCTGCAATCACACACCTACCACTCTGCCATGCCTACCACCTTTAACCTCTTTCAAACAAGCATCCCAAACACTTACTACCTATGAAATCACACACCCACTCACACATATAGTAGCATAGTAAATGTCCCTTCCTTCCTTCTCACCTTTATTTCCCTCACCCGTAACTGTCTTGTCTGTCTGTATTATTTAGATTGTAAGCTCTTTTGAGCAGGGACTGTCTCTCTTTATGTCAGGTGTTCAGCGCTGCGTGCGTCTGGTAGCACTATACAAATGCTAAAAATAATAATAATAAAGTCCTGTATGGTCCATTCAGTCTGCCCAACAAGATAAACTCATTTTACATGGTATACAGTACTTTATATGTATAACCGAGTTTGATTTGTCCTTGCCATTCTCAGGGCACAGACCGTAGAAGTCTGCCCAGTACTGTTCTTGTACTAAGTTCTGAAGCTAACATTGAAGCCCCTTAAAATTTACACTCCAGGCCATCCATATCTATTCAGTCAAGATCAAGGCACAGACCGTAGTAGTCTGCCCAGCACTGGTTTTCCTTCCCAATTACTGTGTTGCCAGCCAATCTTCCCTAAGATTCCATGGATCCATTCCTTCTAAATAGGATTTCTTTGTGTTTGTCCCATGTATGTTTAAATTCCATTACCGTTTTCAACTCCACCACCTCCTGCGGGAGGGCATTCCATGTATCCACCACCCTCTCTGTGAAAAAATACGCCCTGACATTATTCCTGTCTGCCCTCCTTCAACCTCAATTCATATCCTATAGTTGTACCAACTTCAAAACTGAACACAATACTCCAAGTGGGGCCTTACCAACAACTTGTAGAGGGGCATCAACACCTCCTTTCTTCTGCTGGTTATACTCCTCTCTATGCAGCCTAGCATCCTTCTGGCCATGGCTGCCGCATTGTCACATTGTTTCTTCACCTTTGGATCCTCGGACACCTTCTCCCCAAGGTCTCTCTCCTGAGTTGAGCTTACTAATCTCTGTATGTCCAGTGGAAGCAACAATTCTATAAAACTATGTGTTCAGAACATAAGTTAATATGTAAATATAATAATTAAAAATTAAATAATAGACTAGTAGGTGAAATTCAATTTTAATTAAAAAAAATAAAAACCTTTAAAAGCCCGGCAAAATCTACTATAATAAAACACACCCTCAATGTTCTGAGGACACTGACGTCACTGCAGGCACTCAAACACCGGTTCGTAAGTTCATGGTGGTGAAGCCACAACACTCACCACGTCTCCATGCCTTGCCCTCACGTCACACGTGATGACGTCGAGGGCAGAACAAGTAGACAACCATGCAAATGAATGAATGGGGAGGAGTAGGGAAACACGCGAAGCGTGTTTCTCTACTCCTCCCCTTCCAATGAAATGCAGCCACCGAGGACTTGGAACAAGTACTGAACAATGCCAATGAACGAATGGAGAGGAGTAGGGAAACACGCGGAGCGTGTTTCCCTACTCCTCCCCTTCAAACGAATCCCTCCAGACAGCCTGACAAAAACCAGCCGCCGTGCCCATCACCCCGCCCCTTTAGCCCCATCGCCCTGCCCCGTTCACGCTAACGCACCTCTCCTGCTCACCCCCTCTTCCCCCATCACCTTCCCTCCCCCCTGTCACCTCCCCTCCCCTTACGCTACTATCCCTGGTGGCCTAGAGGTACCTCTTCGCTCGGGCCAGGAACACAAGAGCCCCCTGTTTCCTGGCCATGCTGCTGCTAGCTGCCCTGCTGCAACCTGTGTGAGTCCGGCTCTCGCCGTTTCAAAATGGCCGCCGAGAGTTGAAGCAGCATCGCAAGACTTCAACTCTCGGCGACCATTTTGAAACGCCGAGAGCCAGACTCACACAGGATGCAGCAGGGCAGCTAGCAGCAGCGCTACGGCCACGAAACAGGGCAGGGGCTCTTTCGTTCCAGCACCCAGGGAACAGGTACCTCTACACCCCACCGATAGTTGTGTAAGGGGAGGGGAAGGGAGTCCAGTGCCTGCTAGCGCCTGTTTCATTTGAGGCAGAAACGGGCCTTTTTTACTAGTGTACAATAAAACACATAATAGCAACATGCACTCAAACGCATGTATCCAGTTATAGCTGCCAATGCATAGATCCTAAGGACCATTCTATAAGGAAGATGCCATCATTTAGGTGCCAAGAATTTATTTATTTACATGTGCTTGATATACTGCCTTGAAAGACACAGCCTAACAGAGTGATTTACAGTTAGATAAAAAAAAAAGAGAGGGGATATAAGGGTCATAATGGAAGTAAATGTGAATAAATAACCAGAATGCCAGCACAACCTTCCTATATTCATTTCAGGAAGATACTTAAGACCCATTTATTTGAGGGCCAAGACTCAGACTGTATCAGGTTTCTTTGAGTTTTATAATTTCTTTTTTTACTGTTTGAGATTCTCTTATTGGGAACCGCTGTGAATCTTGTCCTAGGAACAACAGTCGGTATACAAGAACCGGATAGAATAGAATAGAATGTGTGCACTTAAAAGCATATAAATGCAATATTCAGACTATGAACTATTCTATAACATGGTGCATAAACCGGCATTTAAGCGCCTAGCAAAGCTGAAAATAACCAGTTAGTGCCAAACTCAAAACCAACTATTTTGGGTGCATTCTGGGGGTAGAGTCATCACTTGGCAGGTTAAGTGCTGATATTCAGAACTTAACTGACCAAGGTAACCACAAAAATAGGGCCACTAAAAGTCAATCCTATCTTTACATGGTAACCCATAGCTGGTTGAGGGGTCTTTTACAAAGTGTTGGTAAGCCCAATGCAGGCTTACTGAACACTAAATCGGGACTACCGTCAGCTCAATGCGGCTGCCAGTGGTATAAGTACATAAGTACATAAGTAATGCCATACTGGGAAAAGACCAAGGGTCCATCGAGCCCAGCATCCTGTCCACGACAGCGACCAATCCAGGCCAAGGGCACCTGGCAAGCTTCCCAAACGTACAAACATTCTATACATGTTATTCCTGGAATTGTGGATTTTTCCAAGTCCGTTTAGTAGCGGTTTATGGACTTGTCCTTTAGGAAACCGTCCAACCCCTTTTTAAACTCCGCCAAGCTAACCGCCTTCACAACTTTCTCCAGCAACGAATTCCAGAGCTTAATTACACGTTGGGTGAAGAAAACTTTTCTCCGATTTGTTTTAAATTTACTACACTGTAGTTTCATCGCATGCCCCCTAGTCCTAGTATTTTTGGAAAGCATGAACAGACGCTTCACATCCACCTGTTCCACTCCACTCATTATTTTATATACCTCTATCATGTCTCCCCTCAGCCGTCTCTTCTCCAAGCTGAATAGCCCTAGCCTCCTTAGTCTTTCTTCATAGGGAAGTCGTCCTATCCCCACTATCATTTTAGTCGCCCTTCGCTGCACCTTTTCCAATTTTACTATATCTTTCTTGAGATGCGGCGACCAGAATTGAACACAATACTCAAGGTGCGGTCACACCATGGAGCGATACAATGGCATTATAACATCCTCACACCTGTTTTCCATACCTTTCCTAATAATACCCAACATTCTATTCGCTTTCTTAGCTGCAGCAGCACACAGAGCAGAAGGTTTCAGTGTATTATCGACGACGACACCCAGATCCCTTTCTTGGTCCGTAACTCCTAACGTGGAACCTTGCATGACGTAGCTTTAATTCGGGTTCTTTTTTCCCACATGCATCACCTTGCACTTGCTCACATTAAACATCATCTGCCATTTAGCCACCCAGTCTCGTAAGGTCCTCTTGTAATTTTTCACAATCCTGTCGCGATTTAACGACTTTGAATAACTTTGTGTCATCAGCAAATTTAATTACCTCGCTAGTTACTCCCATCTCTAAATCATTTATAAATATATTAAAAAGCAGCGGTCCTAGCACAGACCCCTGAGAAACCCCACTAACTACCCTTCTTCATTGTGAATACTGCCCATTTAACCCCACTCTCTGTTTCCTATACTTCAACCAGTTTTTAATCCACAATAGGACATTTCCTCCTATCCCATGACCCTCCAATTTCCTCTTTAGCCTTTCATGAGGTACCTTGTCAAACGCCTTTTGAAAATCCAGATACACAATATCAACCGGCTCCCCTTTGTCCACATGTTTGTTTACTCCTTCAAAGAATTGAAGTAAATTGGTCAGGCAAGATTTCCCCACACACAAAAGCCGTGCTGACTTGGTCTCAGTAATCCAGGTCCTCGGATGTGCTCTGTAATTTTGTTTTTAATAATAGCCTCTACCATTTTCCCCGGCACCGACGTCAGACTCACCGGTCTATAATTTCCCGGATCTCCCCTGGAGCCTTTTTTTAAAAATGGGCGTTACATTGGCTACCCTCCAAACTTCCGGTACCACACTCGATTTTAAGGAAAAGTTGCATATCACTAGCAGTAGCTAGTATGTACTATTTCCAGGGGGGGAAAAAACCCCTAGAAATGTCTTGCACAGCGATAACCTAGCGGTAATTGAGCATCACCAAGTGCTGCACACTTACTGCTGGGTTACCGCAGGAGACCTTATCGCCACCTCAGTGGGTGGCGGTAAGGGCTCCCCGCCGCAATGCCATGTTTGTCTGGGGGCTTTTTACCCACTGTGGTAAAAAGGGCCCTGGCATGTGGGAAAAATAGTCTGTGTCACTAGTGCAGGGCCATTCCCCCCCCCCCCCCAGCTTGGTAAAAGGACCCCTAATATTACACATAACCTGCTCTGTGTTAGCCATCTCTGCAAACCTTTAAATTCAATGCTGGTACCCGGACATGGCCCAGCATTGAATTTCCAGAAATAATGTCAGCAGTGGTCAGCAAAACACTGAGTGCCGCCAGCTGAATATTAAACCTAATGACTTTAATGTATCAACAGTAACTTGTTTGGCAAGAAATCAGAGTTCAGTTTTAAAAGCCATTTTTGTGTTTAGGTTCTTACAAAATCAGGGCCACCAAGAGGGGGGCAGCGGTGACAAAATTCCCCGGGCCCGAGCCCCCAAGGGCCTAGTCCCTAGTCTCACTCGCTCGCTCTTGGCTCCATCGACAGCCCCCCTCTGGGCCTCCTGCATTCAAATCACAGCACCTCACCTCCGTATGAAAGTGCAACGGCAGATCTCCTCCCTTAGGGCCTTCCCTCTCTGTGTCCCGCCCTCGTCTGATGTAACTTCCTGTTTCTGTGAGGGTGGGACACAGGGAGGGAAGGCCCAAAGGGAGGCGATCTGCCACTGCGCTTTCACATAGAGGTGAGGCGCTGTGATTTGAATGCAGGGGGCCTGGTGGCGGACGGAGGGGTGCGGTCAACGGGGCTGGGTGGGTGGAGACTGGGGACTGCGGTACGGCAGCCTCGGGGGGGGGGGGGGGTGGCAGCGGGGCCCCGGGGCGGCCTTGCCCCAGGCCCAGCCCAGTCTCTCAGTGGCCCTGTACAAAATTGTTTGTCCTCTGTGCCATTAAAGAAATCTGACTGATAACTTTTCTTGAACTGCTCAATGGTGTCTAATGGTCGGGCCAGGGCTGGGATTTGGAAGAACTGTTCCCTCTAAGCTGAGCAGAAGTTGTCCACCTACAGTCCTCCCAATAGAGGGTGTTGGGTCACTATCACATTTTCAGTATTGAGGGATAGGCAAGCTTTGCAGGACTCCAGGGAACCTGCCTGTCCTTAGTGATTGAATGCACAATTTTGAAGCTCCACCCTCCACTGACAGCAATGCAGTTGGAGGACTGCCACTCAGCTTAGATAGAACAATATTGGGAAAGGGTCTTCATTTATGCACTTACATTGAAAATACGAATCTACGTGCATACAATAACCTTAAAAACTTGTGCACAAAGCGAGAGAGGCGAAATGAGCTCCGAAACGAAAAAAGCAATTCATGTCAGTATGGGGTTCTTATATACAAGGGCTTAGTCCACGAGGGAGAAGTCTACTCCTCAATGTGCTGTGAGTCTGAGTTGGAAATGTACATGATATGAATGCTCAATATCACTGTTCCCCATTAATGGTTGACACGCATAGAGGGGGGTGGGGTGGGAAGGGGGTATGCACATCAGATTAGGGAGATTTTGTGGTTGCAAGGTTTGTACGGGAAGGAGGGGAGATACGAGGGATTGGGAGGGGAGGTACAAGAGAAGGGGGGTGGTAGGTGGATTTCCATATAGTTAACTAAGGGGAGGAGGAAAAACAGGGGGGGGGAAGGGGGGAGAAAAAAATTTAAACTATAGACCGTAAATAACAACTCATTTAGTTGTATAACTGTTATATGATACTTTGTTGTGTATTAAGTTGACTGAATTTTGTCATATGACGGCTTTCAATAAAGTGTTGAAACATAAAAACTTGTGCACACAAATGTAAGCGCATAAATCCCCTGGCCTAACGTTTAAAATCAAAGTATGTGTCTACTTTCCTTTTACAAACCCACCAGTACACACACAGGAAAACTTATGTGTATACTATTCAAGTGTACATAAGTACATAAGTACATAAGTAGTGCCATACTGGGAAAGACCAAAGGTCCATCTAGCCCAGCATCCTGTCACCGACAGTGGCCAATCCAGGTCAAGGGCACCTGGCACGCTCCCCAAACGTAAAAACATTCCAGACAAGTTATACCTAAAAATGAGGAATTTTTCCAGTCCATTTAATAGCGGTCTATGGACTTGTCCTTTAGGAATCTATCTAACCCCTTTTTAAACTCCGTCAAGCTAACCGCCCGTACCACGTTCTCCGGCAAGGAATTCCAGAGTCTAATTACACGTTGGGTGAAGAAAAATTTTCTCCGATTCGTTTTAAATTTACCACACTGTAGCTTCAACTCATGCCCTCTAGTCCTAGTATTTTTGGATAGCGTGAACAGTCGCTTCACATCCACCCGATCCATTCCACTCATTATTTTATACACTTCTATCATATCTCCCCTCAGCCGTCTCTTCTCAGTTATAAAATTACCGCCATGTGACAAACACATTTTCAGTGAGTATGAGACTTACTTCACTAACAATGAGGCTTGCTTTAGTTCTACTTCATTGTTTTGTACTTGCCTGCATTAAATATAATCCCATATGAGACATACATTTCTGTCACCAAATGACGGGAATGAGTTTAGAGACAGGCAACTAACTGCATTCCAGTTCCCAGAGACCCCTCCTCTTTCGTTCCCTCCTGCAAGATCCACTGAAGGCAACTTTCATGATTATCTTGAGACTCGTGATTTCCTGCTTAACATTTGACTTTCTGAAGAGTTCAGCATAATAGGGGTGAATATCATGAATCAGCATTCTCTGCCTTTCTAGTGCATGAAATGAGATAGCTCTCTTGTGAGCAAAGCATTTGTGAGTTTTTCAGGCATGCATACATTTTATTCCATTTCTTATCTGCTAAAAGGAGATGGTCCCTGAAGTATTTGGTACACGTCTGATTTTAAATGTAGATGATTTCTCTCCTGCACTTCCCCCTCTCCAACACAAATCCAAACTAGAGTTCAGAATTTTGATCTGTGTGTATCAATCTGCTAACTCCTCATTTTTTTTTTTATTGAAGGTTTTGGCAAGCTCTAGCCTCCCTTGTGTCATTCACTTGTCCTATTGTCTAAAACACACACAGTATCATGTAAATAATATTGTCAAGCAGTGAATAATACAAGAAGACAGCACAATAATATGAGAAACTAATATGGTAATTCTAATCTTATGTTCAGAAACAAATATTGGTTGCATTTGTTTTGATGTTCTAACCCCTAGACATGCAATCCTTTTGTCCTGGTATATTATCCTCCAATGTTTCCCCTAGGCCTAATCTTCACATCCAGAAATTGCAATATGATTAAAACATAATACCTTCATTTAAAAAACGTACACCAACTAATTTGATGGGATTTTTTTACACAATGAATTTATATCTTTTAAATTAAGTGATTATAAAATGTAGAATTCATTATTATTATTATATATATTTTTTGTGTGCAGTGTTCATGCTTTTCTGCACCTCTTCATTTGGCTTTATTAAACCCATAGGAGGTGGATTTATTAACCATTTTCACATGCAAAATGCTATTTAATACATTAAAGGGCTTTTATAAAAATACTTCATGCTTAAAAGTAGCTGTGGTGCAATTAGGTGCATCTTTGTAAACGACTCTGGAGAAGGAGTGTTCAGAGGAGGAGCTCAGGCAGTCTCAATTTGGAGATATATTTTAGAAAATGCATGCTCTTGAGCAGGAATTCAGTAAAAGGTGCCCAAAATTAGGCTTGGGAAGATCCACACTAAACTAATATTCTGTAAAGGATGCTCTGCGCAGAGCGCCATTTCCAGATTACTATCTCAAATACATCTTGTGTCTAACTTTCAGCATGAGCACTTAAGCCTGCCCAAAGCTGGTGTAATACCCAACTAACAGTAGTTAGGTGTGCAAATACAGGTATTCTATAACATCGTGCCTAAATTCTGGAATGCCACTGACCTATGATGCCCTTCCCATGGCAACATCCTCTTTGGAGTTATACGCTTTAAAATTTAGTGTATAGGGCAGATCTGTGCATACTGTAATTCTTAATTGCTGCCAGGTAAATCCTTGTTAATGTCAGTAATCAATTGTTAGCACTTCATTGGCCAATTAGTTTATGTACAGATCTGCGACCCATGCCCAAACTTGCACACTCAACCTTGGCCAACTTTTACAAAAATTCCCTTCTTAGTGTCCATTGCTTCAATGTAGGCTCAGTTTTGCAGAATTTGAGCTAGTATTTTGTAAAGACACCTAGAGGGGCATTTTCGAAAGAAACGTCTAAGTCAGAATTTGGATGTTTTACGAAGACGTCCAAATTCAGAGGCAGGGAGAAGGTCATTTTCGAAAAAAGATGGATGTCCATCTTTCATTTCGAAAATACCAAGGACGTCCTTAGATTTGGACGTCTTTCGGTGATTTTCAAAAACAAAGATGTCCAAGTCAAAAAAGTCCAAATGCAAGCCATTTAGACGTGAGAGGAGCCAGCATTTCTAGTGCACTGGTCCCCCTGACATGCCAGGACAGCAATCGGGCACCCTAGGGGGCACTGCAATGGACTTCATAAAATGCTCCAAGGTACCTTGTGTGCTGAGCCCCCCACCCCCCACCCCCAAAACCCACTACCCCCAACTGTATACCACTACCATAGCCCTTACAGGTGAAGGGGGCACCTAGATGTGGGTACAGAGGGTTTCTGGTGGGTTTTGGAGGGCTCGCTGTTTCTTCACAAATGTAACAGGTAGGGGGAGTATAGGCCTGGGTCCACCTGTCTGAAGTGCACTGCACCCCCTAAAACTGTTCCACGGACCTGCATGCGCTGTTATATATCTGAGTATGACATCTGAGGCTTGCATAGATGCTAGCAATAATATTTTTAATAATGTTTTTTGAGGGTGGGAGGGGGTTAGTGACCACTGGGGGAGTAAAGGGAGGTCATCCTCCATTCCCTTCAGTGGTCATCTGATCATTCCAGGCACCTTTATGGTATGGGTGAAAACATCCAAGTTTTACTCATGGACATCTCTGCTGTTTTCCATTATGGGTCAAAGACGTCCAAGTCTTAGGAACACCTAAGTCCCGCCTTCACCACGCCTCCGATACGCCCCCTTGAAATTTCTATGTCCTTGTGACAGACTTCAGTTAGAGACATCCAAAATCGGGTTTCAATTATACCAATTTGGACGTCTCTGATAGATGGACGTCCAAGCGCCGATTTATGCCACTTTTTGGATGTCCATCTCTTTCGAAAATGAGCCTGATAGGCACCTTTATGCCTTTCTGATACAGGCTAAAAATAGACACCTGCTGCTCCTCCAAACCTAGGAGATCTGTTATAAAATCAACCTCAAAGTGACATGTTATATTTTTAAGGGGCTTATGAAATAATACTAATATCAAAATAAATGTTGAGGTTGCAAGTCACTGAACATATAATATGTATTGTAAAAGATACCTTACTAAATTAGGTCAAATTTAATTTGGCCATGGTAGAAGCATGCATGAAAACTAATAACACTCTGTACTCAAATAGTTTGGAATTTGTGCCTCATTCACTTTTTCTATGGCGATATTAATTTAAATAATATCAACCTCAAATCTTCCGATAGGGAATGATATACTAAGTATTGAAATAAACACTATCATTCATGGGAGTCAGTTATTATCATAGGTCCTTTTTTGAAAAAAGAATCAGCATCAAAACCTCCCTTTCAATGGAGAAAATATATTGATTAACCCCCCCCCCTTCTTTTAAATAAATAAAACAAAGCGAATGAACACACAAAACATTTTAAATTACAGATAAATCCAAAAATCAAATCCTAATTATGCTAAACTGGGACTGAGCAAGTAAGCTTACTGCATTCAATGTCCATTGCAAAAACATCAGAAAAACACTACCACAAAACCAGAAATAGATAAGGACTACAAAACGACATTAAATTCACTTAGCTGAAAGAACGTCCATAAGCCCATCAGTGTAATGCTAAACAGTGGAGCATACATCCACTGGTTACTCAGCTACTCCATCTGTATATCACATTTGACAGTGCACTGCTAGTTCCACTTGATGTTTCTTCAACAAGAATGCCTTGTTTCGCTTCTCCAAATGCTGCTTCAGGAAGAATCTTGAACTTTCAATGGATTTCTCATTACTTAACTGGCATAAAGATGGTGACAGTATATAAAAAGACACCAAGGATTAGAATAGCCAACCCTGTTTCACCAGACGTAACCATCTTTCAAAACAGGAAACCCGACTTTAATTCCATCATTATTTCCACCCTGATAATTAACTGCAAAAAATGGAACAGATCTACACTTCAGATAATTAAAACCACCAGGGATTAATTAAAAATAAACATGCCATTCAACATTCCCATTTAGTCCCTGCATTTCCACTGTATTCAATTTAAATATCCACTGTTGCTCCTTACGCCATAAAGCTTTTTTGTACTTTACAGTTTGCTGTCCCACAGATAATGTTGTAGGTAAACTAAAAACACTCTGCCATGTGCAGTAGCAACCTATGGGTTAATCTTATAAAGCACTGTCCACCTGTAAAGTATGTTATGCATGTGTAGGAGGCCAATCATGCATGTATAAAGTGTTCATGCTAGCAAGATGGTGAATATAGTAACATAGTTGATGTCCTACGATCCATCCAATCTGCCCAACAATATAACTTATCATATAAAGTATGATGTAAACTACATTTGTATACTTGATCATGATTTATCCTTGTCATTTTCAGGGCATAGACAATAGAAGTCTGCCCAGCACTGGCCTTGTTCTCCAGCTACTGAAGCTCAATCTGTCCAGCCACAATCAAGACACAGACTGTAGAAGTCTGCCCAGCACTGGCTTTGCTTCCCAGTTATGGGTGTTGCCATCTAATCACTTCTAAGCTTGTTTGGTTCCATTCTTTTTAAACAGGATTTCTTTCTGTTTATCCTACACATTTTATTAAGTGACTATCAGAAATATAGTGATTTATTAGGCAGGCAGAATGGACTCTAGTGCAATGATGGATGGGTCAGTGCGTTATAGAAGAGATGGATCCCATACAGTGTAATGCATGTATTCTGAGCACTATATATAATATTTTATAATATATTAAGAGGTTGATGTAGTAGCATTATAGGCTTCATATTATAAGCAACAGTTAATTGGGCTATTGAAACTGGAAGTAACTTGATACCTTTTAATATATTTGTGATTACATTTTAACTGCCAGACCTTTCACCGTTCTCCTAATTTTTAGAGATCTCTTCTCATGGTTTCTACTTCTACCAGGGTACCTACTCTATTGGCTATGTTCGTGTCATCTGAAAAAGGATAACTTTTCCTTCTAGCTCTTCAGCAATATCTCTCACAAATTTATTAAACAGAATTGGCCCCAGTATCGACCCCTGTGGCACTCCACTACTCACTTTCCTTTCCTCTGAGCGGATTCCATTTACCACCACCCTCTGTCGCCTGTCGGTCAACTAGTTTCCAATCTAGCTCACCACTTTGGGTCCTAAGTTCAGCCCTCTCAGTTATTCATGAGTCTTCTGTGAGGAACCGTATCATAGGCTTTACTGAAATCCAAGTAGATTGCATCTAGCACTTGTCATTTATCCAGTTCTTTGGTCACTCAGTCAAAGAAATCAATCAGATTGTATTGGTAGAATTTTCCTTTGGTTGCTGTATCAAAGGCAGACAAGAAACAAACGATGTTATTTAACACAACTTCATTCAAATTCAAAAGCAGCTTCTGCAGTTTTTTATGAATTCAGTTGCCAGTTGTTTAAGATGTGTTATTTATTAATTGAGCCTAGCATTGTATAGATCATGTTCCACCTAGTTGGAACAGCCTGTTTAAGGCTAGTCTCAAGCTTCTGCTGCATTCTTGAATGCATAACATGTGTGACAATGTCTTTTGAAACCTTTATCAGACCATTTACTTCTGCTGCTGCAGAATCCGAGGCAGAGCCATCGTCCTTCAGTCCATGAACTAATACAAGGTTCAAGTTATGGCCAGCACATGATATCCACTGCTGATCCTTGAATGTAGCCTTCACGTTAGCTCCATTGTCAGTCACATATATATTGCCCTGCCGGTAAGCCCCAAACTCTTCTAAACTGTCCTTTAAGGTAGATCTGATATTTTGCCGCAGTGTGTTTTTCTAGCAGAGTTCTGGTGGCAAGGATTCTTGAGTTAAGATGATAATTTGAATCTATATACTGTACAGTAATTGTTATGTATTTATTTTATTTTTGTTACATTTGTACCCCGCGCTTTCCCACTCATGGCAGGCTCAATGCGGCTTACATGGGGCAATGGAGGGTTAAGTGACATGCCCAGAGTCACAAGGAGCTGCCTGTGCCTAAAGTGGGAATCGAACTCAGTTCCTCAGTTCCCCAGGACCAAAGTCCACCACCCTAACCACTAGGCCACTCCTGACATCCCAGTACCATCTTCAGTCCACAGATTAGGTGTTACACCAAATTTAAGTTGCTTTTGCAATAGATCATACAGTGCTGCTTTTTCCTTTCAAGCAAAAAGCAGAAATATGCCTAGACACTGGTCTAGCAGAGGGGAGTATCTGATCTGTAGAAAGCTGACCATATTTTTGCGCCAATTGAAACCAGCTTCTAAGCAAGATGAATGAAGCCAATACCTTCGACCATAGAGAAAGGCCTGATGTCCATGGCACACATTGAGGCAACTGCATCAGAAACTTCTGCTTTCACTGTTGCTGGCACGGTCATTCTGGGTTAATCTTGATGACTCACCTTTTTGTAAGAAGTCCCCAATGTTTTTTGTGCACATATGCCTTTGCCCACAACTTGCTGCAAGCGCTTTCTGACCACTGGTCCCATCACGTGACTTCCATTTCAATGCTGTCTTGCAAGTCTTGCACATGGCAAAAAAACACTGTTTTGATCATCCACATGGATAACAATGAACTTCCACACTGCACTAGTTCCATCATTCTCAATAAGAGACAATCTCTCACTTTTTTTTTAACGAATTAGAACTTGTACCATGACTTGTACCGTGACTACGGCTAATCTAAAAAATCTAAAAAATAAAAATAAAAGCACACTGTTGTTGACCAGTGAGTGAATGACCACCAGATTTAAACAAAACAAAACAGAAGTAAAACAACAAGGACCCGTCACTATACCTAGGAAAATGTAACAACATCAATGTGCTTAAACAGAAACTCCATACAAAAAATAGAGTACCTGGCCTCAGTCACAACAAATACTGAACACAAATTAAATTTAAACACCAAGAAGCCATACTCTGCAGGGCAGGCACTGCAACACTAGAGAAATAGAAACAGCACACTACATGCTGCAAATTTACTGTAAAATTGACATTTTCCATTCACTGACTTAAGAATAAAATTCTTTCTACCCTTGTTGTCTGGTTGTTTTATTTTTTTCCAATCATTTGTTTTTCTGCCTAACTGCTCAGAGTCAGAAGAACTTAGGAAATAAGTGCAGCAGGGGGAGGAGAGGAGATGGTAAACAACCTACAGAGAGCACATGTTGGACAGGTCGGGAGGGAGGGAGGGAGGGAGGGTGGGAAGGGGGTGGAAGGGAGATGCGGGACAGGGGGTGGAAGGGAGATGCCGCACTGGTGGGCGGAGGAGGCAGGGGATTTGACACTGTGGGAAATGGGAGGGATTTAGCAGCTCTTAGATAAAGGAAACAAACAAAAAAGAAATCTTTTTTTGCCCTCCTCCACTAACCAGAGAGTGTAGCAGGGGGAGGAGAGGAGAAGGTAAACAAACTACAGAGAGCACATGTTGGGAGGGAGGGAGGGGGATGGAAGGGAGATGCTGCACTGGTCGGTAGGGGGGGGGGGGGGGGTCAGGGGATTTGACACTGTGGGAAATGAGAGGGATTTATCAGCTCTTAGATAAAGGCAACAACAAAAATAATCTTTTTTCACCCTCCTCCTCAGCTAACCTGAGTGCAGGGATTGGGGAGGAGATGGTAAATTTACAGGGAAATTATAAGGTTTACTGGCTACCACAGATAACATTGATGGTGTAGTATGCATTTCTATTGCAATATTAAGCTTTATTGTCACCAGGTGGTCTGAGGGCCACATGAGTCCCATCACCAGCTCCAGCCACAAAGGGGAAATGAGCAGTTTCCTAGAAAGCTGTCACTGTTTCCTGCTGGTCAGCTTTATACATGGGGAATGAATATACACGGTGCCCCTTTTCCAGAAAGTCTCTAGAGACTGGCTAATGCTATGGGAGGCAGCTCCCATAGCAGGCAGATCCCTGCTCCAACTCCTAGTATAGTCCATAAAATTCCAGTAGTCAGAAAAGCCTGGGCTGTGGCCTATAAGCCAAGGGTAGTGGTTTTGATTTACACTGTATCCATTGCTCACTGACTAATTTAATCCTGTACAGTGTGATTGTTTGATAAACAAGGATAGTGTATACCAGGGATAGAAAGAGACACCCTGTACCATAGACTATTCCCAGTGGAGTGTTTTTTTTCCCAGTTTAAGCAGACATTTGGATCCATCTTTCAGCTGGGACTTGTGGGTTTAAGATACGTGTGGTGCATCATTGCTCTGTTTTCAAGCTGAATTGATAGTTTGTGTACCAGTGAGCCTGTATTTTTATCTGCTTCATGCCATGTACTAACATTTACAGACCCTGTTCTCTTGTTTCAATGCCTGTTATGTTTAGCTTGGTTGTGGAAAGTCAATAAAGGGCTCACTCCTATCAAGTTGTTTACACCACCCCTGGGAGTGGCAGGTATTGCACATAACAACCCAATTGATAGTCTTGCAAGTGACACATGCATCTGCCAGGACATTGTACCAGCACTCATTATTGCTCTCCCCCTTGCGC
The DNA here is from genome assembly GCF_901765095.1 of Microcaecilia unicolor. NCBI lineage: Eukaryota > Metazoa > Chordata > Amphibia > Gymnophiona > Siphonopidae > Microcaecilia > Microcaecilia unicolor. The sequence continues at coordinate 423,647,149 of NC_044031.1, forward strand.
TCTTCACAGGGCTCAGGACACCTGTAGAGTCACGTCAGAACCTTGATATCAGATATGGCAGCCATAGCCACTGAGATAACCACACAGGAAACCCATATAAACTTGAACTCTGAAATTCTTCTGTAAAAATAAAAGATGTTTGAATATACAATATCAGTATTTTGGGGGCTAAAAATGGAGAAGGAAAATGAATTCAGAAGGAAAAAATATTTAAAATGGGGAAAAAAGAGTATTAGCAAAAGGGGTATGGGAAAAAGGAGACACAAAGAAAGAAAGGGATATTGTATTGTATAAACTAAGATGTATAAGCCAAGATGGCTGCAGAACCGGAGGCTTAGTAGGATGCTCTGACCTCTTGGGCAACAAAATTTCAGCTGAATCAATATGTCGCATTCTAAACGCAAGGGAATCCTGAGGACAGTGCCTCTGCCTAACTCAGCGTCTTCCCCAGCCCAATCGAGTTTAGAATGATACTTCCCCGGGACCTCCAAAAAACAAGAGGGAGAGGATCCCATAGCAGGAGTACCTGGAAAAGCAGATCTCCTGCTGGGAGATGAAACATCCCTCTCACCACCATCATTTTCAATGAATCCACCTTGTCCGGCGACGCGGGCAGCCCTAGAGGGAAACCCCTCCAATTCTGGAAGTGTGTTGGAGACGGTGGCCAGCGAGGACCTAGGGCTGCAACAGCAGGCGCCGGGACCCGAAGGAGTTTCTCGTTCGGAAAAAAGAACGGAGGTGACATTAGAGGCGATTTGGGCAAAGCTGGAAAGTATGGATACTACTTTACAGAAACCCTCAGGTGATGTACACACTTTGAATAATAAGTTTGAAGAATTAAAAATGACTGATGAATCTGCAAAACGTGATATGTCTGAACAGGTAGCTTCAATATAAAAGGATGTTAATTTGTTTAAAGAATTTAAAAATACTGCCATTAAAGATAACACCGAGATACAGAGAAGAATTTACGCCTCTTAAATTTTCCTAAGTTACTGGGGCTAGCACCAGTAGAAACATTTCATAGATACTTGAATGAAATACTGAAGATTCCTCTCGATGCTATCCCACCAGTTAATAAATATATTACATGCCTAAACCTAGAGGTGAAATGGGAGAAGTTGGTAATACTTCGCTTGATTTACAGAATAGAAATATTAGAACAATCCTCGGAGAAAATAATAGAGAGAGCTGCACTGTTAGTTTCCCTGGTATTTGAGCAGGACTTCAACACAATTAGGAACTCCTCTATCCAATTTTATGGAGCCAAAGTGTGGATTTTCCCAGACGTGACCAAACAAACCCAACTGAAAAGAAAATCCTTCTTGACACTGAAAAAGAGGACAATTGATATTGGGGGAACTTTTTTCTTGGCATATGCGTGGTTAAATTGGGTCAAACAAAATATACTTTCTATGCACCGGAACAACTTAAATTGTTTATAGATTCTAAACAATTGAAATAATAATTAATTTTGGTCTGTCAGCCTTGTTTATTGAACCTTTTTCTTTTTTTGATAACTCCTCAGATTTCATAACTCCCCCCTCACATTTAGAGGTCTAAGAAAGCGTAAATTTATATTTCTTCTTTAGTTTTAAAGTTTATATTCTCAATAGTTAAATTGCTGTTTATTATCACATTTAAATTTGAATATGATTATGTGAATATTATTGAGAAATGTTATTTGTATTTTTGCTGTATTTCTGATTACAAGTTTAATGCTTGTAAAAGTTTGTTAAAATTATTTTTTTAAAAAAACCAAACTAAACAAAAAGGGTGAGGGAAGGGGAAAGGATCATCGTGAGCATGAGACAGAGGGAGGGGAGGACTCCAAGAAGTTCCTCGGTCTGCTTAAGAAGAGGGAGAAAGCTTTAAGGGTCCTGGGAGGGTTCTGAGCCTAGCATATGATGAGCCAGGTGGCCCAGATCATCTTCCACGACTCTTACTCACCACATGATTGTCTTGAACCTAACCTCAATCCTCTCCAATACAGGCTGGGTTTCAGGTGCAGATGCACGTCAAGCTACAACTGCACCTGTCCCTGGAACTGGTTGATCCTCTGCTCCTCATATTGGAGAGGATGAGGTTTGAGGCCCAAGATCATTGCCCTCTTCTGGAGAGTTGACCAGCCTCTCCTGAGGCCAGTCCAGCTTCTCCTGTTGTGGAAGATGGGCTACAGGGCTGCCGGATTTCGAGGGGGGGGGGGGGACAGTAATCAGGGAGGTAAGTGAGTTGTCTTCCTCCTCACTCATTGTAGCATCATCTTCCCTTTCCTCCTTATCATCATCTGGCTTGTCCTGCTTCCTCACTGGAGTTGAGTAAAAAAAATCCCATCACTGGTCCTTGTTCCCCTGAGCTGCTTGCATGTTTAATATCCCTCCTCAGGGATACAGGCTTTGCCATTCAAAGAGACATGATTACACAGGCATGGAGGTGGCAAAGTGCTTAGATCACACACCTCAGCATTCTAGGATAGTGAGTTTAAATCCCATCAGTGGCTCATGTTTCCCTCGTATCCTTTCCCTCTTAAGAAGGATCCATAGGCTAGGGAGGAAGGTGACTTATATTTTGGCGAGTCTGCCCCAGTCCTGGCTCAGCCAAGCAGTACAATTCTGAACTATACTTGTGCACAGTACTTACATCTATGGGGATGAAGGTATTTGTGAATTGTAGGCCAGGATGCACATCTCTCATGCCCTCCTATAGAGGAGAAGGGATCTCTTGTGCCCTAGTATTATAAAATAACAGCTCTCCTTTTGGAGGAACAGCCTGGCCAACAGCTTCATGTCCTCATGGGAAAAATTATTCTGATTCTACCAATGTTGTCAAGTGCTATAATCAGTGCTGAGACAAGTTCTATGTGTAATTCAGTGTATTCATATGCTGCATGTTCCTAGTGATATTGATAATTTTTGTGTGTGCTGTGACCAAACCCCATAGCTATTTTAATCACTTTCTATCCCTGCTACTCCTGCTGCTTAATTTCTCATCAGGGCTGGCTCAAGCACTGTGGTGTCCTGACCCAACTTTGGTTTTGGCACCCTCCCATTGGCATGCTCCCCTTTCAAGCCATCCTCCCTAATGGCCTACCTTTAAAGACAGTTTTCTCCTTCTGAATACTGACAGCATTTCACTTAACACTACCTGCATCAGCTCCGGTGTCTTCCCTCAGCTGCACCCCTGTGGAATGAGGAAGTGATGTCAAAGGAGGGGCTGGGGCATAGTAGAAGGAAGATGATGGAGGTGGCCTGAGACAAAGAGAGGGAAGGGGTTATTGGCTCTTCTTTTGTCCCTTCACACGCAATACCAGCAGATAAGTCCTGGGTCAGCTTAACATATAACACCAGTGACATCACAGGGTTTGGTGCCCTCTATCTCTGCTGCCATGGGCCAGAGCCTCACCTGATCCATAGGTTGAGTCGGCCCTGCTTGTCTCTTATACCTGTTGCATATCTGTTCATTCCACCCTCTCTTCCCATTGCTGATCTCCCTATCCCTCTTCCCCATACTGTAATCAAGTTGGTGTGTTTGTTCTTGGAGGGGTGTCTCAGTCTTGGTGTGTGTATAAGTTTGGGTATTGATGTGAGTGTTGTTGGAGGTGAGGAGAGACCGCAGCTGCAGCCACTTGTGTTTGTCTTAGGTGTCGTTGCGTCCACTATACCAGACCTCAAAGTGGTTCCCCATGCATTATCAGAGAATACATTTGCCCTCCTACACACCAGATTCCATGTTGTTGAGAACTTGGGAGGGCATATGGACTGGGGTTGGCAAATAGATCCAGATGTGGGTGAGAGTGTGGAGCAAGTTGTGGCACACCCCATAGCAGGCAGGGGCTGGTGGATTGGATGTCCCAATTGGATTCCTTGAGGCAAACAAGTCCAGAATTCCCAGCATGCAATGGGATAATCCCAGGACTGCCTTGACCGTATCAGCCAATTTTGGGATTTAGTGGGCCACACCCCTTTGGCCAGGACTGTAAAGGTCTGTGTGTAGAGTGCAGCAAGCAGTGAAGACCCCAATCTGGACATTCTCAAGCATATGGTAGAAACAGAGGAACAGACCAGGGAGGACAGCAGTGGCAGTGAGTTAGAAAGGCACAAGATACACCTTATGGATCTGTGACTGCTCCTGGCATGAAGAAGAGGTCAGCAATAACCTAATTCAGACACAGTTTTGATTTAAAAAAAAAAAAAAAAAGGTACAGGTTTATTACAAAAAAAAAAGTACAAACAGGTGACCCCTCTCCCCAGCGCTGTACCTTACAGAAGATACATGACCCCTTCTCTCCCCCACAGTGCTGTACATAATCGAAAGGATAGGCTCTCCACCTGAGTGGATGAACACAAAATCCCACGAGGTCAAGATACAAATAAGCAAACTGGGAAGTGGACCAATGACTCCAGGATGCTGAGACTATGATGATGTCTAGTGGAGCAAATCTTTTTTTCTTCACTAAGGTGAAGGCAGATTTGCTCCACTAGACTGTTGTTTGAAAATCATGAAGGTTTTTAACGAGACCAACCATTATTGAATACTTTTTTTCACATCAATCAAGACTCCTGAGGCAGGCCTATGTGTGTCCGAAACACAGTGCAGTGTCGAGTCTACAATAAAGTTTGCTTTTCTATACTACATCATTATAATCTCAGCAACCTGGAGTCATTTTTCCACTTCCCACTTTGTTTATCTGTACATAATTGAAAAACATAACTCCTCCTCCTCCTCCTCCCACCGTGCTGTACAAGTCCCAATTTATCCATTGTGACCCTACCCTGCCACCATCCCCCTCCCAGCTTCTCCCCCTCCCCCAACTTCAATGTCCTATATGGGCCTGCAGTGTCTAAGGTCAAGGACAATGCACAACCTGCCCTCTTATATTACATCAGCCAACGCCTCAGCTGCCCACATCCAACCATCATGTGAAGGATCGCAATCAAGACAAAGTGAAGAATGGGTAGGGTAAAACTGATATATTAGGAATCAAAGGCAAGAGTCCCAGCAGCATGTCTCACAAAGTCCTTGATATTACAGATGTCTGTGCATACTATCCTGGGAGTGGCCTCAATTTCTATGTGCTGTCATGCTTGGCATTCGATGAGGACTTCGAGTGGAGAAATCAGAGGCCAATGGCTAGTATTTGAGGAGCATCCTACAGGCCCTACACCTTTGGAATGATTGATCATCAACCTCCAGAGACCAGAGGAGGAGCAGTACAATAGGGCCCAAAGTTCTACCAGGGTACTCATCAAGCATACATTTGGCCTGCTCAAAACCAGATTCTGCTGCCTCAACAGCTCTGGCAGTGAATTATTAGACAGTCCCACCAAGGTATGTGACATTGTTGAAGCCTGCTGCATGCTTCATGATCTAGCAATTAGAAGACAGATGCCATAGCCAGACCCACAACCCAGCAACAGACCATGGAGGAGGAAAGTCAAAGCAAAGAGGAAGAGCCCCCACCTTGCAGACCTGCTGCCTCACTGGGCCCAACTGAGAGGCTAATAAGGGAGAAAGAACCTCAAACAGACACTTTTGGCTAAAAAAGTTAGAATTTTTATTATATTTAGGTGACAAATGGTGACTAAATGTGATCCCAGCCTCCACTTGGCCATAGACCCTGTGGCCACTTATAGGGTCTATCCCCAGCACAGTTCAGGTCCGCCTGCACCTGCCACTTTTGCTCTACACTAGCACCCTCCTCCCACTGACTGGGCCACAACTGCCTCTGGGCGAGTCTCCTGCTCTCAAATTATCCCCAATGATTTCTAGGTTACTAGAGGCCACACCAGTGGTCCCACAGTTCCCAGAAAGCACTCATAGTGACCTGGGCAGCAGTGACCATCAAACGGTTTGGTTTGATATGACAGCTGAAGTGGAGGGCGGCCACTCAAAACTCAAAGTCCTGGATTTCAAGCGTGCTGACTTTAGTAAAATGGGGGACCACCTGAGTAAGGAGCTGATGGGCTGGGAGGACAAACAAGAAGTGGAAGGGCAGGGTCCAGGCTGAATGAAGCTATAAATAGGGCCACAAACCTTTATGTAAGGAGAGTAAATAAAAGCAAGAGAAAAAGGAAACCGATATGGTTCTCTAAGCAAGTGGTTGAAAAAATAAAGGCTAAAGAGTTGGCATTCCTGAAGTACAGAAAAACTCAAGAAGAGGAACACGGAGAGGAATACCGGATGAAACTGAAAGACACGAAGAGAGAGATACGTCGGGCGAAAGCGCGAGCGGAAGAACAAATGGTTAGAAAGATAAGGAGGGGTGACAAAAAATGTTTCAGGTATATTAGTGAAAGGAGGAAGACTAAAGAGGGAATTGTGAGACTGAAAGATGCTGTAAACCGCTATGTAGAAAATGATGAAGAAAAAGCAAATTTTCTAAACAGATACTTTTGTTCGGTTTTCACAGAAGAAAATCCTGGAGAAGGACCACGATTGACTGACAAAAGTACATATGAAAATGGAGTGGCTATAGCACTGTTCATGGAAGAGAGTGTGTATGAACAACTTCAAAATCTAAAGGTGGACAAACCATGGGACCGGAAGGGATCCGCCCCAGGATATTGAGGGAGCTAAGAGAGGTTCTGGCGGGTCCTCTTAAAGATTTGTTTAATAAATCCTTAGAGACAGGAGAGGTTCAGTGGGAGTGGAGAACGGCGGATGTGGTCCCTCTTCACAAAAGAGGTGATAGGGAAGAAGCTGGAAACTACAGGCCGGTAAGCCTCATTTCGGTTATTGGAAAAGTAATGGAAGCAATGCTGAAGGAACGGATAGTGAATTTCCTGGAAGCCAATAAGTTGCAAGATCTGAGACAACATGGTTTTACCAAAGGTAAATCGTGCCAAACGAATCTCATTGAATTCTTTGACTGGGTGACCGGAGAATTGAATCATGGACGTGCTATGGACGTAATCTACTTAGATTTCAGCAAAGCGTTTGACACGGTTCCCCACAGGAGGCTCTTGAATAAACTAGACAGGCTGAAGATAGGACACGAAGTGGTGAACTGGATTAGGAACTGGTTGACAGACAGACACCAGAGGGTGGTGGTAAATGGAATTCGCTCGGATGAGGGAAAGGTGAGTAGTGGAGTGCCTCAGGGATCGGTGCTGGGGCTGATTCTGTTCAATATATTTGTGAGTGACATTGCCGAAGGGTTAGAAGGTAAAGTTTGCCTTTTTGCGGATGATACCAAGATTTGTAACAGAGTGGACACCCGGGAGGGAGTGGAAAACATGAAAAAGGATCTGCAAAAGCTAGAAGAATGGTCTAAGGTTTGGCAATAAAATTCAATGCGAAGAAATGCAAAGTGTTGCAGTTAGGGAGTAGAAATCCATGGGAGACGTATATGTTAGGCGATGAGAGTCTGATATGTACGGACGAAGAGAGGGATCTTGGGATGATAGTATCTGAGGATCTGAAGGCAACGAAACAGTGTGACAAGGCGGTGGCCGTAGCGAGAAGGTTGCTAGGCTGTAAATAGAGAGGTGTGATCAGCAGAAAAAAGGAGGTGTTGATGCCCCTGTATAAGTCGTTGGTGAGGCCCCACCTGAAGTATTGTGTTCAGTTTTGGAGACCGTATCTTGCTAAGGATGTAAAAAAAATTGAATCGGTGCAAAGGAAAGCAACAAAAAAATGGTATGGGATTTGCGTTACAAGACTTATGAGGAGAGACTTGTGGACCTGAACATGTATACCCTGGAGGAAAGGAGAAACAGAGGTGATATGATACAGATGTTCAAATATTTGAAAGGTATTAATTCGCAAACGAACCTTTTCCGGAGATGGGAACTAGAGGGCATGAAATTAGAGTAAAGCGGGGCAGAATCAAGAAAAATGTCAGGAAGTATTTTTTCACGTTGAAAGTGGTGGATACTTGGAATGCCCTCCTGCGGGAGGTGGTGGAGATGAAAATGGTAACGGAATTAAAAAATGCGAGGGATAAACATAAAGGAATCCTGTTCAGAAGCAATGGATCCACAGAAGCTTAGTGGAGATTGGGTGGCAGAGCCGGTGGTAGGAGGCAGGGCTAGTGGTTGGGAGGTGGGGCTAGTGCTGGGCAGACTTCTACAGTCTGTGCCCTGAAAATGGCAGATAATGGCAGACACAAATCAAAGTCAGGTATACACATAAAGTAGCACATGAGTTTATCTTGTTGGGCAGACTGGATGATCCATACAGGTCTTTCTCTGCCATCATCTACTATGTTACTATCCTGCTTATTTTCGAAGGAGAAGGCCGGCCATCTTCCGACACAAATCGGGAGATGGCCGACCATCTCCTGAAGCCGGCCAAATCAGTATAATCGAAAGCCGATTTTGGCCGGCTTCAACTGCTTTCCGTCGCAGGGCCAGCCAAAGTTAAAGGGGCGTGTCGGCAGGGTACCAAAGGCGGGACGGGGGCGTGGTTACGAGATGGCCAGCTTCGGCTGATAATGGAAAAAAGAAGGCCGGCTCTGATGAGCATTTGGCCGGCTTTACTTGGTCCATTTATTTTTAGAACCAAACCTCAAAAAAGTGCCTCAATTGACCACATGACCACCGAAGGGAATCAGGGATCACCTCCCCTTACTCCCCCAGTGGTCACCAACCCCCTCCCACCCCCCCCAAAAAAAATTAAAACATTTTTGTGCCAGCCTCTATGCCAGCCTCAAATGTCATACCCAGCTCCATCACAGCACTATGTAGGTCCCTGGAGCAGTTTCTAGTGGGTACTGCAGTGCACTTCAGGCAGGCGGACCCAGGCCCATCCCCCCTAACTGTTACACTTGTGGTGGTAAATGGGAGCCCTCCAAAACCCACACGAAACCCACTGTACCCACATGTGGGTGCCCCCCTTTACCCATTTAACGGTTATGGTAGTTTTATACAGTTGTGGAGAGTGGGTTTGGGGGGGCTCAGCACACAAGGTAAGGGAGTTATGCACCTGGGATCAATTTGTGAAGTCCATTGCAGTGCCCCCTAGGGTGCCCGGTTGGTGTCCTGGCATGTGAGGGGGACCACTGAACTATAAATGCTGGTTCCTCCCATGATCAAAGGGCTTGGATTTTGCCGGGTTTGAGATGGCTATGATTAGTTTCCATTATCGGCAAAAACCAATGGCAGCCATCTCTATCGCCGGTGATCTCTAAGGCCGGCCCAAATGTTGAGATTTGGCCGACCCCGACCGTATTATCGAAACAAAAGATGGCCGGCCATCTTGTTTCGATAATGCGGTCAGGTATGGTTCTTTACGGGGCCAGCCCCGTTCGATTATGCCCCTCCACGTTACTATGTATATGGATGGAGGGGAAACTGCTAATTTAAGGGCTGGATCGGAACACTTTGACAGCAGATACTGAAACTCGAGGAAGGATAGGGACAGGGCTACAGATGGTAGACATGACGCATAAGGACACAGGAGGATGGTGGACATGGTGAGTGAAAAAATATCAAATGGAAAGAAGACACTGCATAAAACAGAGGACACTGGGACCAAAGCAAATAAAAAAACTAAATGCTCAGACAACAAAGGTAGAAATAAGTATTTTATTCAGAATGTATTAATTGGAATATGTCAGCTTTTGGAAATTTGCATCTGTGATATTTTGCATATAAGTTTCAATTTTTCTAGTATTGCTGCATGCCGAGTCTTACTTCTTGAGGTCAATTTCCAGTTCAACATTTTGCCTTCATATTTTTTTTTTATTTCTAGTTCCTTGTGTCATATCTGTTGTCATGTGTTTTTCATGTGTGATCAAGGTGTAGTATTCTGCTAGTGTGTAGTATTTGCAGCCTTTTTTTTGTCAATAGGTAGTGTACCGGTGTTTTAGAGGCCGGTGTAATTGCAGTGCTGCCTTTCCACGCATAAGGTTGCAGCTCGTCCTGTCCTTGGAATTAGTGCTGTTATGGTTTGGTAAGGTTATGAGTGGGTTTTTGCACAAGTTTGTGTATAGTGTTTTGCAGTGGAGAGATTGTATGTTGGACTTACTGAGGTGGTACCAAAACATCAGAAAGGTTGTAGAGCCTAAATCATGACACACTACCTCTTGAAGGATCTACATATAGAGCTTATGCATTTCTTTTTTTTTTTTTTTAATGTTTTTATTATGAAGAGAAACAAACCATACAAGAGTTTAAGGAAAACACACATTACCAAAGGTACAGACAGCAAAATCAATTTCCATAGTCCAAATACACAAATGCAAAACTGTGGTATACATTGGTAAATACCTCTTACTGTAAACAAACCTAACCAGAATGCTCTGCTTGTGTGCACTCCTTCCCGTTTGCGGACCAGGTACTTGTCCTGAGCTTATGCATTTCTAAGGACTACACAGGTATGGTATGGGAAAGGGGGTGGGGAAATACTACTGGAGAGGAAGAGGGAGTGCTGGGTAAGGAGGAAAGAAGGAAGGAAGGAAGGAAGGAAGGAAGGAAGGAAGGAAGGAAGGAAGGAAGGAAGGAAGGAAGGAAGGAAGGAAGGGAGAAAGAGCTTGCTTTTTGAGAATAACCATAATGTATATATTCATTATGGTTATTCCCAAAAAATCCAACTCTTTGTCCCTTCCTTCCTTCCTCCATATTAGCATATTCATTTGCATATATATATATATGCAATGTCAGTACTCCACCTAACCCATAGGTCACAGTTGTTCAAGAATTAGGCATAGTAGAACAATAATTTGCAAAAAGGATTGCTGGAGATCATGCTGTTTTTAAGATAACAATCCTGGTAATGGGCACTCCAGTATTTAACAAGTATGTACAGTAAATGAATAATTTAAAGCAAAAAAAAACAGATTGTCCATAGGATTAACGTGGAGGGGCGGTCCTGAACTGTATTATCGAAAAATATCGCCGGCCATCTTTTGTTTCGATAATACTGTTGGCCGGCATCGATTTTTTGCCGATAGTGGAAACCGATGCCAGCCATCTCAAACCCGGCCAAATCCAAGGCATTTGGTCGTGGGATGGGCCAGCATTTGTAGTGCACTGGTCCCCCTGACATGCCAGGACACCAACCAGGCACCCTAGAGGACACTGCAGTGGACTTCACAAATTGATCCCAGGTAGATAGCTCCCTTACCTTGGGTGCTAAGCCCCCCAAATCCCCCCCAAAACCCACTCCCCACAACTCTACACCATTACCATAGCTCTTATGGGTGAAGGCGGCACCTACATGTGGGTACAGTGGGTTTTTTTGGGGGGGGATTGGAGGGCTCCCATTTACCACCACAAGTGTAACAGGTAGGGGGGATGGGCCTGGGTCCACCTGTCTGAAGTGCACTGCACCCACAAAAAAACTGCTCCAGTGACCTGCATACTACTGTCAGGGAGCTGGGTATGACATTTGAGGCTGGCATAGAGACTGGAAAAATGTTTTTTAATTTTTTTGTGGGGGGGGGGGGGAAGGGGTTGGTGACCACTGGGGGAGTAAGGGGAGGTCATCCCCGATTCCCTCCGGTGGTTATCTGGTCCATTGGGGCACTTTTTTGAGGCTTGGTCCTAAAAATAAATGGACCAAGTGAAGCCGGCCAAATGCTCGTCAGAGCCGGCCATCTTTTTTCCATTATTGGCCGAAGCCAGCCATCTCATAACCACGCCCCCGTCCCTCCTTCAATACCATTCCAAAACACCCCCTTTAACTTTGGCCGGCTCTGCGATGGAAAGCAGTTGGAGCCAGCCAAAATCTGCTTTCCATTATACCAATTTGGCCGGCTTCAGTAGATGACTGGCCATCTCCCGATTTGTGTCGGAAGATGACCGGTGATCACTTTCGAAAATAAGCAGGATAATAACATAGTAAATGATGTCAGATAAACACCTGCATGATAATCCCTTTGCAAACTAAAGCCCCTATATCCCTCTCACCAAATTACTACACCAGCCAAACAAAGCCTCCTCTCACCTCCCATCCTTTTACCTGTGCACTCATTAGATAGCAAAGTATTAGGCTGCTAGGACATCCAAACTGCTGCTAGACCAAGCCTGCCCAAGCCCCTGTGCACAAAGGAAACCACTGGTCATGGCAACAGTAAGACTGTTGCTCTTCCAGCCCCTCAAAAATGCCTTTCCCATATAAAAGCAGCACAACTCCTAAACCTGCTGGGACCACCATCACTAAGCATCACTAAGGAGCACAAGCTAGCCTACTGTAGTTAAGACACCACTGGGTGAGTCCAAGCGGCTTCCCAGGGTCTCAGTACATCCTTTCTTAGTAGAGATGGAGTACAGAATACAGTTGCTGTACTATTTGTGCATGAAGAAGTTTTGCTTGTGGTAGTAATAGCCATGTTAAATATACTTTCCTTGAGAAATGAATAAAATCAGTGTAAAATAATCTATAAAAATGAGCTGTAAATATACATATATATTACAGTTTTTTTCAATATTAGAAGGGCACTTTTACTAAGCTGCGTATGAACCTACGCACGCCGAATGCACACCAAATTGGAGTTACTGCCCGGTTACCATGCAGCCATTGTGGTAATTTCAGTTTTGACGCATGTCCGCTATGTGCATCTGAAAAATATTTTTATTTTCTGACGTGTGGCAGCTACACGCGTCAAGTGGAATATGACGTGCGTAGACCATTATTGCCCGGTTACCATGTGAGACCTTATCACTAGGTCAATGGCTTACAGTAAGGTCTCAGACCCCAAATGGATGCGTGGCAATTTTCACTTTGCGGCATGTCCATTTTCAGCAAAAAAAGGCATTTTTTGTAGGTGCGCTAAAAAATAATTCTGCGCATGCTCAAAACACGCACCTACGCTACCACAGGCCATTTCTCATCACATCTTAGTAAAAGGATCCCATAATGAGGTTGTTGGAAAGTAATTATGTTTCTGCCACATCTTTTGATTATGTTTATCTAAGCTCTGAATTTTGGTGAATCAAAACCATGTACTTTTTTTTCTTTACTTTGGACAGTTGTTTTGCAAAGTCAGCTATTTGTTCAAACAGGCCTAAGGTGATAAAAATCACTTTATAGAAATGAGTTCTTTAGGATGAGGTTGATCTATGACTTATAGGCCATATCTGTTTAGGTGACAGGTTAACAATCACTTTTACACTTTCAGCTAGTGCATAGGAAAAAATGCATTAGGTCTTAGAATGATATATCTTGTATGTCCTGACATCAATAGACCATTCCTTCTTATTGTCTGCTGTTGTCAGCTCCTCAAACAATCATCCAGAACTTACCATTCTGTTTCAGTTACTTTTCCTACAACAGAGTTCTAAGAACATAAGATGTATCATACTGGGGCAGACCAATAGGTGTATTCAGCCCAGCATCCTGTCTCGACAGTGGCCAGTCCTGGTAATACTTAACTGATGGATCTCAAAGAGTATTCTAGATCCATTTTTAGCTGCTCACTTCCAGTATTAACCAGTGATATTCCCAAGTCTGCCTCATTAATAATGGTTTATTCCTCCAGGAATTTGTCTGCTAAGCTGAGATGGTGGTGATGTTTTTTTCATGTTTTGATATATTTTTTTTTCTTACATTTGTACCCCGCGCATTCCCACTCATGGCAGGTTCAATGCGGCTTACATATTGTATACAGGTACTTATTTGTACCTGGGGCAAAGGAGGGTTAAGTGACTTGCCCAGAGTCACAATTTGCTGCCTGTGCCTGAAGTGGGACTCGAACTCAGTTCCTCAGTTCCCCAGGACCAAAGTCCACCTCCCTAACTTGTATCAAGTTACAAGTCAGTCTCTGACAAGATAACAACAGGTGGTCGGATTTTAGTAGTATTTTAATATAAGTACTTAATTGCTTCAGAGCATCAGAATATTTGCAATATCTTTAAATAATGCTGTAGTTTAACCACAGACAAAAATGAAAAAAAACATGATGATTAAAACTGGGGTTGTAGCTGAATGACACCAGTTAAATAATGGTATGGGATAAGGAAAAGAGACATTCAGCCTTTAGGCAACCCGAAAAAAAGCAGAACATAACATAATAAGTAATTGTTAATACCAATTTATTAGTAGGATTATTTTGTTGTTGGAATGAGTTCCGGTGTTACAGTCTCAGAAGAGGAAAGAATGATTGATTAACAGAAAAAGCAAGCCATTTAGTGAGGTTGAGATGGATTGAAACAAAGAGAAGTCTTCTTTGCCTAGTATCCAGTGAGAACTGTTTTGGCATTGCACACTCAACAGTGGTGATGGTAAAACACCTTAACTCAGTGTTGAGAAAAGAAAGGAAAGGACCACCTAAAGAGTAAGCTGGAACTAGATGCTGTCTACCTCAGCCATTAGAAATATGTGGAGAAATTACCTATCATTCCCCATAGAGACATCCAGCAACTATCCCAGCCCAGCTTTTCAGTTTGGTGATAATATGCTCCTATCAGTTTTAATAGCCCCATGCTGGATTCAGGAGGTATTATGGATTGTACAGCAAGCATATTGTCATTAAATTAAATTTTCAGAACATTCCCCAGCTCATCACAAATACCACAGAGAGTAATCATAATCAGTTCTCAACACATGTGTAATTGCCTTCAGCTGGCGTTTTTTACAGTTGACATTGTTCAGCAGTGATAAGGTGATTGGTGATTTGAATACACAGCTTGTTTCTTAGCTGCCGTAATTGAAATATGGTATGTGTGAATGGAAGATTACATTAAGACCTAGGATAATCACCTGACATGAGAGTAATTGAGTCTACAATCTGCCACTGAGTCTCTCAGGGAGGGCTGAAATGAAAAGAAGCCATTAGTAGATTATACCACTGCTGGTTCTGCTCTGTGCTGGAGTGCCAGGCTGGCATTCCAGAACTACGGGCTATGTGTGGATTCTGTCTAGGGCACCATAAATGAAAGGAAGGGGAAAAATCAGTTGAAAAGAAAAGTTAAACTTGTTTTCCAGGAGAGGAGAAAAAAGGTTTAAAAATGACTGAGTGTTCCCTCAAATATAGCTTGTTTATATAGATCAAGAAATTAACAAGGTTTGATTGATGTTTTGGGGAGTGTTATCTTCTTCATTTGATATGAAATTAGAGGACCTGAAATATATCTCATCCCTTTTTTTGCACTGCACTATCTTGTGGATGCTGAGATACTGAAGTGCTGATAATGCTATTGAGACAGCAGGTACAAGAGCCTTTCCTATTAAAATAAGATGGTATCGTACAGGGTCTAATAGCAAGACAGGAGCATAGAAATGGAACATTTAATTTGGGTGTATTTACTAACCAGTTAATGTGTACTCAGGAGGTAGAACAATTGTGCAGAGATGGAAAACCTATAAAAAATAATGTTTAGGGAAGCACCATTGAATGCAAAATTGACGCTCAGGCTTCTTGTTGGATATAATTTCTTTCAAAATAATTTGAACATGTACACTCCTCATACTTGCCCTGATATGTTACACAATTATAGAAAAATTACTGGTAAATTCTTTGAAAAAACAGAAAATATATCTAGGAAGTATATGTCATACCTATTGGCCTGTAAATGTTAAAATTAAGGGGCCACTTTACAAAAGTGCAATAAAAGTTTGACGTTTCCATGCATTAACTGCAAAAATTTACATAATTTGTAAAGTCTGTGCAGTAACTGTTGGAGGTATGTCCAGCATCTGCCCATGCAGTTACCATACAGTGTAGACATTTATCACACCAATGGAACAACAGCATCCACACTATCGGCAATGCAGTTACTATGACCAGTGGAAGTAAAAAGAACCCCAACCCCCCTGACACTGTTCTCAAATAAAGCAGCGTGCCTCCCCCCAAAAAAATCCCTTAAATGAGCAGAGTACTTCCCAACCATACCCCCAATATCTTAGTGGATAGGGGGCAGGAATTATTCCCAGATGCTTCTGCCCCAATGTTGCCTAGGTTCAAAATGGTATCTCAGACCTACAGTGGTAGTCTTGCACTACTGCTAGGGATCAGAGGTACCATTTTGAACCCAGGCACAGAGAAGGCAGAAGCATCTGTGGATTGCATCTGGCCCCTCTCTCACTTACCAAGGAAACCCAAGGTAAGAGTCATGGGTGTCAAGAAGTAGTGGTACTCCGCCATATGCCAGTGGAAGCATTGATGGGCACCATGAGGTGGGGGTACTTTGTCTCACATCATGACTGTTTTAAAGGGCAGGGATTCATTTTACTTCCACTGGCTACAGTAACCGCAGTGCATATGGCACAAATACACTTACCACTTGCTCTTTAGTAGACAGTAAGTACATTAAAACTTACTACTACTTAACATTTCTAGAGCGCTACTAGGGTTACGCAGCGCTGTACAGTTTAACAAAGAAGGACAGTCCCTGCTCAATGGAGCTTACAATCTAAAGGACGAAATGTCAAGTTGGGGCAGTCTAGATTCCTGAATAGAGGTATGGTGGTTAGGTGCTGAAGGCGACATTGAAGAGGTGGGCTTTGAGCAAGGATTTGAAGATGGGCAGGGAGGGGGCCTGGCAAATGGGCTCAGGGAGTTTATTCCAAGCATGGGGTGAGGCGAGGCGGAAAGGGCGGAGCCTGGAGTTGGCGGTGGTGGAGAAGGGTACTGAAAGGAGGGATTTGTCTTGAGAGCGGAGGTTACGGGTAGGAACATAGGGGGAGATGAGGGTAGAGAGGTAGGGAGGGGCTGCAGATCGAGTGCATTTGTAGGTTAGTAGGAGAAGCTTGAACTGTATGCGGTACCTAATCGGAAGCCAGTGCAGTGACTTGAGGAAAGGGGTGATATGAGTATATCGGTCCAGGTGGAAGATAAGACGTGCAGCAGAGTTCTGAACGGATTGAAGGGGGGAAAGGTGGCTAAGTGGGAGGCCAGTGAGGAGTAGGTTGCAGTAGTCAAGGTGAGAGGTAATGAGAGAGTGGATGAGAGTTCAGGTGGTGTGCTTGGAGAGGAAAGGGCAACTTTTGCTAATGCTATAGAGGAAGAAACAACAGGTCTTGGCTATCTGCTGGATATGCGCAGAGAAGGAGAGGGAAGAGTCGAAGATGACTCCGAGGTTGCGGGCAGATGAGATGGGGAGGATGAGGGTGTTATCAACTGACATAGAGAGTGGAGGGAGAGGAGAAGTGGGTTTGGGTGGGAAGACAATAAGCTCGGTCTTGGCCATGTTCAGTTTCAGGTGGCGGTTGGATATCCATGCAGCAATGTCGGATAAGCAGGCCGATACTTTGGCCTGGGTTTCCGCAGTGATGTCTGGTGTGGAGAGATAAAGCTGGGTGTCATCGGCATAACGATAATATTGGAAACCGTGAGATGAGATCAGGGAGCCCAGGGAAGAGGTGTAGATTGAAAAAAGAAGGGGACCAAGGACAGATCCCTGAGGAACTCCAACAAAGAGCAGGATGGAGGTGGAGGAAGAGCCATGAGAATGTACTCTGAAGGTACGGTGGGAGAGATAAGAGGAGAACCAGGAGAGGACAGAGCCCTGGAACCCAAGTGAGGACAGTGTGGCAAGAAGTAAATTCTGATTGACAGTGTCAAAAGTGGCGGATAGGTCGAGGAGGATGAGGATGGAGTAGTGGCCTTTGGATTTGGCAAGGAACAGGTCATTGCAGACTTTAGATAGTGCCATTTCTGTCGAGTGTAGGGGGCAAAAGCCGGATTGAAGTGGATCGAGGATGGCATGAGAGGAGAGAAAATCAAGGCAACGGCTATGAACGGCGCGTTCAAGTATCTTGGAGAGGAAGGGTAGGAGGGAAATTGGGCGGTAGTTGGAGGGACAGGTAGGGTCAAGTGATGGTTTTTTGAGGAGTGGTGTTACTACAGATGCTTGAAGGTGTCAGGGACAGTTGCAGTGGAGAGAGAGAGGTTGAGGATATGACAGATGGGGGGGGGTGACAGTAGGAGAAGAGGAGGAGATGGTTTGGTGGTGAATTCGAGGTTGATCTTCTGCACCTTGTCGCGGAAGTAATCAGCCAGTGATTGAGGAGAGAGTGAGGGGGGGTGGGAGTGGAGGGCACTTTGAGGAGGGAGTTAAGGGTGGAGAAGAGACAACGAGGGTTAGAGCTGAGGGAATTAGTCAACTGGGTGTAATAGTCCCGTTTGGCGAGGAATAGGGAGGACTGGAAGGAGGATAGCATGAATTTGTAATGAATGAAATCAGTATGGGTGCGAGATTTCCTCCAGAGGCATTCAGCCGATCGGGCGCAGGAGCGAAGGTATCGGGTGCAAGGGGTCAGCCAGGGCTGGGGATTAGTACGCCTTGTGGGACGGGAGATGGATGGTGCAAGGGTACCCAGTGCAGAGGAGAGAGTGGCATTGTAAGTGGAGACAGCCTTGTCGACAGACTTGGAGGACATAATGGAAGGGAGGAGATTAGAGATACTAGAGGATAAGGTGGGAGGGTCGACAGCCTGGAGATTCCTGGAAGTAGTGGTTAGTGTTGGGCGGGACTGAGGGGGAGGGTGACGAAGTGTGAAGGTGATCAGGTGATGGTCAGAGAGAGGAAGAGCTGAGGTGCAGAAATTGGAGGGTGAGCAGGTAGAGGGGAGGACGAGGTCAAGACAGTGGCCAGATTGGTGAGTAGGGGTGGTGGAGCTCAGTTGGAGGTTGATGGAGGAGGTTAGAGTGAGGAACTGAGAAGCATAAGAGTTGGATGGGTCATCAGTGTGTATGTTAAAGTCTCCAAGAATGAGGGATGGGGATGAGGGCTCAAGAAAAACAGAGAGCCACAGCAGTGAGAGCAGACAGTAACTTACCATGTGCTTATTGCAAAATGTAGTCCATGCACATAACCTAGCTATTCTCTACCCATTTACCATCCCCTTCCATGTTAAGCACATGGAGAGTAATTCTTTAAAGGGGTACCTATCTGGAGTCTATTTTACAAAGGAAAAATAAGTGCATTCTTTCCTTTATAGAATAATAGCATGGCAGTATAAATATGTCCATACTGGTCAATATTCAGCCCACGTGGTCAGAGTTTTTAAAACACTGCCCACCATGGGAAGAATTAGCCTCAGATATTCAATGCAGTCCATGTCCAGGTTCTGGAATTCAATATCTGATGCTAATTCATTCTGTGCTAGCCTCTGGAGCTTATGCAGGTCCAAACCAATATTCAGCTGGGACCTGCATGATGGTTGCATAGCCAGAACCTGCATAATGATACCTGGTTATGTCCTGATCCCCAACAATTCTGATACCCTTCCTACCCCTCAAAAGAATATCCAGACCACCAGATCCCCTTACTTCCCCCAAGAAAACCAGGACTTGCATAACGATATCTGGCCAGGTCTGAACCCCACATGATTTCTATCCACCACCTACCCCCCAGAAGAGCATTCAACCTTCTCAATTCCCCTCCCTCCTCCCATCCAAAGAACACCTGGACCCACATGATATCTGACCAGGTCCCAATCAACAACAATTCTGATCTCACTCCTACCCCTCCCCCTAGAAGAACATCCAGACCCCCGGATCTCCCTCCTCCCCAAAGAACACCAGACCCTGGCCTGGATCCCTCCTCCCTCTCTCCCACCCCCTGGAAGGATATCCAGCCACACCCAATCTCCCCCAGGACCACAAAGGGCCAACCTCCCCAATCCCTGGTGGTCTAACAGGAAATGGACAGCTGAGATACCCACTCACTGCTGCCTGTCGAGGCTACCTCTTCAAACTGGCTGCTATGATCTCTAGTGGTAGCCTCATGGTACTACAGGCCAGGACCCAGAAGTTAAACAGGTAATAGCCAATATTCAGTGCCAGCACCTTCAAAGCTAAATGACCAAAGTTAGGGTTGTTATTTATGCAGTCTTATTTGGTCATTTAGCTATGTGGATACCAGCACTGAATATCAAGGTAGCTTTTCTTGACTCCAGCCCACTTTAAAAATGGCCAGTCAGAGATGATATTCAGTGGCAAAGCTCAGTACGGTGCCACTGAATTTCGGCAGCAGGCCCACAGAGTGTGATTTAAGTAGGCAACAGTCTCTCCTGCCCACTTAAATCATTTTGAATAACGACCGCATATTAAATATGGCCACTTATACTAGCCATAGATTTGGTGTAAATTCTCTTGCCTATATTGTTAAAAAATGCACATAAATTATACAGTAGTATTCTATAATTTATGTGTGTAACTGTGTACCCTGCTCACGATCCACGCAGACTCTGCCCATTGCATGCCTATCTCCAAACTAAACACCGTCACATTTAGGTGCTGTTATATAGAATAGCACATAACTAAATTAGGCAGTTAAGTGCTCTTAAACGTTTAGGAGCAGTGTGTGCCATTTCCCGTGCTATGGAAAATAGGGAGGTAATTTCAAGCATGGCTCTAACCTGGCGGTAGTCAGGCAGCGCCGTGCGCTACCAGGTTACTGCTGGGTTAGCGCGGGAGCCCTTACCGCCACCTCAGTGGGTGGTGATAAGTGTTGCCTCTCACTTGGCCACGCAGCAAAAGCAATCTTATTGCATGGCCATGGCTATTTTCAGGTTTGTTTACCTGCAGCAGTAAAAGGGGCCACAGTGTAGGCAAAAACAACCCCCGTAACTAGTGCAGGATCATTTTTACTTCAGCTTAGTAAAAAGACCCCTTACAGAGCCTTGGGACAATTTTTTTAAAAATGATCTGTGGCCCCCAAACCCTTCCCTCCTTCCCCTGATAAAACAATAGTAAAAAATAATAATTGACCCATGGACGCATTCCCTTTCCTTCCTCTCCCCCAAAATAAACATTATTTTAAAAAGAATCCCCTGTGTTTCATATCCTCTTCTTTCTCCTCCTTCTCTGCCTCCCTATGTACTGCAAAGAGTCAAATGAGTGCCGGGCCAGTAGCTTCTACATTGCCTCCTCCACTCAAAAAAAAAAAAGAAAAAAGGTGAAAAGTCTGCAGGACAAATCTACCAGACCATGTAACACACTCTTAAACATAGATTTGACACCAGAGGATGGATAAGAGGGAGGGAAAGATAGGGGATAAGGAATAACAGGGGAGGAAGAAGTTGGGGATAGGAGTAACGGGGGAGAGGTGCAAGGTTTACCCTGGGAGACGGAGATGGGGAATAAAAGAGCGGAAAATGAGTATGGAATACCATTTGATATATTATTGGAATTGATGTATTGATTGGTTTAGAAGGTGATTTGAACTAAATAATACTGTTAGAGGGAGAGATACCCAAACACACAGTCATGCACAATATAAAATATAGAGGGTTCACTTTTACAACGTAAGCAGGCACAGGGAGTGTTACAGGAGGAAAAGCCTTGAGAAGCTCTTAGACTAACTTTACAGTCTTACAGGAGCAGGGCTTCATCATCATCGGCAAAAACCTCCTTTATTACCAAAACAGCCCACAGATCAAATTATAGAACTTAGCTTTGGCAGTCAGATCTCTTTTCTTCCCTTCACACAATCTCTTCAAACCAACCGTGATAAACGGAGGCCAGCATTTCGAATAACTGGTTCAGGATCACAGGCCAGAAGAATCTGTATGGAACAGAAATATAAAAAAGTTCTTTTGCAAATGGCGTTTCTTTTCTACACCGACTTATGGTTATTTCTGTGCTTACTTCTATTCCGTTCAAACTCGCCGACGAAAACTTCAGAGACAACTTCCTGAAAATGGCAGACCCTTATAAAGCTTTTGATGATGTCACACGCTGTTACTGAACTAGCCAATCAAAAGCTCTGAAAAAAAACAGCATAGCTGAATATTACTGTAAAGAAGGTGTTTTAATATGATTCCAAGTTGTATAACCTTTTAGTGTTACAGTGCTAGATACAGTGGGGGAAATAAGTATTTGATCCCTTGCTGATTTTGTAAGTTTGCCCACTGACAAAGACATGAGCAGCCCATAATTGAAGGGTAGGTTATTGGTAACAGTGAGAGATAGCACATCACAAATTAAATCCGGAAAATCACATTGTGGAAAGTATATGAATTTATTTGCATTCTGCAGAGGGAAATAAGTATTTAATCCCTCTGGCAAACAAGACCTAATACTTGGTGGCAAAACCCTTGTTGGCAAGCACAGCGGTCAGACGTCTTCTGTAGTTGATGATGAGGTTTGCACACATGTCAGGAGGAATTTTGGTCCACTCCTCTTTGCAGATCATCTCTAAATCATTAAGAGTTCTGGGCTGTCGCTTGGCAACTCGCAGCTTCAGCTCCCTCCATAAGTTTTCAATGGGATTAAGGTCTGGTGACTGGCTAGGCCACTCCATGACCCTAATGTGCTTCTTCCTGAGCCACTCCTTTGTTGCCTTGGCTGTATGTTTTGGGTCATTGTCGTGCTGGAAGACCCAGCCACGACCCATTTTTAAGGCCCTGGCGGAGGGAAGGAGGTTGTCACTCAGAATTGTACGGTACATGGCCCCATCCATTCTCCCATTGATGCGGTGAAGTAGTCCTGTGCCCTTAGCAGAGAAACACCCCCAAAACATAACATTTCCACCTCCATGCTTGACAGTGGGGACGGTGTTCTTTGGGTCATAGGCAGCATTTCTCTTCCTCCAAACACGGCGAGTTGAGTTCATGCCAAAGAGCTCAATTTTTGTCTCATCTGACCACAGCACCTTCTCCCAATCACTCTCGGCATCATCCAGGTGTTCACTGGCAAACTTCAGACGGGCCATCACATGTGCCTTCCGGAGCAGGGGGACCTTGCGGGCACTGCAGGATTGCAATCCGTTATGTCGTAATGTGTTACCAATGGTTTTCGTGGTGACAGTGGTCCCAGCTGCCTTGAGATCATTGACAAGTTCCCCCCTTGTAGTTGTAGGCTGATTTCTAACCTTCCTCATGATCAAGGATACCCCACGAGGTGAGATTTTGCGTGGAGCCCCAGATCTTTGTCGATTGACAGTCATTTTGTACTTCTTCCATTTTCTTACTATGGCACCAACAGTTGTCTCCTTCTCGCCCAGCGTCTTACTGATGGTTTTGTAGCCCATTCCAGCCTTGTGCAGGTGTATGATCTTGTCCCTGACATCCTTAGACAGCTCCTTGCTCTTGGCCATTTTGTAGAGGTTAGAGTCTGACTGATTCACTGAGTCTGTGGACAGGTGTCTTTCATACAGGTGACCATTGCCGACAGCTGTCTGTCATGCAGGTAACGAGTTGATTTGGAGCATCTACCTGGTCTGTAGGGGCCAGATCTCTTACTGGTTGGTGGGGGATCAAATACTTATTTCCCTCTGCAGAATGCAAATAAATTCATATACTTTCCACAATGTGATTTTCCGGATTTAATTTGTGATGTGCTATCTCTCACTGTTACCAATAACCTACCCTTCAATTATGGGCTGCTCATGTCTTTGTCAGTGGGCAAACTTACAAAATCAGCAAGGGATCAAATACTTATTTCCCCCACTGTAGGTGATATTTCGTTGGGTTAGCATACATTTGCATGTATGTATGACAACTCGTGTTCGCTAATAAAGAGAATGGAAAAAAAAACATCTGGGAGGAATGTTCTAGGACTCCCTGCCACCCTTCTGTCCATATCAGGATAGAGGGTTGGCAGGGGGTTTCTTTTCCCTGCACACTTATCCAAAAAAAAAAAAAGGACAGAAAAGTGGATAAAGGAAGCCTATAGCTACCCTTTATCTTTTACAGGATCAAGAAGGAATCAGGGGATCCCAAGGAGTCTCTGCAAGCATTTTTGAATTTTTACATTTTGGGGGTATACAGATAAATCAGATTGGAAAGATAGCATGAGATAAACATGGGGAAAGCCATTGTTTCTCCACGGGATTAATAGAATGAATCTTGCTACTGTTTGGGATTCATTCAGGTACCTGTGACCCGAATTGACCACTTTTGGAAGCAAGATATTAGGCTAGATGGAGAATTAGTCTTACCCAGTATGGCTATTCTTATGTTCTTATCTTCCACCAGTGTTGTTACACTCACATAAGCCCTCTCATTAATGGAGTCTTTTACTATGATGCACTAGCATTTTTAGCTCGTGCTAAAAATCAGCTTGCTCTAAATGCTGAGACACCTGGCAATGAGTTTAAGAGCTTAATTATTGGTAGAGTGAAAAAATATTTCCTCCTGTTCATTTTAAAAGTAGTACCACTCAAGGAAGTAGTAACTTCCTTGAGTGTCCCCTAGTCTTTGTACTTTTTGAAAGAGTAAAAAATATATATATTTATTTAAGTTTACCTGTTCTACACCACTCTGCATTTTGTAAACCTCTATTATATCTCCCCCCCCCCCCCCCCCCCAGCCATCTCTTTTCCAAGCTGGAGTCCTAACCTCTTAAGCCTTTACTCATATAACAGGAGTTCCATCATCTTAATCATTTTGGTCGACTTTATTGTATCTTTTTCTAATTCTGTTATATCTGATATGGTCACCAGAATTGCACACAATACTCAAGGTGTAGAGGCATCATGGAGTGATACAGAGGCATTAATAATATTCTTTGTCTTATTTTCTATCCCTTTCCTAATAATTACTGGCATCATGTTTGCTTTTTTGCCTACAGACACACACTCAGTAGATGATTTCAGTGTATTCTTCATGATGGCACCTAAATGTTTTTCTTGGGTGCTGAATCCTAAGGTAGATCCTAGCATCAAGTAACTATGATTTGGATTACTCTTCTGAATGTGTATCACTTTGCACTTGTCCACATTAAATCTCATCTGCCATTTGGATGCCCAGTTTTCCAGCTTTCTAAGGTCTTCCTGCAATTATTGACAATCCACATTCATTTTAACAACTTTGAATAGATTTGTGTCTTCTGCAAATTTAATCACCTCACTCGTTGTTCCCATTTCCAGATCATTAATAAATATGTTAAATAGCACCAGTCCCAGTACAGATCTCTGAGGCACTCCATACTTCTCCACTAATGGGCCCATGATCAGAATCAAACAAAGATGCTAGAGGCTATTAGCACCATACTAGCACCCGTGTTTGCTCCCGCCCCATGATCAGAGTCCCTGAGCGTATAAAACAATGTGGTCTCTGGCTCTGACCGCAAGTAGCATGCAAATGCATGCTAAACAGGTCATTTATTATTCCTCCCCAATGCTCAGCAGGCAGTGTGCCAAGCATTGGTGTTGCTCCTGTAGCAAGCACTATGCCAGCTCTGAGCAGCCGTGAAGGTAAAAAATACTATCCTGGAAACCCAGGCCAAATATATTCTGTATATTTAAAAAGGAGGAATGAAGACCAAACAACAGCCAGCATGGTTAAAAAGTGATGTAAAGAAAGCTATTAGAGCTAAAAGAAAATTATTTCGGCAATCCAAGGAGACACAGGTTGTTCCTTCAGTTGCAGTTGTCCATATCCTCCATGGCTAATGCCAGGGCCTGAATAGCTTTCTGAAGCAAGCATTACTAAGATGTTAACTCTTCAAGCTGGAGCAGCTTGTTCTTCATCATTTCAAGCCGAGTCTCCAGCAGCAAAAACTTACTCATAAGCTGGGTAAGTTCAGTTTTAATATTTTTAACATCCATTTTGGTTTCAAATAACATCAATTTGTTTTAATTGCTCCACAGCATCGGCCATATTGGAAGCATCCAACCTTTTCCTTTCAGACTTCTTGGAAGAGGAAGAATCAATTTTAGAGCATTTTACCTCCAAACTAATTTTGAACGCTCAAGTCATCCTATTAGAATGCGTCTTACTGATCACAAATCAAGGATTAAAAACAGAAAGTTTGGTCAGCTCCTTTAGTACAACACTGGCATGATTTTCATCACCACTTGAGTGACATCAGATGGCGGATTATGGATAGTGTTCAGTTAGGGTGAGAGGGTGGTAACTCTGAACAATTACTAAATTATAAAGAACAACACTGGATTTTCTTCTTTGATGCGCTCCAACCACAGGGATTAAATTCAGAATTGGAATGGTGGTCTTTAACTTGATTGTTTGCTAGCAGTAGCATTTTTTCCAATCGGGACTGTGTGTTTATTTATTTATTTATTTATTATTATTATTATTATTATTTATTGTACTTGTATCCCACATTTCCCCATCTCTTTGCAGGCGCAATGTGGCTTACAAAACATCATGGATAATGGAAATGAAAAGAGAATAGGCATTTGGTGTTACAGAAGGATGTTGGATTGCATGGTAATGGAATACATGATAGTAATATAATAGAAGGCATTATTAACGTTTCTGGAAATATGTAAAAGTTTCACATGATTTGATCTTTGTGGTATATCTTGTCGAAGAGATGGGTCTTTAGTAGTTTACAGAAGTTGGTCAGTTCATAGGTCGCTTTAGGTTACGTGGCAATGCGTTCCAGAATTGCGTGCTCATATAGGAAAAGGTTGATGCGTGCATTAATTTGTATTTTAGACCTTTACAGTTAGGGAAATGAAGATTAAGGAATGTGCGAGATGATTTTGTAGCATTCCTGGGTGATAGGTCTATCAAGTCTGACATGTAGGCTGGGGCATCACCATGGATGATTTTATGTACTAGGGTACATATTTTGAACATGATACGTTCTTTGAGTGGGAGCCAGTGTAGCTTCTCTCGTAGGGGTTTTGCACTTTCATATTTTGATTTTCCAAATATGAGTCTGGCCGCCGTGTTCTGGGCTGTTTGTATTTAAATAACGGAATTTCAAAAGAAAGCCGTAGCCATCTTTTCCTATGTAGGAAAGGAAAAAGTAGAGTGGAGTGGAGTGGAGGAGTGGCCTAGTGGTTAGTGTGGTGGACTTTGGTCCTAAGGAACTGAGTTCAATTCCCACTTTAGGCACAGGCAGCTCCTTGTGACTCTGGGCAAGTCTCTTAACCTTCCATTGCCCCATGTAAGCCGCATTGAGCCTGCCATGAGTGGGAAAGCACAGGGTACAAATGTAACAAAAAAAAAGACACATGGAGTGTAAGCTGTTACTGTTTTTGTTCATTCGATACACTTTTTCAGTAAATTTTTAGGAGTTCACAGATTGTTTGAATATATTTTGAGTCTTTTTTTGGTTTCAGTGGACCTCTCCCCTGAAGAAGTAGTGAAACTTGGTCACATCAATGGAGGTTCTTACTGCTGTGGAAGCTGCTGAAAGTTAAGTGGTGCTGGTCATAATTTTTATACCATAAGTTCATACCATTTAAAAAAAAAAAGAAAAAAAGCTAACTATTGGATCGATGAAGATGTGCACAACATTACCTAAAAACTAGGAAAAAAAGGCCCGTTTCTGAAACGAATGAAACGGGCACTAGCAAGGTGTTTGTCCTCCGATGCATGGCAGCAGGCCAGGCCATCCATGCCCCTCCCCCAGAGCTGTGCAGTCGTCCCAGCCCCCGAGATCACCGGTCACCGGTTCTCCGCGCCTTCCTCCGTCCCTGTGGACGCTACCCACCACCCCAGGTCGGCCGGTCGCTCCCCCACCCAGGTCACCGCACTGCCCACAACTTTGCCGCTGCACACGCCTCCCCCCTTTTGTAAGAACGGCGCACGCCCCCTCCATTGAAGTAACACAGCCAATACCTGAGAAACGCAACAGTATAGCACATCGCTTCCTTTCGGGTCTTCTTCCCTCCTTTTGTCCTGCCCTCGTGTGATGTAAGTTCCGGAAGGGCGTGACACAGGGAGGGAAGAAGAGCCGAAGAGAAGCGATGTTCTGTACTTCTGCGTTTCTCAGGTATTGGCTGTGTTAGTTCAATGGAGGGGGCGTGGGACGTTCTTAGAAAAGGGGGGGGAGGCGGGTGGAGCAGCAAAGTTGTGGGCGGTGTGGTGACCTGGGTGGGGGAGTGAGCGAGCAACCTGGGGTGGTGGGTAGCAGCCAGAGGCTTCGAGGGAGGTTTTGAAGGAACGCAAAGGGAGGGCAGTAACAGGAAGGGACTCCGGGAGGGTGTTCAAATCGGAGGGAGGGGTGAACTCGGTGGGAGGGGCGTGAGGGGGGTTGAAGTGGGACGGATGGAGGAAGGGAGTGACGTGTGTGGATGTGGAGGGTAGGGGGTGGGCGGGGCCTATGTCGGCGAGTGTAGTTGGTTATTAGTACCTGCCCTCGACGTCATAACGTTTTGACGTGAGGGCGGTGCACAGATACCTGATTGTTAAAAGTGGTTACACAGCTTCGAACTTACGAACTCTGAAGCCACAAAGTCAGGTTTAGAACGTTGAGGGTGCGTTTTATGTGCAGATGGGGCGTGGCGGAGGGCGGTTCTATGAGTGAGGGTGAGTGGTCCTCATAGGTCATAGCCTAGCCTACTGAACAGTACAGGAGTTGAGTGCTTCACTTCCATGGGGTGAGCTTCAGAATGTTTGAGGTGGGTTTTATTTATATAGATGGCTTTGTGAAAGTAATATGGAAGTTCAATAGACAGTGATATTTGAGGTATGTCTAAGTAGAAGTTGCTGGGAAGATATTATTGAGTTGCTTGGTCTGTGGCATATTAGACATCCAATTGTGTGGCACAAGTAGAAAGTTGGATGATGAAAAAATATAATTATAAGCTGGGTCCCACAGAGGTCCTCACCTATGCCTCCATTCACTTGCACCCATCAGCACCTCCACCTGTGTTCGGATATTTTAATAGGTATTTTGTTCAAGATTAAAACCAGACAATAAATAATCTGGTATTCAGGATGAAACCACCCTTAGATTGATCTCACTCAGGGCCCCTTTTACCAAGCTGCTGCAAAAGGAGGCCTGAACTGGCATCGGCGTGTGTTTTTCACACGCACCGAGGCCCCCTTTTACCACAGCAGGTAAAAGGGAAGTCTTTCTTTCCTACAGGAAATGGCCATGAGACAAGTAAAGCACTTGCTGCGTGGCCATTTCTGGTGAGGGGAGCTCTTACTGTCACCCATTGAGGTGATGGTAAGGGCTCCCACACTAACCCGGTGGTAACCAGGCAGAATGCGGCACTGCTCAAGTATTGCTGGATACACCCCGATGCTACAAAATAAAATATATGATGGATATGACGGCACACTAGGGGTGAGAAGTACCACCGGGTAGCCCGGCAGTACTTCCTGTTTAGCGAGTGGTAAGCCCGCATTGGGCTTACTGCTGCTTAGTAAAGGGGCCCTCAATTTCCAATTGACTAGAAGAAGGACTGAAAGCACAGGACCAGCAAAACAATGCATACCCACATTCTTTGCATTGGTTTTACCTTTTGCCATGCATTTTTCTTCTAGTGGATTCTTTAGGTCCACGTGCAAAAAAAAAATAGAAAATCCTCCCTCTCCCCTGCCCATCTCTGTTTCTGCTGCTGCTGCCTGTGTCACTGCCTGCCCTGCATGCTCTAGGCAATTCTATTGCCCAGCCTTCTCTCTTGATTCAGTGCCACAGTAGTACAGTACTGTTGCGAATGCTGTTCTTAATAGTGCTGCCTGGCATGATCAGATATTGTGCCACTCTGTTGTTTCCACTGGGATGTTTTGTCCCCAAAAAGAGAATAAAAAGCAAACAAGAAGTATTTTATTCTTTTTGTGTTGGTGTCTTGGGTTGTTGAGCTGCTTTTATTGTGCTCTTCCACACTTTTGATGTGTTAGCCTGTTTCATGTCACTCTACAATCTTCTACAACTCTGTTGTTTCTTTATGCAAAGAAAATGTTAAGAGGTATGGGTAGGACATCAGGGAAGGGTGAATGGGAGTGCTTAAGGAAAGGTTTCAGAGCTGGGGAAGTGTTTGGGATTGGCCTGACACTAGAAATGGTTTTAAAGTAGAAGTGAGAGGCGAAGGAGTACACAAAAAGTAACAAATGCAAGGGGTAGTTGGAGATGGGTTCGAAGGTGGATGGGGTGTCAAGTAAATATTTGGATTTATGGGTGAATGCATAAGAGTGATGATTCAGAGTTAATAGACCCATATATATAATTCTTGACAGCCAGCTGTCTGTTTGGACATCATGCTTTTTTTTTTGGCACTTCTAGGAGGAATTAAGAGCTGATACTCAGTGCTTGCATAGAGTACATAAATTGCCCTTGTTTGGTATTAAAAAACAAGGTTGAATTTAATAATGGTAAGCCAATTTCTGAAATTAAAATAGTGATTGATTAGCACAGTTTGCTTTGGTAAACAACTTATTACAAATTCAGCAACCAAAATGATGTGGATTATCATTATTTTTGTGGTAATCCTTAATTTCTAATTAAACATGATAACCCAACATTTTCTGAAATAGATAGATTTGGGGGCAAATTTTCAAAAAAGAAAAACATCTTTAAAATGGCATAAAGTGGCATTTGTACATATTTCTCCCCCTCACCCCCCAAAAAAAAATCCAAATCATGATTTTCAAAACTTGGATTTGAGATGTTTTTTCTCTGCAGTGCATACCAATCACAAGGAGGCATGTTGAGGGAAGGATTTGGGTGTTCCGAAAAGTTGGATGTTCTTCTGCCATAATGGGACAAAGCAAAAACATAGAAGGCTTAAGATGTTTTGATCTAGACCAGTTTCAATCATGACTAAGTAACAAAAAGTGCCCTAAATGACCACTGAAGGGATTAAACCATGACCCCCCTTACTCCCCCAGTGGTCACTGAGCCCTTCCCACCTCTCAAAGATGTAAAAGAAACAGTACACACCAGCCTCTATGACAGCTTCAGATGTTATGGCCAATCATATTAGAGCAGCAAACAGGTCCCTGGAGAAGCCTAATGGTCAGTGCAGTGCACTGTAGAAAAGGGGACACAGGTCCATATCTGACTCTAACTGGTACACTTTTGTAGAAAGTGTGAGCCCTCCAAAACTTACCAATAACCTACTGTACCTACATATAGATGACATCTGCACCCATAAGGGATACTGTAGTGGTGTACAGTTGGAACAGTAGGTTTTCTAGTGGGTTTTGGAAGACTCACCATACAATTTAAAGGGGTAATGGTGAAATGTGGACCTGGGACCTTTCATGAGAAGTTCAGTGCACTGTCCCCTAGGGTGCTCCATAGCTGTGTTGGGATGTCAGTGTGGCTAGTCTACTATAATTCTCCCCCCCCCCCCCCAATACATCCTAATGACTTGTTTCTATGCATTTTTTCCTTGGATTTTTTCCCCCCAAAAATGGTCCTAAAAGATAGATGCACTGAGTACAAAAGCATCTAGCAAATGGCCATTTTTAAAACAAAAAGTTGCTCATTTGGCTTGAAAATGCCCATTTTTACTTCTGGATTTTTGGATGTTTTCCACAAAACGTCTAAAATCAGATTTGGACATCATATCAAAAATGATCCTCCACATGTGAAATTTTGTGGCTGGTCCCACATATATACAGTGCAATCCGCTTAAGTGCAAGGGTCTGGGACCAAAGAAATGCATGCAGTTAACCGGAGCGTGCACTTAACCATTGTGACCCAAAGAAGCTTGACATCTGATAAACATATGTACAGTGCTGTTTATTATTATACATACAGTATACAGTCTTCGTTAACTGACGTTAGGCTTACTTGAAGTAATCAGTTATAGTCCTCTGTACACTATTGGGTCTGTGAGTTCCATAGACTACACGTCTGCCAGACGGTAAAAACTGTCATAGCACTGACATCCAGGGGCCTCCAGATAGGCCCGCATAGTGTTGAAACTCTCCAGCACTCTTGCAAAAGTGACAGGAGGAGGTTGTTGAATTTCGTCAGTATGTGCCTCGATGCTCATTTCATCCTCTGTTTCATCATCATCAACCGTTGTTGCCTGCATGTAGGCGCATATCTTGACATCAATGCTGTCGTCAGCTGTTTGTAGATCGTAATCAACAGCTACGTAGTGATGAAACTCCTCTTCAGTAACACTGGCTGAGATGTCAATAACCTGTTCATCTGACGCGTTTGCAACAGCTGCATCTGTTTCATCCCTCTTCACATCCTTAACAAAGCTTGCCCGCTTATAGCAGTTCACAATGGTTGCTTGTGTAACATGATTCCAGGCTTCTTTCTGCATATGTAGGGAATCCAACAGTGATAGATTATGAGCCAGTTCAACAGCACATTTATCCTTGCCAGTCTGATCATCCATAACGCTCATCAGACGACGTAGCACAAGAGCACAATAATGTTGTTTGAAATTGGCTAATATGCCCTGGTCCATTGGTTGTGTTTGGTGGCAGGAAAACCACCTTGACGTTAGACAGCCTGACATCATCCCTGTGTGCAGCACAATTATCAAAAAGCAACAAAATCTGATTCTTTTGTTCCCACATTCTAGTGTCTAACTTCTTTAGCCACTGCTTCCAAATTTCCCCAGTCATCCATGAGTGGCGGCATGAGAACAACTTCTTCCTTGTAAATATGCCTTAAACTAAGCGAAAGGGGATATTGAGGACAGTGCCCCCTCCTACCTCAACTTCTTCCCCGAGTCAGCCAAGCCTGGAGTGTTTCTTCACCGGGATCTCCCAGGTATTGAGGGGAGCGGGTCCCATAGTAGGGGCATCCGGTGAAGCGGAGCCCCTACAGGAAGAAGAAACATCCCTCTCCCCTCCATCATCATCGTTGATTCCTCAGTGTCCAGCATCGGCAGCCGCCCTAGAGGAAACTCAGAACGCCACCGGAAGTGTGACGGCGGAGATGCCTAATGGGGGACTAGAGTTGCTGCAGAAGCCGCTGAGAACCCAGGCCCAGGAATCCCCTGTGACCTCAGGGAAAAATCCAGAGGTTAGTCTTGAGAAGATCTGGCTGATGTTAATTAAAATGGACTCAACCTTGCAGAAATCTTCAGGTGAAGTAAATGCTCTTTATTTTAAATTTGAAGATTTAAAAAACACAGATGATTTAGTTAAACAAGAACTGGCCACTCGAGTTACAAATCTACAAAAAGATGTTGAGCAATTTCAAGAGTTTAAAACTGTTGTAGCTAAAGACAATATGGATATTCGTAGAAAAATTGAGCAGATAGAAAATTTCAATAGACGACTGAACTTGCATCTTCTGAACTTCCCTAAACTCCCAGAGACTAGTTCACTCAAATTATTTAAAAGATACTTAACAGAAAATTTAAAAATACCACTCAAAGCTATTCCTCTAATAAATAAGATTTTCTATTTACCTATTAGTCCCAAGGGGGAAGAAGGAGAAATACGAAACATAGAAAATGTGAATTTTGATGTTAATAATATATCTGCTATATTGAAACAGTCTCTAGATAATGTAACAGAGCAGGCAACACTTTTAGTCTCCTTTGTTTTTGAACAAGATTTTAATTATGTTTTGAGACTCTACTTCAAAAATGCTAATTCTCACTTTGGAGGTGAGAAAATATGGATATACCCTGATGTAACAAAGATGACTCAACAGAAAAGAAAAGAAAAGCCTTTTTGGCTATGAAAATAAGGACGGTGGAAGTGGGGGGAATTTTTTTTCTCACTTATCCCTGCAAATGCATTGTAATGTTAGGTCAGACGAAATATGTTTTCTATTTTCCTGATCAGCTGAAATCTTTTCTGGATTTGAAACAACTGTTAAATTAGAAGGGGTACACGCAGCCTTGCCTTGTTATAATTGTTATTCCTTGTAATCTTCTCTAATTCATCAACGCCCCCAAGAGATTTTGATCTAAGAAAGCGGAACAATATGTTATAAAGTGAAAAGTAACCTTTCTCTTTCAGTGCAATTTTCTGATGAGAATATTTTTCTCTTAACTTTTTTGTAATTTTCCTTTCTTTTTTGTTATTTACCTGGCTGTATTGCACATGACAAGTGTACTCTTGTTAAAAGTTTAAAATCAATAAACAAATAAATATAAAAGAAACAACCCAAATTTCAGCACCAAAGTCATCAGCGCAGTGGCGTAGCCAGAAGGCAATTTTTGGGTGGGCCAACAAGTTGGATGTGTGGGCACTAGAGTTGCCAACTTTTTGAAAGAGAAAAAAACCCAGCCACCTAATACACCCATGCTTTGCCCCTACCCCACCCCATGCTGCACCTCTCCCTCACTCCCCATTACTTCAATGAGGGTAGCAGTGCAGGATTCAGTGGCCAATTAATTGAGAGCTAATGGAAGTACAAGGAACTGCACTCTTCTTCAGCCCCCATTGAGCCAGGGTCCTCCAACACACATATGGTATTGAAAGCCAAACACTGAACGCCAAACACATTCTGCATCCAGCGCACCTCCTGGCCTTCCATCAACAATGGATGCAGAGCACAGCAAGGACATTTCCCCATAAAACTCACCATACAAAGAAATTCTGGTAATCTCAATAATAGACATGTTGTAAAGTAATTTTAAAAAATCTACAATCAAAAAGTTACTCAGAATCTAGAGCAAATCTACCATGCCAGCACTAACTTCCAAAACAAGGATCCTCTACCTATGAAAAGCGGCTCTAAAATATTGATACATCTATCAAGAAAACTGAACAAGCCAAATTGCTACAGAATGCTACATAGAAATTTCATGGTGACAGAATACCTCGGGGCCACGCACACAGAACACAAGAGCCAAATACAGAATAAGTGACCACAAACTCTATAAATATAAATTAAACTGAAACCCCAAGAAACCAGACCTTGCATGTAGTACAACACTAGAGAAACAAAAAAGAAAGGCATGATTTCCTCCTGTACAAAATATAAAGGTATCACATGCCAGGGATTATGTTTTTTTTGGGTAGGGGGGGTGGGGGTACAAATAGGGCAATTGTGCTTGGATCTCTGGCCAGAGAGAGCCCCAAGCCTGCCAGAAGCTGAAGAAGGTGCAGCCTGGTAATGGGCTTTGGGGTCCTCTCCTAGATTTCTTCCCTGGGCCCCAGCCATGTCTGACATATGCCAAATCTGACATAGTCTAATCACAAAATAGAAATAAAAATAATTTTTGTACCTTTTTGTTGTCTGGTCATTTTATTTTTCATATCATATTGGTCCCAGTCTCTGGTTTCTGCTTCCCTGTGTCTTTCCTTTCTATTTGACTTTATTCTGTCTCCATGTCCACCATCCATCTCTGTGTCCATATATTTCCTTATCCAGAATCTCCCGTATTCATATCCCCGCATCCATCATCATTCCTTTGTGCACCCATGTACCCCATGCCCAGCATCTCCCATCTGTGTTCCTATTCTCCCTCTTGTCTGGTATCTCCCCTCTGTGTCCATTATATCTCTATTCCCATACCTCCTCCCCCCCCCCCCCATGTCCATTGTATCTCTATTCCCATATCTCCATCCCCACCCCCATGTCAGGCATTGCCCCTATGTGCCCATATGCCATCCCAATACAGCATCTCATCTGTGTCCCTGTCCCCATGCTCCCATCCAATGCTCATCATCTCCCTTCTGCTTCTTTGTACCTCTCTATGTCCCCTTTCTCCTTTCCACACACCTTTCCTCTCTAACCCCACTCCAACCAGCAACTTTCCTTCTCTCTTCCCTCCCCCTTATGCATCTGGTTCATTCTCCACTGTGGGTTCAGCATTTGACCCCCCCCCCCCTATTCCTTTATCTCCTTGATCCAACATCCCTCTCCCTTTCCTCTAACACTAACCCTTCCTCCTCTCATAGGCCCAGTACTTCTCTCCCTTCGTTCTCGCCCCCCTTGCAGGTCCACATCTCTTCCTCTTTCCTTCAGCCCTCCCCTGCATATCCAGCACCTCTCTCCCTTTGCTGCAGCCTCCCTTGCATGCCCAGCACCTCTCCCCCTTTCCGCCTGCCCTCCCCCATAAATCCAGGAGCTCTCTCCCTTCCCTCCCACACCCTCACCCAGCACATCTCTCTCTTCTCTCCCTCCTACATATCCAGCACCTCTCTCCCTTTGATCCAGCACCTCTCTCCCTTCACTCCAACCCACATATCCAGCACCTCTCTCCCTTCCCTCCCACTCACATATCCAGCACCTCTCTCCCTTCCCTCCCACCCACATATCGAGCACCTCTATCCCTTCTCTCCCCCTACATATCCAGCAACTCTATCCCTTCCCTCCCCTCGCAGTTCCACATCTCTATCCCTTCGCTCCAGCACCTTCTTACATGCCCAGCAACTCTCTCCCTTCTCTCCAACCTCCCACCCACAAGCATACATATCCAGAGCCCTCCCCTCCAGCCCCCATGTCCAGGGCTCCTTCCCCTCCAACCCCCATGTCCAGCACCTCTCTCCCCTCCCACAGTTCAGGCACCGCCACCTCCGTGTCTTCCTTACCCACCCCCACCCTTGCCGCGCCACTCAGAAGTTCCCATATCAAACATTTTCTCCCCACTCCCCCTTCCCACCCTCCCCCTTGCAACATTACAACAATATCCAATTCATCTCTTCCCTCCCCTCCAACCCCCATGCCCAGCGCCTCTCTCCCCTCCCACAGTTCCGGCACCACCATGGTGCTACCTCCGTGTCTTCCTTACCCACCTGCCATCCTTGCTGCGTAACTTGCTCTATGATCGCCGCCCAGCAGGAACTTCAAACAGCAAGTCAGTGCTTTATCAGAGCCTTCCTCTCTGCCACGTCCCACCCAGCCTGCGTAAACAGGAAGTTGCGTGAGATGCGTCAGAGAGGAAGGCTCTGACACAGCGTTGACGCGCTGTTTGAAGTTCCTGCTGGGCGGCGATCATAGAGAGAGCAAGTTCTGCGGCTAGGATGGGGGGTGAGTAAGGAAGACATGGAGGTGGCAGAGCCGGAACTGTGGGAGGGGAGAGAGAGGCGCCGGACATGCGAGGGTGGAAGGAAGGGAAGAGGCGCTGTGCTGGACATGGGAGTGAGGTTGGAGGGAAGTGAGGGTGTAGCGCTTCTGAGTGGGCCTGAACCAAGACTGGATGGGCCTAGGCCCACCCAGGCCCACCCGTAGCTACGCCCCTGCATCAGCGTCTTGTTTCTCACCATACTGTTTCTTGAATTTTATGTTGTTCCTCTCCTTCCATCTTTCCAACCATCCAACAGTGGCTTTGAATTCAGTTAGTCCAAGACTTTCAGCTAGCTGGTTAGCTTTCTCCATAAGCAGTGGACCACTGACAGGAAACTGTCTGCTCCTGACTCGAGAAAACCACCGAAGAAAAGCATTTTCTACCTTCTCAGCTTTTCCCGCCCGTTTTCGTTTCCATTGTGGATTTGTATTGTTTTGCCAGTCTTCCAGAAGCTGGTCTTTCTGCTTCAAGACACGTGAAATTTGACTGGGATTGACACCATATTCTTTAGCAATAGATGCTTGACTTTGTTTTCTAATTTTTTAAGAACTTCTATTAGTTCAGCCAGTGTTAAAGTCTTACAGTTCCGCCACAACGACGACAACGACACCAGTGTACATTCTAACAACATTCTTTCACTTATTCTGCCTGTGGCAGCTAAAGGGGTGGTAAATTTGAAATATCATTGGCTTTCACGTGCCAATTGGCTTTCATATTCCGTGTGAGTGCTTATGCGGAGTCTTCCCTGCAGAGGAGCGGTCTTAAACCATGCATGTAAGCGAATCTTGCACTTATCAGTGGTGCGCTAAACCAAAGTTTGTCCCCATAGAAACTGATGGCACCAAAAGCAGGACCAAAGTACAGCATGCAGTTAAACAGAGCATGTGCTTATCCGACGTGCAATTAAATGGAGTGCACTGTACTTGTAAATTTTTGTACAGTTTTATAAAAGGACTTTTCTGCCAATAAATCCAACTCTATGTGTGGAAACATCTTTATAACATTACCCCCCTACAGCAGCAGTTTTTAAATGCATGTAACACACACACAGTGTAAATGACAGCAGCTAAAGACCTGCATGGTCTATCCAGTCTGCCCAACAAGGTGACCACAGCCATGCCTGCCACTGTCACCCATTGTTAAATGCTGGCTGTCAAGTCTCTACCATGCCAACCATATAGGCAGCCAAACATGATGGAGTCTTGGTTATAACCACATATCATCCCCAAATATTGCTGACAGTATTCCACTTACCAGTCAAGATGTCTTCCCCTCCCTCCTGAGATGCACAGCACCCTCACTCGCAGCATATGACAAAGTGATCTACAACACTGGATTTCCGAAGCTTCACCTTTATTTTGCCATCTGAGGATACAGATTGTAGAAGTCTGTCCAACATTGGCCTCAACTCCCCATGTTGGATTTGGCTAATCTTCTTTTAGTCTTTTGACATTTGCAGGACAGAGATCGTAGAAGTCTGTCTGGTATTGGCCTCAGTTCTCACTATTCTTTCCCAAAATAACACCTCCTACAGCTATGTTGTGTTTCCAACCTCACTGGTTTTGACTATCCTGGAAGGGGTCTACTATCCTCTCTGTGAAAAAGTATTTCATGATATTACTCCTAAGTCTACCTTCCTGCAACCTCCATTCATGTCCTCTAGTTCTACCGCTCCTACATCTCTGGAAGAGGTTTGTTTCAATTTTAATACTTTTAGGGCTCTTGTTTAATGTTAGATTATAAACAATACACTTTGGCCAGAAATGGCCTTTGACCTGTTAAATTATTTGTAGTAGTGAAAGGACTTGTTATGCGCCAACTTATGGAGTATCTCCAGCTTCATGTCATTTTGCATAGTTCACAATCTGGTTTTAGGCCCTCTTAAAGTAAAGTAACTGTGCTTACCACCCTCTTAGCTAACTTTAGGAGAGAATTAAGTTTTGGCAACAAAATATTGATACTTCAATTTGATCTATCCAGTGCCATTGATACTGTTGATCATAAAATTCTTTTAAATATTCTTGACTATTACAGAATCTGTGGAGTTGTCCTGAAATGTTTTTCTTACTTCTTAAGTTCTAGGTCATATCAAGTCAATCAGGTGTATTTTCTTCCACTTGTTTCCCTGGCTGTGAGGTCCCTCAGGGTTCCCCTCTTTCCCCCATCTTGTTTAACATTATGATGATACCTCTTGGTCATCTTTTAGAAAAACATGGTCTTTTTACATACATATATGCAGATGATGTCACCATTTATATATCCTATTCTCTAAGGAATTACTTGACATAACTCACATGCTTAGTCTAGGAATAAAACTTACCGAATCATGGTCTTCTAATTTCAAACTAAAACGTAACATGGATAAAACTAAGTTTCTAAGTATAACTAACCCTCACCATCCTATGAATTTTAGTAACTTTACTATTAAGAACAAAGCCTATTCCCTTCAGTCATCAATGAAAATCTTGGGAGTCACAACAGATTGTTTCCTCACCCTTGAAAACCAAGTCTCTAAGTTGACCTCAAGTGTCTTTCAATCACTTTGGAAGCTAAAGAGATTGAAGCCATTTTTCTCTAAATCTGTCTTTCATACTTTGGTTCAATCCCTTGTCTTCGCCAAATTCGACTATTGCAATTCCATCTATGCTGGACTAAAAGGTGTTCTTCTTAAAAAATTACAAACAGCTCAAAATGCTGCTGTTCCTCTTTTATATGAGCTACATTGGTTACCAATAAGAGATAGAATATCTTTCAAATTATGGATTTTCATTCACCAAATCCTATCTGGTCAAACCACCATCATATATGAATAATCTTATTGAATATCCTTCCTCATAATGCTGTTTCATCATCTAGAGAATATTCTGTCTTACATTTCCCTATCTGTAAGAATGTGATATATAAAACAATTCACTCTGCTAATTTCTCCTATCAAGGCACCAAAATTTGGAATTTTCTTCCTAAATCAATCAAGTTTACAGATTATTATCTAACTTTTAGAAGTCTTCTAAAAACACATTTCTTCAGTCTGGTCTTTCTGTATGCAAAGAACTTTATTTGAATTTTACCCATACCCTTTTCTTAATCTCATTTCCCATCTAGTCCTGCCTAATTATGCACTCACCTATCCACCCTTAATTATTTATTTGTCCTTGAGATAGTCTAAATCCCTGGTTACCTATTGCACATGTACTAATTCTTGAAGCTATTGTAATTTGTGTTATATTATATACATTATTATGTTTTATTCACTTTATTTTTTGTTTGTAAGCCACAAACCTGAGTCTATTTCGGCCTAATGTGGGGTATAAATGTCATGAATAAATAAATAAATAGATAAATTAGAATTTACACGCACAACTTGCTAGGCATATTCTGTAAAGCGGTGTGCACAAATTCTAATTTGTGCAAAAAGGGGGCATGGCCATGAGCATGGAATGCTCAGACTGTGGGTGTTCTGAAAAATCTGCATGCATGGTTATAGAATATACCTGTTCTGTGACAGTATTTACACCAAGTTTTACTAGGTATAAATGGATATGCCAAGGGTTAGATGCAGGCATGGCCGCTAGGCATATGCTATAAACCAGCTAGATATATTCTATAAAGCATGCCTTGGTTTAAAGAATACCCCTAGGCAGAAATATTTTTGGTGCCAATTGTTTCAGGCGCTATACATAGAATCTAGTTTATAGTACTGATTCCTGTGCCCAACTTAGGGTGCAGGGACTTATGCTTTTGAAACAAGACATAATTCCTGCACACAAGTTGGTTGCACATTTCCAGTATTATATAAAACATTGGCCAAAAGTTTAGAACACCCCTGTCCCACCCATGCCCCTCCCATGGTTGTGGCCCCTATTAGGTTACATGCTATGGGATTTGAGCACCCAGTTTTATTTATTTATTTATTTATTTATTTATTTATGTATGCATTCTTGTAACCCACTATTATCCAAAACAAGTTTCAGTTCAAAGTGGCTTACAATTTACAGTGAGCTTACAGTAATGTTTTACAGTTGTGACTTAAAAGAGGCCACTGTGGTTTACATGGTTAGCTACAGAATTTGTTTTGTAAGTGTGTTTTCAGTTCTTTTCTGAACTGAAGATAATTAGAGATGCTTTTGATCCCAGATAGCTGAATCCTGCTGTGTAGATGGTTCTGTACGTTATGTTTCTGCAGTTGGGTAGGTGAAGAAGTAGGTAACTTCTGGTTTCTAGGCTTTCATTTCTTGGTGCCATTCCGAATAGTATTTTGAAAATGAGGGTGCTAGCTTTGAAAATTAGTCTTGCTTTGATTGGCAGTCAGTGTAGTGTAGTTGTAGAATAGAGTGCAGATAGATGTCCCTGCAACTCCTAATTGGTGCGAATTAACATCAATAATTGATTGTTAGTGTTCAATTATTGCTTGTTAATCAATTAAGTTGTGCATATATCTCAAGATCACTCCCAAATTTGGACACCCAAATTTGGACAACCTTTATAGAATCTGTGAGTAGGTTCAAATCAAATTACCATACATTAATAGCAATGCATAGTTTACACCCATTCCCCTACCCATAACCCCCCATTTCTCATCCCAAAACACGCTATGGATTAATCATGCCAATATGATATCGGTTACCATGCCCCTGCACTAACAGCACATGTTATTTCAAATGCTTACTGCTTAGTAAGCAGGCCCTTTAGACTTCATCTAATGACACAGCACATGTTCATGTTAATTCAGCTCAACTTGAGAAGATCCACCTGGTTTACTTCTTACTGTTGAACACTCTGTCCATGTTTTGAAGATTTTATAACAAGCAATGAACAGTTTACCCACCCTGGAATCAAATGTCATTACTCTTCCCTAGTGTTCGCTTTCATCCTTTCTATTAAATAAAATGTGCTCTCTTACACAATATTTGCTTTAGGCCCTGATTCACCAAGACTTTTTTTCCTAGCCTGTATCTATGGGGGGGGTGGGGGGGGGGGGGTGCACACTGAATCAGGTGCTTATTGTTTTCCCTTAAGGAAGAAAAGGCTTAAAATCAAAAACACCCCAACTTATTCTCAGGAGACAATGTTTTGTTGTTCACTTATCCTAGATCAATCATCACTGAAGGTTCCCTGTCCTACTTGGCAATATTTGCTCAGTAACTAATAAAGACCAGCCTGAAGTTATTTATATTAGGTTATCATCTCTCCAGGGTGAAACTTAATCCATTTTGCAATGTTTACCCCAACAAGACAACACGAATTTCTCTGTCTGAAAATGAATTAAGTGCATACTTTCTAAATATGGGATCTGACATTGTTCTTGTTACAAAAAGCAATTTATTCCCCAAAAGGCTTACACTTCAAAGGTTATATAAAAAGGTTCAAATATCAATGTTATCCATTTTTCAATTACTGAGCTTCCTAACACCACTAGCTCTTGGACAGATAAGCAGTAGTATCAGT
The DNA here is from genome assembly GCF_901765095.1 of Microcaecilia unicolor. Taxonomy (NCBI): domain Eukaryota; kingdom Metazoa; phylum Chordata; class Amphibia; order Gymnophiona; family Siphonopidae; genus Microcaecilia; species Microcaecilia unicolor. The sequence continues at coordinate 423,689,019 of NC_044031.1, forward strand.
TTTCTTATTCAAAGTCTCACAGGTTTAGAATCCCATGATAAAGAGGAAGCAAATTTATTGTAATACATTTGGCTTTTTACAAGCAGTATTATCCATGGTGTTTCCATCAAGACAATAGAATGTATTAAATGCTGTCTTTAAAATACATTTATGACTTCTTAGATGCTAATGACTAACTCTTAAAATAGAGCTCTGTTTGCACCAAATCATTTTGGTCTATGGATAGCAAACAACATAAAATAGCCAGGTTTTGTCAAATAATAACTGCAAAAACACTGAGGATAAACAAAGGAGGAACCAATATAGAGTCTCCAATACTGCTTTGCTGTCTGCCCACAAATACCTATGAACGTTTATTTCCATTTCTATTTATTTGTTTTTATATCCCATATTATCTGAACTGGTGGTTCAGGTAAATGTGGCTTACAATAAACAAGGATTAAACATATAACTTAGCTGTTATTCACGCATACGGGGAAATTCTACATATGGCGCCGTAAAACCACACGGTTAGCACGATACACTCATGTGCTATTCTTGAAACTAAAATGTAGGTGAACCCATTTAGGCCACCTAAAAACAGGACTAAATGCCTGCATCTAGCTTAGGCACAGATCAAGTGTATTCTATAATAGTGCCATAGTTTTTTTGAAATACCTGTGACCTGCCTATTCCACGCCCATGGCCACATTCCCCTTTTGACTGAGCACATTAGAATTTACGTGCACCGCACTATAGAACACACTACGTTGTACGTGTAAATTCTAATTAGTCAATTAGTGCCGCTAATTGGTTGATAAGTACCAATTATAGGCACTAATTGGCTTGTTAATCAATTAAGTTGTGCGTTCAATTAGCTCATAAAACTTAAGGCGCCATATACAGAATTTGGGATAAATCCTATTACATAGTTAAACTGCTCTTATAGGGCTTCTGTTACAAAACCGCACTAAATGAGATATATACCGCATGATAAATGAGAGGAAGCCCATTCAGTTCCTATGGGCTTCCTGTCACTTGCTGCTTGGGTATCGCTAGTGTGGCTTTGTAAAAGAAGCCCATAGCTTAGTACAATATGCTTCTTCCTACTACAATAGTTAGTATAGCTTGTGACTCAGATATACAAATGACTTTAACAAACTTTTGTGTGGACTAGTAAGTGATACGTGTGGGTTAATAATTAATTCGAATGTTGTAATTGGCATGGGTCCTTAGATTAATTTGGCTACATGGCTTATGATGTCACAGGACTATCTTCTTGGTACTAAGATATGATGCTTATGATGTAGATTATCATGAATATGATAGTTGCTTTGTAGTTAGTAAGCCTACAGTTTATTTCCTATGAGGGATTAGCATTAGCCACTGGTGATATAGAGTGGTATGAAGTTCTTTCCCTCCTTTTAGTTTGTTTTTCTTTTTAGCTAATTAATATTTTTTAGGTTAATGTCAATGTTAATATGACACTTTTAAACCACTGTTTTCCCCAAATGAGGGTTCAACGTGGTATATAGCAAAGAAAAAATAAGTTACAAAATCTCAAGTGTCCAGGTAAGTTGTTATCTTTCAGATCGCTCAAACAAATATGTTTTCAACATTTTCAAATTTTCAAATAATTTTGCTCTATCCTATGATGTAATGGAAAAGAATTCCATAATGGTATAACAACAGCAGACTGGATTATTTAATTTACTAAAGATCCTTCAGTTATTAAGTTAATATAATTATTTTATTCTTATGTCATTTTGATCATTTCATGTTGTGTTGTTGTGGACGTAGTGCACATTTACTGATGCAGAATATGCTGATGATATTATTTTAATGGAAGAGTCAGAATTCTCTGTGGCAAGCCAATAGACTAGGTTTGGGAAGCGTGTGTTATACTGAAGATCAGGATGGAAGCTTTTAATGCTGTAGTCATACCAGTTCTTTTCTATGCATCAGAAACATAGATATTGCTAGCTAAGAACTTGCGAAAGTTGTAAGCGTTCCAAATGAAATGCTTGCACATGATTCTCAATGACTTCCAAAAAGAGAATAAATAGCAAATCCTTCTTTGTTGATCAAAGCACCAGGATGGGGACCCAACAGCATTTTGATTTCACACTGTTCACATACTGGATGTGTTCCAGTCCTTTACTGAACAAATACATACCTTATTTAGTAAGCACCACAGACACAGTATCAGCACTTCACAGTGTGTTGTGACCCCTGACGCAGACGGACACATCCACTGAAACACAGTCCTGTGTCGGGTCCCAATCCTGGTGTTTGCTCAATAAAGAAGGATTTGCTCTTTATTCTCCATTTGGAAATCATTGAGTCATCCCTTACTTCCTGTGTTGTGTCTTGGATATGCCGTAGGGGTTTCTTCCTGTGGTTGTCTTTGTTGCACATGATTATCTTCATCTCACTGCTTGACAACTTATACACTGAACCTATTTGAAAAATTTGCAGCAACACAATCTACAAATGGAAGAAAATATAAGATAATCATGCTTTTGCTAGTCTGGCAATGTCTGCAGAATAAAGGCAATGTGTCTACCAAGACAGTTTCTCCAATAGTGTCAACCACCTGATAGGAAGGTTGTAAAAAGTGCTCCAAGAATGATTTGACAAAGGCACACTGAGGCTGAAGCAAAACAGCTCCACCTATGCATGGATGATTTTGCCTCAGCTGATCAGGAACTACTGCACTGGAAAAGATTCACTACAGATGCCTTTGCCATGGCTTCCACAGCACTTATGGGACTGCCCTACCAATTGAGGGTAGTAGTAGTGGTAGTAAGGGACCACCCTACTGGTGCTAATATGTTAACTTGATTTCATTAGTTGTATGATATTGGTTTGATGTTAATTTTATTTTTCTTCCTTCTCCTACCCATTTTCATTCCATGGTTCTTTTCTACATAGGGCTCTTGCAATGGCCATCTCTGGTGCTAGGACATTGCCTGCTTCATGTCCAGGATTTTTATGATTGAAATATGTACCCCAGAAGAAGGTGGTAGTTACATGCCATGCTTTAGCTTATATTGAACCTTAACTGGACTTCTGTGAATTTAAATTCCCCAATGGGCTGTTGGATTTTAGTTTATTTTAATTTATATATATCTGACTTAAACTGTATAACTATAAGAATGGCAGCTGAACATTGCCACTATCAATTGAGCCAGAGGCAGTCACCGCATTCCTCATATTTGATACAACTTGCAATCCAGATAGTAGTACGAAAGGGGGAATTCATAAAGGTGCAGTAATAAAAGTTCACCCTTTACCACACTTTGATAAACCATGGGATTCAGCAACTTGTGGGATCCTGGTACTGCAGGTTGCTGAATCCTGGGTCAAGAAAATAGTGCTGCTTTTAGTCACCTCACAAGCAGCGTTATTCCTGTGGTCCTGGAACATCGGGCTGTGCAAAGCTATGGCCTGATGCTCCTGGCCTGCAACTTTAGATCCCCCTCCCCGATCTAAGGTACATCTAAGGCCCTCCCATCCTGCTAGGGGGGGGGGGGGTCATATTTCCATATAAGGAAATAGCAAGGCTAATGTGCAACATGCTATGGAGGCACCTAAGCAGCCACACTCCACAGCTGTCTTCAAAGAAACCGAACCAAATAACCAGTCAAAGATCAAGTCTCTACCTGAAACTATAAAAGGAAGATCTAGTAAAGTATCTGGTTTGCAATGACCTGGAGGTACAAAGTTTACCCAGTTCAATGACTGGCATGAGTACTACAGGAGATGAAAATCTGACGTCAAAGATGCTATTGCAGATATGAAGCTCATTATAAAGTAAGACCATGATGTTGAATTGGCTGGGAAAAGAATCAGCTAAACATGTGGAAGGGTTGAAATATGTGTATCTGAATGATCCTGAAAAAGGATTAAAAGAGATGTGGGAAAGACCTGAACAGTACTGTAGCAGCCGAAATGCTATAGAAGACTCACTGTTCAAAAGAATGGACAACTTTTCAAAAATATCTGGTAAAGACAACCATAAACTGCTGGAATTAGGAGAACTCCTTCAAGAACTAGAAGCAGCCAAGGCTGAGCAAAGTTTCCAAGGCCTTGATCAGTTGGACTTAGCTTGGTGCACAAAGTCCATATTAACAAAGCTACCATATAACATAAGAGAAAAATGGTCAACAGTTGGTACCAAATTTAAGAATCCATGACTTTGGCAACAGCAGTAGCCACGTAAGGGCTCAGAAGGACAGCCAAAAAAGAGAGTATGGCACAGATGTCAGACATTTTGTAGAAAGAGACTTTTATGTGGACGATAGGTTGAAGTCCTTACCTACTGCAAAATAAGCCATTGACTTGTTAAAGAGAACAAAAGCAATGCTAGCAGAGGTTAATCTAAGACTTCACAAAATTGCCTCTAACATTCCAGAGGTAATGAAAACATTTTCTTCAGTGGATCATGCCAAAGACTAAAAGATTTAGACATGAGAGTAGATACACCTCCACTTCAGTAAAGTCTTGTGGATGAAAGAAAGCCTGAGATGATAAGAAGTTTGTCAAGCAACAAAAATCCAGTTTATATGGACTTGCATGTCTAAAATGTTGTTATTTGGTAAAGGGTTAATAGTTGTACCTTCTGAAACCAGGTGGGGTGTGTTTGACTGCATATGACAGAGTGCATGTCTGCATATTCATTGAGCTGTATATATGAACCAGATCCCTGCATTTCTGTGGTCCTCTCTGATTAGCTATATGAACACTTGTGTTCTGCTCTCAATATCTTTAGAGTTTTTACTGCATACCTCAGAAAATGCTGGGAGGAACAAAGTGCCTACTCCCTCTGATTGCCTTCTATAAGAGAATTGAGAGAGGTGGAAGCTTGCCTAGGTCATAAATCCAGTGTGTAGAGGGCCTGAACCCTCCATGCTGCAGCGGCAGTAAACTGCTGCTTGTTTTCCTTTCAGGGTAGAAAGCCATAGTGATTTTTAAACTTGTGTGGCTGCAGTGCCTGATGATTTCAGTGTCCAAATGCCAAGCACTTCCAGTTCTTCCTCTCAAGCAGAGGGGCCAATCACACAGACCCACTCTGTATGTACCGAATCCCTGATCCATCTCAACACAACTGTAAGTGAATGATTTGTTTATCTTGCCATGAACTGTACTAAATAAAGAATTAAGAATCAGAGTATTCTTGGTAACTAGAAGTCTCAGGTTTAACTCTTTAGATATACAGGGCCAAAATTAACCTGCATGCCTCCATTCTCACATCTCCTGGAATCTATTCCTTCTTCCAGGGATACATCCTCCTACTGGCAGGTAATAATAAAACAAAAACAGTTCCACTTCAGACCAAATAACTCCCCAGTCAGTCTCAATGCCACAGTTCAAAGACAGGAAAATATCAAGACAGTTCTCTACCTTCTGGGCTTGCAGGTCTTCTGGCCAGGAGCTCCACACTCTTTGGTGTCTCAGCAGATACTGAGGTCTGCTCCTTTCTCCTCTCTTGAATATGGCTGTTGACTCCTCCTTCTCCTCTTTCCACCCTCTCCAATTGGCCAGGACTTTGTTCCCTTCCAGCTCTTCCTGCTCAGACTTTAACTCTGTTTCTGTGATCAGCTTGGAATCTGTCCCAGCCAGCTCCCTCTGCTGAGTTTTTAATTCTGTGGTTCCTGCCTCCCTCCTACACTCCCTCTGTCTTTCTTTAGGGGATTAAATTCTGTAGTTAACATTTCCTCTCATTTGGGTTTTCCAGACCCCATCACACCATGATATTTGAATATTGACCCAAATACACACACTGGGGCCAATATTCAGACCACAGAAGGTAGCTGGGCTGCCTCCTGCGGTTGGCGCTGAGCCCGGATATTCAATTCTGGGCTGTTTCTGGTAATCGGCATTGAATATCCAGTTTATTTTTGGCCGGTTTCAACTTAACCAGCCAAATCAATATTCAGCACTGGCTGATTAAGTTGAAACCAGCCAAACTTAGCTGGCGATGCGCTGATTATTAGCAGATAGCCAGTTATATAGTGCAATATAACCAGTTTTCCATCAGCAATATTCAGCAGGAGACAGCTATCTATCTCCCACTGAATATTGCCGGATAGCTGGTTAAGTGCCATTTAATTGGACAGGAGCCATTCCTGGCTGGTTAAATTGTTTTCAATATCAGGCGAACTATCTTTCAAGTATTAAGACCTAAATTAACCGCTTCCAACCAGGGAGGAAAAGAGTATAGTCCTAATTAACAAAGAATAGAATATTCCATATTCTCCAAAGTAACTGCAACCAGTACCACCACCACCACCCCTCTCCTATGCCCCGGTCATTCTTGATTACGATCCTAAGGGTTGAGCCCCTTAGGTTCACTCCTTGAAAATTATACAAAATGCTCCCCTTACCAGTTAGCACAGTAATAAAATGTCTACCATATGCTAAATACTTATTATTAATAAACATCAACTGTATTTCAGGATGTGATTATTAGAGTTTTTTGTTTGATTTTTTTTTCTTTTGCGATAAGGTTGATGCATGGATTGTTTCAGAAGGCAATTAAAAAAAACTGTCAGTTTTAAAAGCAAAAAAAAAGATATTTCTGCATGTAAAGCTTTATTTTCTTAGGCATACGCACCATGTTTTCTGACCTGGTTGGAGGCATTTGAGTGGGGTTTGCACTTATTTGCACTAAAAAATTCCAGCAGTGCACAAGTTGCAGAGGACTCCTAATAGAGCAATAACATTTGGAGGTGTTGTGTCTATGCTCTAGAATAATCTCAGTTAAATGTTAGGCTCAAGAAAAATGCTAATGTCTTTTGGAAGAAGGATCTTCCCAATTGATTAACCTGGCTATTGATGGTGATATGGAGTGTGTGTGGATGGGGGGGCAGGAGGGGCAAGCCTTAGGCTTGTAAATTAGGGTTTGCAGGAGCATTTGGGTATTGAGTAAGCATGTTCACTTTGTTCACTTGACTAGAAACTCCTGGGTGCATGTACTGTTTTTAAACTGTGATCCTTGTGGGTTTTCTGTTTTTCTCATCTCTTGATACATTGACGTTAATTTGGATATATGTTTATGTCTTTGGTGGCCTCCTTGATCACTGTCCCTCCTTGTTCACTGTCAATAAAATACATTCAGATGCCATTGTCTTATGGAGCTCATCATCTTCACATTTTGAATGCATTTCAACAAAGCAGTGTTGTGACTGAAGCATTTTTGGTGTCTTGCCATTTGTATGATCAGGTATGAGTGGCACATGTTCCAAAGGGTTTCCTATGCCCTATTTTGGATCTTAGTAACTTATGGAGAGTAATTTCAAGAGATCACTTGGGCTAATTGGGCAGGAAGGTATCTGTTTTTCACTTATTTCAAAAAGACCCATAGGCAGCCATGTGCCATTAGAAAATATTAGTACAGAACCTGCAGGATTCATGCCTGCAGTGAAGGTGCAAATAAAACAGTTATCCCTGTAACTGGGAACAGGCTTAAATGTTATCATGTAAAGTGCATGCATACATATAAACTGTATTTTAAAAAACTGTATGTGCATAAATCATGGTCCACCCAAGCTCTTCCCCTGAGCATGCCAACTATATAAATATGCGTCTACTTGCACTTTGCAGACTTTTAAGCATGACCTACTAGACCTCAGGGAAAGGATGTGATGAAGTGGAGAGATAAAAAAAAAAAAACAAGAAGAAGAAGAGGAAGAAGAAGAAGAAGAAACAGAGGTACATCAATCCATAATCTGCATTGAGATAGATATGGGGAAGCCACTACTTGCCCTGGGATTGGTAGCATGGAATGTAGCTCCTATTTGGGTTTCTGCCAGGTACTTGTGACCTGGATTGGCCACTGTTGGAAACAGGATACTGAGCTAGAAGGACCATTGGTCTGACCCAGTATGGCTGTTTTTGTTTCTTATAAGATGTTTTGAGGACTAATAGAAGGCAGAGAGAAGGAGCAGAAGGAGGAAGAGGAGGAGAAATAAAATGCTGAAGAAAAACTGCAGTAGGATGGCTAGAGTAAGTGCTACAGAGGTGAATCCACAGACATGCCAACAGATGTTTTGCTTCAAGCAACCAGAGAATAACCTGATTCTGGAGCTAATACTAGAATACTTAACTGTGCTCATTGGCAAAAACTGTACTAGGAAAGCCCTGGCAACTAAACAAAAATATTGGCACTGAACAATAACAGATGTGACCAGCCTTGGGGGTCATCCACAAGACCATCCAACAAATCAAACAATGATATAAAAATCTGTTCAGATATTCATTTTGGCCAATTTTTAATTCCTGACTATGAACAGAAGGTGCTGTAATATGCAATTATGTTTGCTTTTATTGATATGAATGTATTGTTGCTATATTCATTGCTTTGAATGGTCTTCAACCTTGATTACAGCATATAAGTGTGTTAAATAGCAATAATATGTATCAAAATTGGAAACAGAGAAAAATCCACATAGAAAAAGAGAGTATATGAGAATTTGTCAGTGCTATAAAACATACCGTACATTCTATCTTACCTCCCCATCTTTCATGTAAGGGCATCATGGTGTATTCCATACAAGTTATATATAAATGCTTGGATGCTATAGATGCCCTGCATGCAACAGTTGTTGCATCTTTAAGTTCTCCTTGCTTCCATTGATTCTTCTGACCAAAATTGACTCTTTCTTCTACAAAGTTTGTGGTGCATTATATGTTCCACATTACACAAACACTTGTCATACTTTATCTAAATTAAGGGGCTGGAAGCCTCCAGAGTGGTCCAGGTAGTAAAGACAAGATTTCCATAAGGCCAAAAGTCTGTCATACAGATACTCTGGTGGGCCTATGAACATACTGTAGTTATTGTGTTCCTGTAAGTCAATGGATGTATAGAGGAATGGAGTACATTGCAAGGCACAGCAAGAGTCACAACTTGAATCCTCAGAGATAGCATCCTGGATAAGAAAGCATGATCCATTTGCACTGGGCATGGCAATTAGGGATGGGAAATCAAAACATCTTTGTTATGTGATATTTTCCATGTTTTTTATGGAAATGATCATTTTGTTCATGCCTGTCATCATGGGAGATGACACAAAACAAAACTTTTCTAGCCACCATCATGTGCTATACCCTTCTTCCTCAGCTCGCTAGCTAAGAGCAAACTACCCCCCACGATCCCAATGATCCACTCCCCCCCTTCCACAGTCTCCTACTTCCAATAGGGTCCTTGGGACTACCTAAATCCCTGGTGGTCTAGCACATTGGATGCAACCATGGCTAGGGCAGGAGTGAATAGACATCACTTCTGCCTCAACAAACTTCCAATACAACACCGGGGATTTAGGTAGGCCCAAGGAATCTATGAGGGAGTCGTGGGGCAGTGGGGAACCAAGAGAGGACTGTGGGGCTGCAGGAAGGGGGAGTCTGTCATTTGCCAAACCATTGTTATTAGAAGTCCAAGTGTGAATATTCTAATTACTGTTTAACTTAAGTGTTTTGAATGTTTAATAAAATGTTTCAATATGAGTATAGTTGTTTTCATATAGATATATATAATTGGATACAGCTATATTGTAATCTGTTTACCCAATTCATATAAGATTTGTTTAATGAATATGCATGAGATCTATTTGCATATGCTGCCTCCATTGTATGCAAATAAATTAGAATTGGAACTGGAATTAGAATATATTATTTCTAATCTGCCCTTATCCAGGTCGTAGTACAACCCAACATACATAACATAGCAGCCACAAACATTTTACATATACAAACAGTCAAAAAAGGCAGGAATACAGTTCTGGCAAGCACAGCTCAAAAAGGATCTCACTGTCCCATACAAGGCAGTCTTATTCAAGCAGGCATGTAGTAAGCCTGAAATACATATTCTCTCAAATATTTTTTGGCTGTTGAGTTTATTGGGGAAATCTAGAAAACCCAACTGGATTGTAGGCCTTGAGGACAAAGGTTGCTCACCCCTGATTAAGATAGTGTTGGAGCAGTCCTTGGGCAGAGCCAAGATAGCCATGGAAGTTATTAGCACTGATATTCAGCACTGCTACACAGATAACTATCCTGATAAATTAGAACTGCACAATAGCTGCCCTGACTTGTCCATATATCTGGACAACTTCTGGCATGTGACATGTGGAGGGGCATAATCGAATGGCGCCGGACATCTCTATGGGCGGCCATCTCCGGAGCCGGCGCCGCAAGTGGATGAAACCAACTGTATTTTTGAAAAAGATGGCCGGCCATCTTTTTCTTAGCTAATATGGTTGGGCCTGGCCAAATGTCAGAGATCGCCAGATTTGAGATGGCTGGCATCGGTTTTCGGCCATAATGGAAAATAATGCCGGCGATCTCAAACTGGGCCAAATCCAAGGCATTTGGTTGTGGGAGAAGCCAGCATTTGTAGTGCACTGGCCCCCCTGACATGCCAGGACACCAACCGGGCACCCTAGAGGGCACTTCTAAAAATTAAAAAAAAGGCTCCCAGGTGCATAGCTCCCTTATCTTGGGTGCTGAGCACCCCAACCCCCCCCCCAAACCCAGTCCCCACAACTCTACACCATTACATAGCCCTTATGGGTGAAGGGGCACCTATATGTGGGTAAAGTGAGCTTTTGGGGAGGTTGGAGGGCTCCCATTTACCACCACAAGTGTAACAGGTAGGGCGGATGGGCCTGGGTCCACCTGTCTGAAGTGCACTGCACCCACTAAAAACTGCTCCAGGGATCTGCATACTGCTGTCATGGAGCTGGGTATGACATTTCAGGCTGGCATAGAGGCTGGCAAATAATTTTTTTTTTTGAGTGGGAGGGGGTTGGTGACCACTGGGGGAGTAACGGGAAGTCATCCCCGATTCCCTCCAGTGGTCATTTGGTGAGTTGGGGCTCCTTTTTGAAGCTTGGTCGTGAAAAAAAAGGGACCAAGTACAGCCGGCGAAATGCTCTACAAGCCTGGCTTTTTTTTTTTTCATTATTGGGCAAAGCCAGACATCTTATGAGCATGCCCCAGTCCCGCCCCCATCCCACCTTCACTACTGTACCAACATGCCCCCTTGATGTTTTGTCGGCTCCGTGTCGGAAAGCAGTTGAACCCGGCCAAAATCGGCTTTCTATTATACCGATTTGGCCGGATTCAGGAGATCGCCGCCATCTCCTGATTTGTGTCGGAAGATGGCCGGCTATCACTTTCGAAAATGAGCTGGATAGGGAAGTTTATACAGCTGTTCACCACCAGAAGGAGTTCAAGAGAGTATAAGAGAGCTGAAAAAGAAGTGAGCTCATAGTAATGTTTGGAGATAGTTCGTGACTGTTCTAAACTGCCAGGAAGTGAGCTCTCATTAGAGAACAGTCATCTGGGAGACATGGTGAGGAAGCAGTTGGAGTTCTAAACACAGGTAAGGGCAGTTGAACACCTGGAATCAAATTTGCCACTAATCTGGAATGAAACAAACGCTAGACTGTAGATGTAGAAGAACATAAAAACAAGACCCAATCTCCAGCAAATGCAGACAACATGGATGCTAAAGCTTTACAAACAGGACACACTAGAAGGCAGTATAGCATAAAAACATGTTTATTGATGACAAAACACCTTCTTCCTGTGGGGCATAGGGTAAAGGGTCATGGATTTGATATACCACCTTTCTGTGGGTACAACCAAAGCAGTTTACATATACTAATTACAGGTATATACACAGATTACACTCTTTTTGTGTGTAATTGGGGAACAGGACTCGTGAATATACATTATGGAAAAACATGAAACAGTGACACTTTGAATTAGAGAGTGTACTGTTTGGAGAGTAATTATGTTCTCTTTATCTATAGACCCGAGTCCTTAAGTCCAAGTATGCTAACAAATACGGACACAGTAGCACACCAAAAATATTATGAAAACAGATTATTTATTTACATAGCAGCAAGAACAGTGAAAAGGCAAGAGTAATGACAAAGAAGATGTTATTATAAAAGTATCTCAGAATAAATGCACATGAATCCCTAAGTTAGGCTTCTAATACAGACAACTAACCTAGCCAATTACAACAGCTACATGACAACTATACAACCTGGACGTAGAGGGGACCAGATGTCAAGTAGGTGGTAGAGTGTTCATTAGGCAAGTGCTCAAGTGGCAGAGCAGGGACAGCACTTCAGATCCAATGGAAGCAAAAGAGCAGTAACCAAACTTGCTTCCAATATCAGCCTCCTTTATCTCCCCACCCCCAAACTGCCAGCTGCAGCAGGGTTAGTGACATGCATCCTTGGCCTTCTTGTCACAACAACCTTTTTTTTAGATGCTGTGACTTGAGGGGCTACAATATTGTCCCATTGGCACCATGTTGGAGGTGTATCTTAATCACAAAGTCGTAGTTACTACTACTACTACTACTTATCATTTCTATAGTGCTACAAGGCATACGCAGCACTGTACACCATACACAAGTCCCTGCTCAAAGAGCTTACAATCTAGATAAGATAGGCAGACAGACAGAACAATTAAGGTTAAGGGAATAAAAAGGTGAGGATAAAAAGGACAGGGCAAGTGAGCAGTGGTTAGGAGTCAAAAGCAGTGGTAAAGAGGTGGGCTTTAAGTTTGGACTTGAAAACAGCCAAAGAGGGTGCTAGATGTACAGGCTTGGGAAGCTTATTCCAGGTGTGAGGTGCAGCAAGATAAAAGGAACGGAGTCTGGAACTAGCAATAGAGGAGAAGGGGACAGATAAGAGAGATTTATCAACAGAACAGAGTACCCGAGGGGGGGCGTAGGGAGAGACAAGAGTGGAGAGGTACTGGGGAACAGCAGAGTGAATGCACTTATAGGTCAATAAGAGAAGTTTGAATGCAGAAACGGATAGGGAGCCAGTGAAGTGACTTAAGGAGAGGGCTAATGTGAGCATAGCGACTTTGGCAGAAAATGAGTCACACAGCAGAGTTTTGGACTGATTGAAGAGGAGAGAGATGGCTAAGAGGGAGGTTGGTGAGAAGTAGATTACAATAATCAAGACGAGAGGTGATAGAGTGTGGATAAGGGTTCTGGTAGAGTGCTCAGAGATGAAGGGATGGATTTTGCTGATGTTATAAAGAAAGAAATGACAGGTTTTGGCAATCTGCTGTAGTTCAAGTAAACAAATAAGTACATAAGTACATAAGTACATAAGTAATGCCATACTGGGAAAAGACCAAGGGTCCATCGAGCCCAGCATCCTGTCCACGACAGCGGCCAATCCAGGCCAAGGGCACTTGGCAAGCTTCCCAAACGTACAAACATTCTATACATGTTATTCCTGGAATTTTGGATTTTTCCAAGTCCGTTTAGTAGCGGTTTATGGACTTGTCCTTTAGGAAACCGTCCAACCCCTTTTTAAACTCTGCTAAGCTAACCGCCTTCACCACTTTCTCCGGCAACGAATTCCAGAGTTTAATTACACGTTGGGTGAAGAAACATTTTCTCCGATTTGTTTTAAATTTACTACACTGGGGATCACGTGATGCAGTGAGAGGAGACAGACGTGTTTTGCCTCCTGCTCGAGGGTCCCAATCCTCATCCTTTGACATCGCCATTAAAAATCCACATTTAACCTGCAGTTTGGCTCGGTAGTGCAGTGGTGGGTCTTATGGACAAATACCTTACGCCAAAGAGTAGGATGGCCGCAAAATCAGCAAAAAAAGGGTCGGAACGCTCCAGAACTGCTGAAGACAAAATGGCGGACCAGGGACAGGCCCCGCAGCTTACCTGCACGGAAGCAGCGATCACGGAACTTACCAAAGCGGTAGTGCTTGCCCTGGAACCGCGACTACAACAGCTGTCGGAGCAGCTGGCGGGGATCTCCCAAATAACGGCGGAATTAACCCGGAGAACCGGCGAATTGGAGTGCCGAGTGTCAGATATAGAAGATGGCGCGCAGGGGAATGGTGTAGAACTGACGCGCTTGCGAGAGCTGGTGGTGGACCAACAAAACAAGCTAGAGGATCTTGAAAACAGGTCCCGCCGGGATAATCTTCGACTACTAGGCATTCCGGAAGCAGTGCCCGAAATATCTTTGCGCCGGGTCTTGGAACGCTGGATGAGCCCGATGGTAGCGCGGGAAGAAGAACCAGACCCGGTGAAGCTTGAGCGTGCACATCGGTTAGGAGCTGCTCGAACCGGAGAAGGACGCCCGAGAATAGTGATTGCCAAGTTCCTTAACTCAGCCCAGAAAGATGTATTCCTTCAACATTACCGGCAACACAAGGAAGAGGTTGCCTATGAGGGAGTACAAGTGCGGGTATACCAAGATTATTCTGCAGCGCTGGCGGCAAAGCGCCGCCAGTACTCTGAAGTCTGTTCTCGTTTGATCGAGAGGAAATATAAATTTCAAGTCCGCTATCCCGCAGTTTTGAAAGTGTGGCATAATGGCCAGTGGCGTACCCACGACACACCAGGGAGCGCGATGGCCTGGCTCAATGGAGTTCCGGAGCAGCACGTGGCAGATGAACAAGTGGGGTGAGGCCGAGACAGCCGGGAGAGATCGTGGAGGAACAAACTACCTTGAAGAGTTGGTGGTAAAGGGGTTAGATGTCTGACCAGAAAAGATTTAAACCATACCTGTTCAAGGGTTTTTGTTCAAGTTGTTGTAATATGGTTTCCGATACTGGACTGTTTGGGGAGTGGGGGCGGGTGGGGAATTGAGGTAGCGGGCAGTAAGCAAGGCTGAGAGCCGGTCTGGGCCTTTTGAAACCCTGCCTCCTCACCCCCTCCCTCCCTCAGTTGATACTAAACTCTTGGAGGAGAAGACCAAGCTTTCTCTTTATTAAACATTCACCCCTTTGATGTACGAGGTTATTTGAAAGTTTATACAAAAGAAACATGTGAATTAAGGCATGTACCTGCTAATGTTTGGTTGTGCAGTATGGTTTTAAGAATGGGGAGGGTGGTTTATGGAGGGGGGTTAAGCAACAGGGAGGAAGAGTTTTAGTCTGGAAGATAGGGGGAGAAGTGGTGGGATAATGGTCGAGATCCGTTAAGGTGTGAGTAGGTAAGAGGATAAGGGAGTGTAAGGTGGAAAATGTATGTGGTATAGAATTATAAGAGAGGATGGGATTCCTCCAGGTGTCATTACGTGATCACAAACAGGCTTCTCTATGGAGGCATGGAGAAGAATGGAACTGGGAGTGGAAGGGGAAAGGGAGGGAGGGGGGGGGGTTCTGAGGGGGGGAGGGGGGTTAATTCTGGGGAGTCCCATGGTGTCCAATGGGGGATGGTATACTGATGAGTGTGTAGCTGGGGTGGGAGCGGTCTCCTGGGAGATTCCTGGGGTTGCGGACTACTGGGCGAGGGCTGGGCGCCTGGGAGTCTCCAACACTATAAGTGAACGGACCTGGATAAAAGCAATGAGTAGGGACCCTGGATAGGTCACCGTTGCCACGATTAATTTCTTGGAACGTGTGTGGTATTACCTCCCCCATTAAACGTACAAAAATATTAACTGCTCTCCAGCGTCACAATGTTTCTCTGGCTTGTCTACAAGAGACCAAACTCTCTGATGCAGAGCACCTAAAGTTAAAACAGCGTTGGGTGGGGGACTGCTTTTTTGCATCAGCCAAGGGTAAAAAGGGGGGGGGTGGCTGTACTGATACATAAAAGCTTACAATGCCATGCTCAAGTGGTGGAAAGAGATAGGAATGGGCGATATATTTTGATGCGACTGAATGTTATGGGGCAAGATTTTTACCTCTTAAATGTTTATGGTCCTAATGTGTACGACCATTCGTTCTTCCAGCACCTGGTGCGCCTAGGAGTACAATATGCGGAGGTGCCTTGGGTGGTAGTAGGTGATTTCAACCAGGTGCTGGATGCACAACAGGATCGCTCAGGCCCAAATGTGGGGATGGTGATGGGAGCAGGAAAGGGTTTGCCTTATTTATGTCAAGCCTTGAACTTGGTGGACCCGTGGCGGTTGTGCAATCCCAGCGTGCGTGATTACACGCATTTGTCACGGGCACATGGCACGTGGTCCAGACTGGATTATATATTGGTATCTGCACCTATTTTCTCACAGGTAGTAAAGTCGGAGATTGGCCCGATGGAGATCTCGGACCACACACTCATTTGGGTAGACATGGATTTTGGAGAGGCGCGGTTGAGACGACGGTTGTGGCGATTCCCCTCCTATCTGGTGGAAGATGAGAATTTTAAGGACTATCTCCAGAAAAAATGGTCACTGTTTGCAGACGCGAATGCCTGCCATACTTCAGACGCGAGATTATACTGGGAAACGGCTAAGGCTGTGTTGCGCGGGGACATTATAGCATACATGTGTGCGAGGTCTAGGCGTCTCTCGCAGGGACTGGTTCGGTTAGAGAAGGTATATCAAGAGGCCAAACGGATTCACATGGCAACTCCCTCGGCACAGACTAGAGAACAGATGCTATCGGCTTTGGTGGCTTTAAATGCCCTAATCCATGAACGTACTAAAAAACATCTGTTCTACCGTTCTTTTAGATTCCATCGGTTTGGGAACAAATCAGGTAGATTGTTAGCGAGGCTTGTCAAAACCTGGGGGGGTAATCGCTTTGTGTCATCATTAATAGGCCCTAATGGACGGAGGGAAACTCAGACCTCAAAGATAGCACAGTTGTTTCATGATTATTACGCGGCTTTGTATGCGTCGCCATGCCCTCAGGAGGGGCCCTCTATGAGTGAATATCTTGAGAATTCGGGACTTCCCTGTCTCTCGGCCTCGGTGATTGCTCAATTGAATGCGCCTCTAAGGGGGAATGAGATTCAGCGAGTGGTCAAGACATTAAGGAGAGGTACGGCGCCGGGGCCAGATGGATTTTCGGTTGAGTTCTTTCAGTGTATGTTCCCGCAAGTTGCGGTCCCGCTACTCGATTTCTTTGAAGCTTCGTTGCAACAGGGCTCATTCCCTGGGTTTTCCAATGACGCACTGATCTCGCTGATTCCCAAACCAGGCAAACCAGTGGACCACCCTGGTTCTTACAGGCCGATTTCCCTGATAAACGTTGACCTAAAGATCCTGGCCAGAGTCTTAGCAGACAGGTTAGCGTTACATATGCCCTCGCTGATTGGAGAGGGGCAGGTAGGATTTGTCAGGGGGCGTCACTCCTCTGTGAATGTGAGGAAGGTATGTCTGGCCATTGCGCGGAGCCATGTGGTTAACGAGCCGTTGCTTTTGGTCAGCTTAGATGCCGAAAAGGCATTCGACAAAGTGCGTTGGAACTATATGTTTGCGGTGCTTGATCATATTGGGATTGCTGGATGGTTTCGGAAGGCAGTAGAAGTGCTTTATGAAAAGCCAAGAGGGTCTCTGGTGGTAAATGGAACATGTACAGCCCCTTTTGAAGTGTCCTGTGGTACAAGGCAGGGATGTCCCCTGTCCCCTTTACTGTTTCTTTTATACCTGGAGCCTTTATTGAGGTATATCCAGAGCAATGTAGACGTTGTGGGGGTGAATCTTTCAGCAATCCCACTGAAAACACTAGCGTTTGCAGATGATATTTTGGTGACCCTGACACAGCCCAGGCAGTCGATCCCGGCCCTTCTTGTTTCACCTTTTAACCATGCTGGCTGTCATTTGCTCTTCTTTCCAATTTTGTTAATATTTATAATACATCTGGTCTGGGCTTCCACAATGGTATTTTGAAGCAATGTCCATGTCTGATTTAAAGTCCTAACCTTTTCAGCCGATCCTTTTAGCTTCTTTTCAACCATTTTCCTCATTTTGTCATAGTTGCCCTTTTGAAAATTGATAGCTACTAAAGTAGATTTCCTTAGTGACTGCACTCTAGATATCAGCTCAAATTTGATCATGTTATGATCACTGTTTCCCAGATGATCCAACACCTTTACCTCTCATACTATGCCCTACATTCCACTAAGAACTAGATCTAAAATAGCTCCCCCTCTTGTCACTTAAACACTTAAGAAGTGCTAGCAGAAGTATGAGCTATCAGCACTGTGAGCATTTTCGGCATCAGTGGGAGTACCTAACAGTAGTGTAGTCAGATGTTCAGTTGGCGGAGGGGGGGGGGGGGGAGAGGACTGAGACTAAAGTGAGTTGGTACAAAATTATGCCATATCTCCTTGCTCTATGCCCCACTCTGCTCTCCTTCCCCGTCCTCAACAACCACCAGCTCAAAATGTAAATACCTGAACTGATGGGGATCACCAAGGCCTGTCAGTGAAAAAAAGTTCTCTTCTGGGCCAGAAACTTCCTTATACTCATAGTCAGTGGCATTTTCCATGGGCTGGAGCAGCAGTGGCCTATGGAAGGTGCAACCGACTGCAAGCAGAGAGGAGTTTCTGATCGCCAAAAGAGGACCCCTTCCTTTGGCATGGCTTGAGGACCCTACCAGCCACAGCAACAGTGCTACAATTATTGTCCCCCCTCCCCCTGTGGCTACAACACAAGTACCTCCTGATGCAGATCTCATGAGATCATCATCGAGCAGTGTTAGGCCACCAGTTCTCACCATATGGTGCTCTAATAGTTCATAGTTCACTTTAATTGTTATACCACATATCAGCAAAGTCTCTAAACAGTTTAAGGATAATTTAAAATCAGGGGAAATAAAAACAGAAAATACAAGACTACAATGGTAAGGTAAGAGAAATGGGAGGACAAGGGATGAAAAAAAAAACAAAAGAAATGAGACTACAATTTTAAAAGGAGAGAAGAAGCACAAGATATATAAAGTAAGGATATATGGGCCAGGGAAGGTCAGGAAAACCTGAACTGCAATCAGAAGTATAAGTTCCTATCTTATATTCCAAAAATCTTTGAAGACCTATCTGTTCAAAATATGTTTTTCTAACTAATTGTTAAATAGAAAACCTCAGTTTATTGCATGCAAGCTGTTATAACACTGTTTTACCGTAAGCCACATTGAACCAAAATTTGTTTTAGGATCATGTGGGATATAAGAATGAATAAATAAATAAATAAATACATACATACATACATACATACATAAATAAATTTAACAGTTATGAGGAAATGCCTGAGCAAAGAAATAGGTTTTGGTCTAAAGAATTTTAGAAGCAAATAAAAGCCAATCCTGAGTTTTAGTGAGTAGAGGCTTGAGGATTGGTGTGAATACAGAGTGGAAGATGGTAATGGATCTTGTGTGGTGTGTCTACCTCTTGCACATCTCAAATATATATATATATATATATTTTTAGAAGCCACAGTTTCTCAGTGCCCTAACTCTCCTTAGGTACATATTCCCTACTCTGGAACCCAAAAGCACAGGAAAGGGATGTCAAGCCCCATGACTGCAGTGAAAGGATCCCAACGCCTCAGAAAATGGAGCCAAACTGAATTTCCTTTTCAAACTATCTAAATAAAAATAGTAGAGCACCATACTATACTGATAGCAACACTAATCTTGTCAAAATGAATGCTTGCTTTCCTTTCATTTTATCAACTTTTTTTGTGAAGAAATAAGCCAGACCTTTTACTTGGCATTATAAATTATATGATCTTATCCAAACATATTTAAGTGTGTGATTAGGCAACTACACAAAAAAATTTCCATCATGACAAGTACTGTATCCCATGGACAGATTCTGGGTTGTTATTAACTCATCAGGCAAATTCATTCTATTTTCTTTCTCTTTAAAAAATTTGCACTTAAAGATTCATAAAAAAGCAAAAATGCTAAAAATACAGAATGTGCTATGTGAGAATCACAAAAAAAAAGGAAGAAAGGAAACATTTCTAAAGAAAAGTAATTATAAGCTCACTGTCCTAAATAGCACACAAGGTTAGGGGTGCAAGGATGAGGCTGTACTTGCTGGCTCCACTGTCCCCGTTTCCTTTCCCTTGCAGTGCTCTGGTGCTGGCTCCCCCTTCTTCCTGCAGCTTACTTGCCTTCCCTCTGCCCCTAATAATTTTGCTTGGGAATCTCCTCCTTGCTAAAAGTCCCCCCTGCTGACATCATAGGAACTTTCCCCAGTCGATTGGCTGTCTGCTTGTTTCTCTGCCCCCCCCCCCCCCCCCCACCAGCTGACATCACAAGGGCTTGAAATGCACATTTTAATACCAATGAGCTCTTTGTAATATATTTGCGTAGGATTGTCATTAGCTGCTCTCCCGAATGGTAAAAGCCTCGCAGAACCCCTTTGTACATTAGATGCTGAATAACATGATCACTAGACTGGTTAGAACCAGTTTAAATCAGATGTTGCTAGCATGGTAAGCTTTGAGCATTGGCCCCTGAGATCATTGAGGGCCCCTTTTACAAAGGCACACTAGCACCTTTAGCGCACAATAAAAATAAGTGTGTGCTAAACGCTAGAGATGCCCATATATTCCTATGGGTGTCTCTAGCATTTAGCGTATGCTAATAATTAGCACGAGCTAAAAACACTAGTGTTCCTTTCTAAAAGGCACCCTTAGTTAGTGTCAAGTAAATGTGTTACAGAATGACATCTGGAATATTGGAGATCAGCTAATGTACATTATAGGTAGATACAAAATACTGTATGGCATCATCAAAAAACACCTGGAAATCTCTTAGCTTGGAGATTCTGATATAATTTATATATGCAAAGTGAACCAGAAACATACATGTTCACATGGTTTATTTATTTTTCAAACAAGTACAATGCACTCCATTTAAGTGCACGTCGGATAAGCGCATGCTCTGTTTAACTGCATGCTGTACTTCAGTCCCATTTTTGGTGACATCAGTTTCTATGGGGACAAATTTCGGTTTAGCGCACCACTGATAAGTGCAAGATTCGCTTATATGCATGGTTTAAGACCACTGCTCTGCAGGAAAGACTCCGCGAAAGCGCACACACAGAATATGGAAGCCGATTGGCACTTGACAAAGGGGAGATAAATTTGAAATCTCATTGGTTAACTGCCACAGGCAGAATAAATGAAAGAAAGCTGTTAGAGAGTACATTGGAGTCATCGTCGTCATCACGCAACTGTAAGACTTTAACACTGGCTGAACGAATAGAAGTTCTTAAAAAATTAGAAAACAAACAAAGTGAAGCATCTATTGCTAAAGAATATGGTGTAAATCCCAGTCAAATTTCACGTATCTTGAAGCAGAAAGATCAGCTTCTGGAAGACTGGCAAAGCAATACAAATCCACACAGGAAACGTAAATGGGCGGGAAAAGCTGAGGATGTAGAAGATGCTCTTCTTCGGTTGTTTTCTCAAGTCAAGAGCAGGCAGTTTCCTGTGTCAGTGGTCCATTGCTTATGGAGAAAGCTAATCAGCTAGCTGAAAGTCTTGGACTAACTGAATTCAAAGCCACTGTTGGATGGTTGGAAAGATGGAAGGAGAGGAACAACATAAGATTCAAGAAACAGCATGGTGAAAAACAAGATGCTGATGACTTTGGTGCTGAAAATTGAGTTGTTTTGGTTCTTCCTACCATCTTGAACGAATTTGCACTTCATGACATTTTCAATGCTGATGAAAACGGTCTCTACTGGCGAGCGATTCCTGATGGAACACTTGCATTCAAACAAGTCGAAACTACAGGAAGTAAAACGTCGAAGGACCGACTGACGATCCTCCTTTGCTGCAATATGAATGGGAGCGAGAAGTTGGAACCACTCGTCATTGGAAAGAGCAAACAGCCCCATTGCTTCAAGAATGTTAAGCGACGTCCTGTGTCATACGAGGCTAACACAAATTCATGAATGACTGGGGAAATTTGGAAGCAGTGGCTAAAGACGTTAGACACTAGAATGCGGGCACAAAAGCATCAGATTTTGTTGCTTTGTGATAATTTTGCTGCACACAGTGATGATGTCAGGTTGTCTAACGTCAAGGTGGGCTTCCTGCCACCAAACACTACCTCTCTGATCTAACCTATGGTTCAGGGCATAATAGCCAATTTCAAAAAACATTATCGGGCTCTTTTGCTACATCATCTGATGAGCGTTATGGATGACCAGACTGGCAAGGATAAACGTTCTGTTGAACTGGCTCATAATCTATCACTGTTGGATTCCCTACATATGCAGAAAGAAGCCTGGAATCATGTTACACAGGCAACCATTGTGAACTGCTACAAGCGGGCAAGCTTTGTTAAGGGTGTGGAGAGGGACGAAACAGATGCAGCTGTTGCAAACGCGTCAGATGAACAGGCTATTGACATCCCAGCTGGTGTTACTGAAGAGGAGTGTCATCACTACGTAGCTGTTGATTACGATCTACAAAGAGCTGACGATAGCACTGATGTCGAGATATGCGCCTACAAGCAGGCAACAACAGCTGATGATGAAACAGATGATGAAATGAGCAGCAAGGCACATGCTGACAAAATTCAACAATCTCCTGTCACTTTTGCAAGAACACTGGAGAGTCTCAACACTGTGCAGGCCTATCTGGATGCCACTGGATGTCAGTGCTATGACAATTTTTACCGTCTGGCAGACCTAGTCTATGGAACTCACAGACACAAGAGTGTACAGAGGACTATGACTGATTACTTCAAGTAAGCCTAACGTCAGTTAACGGAGACTGTATATCGTCAGTTAACAGAGACTGTATACTGTACGTATAACAAACAGTACTGTACATATGTTTATCAGATGTCAAGCTTCTTTGTGTCACAGCGGTTAAGTGCACGATCCGGTTAACTGCATGTATTTCTTTGGTCCCAGACCCTTGCACTTAAGCGGATTGCACTGTATACAAAATAAGAAAGAAAAATAACTCTTTAGTACATTAGTCCACAAACAGTGTGTGTGTTTGTAGGGGGGCAAGCCCAAAACCATGAGAAGCTAATTAAAAGAAATTACTAAAGGAAAATAGGTTTAATATATGTCTAAAAACTTTGGGGCCCTTTTATTAAACTTTACTGGCTACCAGTACAATACAGGGTTAAATTTAAAACTCTAAGTCTGATCTTCAAGGCCCTGAAAAGAAATGGCCTTGAGTACCTGGAAAATAGGATGATCCGCCACACACCACCAAGGACACTAAGGTCCTCCTAAGGACTTTCACTAACCACCACCACCTCACCCCCCTCTTAGATCAAAGTTCCATTAAGTCCAGAATCCTGTCTCTGACAATGGCCAATTCAGGTCTTAAGTACCAGGCAGGATCCCAAGTAATAGACTTATTATTCAATGTTTGGGGGACTGTTCTGGGAGGGTCAATAAGGTCCTGGTAGGTTGTTTCAGTGGATGTCTGTTGGAGGATCTGATGGTGGAGGGGTTCTTGATGTGGGATTGAGTGTAGATGCCACAATTTGAAAACCTCTGGCCCTTTTTAATCTGACCCCTGGAAGTACTGACCCATACATTAGCAGCCTGATCGAGGAAAAATAACACACCTTGTGAGGTTGATATCCCATTTCATGTTTTATTTACTTTGCGAGTTAATAACCTGCAGTTCTAAGGTACCACAGGTTAGAGACTCCTATGATAAATTAAGCTGTAGTAAAATGCTCTCTACATGTTTGCCATTACTCATAGAAATCATGACCCAGGAAAAGGATAAATTGTACTATATTTAATTTTATTTATAACATTTTTTTATTGTGCCCTTTCACTCTACAGAGCATATGGAGCGGAACACAAACTATAAAGATGTTTGGGTTATTTTTTTAAGAAAATTGAGTTAAAGAAAAAATTTGCAATAAAACACAAACTATAAAGACATAATAACATTCTGGTAATACATTAAATTCTTCAGCTGAGTATGTAACAGTGGTAAAAAAAAAGTGCAAAACAATTATTCTGAAAATGATAGAGATTAAAAGGGAGAATCCTGTAATGCCTATATATCATTTTATTATACAACTGCAGTATGACTATTCCTTGCAATTTTGGTTATCTCATTTCAAAAAAAGATATAAAGGAACTAGAAAAGGTACAGAGAAAGGCAAGAAAAATGGTACAGCAGATGGATCGTCTTCTCTATGAAGATAGGCTAAACTGGTTAAGGTGGAGATGAGATGGCTGGAAGAAGGTTTAATATGTCTTTAAAATATTAAGTAGAATGCAGTGGATAAATATGGGATGTAATTTACCTTTTCAGACAGTATTAAGATTAGGGAGCACTCACAGATAAATCAGATAAAGTTTTTTTTTTTTCATTCAAAGTATAATTAAGTTGAATTAAGCAAAATTTGTAGGCATGGCAGTTGGTATAACTGACTTTAATATGGGTTTAGGTAAATTTCTGGGGGACAAATTCTTAAACCATTTCTAGATGTGTAGACTTTGTAAAGCCGCAAGTTATCTACTGTTAAGGGTAATGAGAATTAAGTTGTAAACTTTGACAACTTCAGGCGCTTTTTTATATATTAGTCTTATGTTTATTTTCATTTACATTTTTGTGAGTGGATGATTTTATGCATATTTACATTCTAAGATTCTTAGGGCCAGATTCTATATACAGCGCCTGAAGAATCCGCATGGAAAAAATTATGCCTAGGCATATTCTGTAAACTATGCTTAAATTTTATAGAATAGACTTAAATTTCCACAGGGTATATAGAATACACTGAGTGGCTTTCTACTTGACCAGATTTGGTTGCGTCCATTTAGGCCACGTTTTACTGTGTGTAAATCCCGATGCCTAAATTAGGTGGAAATCGGGTGTATTCTTTAAGTATAAAACGAAGAAGGAAACAATCCTCCATGGATGGAACAAACCGCATTATGCAAAATAGCGCTTTGATACTAGTGTAACTTTTTACAGCAAGCTACAGCCCTAAGTGATCACCTGGTTTGCCTAATGATGCTGAAGAAGAAACAAAATGCATTTACTCCAGTACTGAATAAAATACACAAAACTGCAAGTTTGCAAAGCTCATATATTTCATTCACTAAAAAATGAATATATTTTGATCTTGTTTTGACCTCTGATACAGGCATATGTTTATGCTGAAACACAGCTGTGTCGGGTTCTTCTAATGTTATCGTTGCTGACAATGAAGACTCATATAGATTTTAGATATGCCCATGCCTCACCCATGGCCATGCCCCCTTTTCAACTATGCAAATTAAAATTTAAGTGCACTACATTATCGAATACACGTATGCTGGGTTTACTAAGCCAAAGAAAGGCAGGCTTGCAGTAGTACTGACACAGCCAATTCACTTTGCAATGCATTCTGTGTTATAATGCTGCTCGGAAGCCGCTAGCGTGGCTTAAACAGACCCCTTAGTGAGTTGTGCGTATAAATCTCAATTAATGTCAATTATTGCTGATTATTACTTGTTAACATCCAATTAACATTGCTGATTAGCTGGTTAACCAATTAAGGGGTCCTTTTACTAAGCTGCGCAAGCATCTACCTACACCCAACGTGCGCCAAAATGGAGTTACTGTCCAACTACCACGTGGCTCTTGTGGTAATTTCATTTTTGGTGCGCGTCCGATACGCATGTCTGAAAAATATTTTTTATTTTTGGGCGCACGTAATGGATGCGCACCAAGCGACATTTGGTGCACGTAGGTCATTACTGCCCAGTTACCATGTGAGTCTTTACCACTACGTCAATGGCTGGCAGTAAGGCTCAGACCCAAAATGGACGTGCGGCAATTTTCAATTTGCCACATGTCATCCTTCTCGATCTATCTGCTGCTTTTGACACTGTTGATCACAGCCTACTCCTTGATACGCTGTCCTTACTTGGATTTCAGGGCTCTTTTCTTTCCTGGTTTTCTTCTTATCTCTCCCAGCGTACCTTTAGTGTATACTCTAGTGGATACTCCTCTACTTCTATTCCACTGTCAGTTGGTGTACCTCAGGGATCTGTCCTGGGACCTCTGATTTCATCTCATGGTTTTTAGTAACATCTTTACGCTGATGACTCCCAGATCTACCTCTCCACACCAGAAATCTCAGCCGAAATCCAGGCCAAAGTATCAGCCTGCCTGTCTGATATTGCTGCCTGGATGTCTCAGAGCCATCTGAAACTAAACATGACCAAGATTGAGCTTCTCATCTTTCCCCCTAAAGCAACCTCTTCTCCTCCCCCATTCTCTATTTCTGTGGATAACACTCTCATCCTTCCTGTCTCATCAGCTCGTAACCTTGGGGTCATCTTCGACTCCTCCTTCTCTTTCTCTGCACATATTCAATATTCATTTCTTTCTCTATAATATCAGCAAAATTCACCCTTTCCTATCTAAGCACACTACTAGAACCCTCATCCACACTCTTATCACCTCTCGCTTAGACTATTGCAACTTGCTTCTCACAGGTCTCCCACTTAGCCATCTATCTCCTCTTCAATCTGTTCAAAATTCTGCTGCACGACTAATATTCCGCCAGTGTCTTTATGCTCATATTAGCCCTCTCCTCAAGTCACTTCACTGGCTTCCTATCCATTTTCACATACAGTTCAAACTCCTCTTATTGACCTATAAGTGCATTCACTCTGCAGCTCCTCAGTACCTCTCCACTCTCATCTCTCCCTACATTCCTCCCCGGGAACTCCGTTCACTGGGTAAATCTCTCTTATCTACACCCTTCTCCTCCACTGCTAACTCCAGACTCCGTTCCTTTTATCTTGCTGCACCATATGCCTGGAATAGACTTCCTGAGCCGGTACGTCAAGCTCTATCTCTGGTCGTCTTCTAATCTAAGCTAAAAGCCCACCTTTTTGATGCTGCTTTTAACTCCTAACCCTTATTCACTTGTTCAGAACCCTTATTTTATCATCCTCACTTTAATATTCCCTTATCTCTTGTTTGTCCTGTTTGTCTGTCTTAATTAGATTGTAAGCTCTGTCGAGCAGGGACTGTCTCTTCATGTTCAAGTGTACAGCGCTGCGTACGTCTAGTAGTGCTTTAGAAATGATAAGTACGTCCATTTTTGGCAAAAAATTTTAAAAGCCCTTTTTTACAGGCACGCTAAAAAATGGATTGGTGTGCGCCCAAAACTCACGCCTACACTACTGCAAGCCATTTTTCAGTGCATCTTTGTAAAAGGACCTCTAAGTTATGTGCATTGTTATAGAATACACTTCAATTTCCATGTGGAAATTGAGGTGCCATATATAGGATCCCAAATGTTAGTGGTAGGCGAGGTATACATTTTTTAAAACAAATACTTGCATGAACATTGGTGTCTAGCAGGACACAACAATGATCACAAATCACAAACCCTAGCAGTAGTACTGTAAGATTAGTGCTGGATCCAAATAGTGCCATAAGGAACCCATAGTCTAGGATCACAAATCATTCCTGATCCTAGACTATGGGTTCAAAATGGCACTATTTGGATCCAACACTAATCTTACAGTACTACTGCTAGGGTTCAACCAGTGCCATGTTGAACCTGTGTCACTATACTAGATACCAGCAATAGGGCCAGTAGGTATAGGGAATATTGTAGGCAGGAGGGGTGCTTCTTGGGGGAGGGGTGTTGTTATAGAGAAGTGGGATGTCTGTTGAGGAAGGGTATGATTGGGAGGTGATTGTTGGTGGGAACATTTGGGGTGGGTTCCACAATTTGAAAACCTCTAGTGTCTAAGATGGCTCCCAGCCAGGTTAGTGGTTATATTGCCCGATATAACCACCTATCAGCTGATTTTCAGCCTCACTTTAGCGCCTATATTTGGCTCTATGAATACATAGGATATCTTTGGCTAGTTTGAACATAATCAGCAAAGTCTGAATACCACATGCTAATTGGCTAATGCACAGCAATGTAGCTGCACTAACTAATTAGCACAGAACAAACCTATTTTCCGTCACTCACCTGCCCCCAGCGCTAAAAAATTAAAATCTATTTTAGGGTGTGGGAAGCATGTACCGATGCCAAAATTACCTCGGAATGACAGAGCGCACCCCATAGTAAAGCATTTTAAGCTCCAGTAAACACACATTAGTGCTTACTGCAGCTTAGTAAATGGATCCCTATCAAGCTCATTTTCAAAGCACTTAGCCTCCCAAAGTTCCATAGAAACCTATGGAACTTAGCCTCCCAAAGTGCTTTGAAAATATGCCTCTATGCCTTTTTGAGGAGCTAGTGTACTGTAAAATTTAGTATGTACAATCAATATGATCATGTACAATGTATAAACTACACACGCTCCACCCAAACTCCACTCCTAGGTGCCCTTATTTCATATCTATTTACTTATTTAAATCTGTGTTATATGTACAAAAATAGTTTACAATATCACTCCCCCCCCCCCCCCCATGCATGCATCAATTGCCCTTTAACACTTCTTATTGCCATAATAGTAAATAGTTTGTACCCAAGACAGTGGAGGTTTAAGTGATTTTCCTAAGGTCAAAAGGACTGTCAGCAGGAAAAGTAGATCTGAACACTGGTGTCCCTGGTTCTCAGCCTGCTGCTCTAATCATTAGAATCACTGTTTTTTTTTATTGTTATGAGAGTACCCCAAAACAAATTTCCGATCTTTCCATTCAGTTCTTCCATGATACCTGGCCATAGGCGGTCAGATATGGTGAGTCTTTTAAGAGAATTATCTTTAATTAAAAAAAAGGGGGGGGGGGGGGAGGAAGAATTCAGATGTTAAAAAAGGGCCCAAATAGCATTATTGTTTGTTATGTTACTGAAGTGGTTAGAACAGGATCTGTGAGATCCAAAAGCTGAAGGTCTGCTATTCATTATTTATGGACAAAATGACCTTTGATTGGAAAACAAAGCAGACAATTTACCACCCCAAAGAAGAAACACATTAAACTATTCCTTATAAATGTAAAATGATGGGAGCCTCATGGTCTGTCTATAAAATCTAATGTTTAGAATTATGCCAGCTTCAGATCTGATGAAGAAACAGAACACAGAGAATTCTAGTTAATACGGCATATTTCCTAGCATTTTATAGTCCAATTTTCAGTGGTTCCCTGCAGAATGAATGCAGTTTGGAAGGCAATTTTATAAAGTACTTTGCAGAAGACTATTATCTGCTAATTATTAGAAATTGCATGTTGCTGTTAATTGCATAAATAAATAGTTTTACCTGAAATCCATTACAAATTGTTTATCTCTACAGCGTATATGATTTTAATGTTCTGGTATAAAACATTTAAGCAATTAAATTTAAATCAAATGTGCTTTAAACCAAGGTTCTCTCATTAATGGTGATGTGAAAATAAAATTCAAAAAGCATATTTTTCTATGAAATAAGGAATAGCTGTGGGTATAAATAATCAAAGACTATGACACGCAAAGTAAACATCTGGCTAGCAATGGAACAAAAATATATTACAGCTCCTCGCAACTCACTGGCAGGAGGTATGAAATACGCATTTCTCAAAAATCCTGCTTATAAAAAGTGAGATTATAGAAGTAACTGATAGCATGATGTCCCTTGAGTATGTCTTGACTCACAGAGATAAGACATCTAGAACAATATACCATTTAAAATGCACAGCAGTGTTCTTTCCTGAGTGCAGGTCTGGTTGTTAGTTGCTACATCTATGAAACCTGCTGCAGGGTTCCACAAAATAAGCAAAAGCCGGATAATTCCGAAAAACAACACTTCTGGCATTTTAGACTGAGCTAGTTGTCATATGTTTGCATGGGAATCTTCATGTAAAGCAGAGCTTTAAGAAACCATAATGGATTTATAAATGAAATGGAATTCTTGCAAAGCCAACAGAATTTGCACATTATTTTTTTAATTATTATTTTCTGAATTTTTTACACTTAAAAAAAGCAGGAAATGTTTATGACACCAAAGTGGAGATTCATCTACTGCAAAGTAGACGGGTTACCCTCACAACGTTGAAGCAATCTCTTAAAGGCTGTTCCAATGAAACTGTTACTTAACAAATGTTATTTGAATATTAATAACAGTTTCACTTTTTTTCGTGGTAAAATGATATCATGAACTATCCTGTTGCTACACCTAAACAGAAAATTCAGGATACTGTAGGATTCTTGTGAGCAATTGTACTGATATTTTCCATCTCACAAATCATACAGAAGGTTCATAAACCCTACCACATACTTATTGTATCAAATCAGTCAAAATGATGTCTAGAAGGTACCTTAGAGATCTATGTGTGCTCATGGTATCTCACAACCAGTAAGCGTTACATGACTGCACTTGTGGCATTTGAATGAGGATATATTACTTTAATTTTATAACACTGAATTGGTCACTTGCCATACTGTAAGTTCTGCTCAGGGCTAAAGACATCACCTGTGTATTTTTCTAGTATTGAAGTAGATATATATATTTTTTGTCCAGTTGACAAGTGTTTAACTACTGTACATCTGGAGGAAGAGAGTTAATCACACACATTAGGCAGACTTTGTGGAAGCAGTATTCAGTTGTGTGCAGGTCAAAAATTGTGAAAACTTCATCATTTAAGACAAAAATGTTAAATACAATTGGTTTTGTAAAATTTCCATAAAGTCAATATTATGGTTCAAAGAATGTATTTTATCCTCATGAAGAATCCTTTTTTACTAGGCCACCCTAGAGATGTGTTAGCAATTTTAGCATGCGCTAATCGTGTAGACACCCATAATATTCCTATGGGCGTCTACACAGTTAGTACACACTAATTTTTAGCATGTGTTAAAAATGCTAGCACACCTTAGTAAACAGGGCCTCTAGACTAATAAGGTACCTAGGTGCATGTGTTTTTAGTATTTTTTAAAGATGTACCTTTATATAAAATTTCCCCTGGAAAAGTCTACGCACACGTTTATACCTGCTCCAAGGCAAGTGGAAATTATGAGCAAGGGGATAATTTTCTAAAGATTGTAAAATGTGAGTAAAATGTCACAAACAAAATTATCCTTTGTGTCAAATTATGTAGTCTAAGCATGGGCAGAATCATGATTTACATAAAAATGAACTCTCAATACTTGACTACTTCATCTATTCTGTCAATTACTGAACTTCAACGCAATACCACTGGATTTCTTATTCCGGAAAATAATCTTTACACTTGATTGCTTAACTTACTTCGCCATGTACGAACTTTACTGCAATACCACTCTGTATTTCTTAATCCGGAATTGGTGATCGCCATTACGGTACAATGTAAGCCACATTGAGCCTGCAAATAGGTGGGAAAATGTGGGATACAAATGCAACAAATAAATAAATAAATAGATAAAATATGTGTATACTTGCATACTGTACATTGGTGCAGTACATTTACACCAGTTCCCATGAAGATGTAAAGGTATGGGGGGGGGGGGGTTCATTTTAACCAGGTTGTCTGTGGGATTTGTGCTAGCATTTTATAAAGATAGAAAAGCATCTCTATATCTTTATAAAATAAATACAAGGGAATCGAGGTGGGATCAGGGGCTGGGAAGGATGGTCTAGCTGGGGATCAGGAAGGAGAGGAGGGAAGGAATTTATGGATGGTTTGTTGGAGGGTTGGAGGATGGTAGGGCTTATATGACCAGTTGAGGGGATAGGGAGGGTTGGATTGTGGAAGGTTGCTTTCCCCACAGCCTTCTCAAGAGGCTCCCAGGAAGCATCCAGTGCTCCCTGGGAGGAAAGACAATGCCAGCTTAAAGATAGCATTACCATTCCACACATACCACAACTTGAAAAGTTAAACACAAGCTGTATTATTGGCCTCCCTAGCTAGACAATTTGTGGTAACTTCCCCCCTAAGAGGGTTATTTTATCAACATGGGCTACTGTTAAGGTGGATTATTTTACCAAGTCAGGGTATTTTTGCACAGGGTCTCATTGCATAAAATAACCTGACTTGTTGATAACTCTTAAAGGGTAATTCTATAGAGACATCTAATTGTAGCTTCTACAAGCATGCATATTTTGGAGCTTATTCTGTAAAGGAAAGTAGGTGCATACTGTCCTTTATAGAACACTAATGTAGCAGGGCAAATCTTACCTATATTTTAAGTGCAACCACATACCACAGCCATACAGCTGGCGTAAATGCTTACACCCAGATTGCTAAAATATGCATGTTCTTATTGCATAAATGTTTGCACCCTCTGTATAGAATTACCTCCGTGGAGGGTAATTCTGTAAAGAATGCAGTAACAGTTACATACTGATTATGTACGTAACTCATTACAATAAATGCACATACATGCATATGTGTGCATACAAGCCAAAATTATACACTATTATTTATTTATTTAATCACATTTATAGCCCACATTTTTCCACATGTTTGCAGGCTCAATGTGGCTCACATTAAACCGAGAAGGCAATCGCGGTTATTAATCAATTACAATATATTGTGGTAAACAGAGAGTGTAGAAGAACAAGTTGAAAGGAAGGAAGAGGGAAAGGAAAAAGAGTCCAAAATAGTCCAGTATAAATGTGTATATCTTATGCAGTGTATACTTTGCAGGTAACTGTACCCATAGGTGGTGTATGGGTGGAACTCACATTTATGCACATAGGAGCCCTTTTACTAAAGGGTTGGCGCACGGCAAAAGGCTTGCCGTGCGCCAAACTGGAACTACCACAGGAGACCAGCAGTAGTTCCCACCTCCAGCATGTGCCATTTCCAGTGCTACAAAAATATTTTTTTTTATTTTTGTAGCACTGGTGCTTACCCAGCGGTTATTAGGCAGTACTGCCTGGTTACTGTTGAGTTCGCATTGGAGCCTTTATTGTCACATCAATGGATGCTGGTAATTGCTCCCTATGAACTGGCAACACGGCAAGTGATTCACTTACCACCCAACCATTTCTTTTTGAGAAAAAAGAAAGCCTTTTATTCGCTGCAGTAAAAGGGGACCTCAGCGCACATCAAAAATACACCTTGATGCTAGTGCTAACCCCCTTTTACTGCAGCTTAGTAAAGGGACCCCTTAATTTGCACAATACTGTAAGTTACACACAGTGGCGATCCTAGGTCAGCTGCCACCCGGGGCGGATCGCCGCTGCGCACCCATCCCCCCAGGGTGCAGCACGACACCCCCCTGGATTCTATATAGCATGCCTAGAGATCTGGGTTATGGTTATTAGTGGGGAAATGGACGTTTCATGGGTGTTCCTAAATTTACACACTTATGGCTCAGTACACATAAATCTACATGGCAGGATTTAATCCAAGTTTTAGTTGGTGTAAATGGATGTGCTTAGATTTGGGTACAGAATTATTAACTAAGCGTATTTTATATACTGCGCCTAAAAAACATTTAGGCACCATATATAGAATCTCCCCATTAGTGCTGATTCCTGTACCCATGTTAGGTGCCAGACATGCCTGCTGAAACCTGGTGTAAAGACTGGTGCTCAAGTTGTGCATGCTGATCCAATATTCTATAACTACACACATAACTATTTGGAATTACCCTGACATGCCCATGGCCATGATCCCATTTGAATCATGCACTATGAGAGTTAGGCTCCCTGCTTTATAGAATAGCACACAGCCAGATGTGAGTGTGATTTTTATTGGGTACCAATTAACATCAAGAATTGGTTGTTAGCACCCAATTATTGATGGTTAAGAGCTCATTAATCAATTAATTTGTATGTGCATCTTGGAAGCTTGAAAAAAACATGGCTGAGGGGGTATATGATTGAGGTCTACAAAATCCTGAGTGGTGTAGAATAGGTATAAGTGAATCAATTTTTAACTCTTTCAAAAAGTACAGACTAGGGGATACTTTAAGCTTTGGAACTCATTGCTGAAGGATGTGGTAACAGCAGTTAGCATATCTGGGTTTAAAAAAAAGGTTTGGACAAGTTCCTGGAGAAAAAGTACATAGTCTGTTATTGAGATAGATATGGGGGAAGCCATTGTTTGCCCTGAGATTGGTAGCATGGAATGATGCTACTAATTGGTTTTGTGCCAGGTACTTGTAGCCTGGATTGGCTACTGCTGGAAGCAGGATACTAGGCTAGATGGACCATTGGTTTAACCCAGTATGGTTATTTTTATGTTCTAAATTTTGGGTGCAGAAATATGGGCACCATATATAGAATCTGAGTGCAAGTCAGTTGGACACCTAAGTTTTAGAATATGCTGAGTGTGTGGCTAGCACTTTTGTGTTTTTCAGCAATCACATGCTAGTATTCTATAACTTAAGTATTACTACTAGCACTATTAGATGTATGCAGCACTGTACACTTAATATGTAAGAAACAGTTACTGCTTGACAGAACTTACAATCTAATCAAGACAGACAAACTGGAAAAATAAGGGGTAAGGGAAATACTTACAGACATGGATATTGAACAAGTGAATAGGAGTTAGGAGTAAAAAGCAGCCTCAAAGAGATGGGCTTTTAACCTAGATTTTAATATGAGCAGAGCTGGAGCTTGATGTATTGACTCAGGAAGTCTATTCCAGGTGAACAGTGCAACAAGATAAAAGGAACGGAGTTCGCAGTGGAGGTGCAGCCTAGGGTGCTAAATATATATGCCAATCCCACTCCTGCTATTTTCCACTATTGAAAATGCCTGTACATGGATTGTGTTACAAGCAGGTGCTGTTTGACTATGTGCTTACTTTGTATGCACATAGACCCCCAAGGAAATGTTACAAGTGTTTCATGTGGGTGGTTCGGTTTATTTTTCTTAATATTCTTCCTTTCAAAAATACATATCGAGGCAAATACAATCAGAAAGTGTTTGCGAGCCAGGGAAGCCAGGGTTTAAATCCCACAGCTACCACTGACACTGACCTTCATACTTGACTGCATAAAATACTGTTCTATAGCTCAAGTCCTTAAAAAATCCCCATACTGTGTATAACAAATGATCTAAAAACTGCAGCTAAGCATTCCAGCATGGTATAGGCTAAAAACAAAATAAAATGGGAAACAAGCTGGAAGTTGAAATTTTATTTCACAGTTGTTTCAAAGTCAACAGATACTTTTACCTTTCAATTTCAGGTGCAAAAACTTTGATAAAAACAATGCCAATACATGGTAAAATACCTCTATTATGTTGCCATGGAACCTAGACCATGCCAAGAACCCTCTTTACTAAGCATTTTCCCAATAGACAGGAGAGATATGGGAATGACTCCTTAGCAAACAGGCCTCTGAGTGAGGTTTTGGATGATTGTGTACAAGTAATCTGGAAATAATCAGGAAGTCAATGCTAGTTCTTTATTTCACAGCAAAAAGGCTTTTCATATAAGAAACAAAAGACAAAGAGGCCTAATCCATACAGGAAACTAACTAACCCCCAGTCTTCCTCATTACTAGGCAAATATTCGCTTTTCTGGATCCCTTTTACACTGTTTATGTCTAAGTCATTTCATATAAAGGAAACTGCTTTGCCTTATAAAGCAAGGGAAAAAATCTTGATCTGTTCAACAGTTTAGCTAAGCCTTTTCAGACCAGCTTTCAGGTGCCTGCACGGCAGTTCTGTAATTCAGCATTTTTCTCTCCTCTTCCTGTGACAAACTTCCATGACTTTTGGAAATGTTCAGCCATTGACTTCAATGATCTATTTACAAGAATATACCAGTTCCCGTGCTACTTGTAAAGGGTATTGGGCAGCTATGAGTCTTGGATCAATGTCCATTACCTAGATGGCCCTGTCAAAGATCTAAAGTCATTAAATAAACTGATGTTATCTACCTATAATGCCAATGACTGATTTCATTTTATATTACCACAAAGAGATGCTATTTAGGCACAGAGGAAACAGTATTGACAATGATTTAACTGGACAGAAGAGGATCCTGCCCAGTTAAATAGCACTGACTGGTGCTAAAGCAAATACTCAGAGGCACTTACCCAGACAATGTCACTGAATTTCTACCCCGACTGCCACAGTACTCTTCGATTAGTGCTGGGGGCGTTCCAAGGGCAGTCCCAGAAATTATTCAGGCACCTGCCAATAATCTGTGCCAATACAATGATAACTAACCAGGCATATAGCAAAAATACAGGTAGCAGTCCAGATCTGGGTTGAACTTGGGGTCTATTTCAGGCTAATGTGGGATATAAATGTCATGAATAAATAAAGAAATAACTTCCAGTGGCTGGTGAGACCCAGATATTCAGTGGCGTGTATTACGTACACTAGCTCTAAGAACTTACGATACAGCATTGTCAAGTTGAATTTTCAATCTCTGGAGAATATTGGAGTTTCCCGGGACAGTCATACTGCAAGTGGACATTGTAGTGTTTGTGACACTGTGCTTACTTGTACTGGAAACTACCTAGCCCAGTTTTCTACCTCTTGACTGAGACCCTCTGACATGGCTAGCTTAGGAGGTCTTTTATAAATGGGCGGTAGTGTTTTTAGCATGCGCTACACACTAGAGATACCCATAGGAATATGTTCTACAAAGTGCCTTTTTTAAATTTCAATAAGTTTTATTGGTTTTATAACAAAATGACAATATATAAATAGCCAATTATGACAAATATAACAGGTCATTAGCATATACTCAGATTATCAAAATAAAAAATATAGCATTTAGCTCAAAATTAAGCAAATATGGTACATCAAAATGAAGAGATAGTAATATTGTTATTCACCATCAATCTTAATAGTGACCAATTAAGGGAATGTATACATAAGTAGATAGCTTGAGTATGCAATAATAAAGCGCAGTTAATTTTTAGAGATATAAGTTTGTATTGGAGCCCATAGTTTCTTGAAGGATAGTGAGGATCCGCATCTGTCAGCAACTGAATATTCATATTTGGCAGTTAGACATTGTTCCACCACATATCGTATGATAACTTGGTGGAATCTTTCCAACAATGACATATTATCTTGATTGCTATATGTATTAATATGTGTAATAACTTAGCTGTATGTGATAGGCCAAACTCATCCGTGATGATAATGTTATATGATAAGGTGTCGGTTATGTCCAAGATCTTTGTTATAGTTCTCCAAATTTGAGTCCAATATTCTTCTAATAATGGACAATAATATATAAGGTGATCCAATGTGCCTATGTTGAAGTTACAAGACCAACAGTAATTTGATGAGCTTTTGGATATTTTAGATAGTTTATTCAGAGTCCATAAAGCTCTATGTAACACAAAGAAGAAAGACTGCATATAAGCTGCTGATTTAGAAGACATATAATGAAGACCAAACCTTTTCCCATTGATCCGATGTTTATGAAGTATTAAGTTCTTTATTCCATATGCTTTCCAAAGCGAATGGTGCATGAAATGTCCAGTCCTGTAGAATTTTATACCAGTTAGAAGCAATTTTCCTCCCATTGGAGAACTGATGACATAAGTCCCAACAGCTTGGTGTACCATCTGTTAATACATCAATATCAATGCTTGTGGAGATGCAGTTTTAATTGTAACCATTGAAAGTAACAATGGTTGTGTAATTTATAAGTTGATTGCAGTGATGTAAACAGGATCCACTTATGTTGATCGATAAGTTGTCGTACGTACCAGATGCCAGCTTCCATCCATTTAATCCATGAAACACATTTATCATTAATCTTGAATTTTGGGTTATTCCATATATGTAAATTTGTAGTTGAATAAAAAGAATGTTGAACATAAGAGTCCACAGATTTGAAAGATGTTTGCGTAGCAGCTATTATTGGATTATTGGCTGTATTAGGGAGGTATGACCAAGGTAATAAATGCAAAGGTGTTGATTTGTATTTCTCTGACTCCCATTGTATCCATAATGGCTCTGTGGTAGTTTCAGATGAAGTTTCCATTTAGAGCTCTGTCTTAGTATAAAAGCCATATGGTGCTCCAGAAAGCTTGGAAAATTAACACCACCATGCTGTTTGGAACATTTTATTCTCTTTAGTGCAATGCGTGGAGGTTTATTAGTCCATAGAAATTTAGACAATAATTGTTCCATCCTTTTATATGTACCGGGTTCAAGTAGGAATGGGAGCATGCTGAGGATGTAGTTCACTTTTGGCGTAATCATCATTTTTATAGTATCCAGTCTGCCCCACCAAGATAGTTTAAGTGGAGACCATCTAAAAGTCATTTCAGTAATACATTTCAGTAAATAGGCAAAATTTTCGTTAACAGATTCTGACAAAGTGGTACAAAAGAAAACACCCAAATATTTTAGACATGTAGAAGCCCATTTAAAAGGAGATTGGGTAAAGTTATATTGGAGGCTGGCTGTGTTTAATGGCATCATTTCTGTTTTTGTGGGATTTAGTTTGTAACCAGAGACCTTGGAGTAGTTATTAATTACTTCCAAGATATATGGTATGGATGATGGTGTTGCGTACAGTAGAATGTCGTCAGCATAAGCTGATACCTTAGCCGAAATATTTCCCAATTCTACACCTTTAATTTGATCTGATCACAATATTGTTATTAATAAAGGTTCAAGGGCAATGTTGAATAAAAGTGGGGAAAGTGGGCATCATTGCCTAGTCCCTCTAGTTGGGTAGAAGGAGGAAAAGAAAGGACCATTTATAAAT
This sequence comes from Microcaecilia unicolor, assembly GCF_901765095.1. Classification (NCBI taxonomy): domain Eukaryota; kingdom Metazoa; phylum Chordata; class Amphibia; order Gymnophiona; family Siphonopidae; genus Microcaecilia; species Microcaecilia unicolor. Next base: position 423,727,262 of record NC_044031.1, read on the forward strand.
AGTTTAGTAGAGGGGTGAGTATACAAAACTTGGATCATTTTGATAGTATCAGATGCAAAGCCAAACCATTTGAGTACTTGGAACATACAAGGCCATTCTACCTTGTCGAAAACCTTTTCGGCATCTAGTCCAATGTCTACATAAGGAGTAGCTGAAGACTGTGCTTGTAAAATTACATTAGAAAACATTCTGGTGTTATCATAGGAGTTTCTTCCATGCATAAATCCCATTTGATTAGTGTTGATAATTTTAAGTAAAACAACTTGCAATCTTTCTGCTATGATCTTAGCATATAGCTTAGCATTAAGATTGATAAGTGATAGAGGGTGATAGTTCTGTATGTATTGGGGGTCTTTACCAGGTTTTGGGAGGACTATAATAGTAGCTTCAGTTAAACTGCCATTAACCTCGCCAAATGTAGCTAAATGGTTATAGAATGAGCTTAGAATGGGAGCAAATGGTGCCTGAAAAGTCTGGTCCAGGGGCATTTTTTTTTTTGCCATAGACTTTATGGCAGATACCAAATTATCAGTTTCATCGCGAGTATGATGTTCAAGATCCTTTAGAAAAGCTAGCTCATGGTCACTTAAGTTGGATTCTGATTTATATAAAGATGAATAAAAATGCTGGAAGGCCTTTAATATATATTGTTGGTCTGTAATTAGTGTATTATTGTCATCTTCAATGACAGAGATATCATTTTTTTCAGCTCTGGATTGGCTAGCAGATGTCCGGCTTTATTATTGTTGGTGTAGTATTGGGCTGATTTCATGAATATCTCTTTACTAGCATTGTTGGCTAATAATAAGTTGTATTTATATCTTGCTTTTTTTAACTTTTCCAAAGTGCCCAAATCAGAAGGTGTTTTCTGATGGATCTTTTCTAAACATGATATAGATTTTTTCCAAATCGTTTATTTCACGTTTGTTTCATTTTTTTGTTTGGCAGAGAAGCTAATAATTGAACCACTTATGAAAGCTTTGAAAGAGTCCCATCTAGTTGTCCAATTAGTGTCATCTAATGTATTAAATTTAAAGTATTCTATGATGTCACTATTAATTTCTTCTATAAATTCAGGGTAGGCTAATAAACTAGCATTGAAGTACCATGTTTTTGCCCTTGCTTTAGATGATAGATCAGTAATAAAGAGATGTGTGCATGATCAGATAGGTGTATAGTATCAATGTTGGTATCGGATACTTTATTTAATAAGGCCTCAGAGATTAAGAAGTAGTCAATACGAGAATAGGAAGTGTGTGTTAGGGAGTAGAATGTATAATCACGTTCGTTGACATGTAACAAACGCCATATGTCACATAGTTTAAGTTGTGACATTATCAGGCTTATTTTCGAAAGAGAAGGGCGCCCATCTTTCAACACAAATCGGGAGATGGGCGTCCTTCTCCCAAGGTTGCCCAAATCGGCATAATCAAAAGCTGATTTTGGGCATCCCCCAACTGCTTTCCATCACGGGGACAACCAAAGTTCCCTGGGGCATGTCGGAAGCATAGCGAAGGTGGGACTGGGGCGTGCTTAATGGAATGGAAAAAAGAAGGGCGTCCCTGACGAGCACTTGGACAACTTTACCTGGTCCTTTTTTCTTGTGACCAAGCCTCAAAAAGGTGCCTGAACTGACTAGATGACCACCGGAGGGAATCGGAGATGACCTCCCCTTACTCCCCCAGTGGTCACTAACCCCCTCCCATCCTAAAATAAAAACTTTAAAAATATTTTTTGACAGCCTTAAATGTCATACCCAGCTCCCTGACAGCAGTATGCAGGTCCCTGGAGCAGTTTTAGTGGGTGCAGTGCACTTCATGCAGGCGGACCCAGGCCCATACCCTCCCACCTGTTACACTTGTAGTGGTAAATGTGAGCCCTTCAAAACCCACCAGAAACCCACTGTACCCACATGTAGGTGCTCCCTTCACCCGGAAGGGCTATGGTAGTGTTGTACAGTTGTGGGGAGTGGGATTTGGGGGGAACAGCACACAAGGTAAGGGAGCTATGCACTACGAATGCTGGCTCCTCCCATGACCAAAGGGCTTGCATTTGGTCGTTTCTGAGATGGGCGTCCTCGGTTTCCATTATCACCGAAAATCGTGGACAACCATCTCTAAGGTCGACCTAAATGTTGAGATTTGGGCGTCCCAGACCGTATTATCAAAATGAAAGATAGACGCACATCTTGTTTCGATAATACGGGTTTCCCTGCCCCTTCGCTGGGACATCCTGTGAGGACGTCCTCAGGAAAACATGGGCACCCCGTTCGATTATGTCCCTCCACGTCTTTCAGAATGATCCAAGCTTTGGTTTTCTTATATGGGAACATGGATTTCAAAATGAGGTTAAAATCACCTCCTACTATCTATGGTTTGTCTCCTTCAAATGCAATTAGGTCAGCAATAGTATGGAAGAAATCAGGGCAATCTGTGTTTGGTGCATACAAGTTCAATAAAATTAAGGGTTTGTCATCTACTGTAATGTGTACCTTAACTCATCTGCCTAACGAGTCATTGTCAGATGATATTAATTTAATATTATCCCTCTTCCTGATAGAAATGGCCACGCCATTTTTTTTTACCATCAGCTGCAGAGAAAATTGGAGTTAAAGACCATGACGTTTTAAGCTTAATTGACTCACGATCAGACAAACGTGTTTCCTGGAAGAAAATTATGTCAGGTACATACTTATTTAGGGCATTTAAAAAATTTTCCGCTTGATTGGGTTGTTAAATCCCTTAACAATCTTTTCCGGAGATGGGAAGGCGGTAGAACGAGAGGACATGAAATGAGATTGAAGGGGGGCAGACTCAGGAAAGATGTCAGGAAGTATTTTTTCACGGAAAGGGTGGTGGATGCTTGGAATGCCCTCCCGCGGGAGGTGGTGGCAATGAAAACGGTAACGGAATTCAAACATGCGTGGGATGTGCATAAAGGAATCCTGTGCAGAAGGAATGGATCCTCAGAAGCTTAGCTACAATTGGGTGGCAGAGCAGGTGGGGGGAAGAGGGGTTGGTGGTTGGGAGGCGAGGATAGGGGAGGGCAGACTTATACGGTCTGTGCCAGAGCCGGTGATGGAAGGCGGGACAGGTGGTTGGGAGGCAGGAAAAACTGCTGGGCAGACTTATACGGTCTGTGCCCTGAGAAAGACAGGTACAAATCAAGGTAAGGTATACACATGAGTTTATCTTGGGCAGACTGGAAAACTCTTTTTTATTGGAAAAAACTAAAAACAAATAACATACAAATCAAAAACAAGCCCCTAGCTATACACGGTCCTCCTATCTATGTACACCCCCTCCCCCTCCTCAATAGTACAGTGGAAACTGTTTATTAGAAAGACCAAAGAAAAAAACCGGACATGCAAATCAAACCCCAGGCTCCTAGCTAGACATGGTCTGCCTATCTATGTACACCCCCTCCTCAATAATACAATGGATCAACCCCCCCCCCCGACCCCCCACAACCCCTTCAGACAACTGGCACACAATCCCCTGGGAAGCATGTCCCCTCATGGCGGCTTAAGCCTCACGTGTCTCCACCACCTCGAAGCCACCCCCACCCCTTTTTCCACCCTTTCCCACTTCGCCGCTTCCTGCACCGCCCTTACCACATCCCAGCTGACTACCTCCGCCGGCCGGACCTCCTGGTACAGGGACACCCTGCAGCGCGCCATCCAGAGGCAGTACCGCAATATCACCGAAATCAGAAAGCGTGTTACCGGATCCCCGCGTCCCTCTCCACCCTCTGGGCCATACACCCAGTCCGCATAGCTGTAGTTGCGGAAACTGGGGATCTGCAGCAACGAGGAAACCCGGTCAGAGACCTGGACTGTAAATGGGCACCTCACCAGGAAATGCTCCATCGTCTCTTCAGTTCCAGCACATTCCTCCCGTGGGCACCCTCTATCCCGCACATTGCGATATTTCAAATTTCCTCGGACGTACAGTCTACCGTGAAAGGACAGCCACGCCAGGTCTTTATACTTCACCGGGATGCGGTTCGAAGCAATCAACCGTAACCCCTGCTGCATCCGTGGGGCCGGCGCGTCCCTCAGCGCCAGAGGAGCTGAGAACACCTGCGCCCGTACTCTGTCCATCCAGACCCCCCGTTGTCCTGCCTTCACCTCCCCCACCGTCAGCCCCCACACCCTCACCAATTTCACTAGGGTCTTGCAATAACTCACCCCCCCCGGAGCCCCCCTTCGCAGTGCCACTACCCTCCCCCCCTCCCGCCATAGGTCCCAATATCTCGGCCACCACTGCAGGACACTCCTAGCCCACCCCGGTGGCTCCCTACCTACCGCCCTCCCCAGATTGAACTGCAGGAACAAAGCGCTGAAAAACAGGACTGGGTTTATCATGCCCACCCCCCCCTCCCTCCTAGGCAGATAGGTAACATTCCGTTTTACCGGATTCGTCCTGTTGCCCCAGAGCAGCCGGAAGAACACCCCATACAAGGCCGTGTACCGGCTCTCCGGCAGCAGGCAGATGTAACTGACGAACAGAAACAAAGGAACTAAGTGTGCCTTGATGAGCTGTACCCGCTCCCCCATGGTCATTTTCCACCCCTTCCATCTATCCACCCTCCCCTTCACTTCTTGGAGACACCTATCCCAGTTGTAGAGCCTATAATCCCCCTTCTCGAAGTATATTCCCAAGACCCGTATACGTTCCACAGCTGTAGGAAACCTACCTCCCAACTCAAAGTGCAGCCCCTGATCCCCAACCCACAGGCTATTGGACTTTTGAAAATTGACCTGCGACGCTGTTGCCTGCGAGTATTCCTGGATCAGGTTCTGCAATCTACCTCCCTCCCTCTGGTCCGCTACCCACACTGTAACGTCATCTGCATACGCCACGACCCTTAACTGGTTATTGTCCCCCACCTCCACCCCTTCCAGCCCCTCCGCCCCCCCCTTCTCCAGCCGTCTTATAAAAGGGTCGATGGCGTATGCATACAACAGCGGGCTGAGTGGGCACCCCTGTCGGACCCCTGCCCCTACCTCAAACCCCTGCCCTCTCCACCCGTTAACCAGGGGAAAACACCCCGCATGCCGATAGAGTAGCTGTAATTGCTCTATCCAACCCTTCGGAAACCCATAGCGCTCCAGAATGCTCCATAGGACACCCCACTGCACTCTATCAAACGCTTTTTCCTGGTCGAGTGTTACCAACAGCCTACCATGCCCTCCCACTCTACTGCGTTCTACCCCCTCCCGCACCCACGCTGCAGCTTCCAAGACCCCTCTCCCTTTAACCCCACATGCTTGCGAGGCTGCTAGCAAATCCCCAGACACCTGCCTCATTCTCTGGAATAGCATTCGCGCAAAGATTTTTCGATCCGTATTAAGCAGTGCTATAGGCCGCCAGTTGGCCAGCATCGCCGGGTCCTTCCCCTTACTTAGTAGGATAAGAGCCGCCTCTGTCAAGGAACTAGGCAAGGAACCCTCCAACTGGGCTGCCCCCCATACCCTCACCAGGATCGGCACCAGCTGCTCCTTAAAGGCCTGGTAGAACTCAGTTGTTAGCCCATCCGGCCCCGGCGAGGTCTTCCTGTGGAGCGCCCCGATGGCTTCCTCCACCTCCTGTTCTGTCCACGGGTTCAAGAGGGCCTGAAGCTGGGGTCCCCCGTGACCTATCCCCGGGGTTCCTTCCACATAACACTCCATCTGCTCCATATCAATCTGCTGGGCTGAAAGGAACGCCGCAAAGTGGTCCCTCACTGCCCCCAGAATCCCCTCCTTGGTGTCCTGCAGGACCCCCTGTGCATCCCGCACCCCCTCCATCACCCTGCGCGCCCTCCGCTCCCGGCAGCATGCGAAGGGGTCCGGGCTACACATTTTCCCGAAGTCCCGCTCATACACCAAGGAGGTGTAGCGGTTGTACTGTACCTGCTCCAGGAGTGCTTGGAGATCATGTATTTCTTCCTCCCTCCCCCCTTGTGAAATCAATGTGTCCCTCTTTTTCTTTATTGCCATGCCCAACTTTGTCCTTTCCCTCCCCTCCCTTCTCGCCTGTCTGAGAAAGAATCCCCGCGTTCGTCTTTTCACTGTATCCCACCACTCCCCCAATGACTGAAATGCCCCCTGCACTGACACCTGATCTTCCAAAAACCGGCGGTACTCCTCCCGCACCTGCTCGCTACCTAACCACTTTAAATTTAGTCGCCATAACCCCCTCCCTGGCCTCTGCGCTGCCGCCCCCCCCACCTGAAGGAGGACCATGTGGTGGTCTGAAAAGTCCACGTCCACGGTTCGTGGACCCCCCAGACAAACCCCCTTCTTTACCAGGAATCTATCGATTCTACTTTTACACTGCCCTCGAAAGAACGTGAACCCCTCCTGTTCCTCACAGAAGGCCACATGCGCGTCTACCAGCTCCGCCTCCCGCATGATCCCTGCCAGCCTCACCCCGTCATAGCCCACCTGTACCGATCGTCCCCCACTATCCTTTTTCCGCAATATGGTGTTAAAATCTCCCCCCCAGACTACTTGGCGCGAAGTGTATAGGTAGGGCTTGATCTTCCCAAAGAGGAGCACCCTTTCCTTCTTGCTTTGGGGCCCGTACACATTCACCACCCTCAGTGCTCTATCCTCCCAAATCGCATCCACAACAAGACATCTCCCCACCCCCAGCTCCACCACTCGCTGAATATTCACCCGGTGGGACTTAAATAAGATCCCCACCCCACCATACCTCTCCCCCGCCAACCCCCACACCGAGGGACCCCACTTCCAGGCCCGCCTTGCCCGCCTGATCACCTCAATGGACCGCAGCCGAGTCTCCTGGAGCAGGAAGCAATCTGCTTGGACCCTCGCGAACCAGTCATACGCTAAACCCTGCTTCTTCGGAGAGGCGATGCTGGCCACATTCAGCGTGGCAAATGTCAACACTAAGCCTGCCATCCTCATTGCGAGTCACGGGTCTGCTCACTCCCAACTTCTTTCCTTATCTCCTGGGATACCCCCTTCTTACCCTGAAGCAGGTCCTCTGCTATGCGGTCTACATCATCCCCTGCCAGATCCCCCCCCCCCCCCCCGCAGCCGTCCTGTCTGCACCTTACCCCCCCCTCCCCCTTTCTTCCTTCCTTTCTTCTTTGCTCTATCCGGACCCACCCCCTGATCCCTCCCTCTCCCCTCTTCACCCCCGCCCCCTACCTCCTCCTCCGAGTCCTCCACCTCCCCCAAGTCCTCCAAGTCCTCCAGATCCTCCTCTAGCTCCACTCTGTCCCCCCAAGCCTGCACTTGGGCCTTCACCACCTGCCCGGCCCCCTCAGCTTTCCTCTTACTCCCCTTTCCCCTCCCTCCCTCCCTTCCCTCTTCCTCCTCCCTCACCCCTCCCCCTCTCCCCAGAGCCTTCCCGCCCTTCTTCCTACCACCAGTACCCTCCTCCAGTGCTTCCTCATATTTCCGTTTGCCCTCCCCAATCCCCCCTGCCACCCCCTCTTCCTCCATTAACTCCACCTCTTCTCCTTCCCCCTGTTCTTCCTCCTCCCTCCCAACCTCCCTATCCTCCTCCTCCTCCTCCAACACCTGAAATCTGTTCCCCCCCCTCTTCCCCTGCAGCGACCCCTCCCTGCCCACCCCTACTTCCCCCCCCCTCCGAAACTTCCCTTTCCTCTGTGGCACTTGTACCCACTCCCCCTCTCCCCCCTGCTCCACTCCTGACCCAGCCCCCTGCCGCCCCCCCTCCTGCATCCCCTCCTTCTCCCCCCCTTGCCCCTCCCTGCCTATCACCCCCTGCCCTATCCCCTCCTCCATTACCCCCCCTCCACGTCCCTTCCCCCACATATCCCACTCGTTATGGGCCGCCCTAGGGCAGTTCCGATATGCATGGCCTAACCCGCCGCAGAGGTTGCACCTGATCGCGGTGCAGTCCTCTGTGGCATGCTGATCCCCGCATCTTCCACACTTTACCACTGGGCATGACATGCTGAAGTGCCTAAACGAACCACATCTGAAGCACTGCCGCGGCTGCCCCTTGTAAAAGCACAGTATCCTGTCACGACCGATAAAGGCAGCCGAAGGAATGTGCTGGACCACATGGCTCTCCTGTCTCAATTTGACCAGGGCTCCCCAACCTCCTGCCCAAACCCTGCTTGGATCCGGTAACTTTGCAAGTGGGGATCTCAGCTCCGCGTACCTCTGTAGCCAGTAGGCTAAATCTGCCCCAGAGATAGACTCATTTCTCACGAGCAGGGTGATCTGCACCAGGTCCGGCTTGCTGACTGGAATGGCCCTGAGGTCCCGCCACTCCCCCTTTCCCCTCACCCCCTCGTACCTTTCCCAGAATATTTCCATCCCCCTCTGGGTCATGAAGCTCAAGTCATATTCTGGGATGTTGATGGGGTGTATACACGCGTAAAAGTCCTCGGGTATAAACCCCATCCCCATCACCAGCCTCAAGACCCGATCCCTGGAGGGCATTGCCCCCTCCCCTATCCATTTCAGCTGTACCACATTTCGCCGCTTAGGCAGCTGTCCACCCCCTGTCCCCGCTCCCCCCCAACCCCTCCCTGGGCCCTCAAAACCACCCGATCTCCCCCCCTCCCTCCTTCCCCCTCCCTGGACTACTGCCGCAAAGGACTTGGACCCCAGCCCCCACCGCCCCCCCTCCACACTTGTTCCAGCCCTTCCCTCTGCCTCCCCCCCCTTCTGTCCCTCTGCCCCTCCCCTCATCCCTCTCCCTTCCTCAATATCCACCGCCCCCTCCCCCTCCCGTTGTCCCCCGTCCCCTTCCCTCTCAGACAAACATCCAGCAACGTCCATAGTCAGTTCTGCGGCTTGGGCTGCCTCCAACTGATTGTCCTGCCCATCACCACTTCCTGGAACGTCCCTGCTCGTCCCTGCCACTGCAGGCTCCAGCCTCTGGGCTAATCGCCTCCTCTCCTCTGTCTCCTGGCGATACTCTGGCACCTGCCCAGTCAGGTCTGCAGCTGGCGATACCAGACTCCCTGCTCGCTCTGCCCCCGAACTCCCTCCAACCTCCGGCACCAGGGGCGAAGCCTCCGGAACTCCGCCGCTCCCCTTGGCTCCTCGCTCCCAGCCGTCCTGCTGGCAGGTCTGCTCCACCACCCGCTGCACATCTGTTAGACTTGCCATGTCCACTTCTGTAGTCAACGAAAGTCTCTCAACAATCGGGTTACTTCCCCCTTGCTTCTGGTGCAGTCCCTCCTGCGTTCTCCCAATGGCTGGCGCTTCCCGGGGGCATGGCTTGTCTGTTCCTGATTCCGCCACAGGCTGGCTGTTAGCACCCCCCGATTTCACCTCTTGTAATGGACAGCTGGTCAAATGAGCTCCCAGCTGCTGCCCGCTCCTATTCCTCTCTCTCCGACCCCTCTCCTGTAAACCGCCAGCTACTCCATGCTCAGGGAAGACCTCCCCTGCTCCCGGACTTCGTGGGCGGGGCTTCTCCAGATGCCATGCTGCTTCGGTTTCCACTTCAGTCATTGCAGACCCGGCCAAAAATACCGGAGTCTGCCTCTGCTGACCCTTTTCCAACAGGGCCTCCTTCACGGCAACTGTCTCTGCTGTTTGCACAACTGCAGGTAAGCCCTCTGAGACTTCGACCACCACCTCTGTAGAAAACAGGCTGCTACCTGCGTCTCCCTCTGCTGCCTCCATTATCTGGAGTTTTGAAAAGTTACTGAGTTCTGTCCTCCCCTCCACAGGTAGGATCTCTACTCCAGCCCCCACCTCAGAGCCATGTCCTGCCGCTGCCTCCTTATCCTCTGGCTGCTGGGTAAGTGCTCTAGACTGTGTTGCCAACTGTCTCATGTATTTTAAAGTGGGGTCACCTCTGAACCCAGACAACTCTTTTGAGTCTAATGCTGCTGAAGACACTGAAGCTTGCTGCAACTGTAGTGTTCCTGAACCCCCAGACTGAGGTATTGAAGCCATCCTTTCTCGGTTAACATAGAGCTCCCTCAAAGGATTCACAGAGCCCTTTTTTAAACAGTTCAACAAGTGTTCTTTTTTCCCCAACAACTTTGATATCCGGGCTTCCTCTTTAACATACATTTGTCTGTGCTCCGCTGGGGCAAATTTACACATAGTTCTTGCCATTTTCAGACGTTTTCCTAGCTCCACTACTTCTTTTTCCACCAGCTTAATTCGTCTTACAATATTTACCACACTACTTGCTGGATCATCAGGGTCATAGCTCACTTCAAGGAACTCCTCATCTGACGATCCATTCTCCTCACTCTCACTCTCAGCTGCCTCCAGCAAAGGCTTCTGGCAAACTTCCATCGCCTCTTCCTTCTCCCTTCCTTGGAAGCGCCCTTCTGGGGCCTGTACTATCTTCCTCCCCCCTCCACTGTCTTCTCGCTTACCTTCCGCAAGCTGGGCCATGGAGGGGGAAATGCTCTGGTGGCCTCCACTGGGCTGCTTCTCCCTTCGGTCCACTGGACTCCTTTCCCTTCTCCCGGTAGTCAAACCAGGGAGAGAGCCACTCCTTTCGGCCTTCTGGTCCCGGGCCCCAGGAGGCCCCATAGCCTGGGACTTTCCTGAGGCCTTCTCCCCAGGGACCCTCCTCATCTTTGGGGAGGGAGCTAGGTCTCACTCCCTTTCCACTGGAAGTCAGCAGAGCTCACTAAAACACCTCCTTCCTCCTCAGCAGACTGGATGGACCGTGCAGGTCTTTTTCTGCCGTCATCTACTATGTTACTATGTTACTATGTAACATTAAGGGATAGTATGGTGAGCGTCATGTATCACCAAGCATGTAAAGTGATGAAAACAGCGTTGCATATAGACTCCTAAGAATAAAGTCATTATTATGTAGTGGAAGTATCATATTATTAGAAATGAGTACATTAACATATAGCATAACAGTGTGTAAACAACAAACACAATATGTTCCAATCATGAGATATGGATACCCGGATTACCAGCATCTCCTCATTGACTCCGAGGTTTTATGGAAATCATATATGGTTTTAGGAATATCAATAGTAATGGAAAGATATTTAAACAATCTTATTACTATAAATCGTACAAAAACATCAAGAGTGGAAGAGTGGCTTAGGGGTTAGGGTGGTGGACTTTGGTCCTGGGAAACTGAGGAACTGAGTTCGATTCCCACTTCAGACACAGGCAGCTCCTTGTGACTCTGGGCAAGTCACTTAACCCTCCATTGCCCCATGTAAGCCGCATTGAGCCTGCCATGAGTGGGAAAGCGCGGGGTACAAATGTATCAAAAAAAAAAAAAAAAGATTAAGACTAACCCTGTAAGAAAAACAAAAAGAGCAAGAAAGAAAATATAATGGTTAGAAAATCTCATACATAGATTGTGTGATAGCTCATATAATGACTAAACTGTAATATAAGCAGTCATAATAGGAAATTTAGGTTCAACTTGCTTCAAGTTTACTTGGAGCAACTTTTTCCAGGTAAGAGGCCAAGGTGTCAGGAGAAGTGAAATCTTTGGTAACATTATTGTAAGTTACCCACAGCTTAGCAGGGTAAAGTAGGCCATATCTGGTGTTAATTTCTTTCAGTTTGGGACGGTAAATTAGAAGTTGTTTCCGTGCTTGAACCGTTGCTTTGCAGAGATCCAGCAGGAATTGAAGCTCTTGGTCTGGGGCACGAATGCGAGCTGGCTGGAAGATTTCCATGACTTGAGAGTAATGAAGTACTCACATGACAATAGGCTGCAGATATTTGTCTTTAGGGCCAGTTCGAAGTCCTTGGAAAATTGAAGGCCCAAAATGTTTGGTATAAACTTCTCTAGGAATTGCATGGAGTTGGAACCTTCTAGATTTTCTGGCAGGCCTAGTAGGAGTATGTTATTGCGTCTGGATCTGTTGTTACTGTCCTCCATTTCCCTCTCAAGCAGTGTGATCTTCATAACTTGCTTTTGCATCGTTTTTATGTTAGCTTCCGATATGTCAAATTTCTTCTCCAGCGTGAGCACTTTGAAGTTTAACATGGATAAATCCGATCTGATGAGTGAGAGGTCCTCCTTTATGTCGCTTAGACCTTCCCTGGTATCTGTGATTAATTTGAGTGCTCGTATTTTTTCCAAGATGGCCACTGTGCTGGCTTCGTCAAGTTTTCCAGTCTGCCCTTTCTGCGGCGAAACGGGTTCAACCCGATGACATTTACTATTTTTACCAGATGCCATGACTTATAGGGCTGTTAATGCAGTAATTACATTGTAATTAGTTACATATGGTTATTTGATAATCCAATTGATTGTAGGAGTCTTAGAGAGCTCAGTGATTATGCTGCCACCTCAGTCGGTGCTCCACAGCGCCCCCTCTACAAAGTGCCTTGTTAAATCTGGGTTTAGCACATGGGAAAGCCTTACATTAGAATAAACTAAGACAAGATATGTACTATACTTTAGTAAAAGAGCCCCAGAGTGTTTCATAGTATAATCACAGTATAACAAATCATTGAGGATCCAATGCAAAACGTAAGGTTCTATTTTTTCTGTTATTAAAGAGACCCCGGAAAGAAGGAAACACTTGTTAGTGATGAGCTAGGATATTATTTCATTGAGGGTTAGGTTCATGTTTAGCTTTATAAGGGGTCCTTTTACTAATCTGTGACTAAAAAAAAAAAAGTGGCCTGCGGCTGTATGTTTTTGGCATACGCCAGGCTATTTTTTACCACATCTGGTAAAAAGAGCATTTTTTAAATGGGCCAGGTAATGGGCATGCGCTAAAATTAAAACTAGTACATGCCCATTTACTACCTGAGCCCTTACCACCACCCATTAATCTAGTGGTAAGAGCTCATGCGCTAGATGCGCAATAACCATTCAGTGTGTGCAAACTACTGATTATTGCCGTAAACGCCACGTGCGGTAGAACATTTTTTTAAATTTCTACCGCCGGAATGAGTGCATGCCAAATCTGAAATTACCACCAGGGGGCGCGCTAGTCTGGCGGTAGTCTTGTTTTGGCGCACGCTGCCGCAGCTTAGTAAAAGGGCCCCTTAATATATTACTTAATTTAAGCATGTTAACATAATCTTTGAACCCTTCTTTTCTTACACAATATGATGGGAAATACTTTGGATTGGCTAATGGTTGAGTCTGTTCCTCTGTTGGTTGGTTATAAATTATGTGGTAATATCTCTGTTTTTTATTTTCTTTTTCTTTTTTCCCTTTTCCTATCTTCCTGTGATTTGATATCTTGGTTGTGACTCCCTGATTGTGATCTAATTATGCCTGGTGTAATCTGGTTGCTCTGCTTTTGCATGATGTTTCTGTGTTTTGAGAGTCTTTTTACTTTAAATATCATACGTGTTGCAACATAAGCTTTTTTTTAAAATCAAGCTATTTGTGCTGTGCTCTATATATGCAAACAATTATTATTATTATGATAAACAACTCCAGAACTTCATTTCCTGTACAAAAGCTTTTAATTGCAACACAAAGGCCAAATTTTTGAATTAAAATTTTTAATCTGGATTATAGGAAGGAACTCAATATGCATCATAATTGCTTTACATAAGAAAAATGTTATTTGTTACAGTAAGTTCTCAATTTTCAAATAACACAAGCTGTTCATAGTCCTGAGCAATAAAACTGTCTGTTCTAGGGCAATTTATCATCAACCTTGATTTGCTAAAAGGTTTAAATTTTAAACAGGTTCATGTAAAGCGGTGATCTCAGACTTGCTGAACATAAGACCAAAATCATAGTACATTTTTTGGAAGGGGGCCTTTGTGTTTTTTGTTTATTTTTTGATTTTTTTTTCCTTTGAAAACAAAGGTCCCTGTTTACTAAGCTGTGCTGTAGGCGCACTAACTTTTTAGCGCTTGCTAAGTTTTAGCGTGGCTTAGTAAACAGGGTCCAAAGTTTATTCTAGTATCTCCTCTGAAAGATCTCCTTTACTCTTTAAAAGTCAGAGGGGGTCACGTGAATCACAAAAAATATGCTGTTTAAAACTGTATGATAACTGTCATCCTACCCATCCAACCCATTGTAGATATGAATAATGAACAAAAATCAGCAATTTGTACCTAGTACATAAGTACATAAGTACATAAGTAGTGCCATACTGGGAAAGACCAAAGGTCCATCTAGCCCAGCATCCTGTCACCGACAGTGGCCAATCCAGGTCAAGGGCACCTGGCACGCTCCCCAAACGTAAAAACATTCCAGACAAGTTATACCTAAAAATGAGGAATTTTTCCAGTCCATTTAATAGCGGTCTATGGACTTGTCCTTTAGGAATCTATCTAACCCCTTTTTAAACTCCGTCAAGCTAACCGCCCGTACCACGTTCTCCGGCAATGAATTCCAGAGTCTAATTACACGTTGGGTGAAGAAAAATTTTCTCCAATTCGTTTTAAATTTACCACACTGTAGCTTCAACTCATGCCCTCTAGTCCTAGTATTTTTGGATAGCGTGAACAGTCGCTTCACATCCACCCGATCCATTCCACTCATTATTTTATACACTTCTATCATATCTCCCCTCAGCCGTCTCTTCTCCAAGCTGAAAAGCCCTAGCCTTCTCAGCCTCTCTTCATAGGAAAGTCGTCCCATCCCCACTATCATTTTCGTCGCCCTTCGCTGTACCTTTTCCAATTCTACTATATCTTTTTTGAGATACGGAGACCAGTACTGAACACAATACTCCAGGTGCGGTCGCACCATGGAGCGATACAACGGCATTATAACATCCGCACACCTGGACTCCATACCCTTCTTAATAACACCCAACATTCTATTCGCTTTCCTAGCCGCAGCAGCACACTGAGCAGAAGGTTTCAGCGTATCATCGACGACGACACCCAGATCCCTTTCTTGATCCGTAACTCCTAACGCGGAACCTTGCAAGACGTAGCTATAATTCGGGTTCCTCTTACCCACATGCATCACTTTGCACTTGTCAACATTGAACTTCATCTGCCACTTGCACGCCCATTCTCCCAGTCTCGCAAGGTCCTCCTGTAATCGTTCACATTCCTCCTGCGACTTGACGACCCTGAATAATTTTGTGTCATCGGCGAATTTAATTACCTCACTAGTTATTCCCATCTCTAGGTCATTTATAAATACATTAAAAAGCAACGGACCCAGCACAGACCCCTGCGGGACCCCACTAACTACCCTCCTCCACTGAGAATACTGGCCACGCAATCCTACTCTCTGCTTCCTATCTTTCAACCAGTTCTTAATCCATAATAATACCCTACCTCCGATTCCATGACTCTGCAATTTCTTCAGGAGTCTTTCGTGCGGCACTTTGTCAAACGCCTTCTGAAAATCCAGATATACAATATCAACCGGCTCCCCATTGTCCACATGTTTGCTTACCCCCTCAAAAAAATGCATTAGATTGGTGAGGCAAGACTTCCCTTCACTAAATCCGTGCTGACTTTGTCTCATCAGTCCATGTTTTTGTATATGCTCTGCAATTTTATTCTTAATAATAGCCTCCACCATCTTGCCCGGCACCGACGTCAGACTCACCGGTCTATAATTACCTTTCCTTGAAATTCCTAGATCTTCCTCTGTTTTTTTATTTAAAGGCAGGGGTATAGAAAAGCTGAGTTCAAAATGGTTTGAACTTAATAAGAAATTACACATTTCTGCACATGAAGGTATGGAGAATAAAATGATTGTGGGGAATAGGAAAATAAAACTACAGTGCTCAGGGCTCTGTTTACACAGGTGAGCTAGCATTTTTAGTGAGTGCACAAAATTAGCAAGCGCTATGTAGGCACCCATAGGAATATTGTGGGCACCCACACAGCACATGCTAATGGTTAGCATGTGCTAAAAATGCTAATGCACCTCTAGCGTGGCTTAGTAAACAGGGCTATAGATATTAACAAATAAGCGAGCTCCTAAATGAATATTGCTAAATGTATCTTTATCTTTATTAGGAATTTACTATTTATTTATCACATTTATACCCCACATTTTCCCACGTGTTTGCAGGTTCAATGTGGCTTACAATAAACCGAAAAGGCTATTGCCAGTCCAGCAGTTATACAAATACAATAGATTGTGGTAATCAGAGAGGATAGAAAGAACAAGGTATAAAGGGAAAAGGGTAAAGGTAAGATAGTCCAAAATGATCTGTTCATATGCTGTTTTCAAGGATTTTAGGCTTTATGTTGGATCCTGGGAGTAGGCCTTCCGAAATAGGCTGGTCTTGAGTAATTTCCTAAAGTTGAGATGGTTTTGAGTGGTTTTGACTGCTTTTGGCAGTGCATTCCATAATTGGGTGCTGATAAAGGAAAAGGAGGAAGCGTAGGTGGATTTATATTTGAGGCCGTTACAGGTAGGATAGTGGAGATTTAGGAATGAACAGGATGTGCTTGATGTATTCCTGGCTGGAAAACTGATTAGGGTATTCATGTATTCTGGGGCTTCTCCATAAAGAATTTTGTGGACTAGGGTGCAGATTTTGAAGTTAATTCATTCCTTTATTGGGAGCCAGTGCAATTTCTCTCAAAGGGGCTTGGAACTATATTTATATATTTATATTTATATATACTTACTAAGGGGCCCTTTTACAAAGGTGCACCGAAAAATGGCCTGTGATAGTATAGATGCATGTTTTGGACGTGCGCAGAATCATTTTTCAGCGGAACCTGTAAAAAATGCTTTTTAAAATTTTTTGCCAAAAATGGACGTGCAGCAAAATGAAAAATTGCCGCATGTCCATTTTGGGTCTGAGACCTTACTGCCAGCCATTGACCGAACGATAAGGTCTCATGCTGTAACTGTGCGGTAATGGTCTACGTGTGTAAAATGGCGATTACCGGCCGTGCGCCAGAAAATAAACATATTTTCTGGCACACATAAGCGGATGCACGTCAAAAATGAAATTGCCACAAGGGCCAAGCGGTAGCCGGGCGGTAACTCAAAATTGACATGCATTGGGTGCGCGTAGGTGACTAAGCGGCTTAGTAAAAGGCCCGCTAAATTTGTGCCCTATTCTCAGCCAAACTTAAGGGGTCTTTTACTAAGGCACAGTAGCATTTTTAGCTCGCAGTAGAAATCAACTAGCGATAAACACGAGACGCTCATTATATTCCTATGGTCATCTCGGTGTTTACTACCAGCTTATTTCTACCGTGAGCTAAAAATACTACTGTGGTTTACTAAAAGGATCCCTTAGGATCCTACGTTTTCAGCTGAAAATTCCTCTTAATTTAGGACCTAAAAAATTATGCTTATAAATTTAGCCCTGCTAGTCATTTGCCAAGATTTATGAACCTAATTTATGATCCTAGTGCTGAAAAATAGTGCTAAGCTCCTAACTATTTAAATCCACTCTAGTTGCCACCTACTTTTTATGCTCCAAAATTTAGTTTAGTGAAAGTTTGAGTAGAAGTTTAAGTACTCAGCCCTAGTACATTTTCAAAAAGGCCAATTTAGAATCGTACCAGTCAACATTCACATGGCAGCAATCTGCATATTTTTAAACGTTGACCACCACGAGAAGAACTGGGCCCTGATATTTAATGGAAGACTGATCTCTATTGGTAGTACCATGAGACTTGTACTAGAGAGTGGCTAACATTTTAGAGCAGCAGGAGCGAGTGATGTTTGACACACTCTAACACCAGGGAGTTAAAGGTAGGCCTTGGAGGCTCACGTAGGCATGGGGGGATTGGAATTGAGAGGGTTCTGTATTCCTGGTGGGGGTCCAAGAGGATCGGAATTGGAGGGAGGGAGTTTATAATGTTGGTGGGTTCCAGAGGAGATCAGAGAGGGATCTTTGTAATAGTGGATGGGTTTTGGGGGGCTACAAACAAGTTGTGGGGGTGAGCTGGAGGGAGGGGAATAGTTGTGAGAAAGGCAGGCCATCACTGACAGCTATGCAGGTACAGGCTGATAACTGCTGTAATTCTCTATTGTTTATGTTTGACTTATTATTGCTGTACACTACCTTGAGTGAATTCCTTCAAAAAGGTGGTAAATAAATCCTAATAAATAAATACATTTAGTGCTGACACACGTATAGCTATGTTACCAATATTAGGACTGCTATTTATGTGGTACTATTTGGTTGCTTAACTATGTGACTGCTGGCACCGAATATTGCTGGCATTGGCATACCTGCTAGCTCCTCCCCAACTCCACTTCTGGAATTCCCCTCTACTGCCTAATTTCAAAATGCCTGGTTAAGTGCCACTGAATATCAATGGCCGGCCTGCTGGAAATCTGCAAAAGTAGCAGTAAAGGGGCTTTAGTTAATGAAAAAGATGAGTGATGCTTGTTTTCTCAACTAGAAAAGGAACAAATGACATTTTCTGCCTAGCTGGCATTAAGGTTTCATTCAAGTCAGAGAAAAAGATAGAAAGGTGCAGGCAGATGCAGTAAAAAGAGGGACATTGAAGACAGGGTAGTAAGAATGAATAAAATACAGACAAAGAGGCAGAAAAATAAATTGAAGAAAGCTGAAAGGATAAGGTGAAGAGAGAAAAAATTGCAAGAGTTTAGAGAAGATAGAGAAAAAAAAACATAAACCAGAACTCAGACCAACATAATTAGAAAACTAAAACAAAAAAAACAGACAACAAAGGTAGAAAAAGTAATTTTATTTTATGTTTTGTGATTAGAATATGTTAACTTTTAGAATGTCTAAGTCAAAATCTTTGCTTATTGGAGCTCAGGGGTTGTGGTAATGTAAACAAGGGTGGGCCTAGAGCCAGTGGCGTTCCTAGGGGGACCCCCCCCCCCGGTTGCAGCACCCCCCCCCCGATGCAGCGCGGCACCCCCCCAGGTGCACGTCGCTGGGGGGGGTGCCGCAGCGCGCGCCTGCTCAGAGTTCCCTGACGTCGCGCATTCGCTGGAGCTCCCTCTGACCCGGAACAGGAAGTAACCTGTTCCAAGGCAGGGGGAGCTGCAGCGAACACGCAAAGTCAGCGAACTCAGAGCAGGCGCACGCCGCGGCACCCCCCAGCGCCGTGCACCCGGGGCGGACCGCCCCCACCGCCCCCCCCCCCCCTTGGTACGCCACTGCCTAGATCCCATGTAAGACAGTGATTGCAGGTAAAGAAAAATAACATTTGTTAAAGGTGTTAGTTCAGAGGTCTTGGTTCATTCACAGGTATGAGAAAAAAGCAGCATAAAATTAGTCCGTAAATGTAACAATGTCCTCATGTGGCCTGCTCATGCAGAACCACTGTGTATCTTACTGCCTCTCAGCACAGCAGCACACTTTATATGTCCCTGGCTTGGTTCCTCAAAATTACCAGTGTAGTCTCTAGCAATTACTTGGGTCAAAAATACAAAATCTGCAAGGTTCCAAGTGGAGCTTGGCCTACCTGACTGAAGTAGTTGCAGTTCACACAAAGGTGGTAGAGGTATATGCTGTGAGGCATTTCTGCTTCCCCCTGGGCATCCCTAAATTAGCTATGGCCTTAGCTTTTATACTTCCATAATCATACTCTGCTGTTTCCACCCCTCCCCTGTCACTTTCCCTCTGGGTGGGACTGTAAATTGTAAGGTGATTCTGACACTGTGAGGAAGTGATTTCAAGGAAAAGAGGCAGCGTCCTACAGACTTCGTCACAGGGGTACTTGGTTGAAATTTGTTCAACTTAAGGGGTACTTGACTTAAAGAAGTTGAGACACACTGTCATAAATGGTTTAGTGAACAAAAAAAGTCGGGGTGGCCCTATAATGAGGTCAACTGAGGCTGTGGCCTCAGGCAGCAGGCTTCAGGGAGCGCCAGCAGCATCACAGGCATGTCAGCCAATCAAAATTAAAATAAATTTCATACGCCGCTCGCAGAGAAACTAGAAGCAGCAAGTGAAGAGGACGAGCCAGATGCAACAACATGTGCTACACATGCAGTCGCTGCTCCGCGGCACTCCGCTCTAGCTTGCCTGCCTGTTGCTGCCTTGTGCTGCTATTGCCTGTTTTGTACTACCGCTGCCTGCCTTTTAAAGCTGCCTGCAACACTGACTGTTCTCTGCTGCTGCTCGATCTGGCTGCATTGATTGGTGTCAGGAGGCAACACAGACGGTACCTGCTGCTGTTTGCTGTGTTGTGAGTATCCGGATGCTGCTGCCCGCTGCCTCCCCCCCCCCCCCTCCGTGACAGATCTCCTTCTGTCAGACTCCCCCGCTGTGACTATAATCCTGCTGCCACCATCCCTGCCACCCCCCTGCAATGGTTCTCCTTCACCCCCCCTACATCAGATCTCCTTACCCTCACCTCCTCCCTTCTGGTCTGGTATCTCTGAGATGTCATCTACCTTCCTTTTGCCTAATTAGAAGATTCCCATCTCATGTCAGTCTTATCTGCATGGGATCCCACCCCTGAGGAAACAGGAAATTAGGTCACACAGTGCAGGACTCCATACAGAGAAGACTAATCCCAGAGCCTGCAGCCAGTGCAAGGAGATTAGATTGAGAAGAGGAATTTGGGAATGGTGGGGGGGGGGGGGGTCATTGAGGGGTGTGGAGGAGTGGGAAGGGAGTTGGAGTCCTAAAAGGGGAGGTATCCCATGCTTGAGATGCCCTATTTTGATAGTCTAGAATGTATGTATTTACTATTTCAATTTTACTAAATTGTATTTGGACTCTGGGTTTGGATGTTGTTATTCTGCTGATGGAGACTCTGTTCGAATAAAAAAGTTAATAAAAAGTTATGCTTAAAAGATTGAGAGCAGGAGAAGGCATGACATCAAAAAGCTGAAGCCAATTTGGTTGGTCTCCCTTTCCCTTTCTAATGGACTCATTAGGGGCTTATAGCCTATTTAGTTATATTTGAATAAATGAGATATCTGCATTAAACAAAATATTTATTTTTTTACTTGTAAAACCACTTGTCCCTTAAACAGATTAATCCATTTGTGTATAAAAAATGTAAATGTCTGCAAAACAAATGAAGTGAAGATGTGATTCCATATGCCCCAATGAAAGGAGAGATTAATTTTACTTCCATTTAATTTCAAAATATTCTATCTTTATAACACCAGGCATCTCAAGGCACATTTCAACAACAATTAAGATGTGAACCCATCAGGAAACAAGGTATCTTCACTGAAATTTGCCGACGTGAACAGAAGAGCAAGAATCCTTCGCACAAGTCAGACAAGCAAACAAAAACACAGCGAAGGAGATACCAATGAGAGAAACAAACATTCAATGGACTCTTGTAGTTCAAAGACAGAAGTTTTATTGAAAACATCCAATGGACTCGACATGAATCGTGTTTTGGCCACAAAGGCCTGACTCAGGAGTCCCTTCAGAGTCAATATATTCAACACGATTCGTGTTGAGTCCATTGGATGTTTTAAATAAAACTACTGTCTTTGAACTACAAGAGTCCATTGGATATTTGTTCCTACATCATCTCTCTCTCTCTCTCTCTCTCTCTCTCTCTCTCTCTCTCTCTCTCTCTCTCTCTCTCTCTCTCTTTGGGGTCTCCTTTGCTGTGTTTTTGCTTACTGAAATTTGGCCATGTATTACTGTATTCTATAGAACAGTGTAGAAAAATGAGCACAAAATATAGAGTTTATTAGTGTTGTTTCTATCAGCAACAATAATTTTTTCAACTGTTCTAGTGATATTCAATTTTATTTTATGATATATATATCTACATATGTGAAGCTTTCAAATAAATTAAAAACTTGTCAAATAAGTAAAAAACAAACAAACAAAAACAAAAAATGTTTGTTCTTCACCTTTCAAGGCTCTGCCTATCCAACTGGACTAGCTTTTGACTTTCTAAATATGGACCATGCATAGGCAGTCTGTTATTTCTGATAATCTTTTATTATTGTTTTCAATAGCATTTGCCATTGTTTTGGGTGAGCAAAACTGATAGCAATCTTCGCCTACTGGCTTCAGCCCATATAATGGACTAGATAGGCTCATACTGTCTCCTGTTCTCAATCTAACCTCCTTGAGCCAGTGAATGGGAATCACTGCTGCCTGAAAGAATGAAGTAGACCAGGGAATAGCCGGGAAAATAGAAATAAGACTAGAGTGGGCTGGGGTGGGGGCAGCAAAGGGTGACAGAGAGATAGAATGCAGTAGTGACAGGGAGGGAGGGGGCAAAGGGTAAGAGAGAGAGGAAGAATGCAGTGCTGGGAGGGAGGGACAAAGGGTGAGGAGAGACAGAATGCAGTACTGGGAGGGAGGGGGCAAAGGGTGAGAGAGAGGGGATATGCCAAATAGTAAAACCATGTGGGAGAGGAAGGGTTTTCAAGAAATGAGTGAGAGGAGAGTAGTGAGTACAGAGGGTAGAAATGTAGTAATGGGAAGTAAGTAAAAATGATAAAAGGGAAAAAGATACTGGTGGAGTGGTTTGGATGGGAAATGGAAGAACTAGGGGGGTAACAGCAGATTGAAAGTTGATAGGTAGATGAAAATAGAAAATGAATAGAGTTAGAGGGTGAAATTTGAATGCACAGAGGCTGAAAGGAAGGGAAGAGAGAGCTTTAAGGGAAAGATCAGTATGTCAGACATGTTTTCTTCAGGTTTTATATTCAAATTGTGCTTGTGGTTGGAGAGATTTTATGTTGCCTTTGTTCTGATGACATGAGAATAAGAACATTTTTTTTGTAGGTATAGAGCATAACTGGGACATTTCATGGACTTTTGTGGATGCAGAGCATGTTACATTTAACTCAGAATTGCTATACTGACTAAAGGTCTGAGGGTCATGTATGCTGCGTGTCACATGTATATGCATTATCCCTGTCGGATTTATGTTAGACTCTCAGCCGACAATGGAGTGTCAGGTAAATACTCTGAGTATAAAAGATCTCTTTTAAGTTGCATCAATTAAGGGCAATTAGATCCCCCATTTCCGATTGGTAGTCCAAGCTATAATTCTGTCTCAATTAGATTATTGTAGTTCTTTGTATGCAGGAGAATATAAACTTTTAAATAGTCTTCAACTCTTGCAGAATAATGCAGCAAAATTGATACATATAGATGTAAGAAATTTGATCATGCTTGCTTTCCCATTGTTTAGAGGTTTGCATTGGCTGCCTTGTGCTTAAAATCATTAGTGGCTGCTATCCTTGTACCTACCTTCAGTTGTTGACTTCATCTAGTCAGTCTGTATCTTCTTTTGATTCTTTACTGGGTTATCCTACTGTTAAAAATGTCTAGCTTAAGCATTTTCATTACAGTTCATTTAGTTCATTTCTCTTTACAGTTTCTTCTCAATAATGGTCCTATTTACTAAGCAGTGCTATAGGTGCACTAGAATTTTTAGCACACACTTAACATTAGAGACACCCATAGTAAACAGGTCTCTAACCAGCTTATTTTCGAAAGAGAAAGACGCCCATATTTTGACCCAAATCAGGAGATGGGCGTCTTTCTCCCGTGGGCGAACAAATGGGTATAATCGAAAGCCGATTTTGGTCATCTTCAACTGCACTCCATCGCAGGAATGAACAAAGTGGACAGGGGGTGTCGGAGGCGTGGTGAAGGTGGGACTGGGGCGTGGTTATCAGCTGAGGAGAGATGGGCGTCTTTAGGTGATAATCGAAACAAGAAGGGCGTTTTGAACAAGAATTTGGTTTGCTTTATTTGGACCCTTTTTTTTCAGGTCCAAGTCCCCAAAAAGTGCCCCAGCTGACCAGATGACCACCGGAGGGAATCGGGGATCACCTCCCCTGATTCCCCCAGTGGTCACTAACCCCCTACCACAAAAAAAAACCCACTTTACAAACTTTTTTTCCTAGCCTGTATGTCAGCTTCAAATGCCGTACCCATCTGCATGACAGCACAATGTGTTCTATCCTCTGACAGCCTTTCCCTGGTTCTGATGTGGCTCTCGGGTGAGTGTGACACCTTTTCTGTTATGTGCACTGCAGAGTCACATCAGCAATGCATTGTGGTGGGTGTAGGGTATTGGGCTCCATGATTCCACTAGCTTGTGTTACATGCTCAAGATGTTGGTAGTTGGTAGGCTCTACTCCCATGGTGCTTTTTCTTCTGCTTACTGGCTTACTGGGTCAAAGTGTGCCCTGTTTTGTTTCTGGTAGTCCATGAGGTAGTGGCCATTTTTGTAAGCCAGTTTTAGCTCCCTTTCATGTGTTACCCATGTTACTGAAAGTGGGCATTGTACAGCATTCTGCCAGCTCTGACCTACTGCTAATCTCAGTACCAGGGAGACTCTTTGCCAGTGGGGCACAACCTCTGATCTGCAGTTAACTGTGAGTAAGCGTGCTTATTCCAATAAAGGACATTTTCAGAGACATTAGTCTTCAGGTGTCAACTGGTGTGCCAAGGTTCTACAGCAGCAACAAGTCCTAGAGGCCTGCGTGTATACAGGTCCCTGGAGCACTTTTAGTGGGTACGCTGTGCACTTCAGGCAGGCGGACCCAGGCCTATTCCCCCTACCTGTAACACTTGTGCTGGTAAATGGGAGGCCTACAAAACCCACTGTACCCACATGTAGGTGCCCCCTTCACCCCTAAGAGCTATAGTATTGTTGTACATTTGTGGGTAAGTGGGTTTGGGGGGAGGGGGTTGGGGGCTCAGCACCCGTGGTAAGGGAGCTATGCATGTGGGAGCTGTTTCTGAATTCCACCGCACTGACCTCTAGGGTGCCCAGTTGGTGTCCTGGCATGTCAGGGGGGCCAGTGTACTATGAATCCTGGCCCCTCCCATGACCAAATGGCTCGGATTAGGACGTTTTTGAGCTGGGCGGTTTTAGTTTCCATTATCGCTAAAAAAAAAAAAAAACGCCCAGCTCAGAAACGAACAAATCCATGGCATTTGGTCCGTACAAACCGTATTTTCGGAAAAAAAAAGACATCCATTTTTTTCGAAAATACAGTCTGTCCCTCCTCTTCACTTACCCATTTTCGGACATAGACGCCCATGGAGATAAGCGTTCGCATTCCATTATGCCCCTCCACGTGTTATCTGTAATTTATATATTTTGTAACCTGCCTTGATTCCATGCTGATATAGTCAGGATATAAATGCTGAGAATGGAATGGAATGGTGTATCTCAAACCGAAAAAGGTTAAAATTGTTACCCTGGAGCCTCAGCAGCATTTAGGATGGGCCACTCTTGGAATTTCAGAACTGGGGGAGAGGAGGTGGAGCTCACAGGCATTGACCCCAGCCCTGGCAAAATGGTCATTGCCCCAGTAGAAAATTGAAATGAGACTCTGGAATGGGTTTTGAGGAAATGCAACAAAAGGAAGTGGTAAAAAGAGACTGGAATCAACCCACTTTGAAAAACAAAATGGTCAGACAACAAGGATACAAACAAGATTTGCTTTTTTGATATTTAAAGAAAGTTAATATTAGCTTTGAAAACGTACTTTTATTCTGTACTGAAGGAAATGCATCTGTTTCACCTTCTTCTGAGTTCTGCTGCTCATAGTCTGGTTTCTTTGGTTTTTCATTTCAGTTTTGGTCTTCGCATTTCTTTCTTTTCTCTTAGGGGCTTTTTTAATAAATGTTAGTGCATGGTAACTGACATTAGCATGCTCTAATTAGCACGACCATTAATAGGAAAAATGGAACATGGGACCATTTTACATCCATGCTAGAAGTGGCCTCAGCGTGCGGGAAAGTCCCATGCTGAGGATAGAGCAGGTCAATTTTTAGCGCAGCTTAGTAAACAGATGTGTGCAATAAGCTTTAATAAAAGGGCCCCTTATTTATTTCTTTTTCTTTTTTTTTCCTTATGTAAAAGAGATGAGGGATTCATCTAGTACTTTTCTCTCTTTGCTGTCATCCTTGGCACTGGGAATTGTACGATTAGTGTTTTCTTTTGATTTAATACATTTTTTTTATTACCTTTGAGATTGATTTTGCCTCTAATTTTCTGATTGTGTGGATGATGGTGGGTTTCCTCCCAGGTTCTGTACTGCTAGTATGATGTAGTGGAGTTTTGTGGCTGATGGCTGAAATTTGCATTCCTAATATTGTGTATGGATAGGAACCTACATTATTATTTTTTTTCTGAACTCTTTTAGGGGTCCTTTTACTAAGACATAGCAAAAGGTTGCCCGTAGTAGTGTAGGTATATGTTTTTGGCATGCACCAGGCCAGTTTTTACTGCAACTGGGAAAAGGGCTTTTTTCAATGGGCCGGAAAAAGGGCCTATGGTAAAATTGAAACCAGCACGTGGCTATTTATTTTTGTTACATTTGTACCCTGTGCTTTCCCACTCATGGCAGGCTCAATGCGGCAAGCAATGGAGGGTTAAGTGACTTACCCAGAGTCACAAGGAGCTGCCTATGCAGGGAATTGAACTCAGTTCCTCAGGACTAAAGTCCACCACCCTAACCACTAGGCCACTCCTCCACTCAGCTGAATCCCTTAATGACACTCATTGACCTAGTGGTAAGGGCTCACGCTCTACACACATGGTGACCGGTTAGCGTGCGCCAAATGCCAATTAATGCCGGAAATACTGTGCATGGTGGGAAATAAAAAAATAATTTGTCCTGGTGGTATGGGTGCATGTCAAATCTGAAATTACCGCCAGGGGTGCATTCGCTGCACACGCATAGAGTCTACCATGCCTTTGTAAAAGGAATCCTTACTTCGTTATTTTGGCTTTGTTGTTTGGGAGTACTATCATCATACAATCGATTATTTGTTCTTTCCCCTGCTGCTACCACCCAGACCTTTATGATGCATTTGTGAAGGAGGAAGCCAGGAAATTGTTGAACTGCCTCTTGATGCCATTTCTAATATGGTGTTCATTTTATTTTCAGAAATAGCCAGACAATGTCAAATAAAAGGAAACATCTGTCTGGAGCACATTTTTTAAAACATAGGGAATCAAGAGAGGCTGCTCTATCAAAACAAAAGGAGCCATGCAAAGTTTCTTACAACAGAAGCACTAGATTTTTAACATGAAGAATTGTCTGAGGTTGAAAATCTTACTGGCAAGGATAGAAACAGTACAGCTCTTACAGATGCTCCTGTAAAACTGACTGCCACTACGTCTACATCTGCATCGCCGATGGAGGAAGAGGTACTTGTGCCTGTTAAAGAAATAGTTGCATGTGGGGGTGTGATGGAACCGGAGATTTGCAGTTTCCTCTGAATTACTTCCATGCTTCCTAGAAGATCCAGGGCTGTGGCCTGAAATGAGCAGTAAACTGAGAGACTTTCTTGTACTACATGGTCCAAAGAAAGTGAATTTTTTCAAGTTTCCAAAAGATCCTGTATACAAAAGAAGCTTCCATTATGTTCATTACTGGTGTGAAAAACCCAACGGTGAGAAAGTGGAGGGACAATGGTTTATGTACTAGAGAACCAAGATGCTGCATACTGCTTTTGCTGCAAATTGTTCCCAGTTGACACCACTGTATCTGCATTGATTTCTACTGGAACAAAAGACTGGAAGAACCTGGCTAGAACACTGGCAAATCATGATAAAGCGGCATACCACTACAGAGCATTCTCGAGCTGGAAAGAGCTAGACACAAGACTGAGATTAAACGCAACCATAGATGAAAGCAATTAACAGAAGACTAATTTGGAGACTCATTATTGGAAAAATGTTCCAAAAAGGGCTGATATCAATTGCTAGAGTACTTGCTACTCAGAACCTTGCTCTGCGTGGGAAGTCAGATCAGTTGTTTGTGCCAAATAATGCTAACATTCTTAAATTTGTGGAGCTGATGGCAGAGATATAGTGGAATAAGAAAAGGTAAAGAGAAGGGCAACAAAAATGATAAAGGGGATAGGACGACTTCCCTATGAGGAAAGGCTAAAGTAGCTAGGGCTCTTCAGCTTGGAGAAAAGATGGCTGAGGAGAGATATGATAGAGGCATATAAAATACTGAGTGGAGTGGAACAGGTAGACATGAATCACTTGTTTACTCTTTCCAAAAATACTAGGACCAGGGGGCACAGGATAAAGCTACAAAGTAATAAATTTACAACGAATCGGAGAAAAGTTTTCTTCACTCAACATGTAATTAAACTCTGGAATTCGTTGTCAGAGAATGTAGTAAAAGCAGTTAGCTTAGTGGGGTTTAAAAACGGTTTGGCTAGCTTCCTAAAGAAAAAGTCCATAGACCATTATTAAAATGGACTTGGGGAAAACCCACTGCTTATTTCTGGGATAAGCAACATAAAAAGTTTTGTACTTTTTTGGGGATCTTGCCAGGTATTTGTGACCTGGATTGGACACTGTTGGAAACAGGATGCTGGGCTTGATGGACCTTTGGTCTGTCCCAGTATGGCAATACTTATGTACTTATGAGTTTGATTGAGTACTTAAGGAGTATATAAGAAGAGTGATCTCCAAAGAAACTCATACTACCTACCTTGGGAAAAACAATTCAGAATGAGATTATCCAGTTACTGGGCAAACAAATCAAAACAAAACTTTTGGTACACCTGAAGTCTGTAAAATATTACTCCATCATTTGGATTGCACTCCTGACATCAGCCATACAGAACAAATGATTTTAGTGGTGCATTTTGTAACAGCAGAAGAACCATTACAAATGAAACTTCTGTTCTAGCTGTCCGAGAGCATTTCCTGGAATTCATTGACATAGATGACTGTACAGGAGCTGGGATGACAGATGTACTGTTTCAAAAGTTGAAGGAAATGGACATCAACATTGCAGACATGAGGGGACAGGGCTATGATAATGGAGCCATCATGAAAGGGAAAAAGAGTGACGTGCAGGAGATAAATCCACTAACATTTTTTGTCCCTTGCAATCCATATTCATTGAACTTAGTAGTCAATGATGCTGCCTCTGCGTCTGTTGAAGCTTCTAAATTCTTTGACACTATTCAAAGTACATATGTACTTTTCAGTGCCTCCACTCATCGATGGCAAGTCTTAAAACAACATCTGGGAACATCCCATCTTACATTGAAACCACTGAGTAGAACACGGTGGGAAAGTTGTGTGGAGGCAGTAAAGGCCTTCCACAACCAGATTGGGAAAGTGGAAGATGCCATTACTGCAGTCATGGAAGATGAAGCATTAACAGGAGTTATTCACATGAAAACAATTGCAGAGGGCACAAGAATCGCAAACAATCTCTGCAATTTCAAATTTCTGTGTGGTTTGGCATGATATTCTACTAGAAATAAATCTAACAAGCAAGATACTACAGAGAGTTGAGATGGACATTTCTGGAGCTATAACACAACTGGAGGCTGCAAAATTATTCCTCCAACACTACCATTCTGATGACAAATTTCAAGATATCCTGAAAAATGCACAAAAGATAGCAGAGAAACTTGATATTGAGATCAATTTTCCAGCTGAGCCTATAAGATCTCACCATAAAAAGACTGACACAAAACAGTCCTTGATGTTGCAATTCAGTCAGTCCATGAACAGTTCTTGCAGTTCAGAGTACACAGGAGGATGTTTGAGATCCTGTATAATATTGCAAAACTCTAAGAAACTGCACCTGAATTCCTCCAACAAAAGTGTGCTGAACTTGAAAAAGGGCTCTCCAATGGTGAACTTCATGACATTGATGCAACTGAGTTGTTTGATGAACTGAGTACACTTTCTAGACACTTATTGGCAGACTCCACTCCAAAGGATGTTATGGAATACATATACAAAAAATATATATATCTACCATATTTCCAAATGCTTCCATTGCCCTATGCACACTTTTGATACTTCCAGTAACAGTTGCAAGTGGAGAGCATAGTTTCTATAAACTGAAGCTGATAAAAACATAACTGCATTCCACTATGACTCAAGAACGACTGGTTGGGCTTGTAACAATATCAACTGAACATGAGTTAGCTCAAACCTTAGATCTTAAGGAATCAATTCAGATCTTCACAGCTCAGAAAGCACGAAAAGCACTCATCTGATTTTGAGGATCTAGGAAATTTGTTTCTATATTTATTTTTTGATACACTGTAATATGCCAAGAACTGAAGTGATCTATAAAAAGATCTAAATCTTTATGAAGAAAAAGGACAGGAACTCCAATTTTATCATAACAGAGAAAATACATTTAAAAAACCCACCCACAAAACCCATTTAAAAGTATTAAAAGGTTAGAGAATTGCCATACCACCCTCTCAGCAGCATAAAAAAAGCTCTTCTCTGAGCTGTCATGGGAGGGAATTCCAAACCAAAGAGATGGTGCATGGAAAAAAAAGAACACAGTCTTGTTAATTCCAAGTTGAGCTCCTGCAGGGAGAGGAAGAACTAGATGAAAATCATTGAACATTCCAGTACCTTAATGCAGATACAGTGGTGTAGCATTTATGCTGGTACATAAGAGAGGACTGAGGAAAATAAATATTGATGGATGCTTGAATCCAGAAACCTGCATAGATATTAGCATAATCCAATTGTGAAGTAATTAAAGCATGGATAAGTGAAATCTGTCCAAAACTGAAGGCCTGCAAAACATTCTTTGACAGTTGCTGAAATATGTGATGACAAAAAGAGCTGATGGTCAATTAAAACTACTAAATACTTAAAAGAATCTACTACACTGAGTGGAATTTTAAGGAGATACTGATGGACTAAAGGACTCTCCAGTGATCCAGGAAGTGATTGATTGATTTATTGGGATTAAGAAGGAGCTTATGAGAGTGTCATTGCCATTAGTATCTCCATAAAAGGTATGCTTTATTTAAGACGTTTGTGATTCTTCATAATAGATTCTGATTCTCCTGTGAAGTCCTCCACTGGTACTTGACTTCCAGCTATGTATAGTTTCATTTCAGCTCTGAGCAGAGCAAAGAGCAGACACTACTACCTAATCTGGCCCATCCGAGCCTCTCCCACCTCCACAGTTCCACTCCCTTTTTATCTGCAAATTAAGCCCTGACTCTGAGACTTCTTTGTGAGTACTTGTGTTCATCTCAGGACTTTTAGGTGTTCAGCTAGGCCCTGGTGGCTGTCAGCACCAGAGAGTTCAACCTGGTAGAATGGACAGGATATTTTTCTTGTGTGAGGTTTGAGTCCATCAGGTTGTTCAACATTGGTTTTATGTACATATACCATATGTAATATCTGTGCTTTAGGTTTTTTAGACCAGTCTTCAAACTTGGCTAGAACCTTCCCCATGTTATTCACACCATTAACAGTATCTACCCTATTGCGTATTTTGGTAAATCTTGATAGACAGCCCTTAGCAAAATTACTCACAAAAATGTTAAAAAGAACCAGATCAAGAACCAATCCCTGCAGCCCACTACTAGTAAAACAATTTTACCAGTAGTATGCTTGATCTGGTTCTTTTAATGTTCTAAGACCCCATTTAGAGTGTTGTATGCAATGTGGAGACTGCAGTTGCAAAAATATATAAAGAAAAGGTGAATACTAAAATGGTTACTGACCTTTATCATAAGGCATATAGGGAAAAATATTTCTCTCTCCCTCTCCCTCTCTCTCTCTCTCTCTCTCTCTCACACACATTTTTTCAGCGGGGGAGGGAGGGTATTAGTGACCACTAGGGGAGTAAGGGCACCTTTTTGTGGGAGTGGATGGCTAGTCGAGTGGTGAGTTCAATTCCCATTGCATCTATTTGTTATGAAAACAGGTCTAGCTCAAAACATCTAAGCTTTAGTCCTGGACGATTTTGTTTTGTTCCATTATGGCTGGAAAATGTCTGACGTTTTCCAGCCATAATGGAACAAAATAAAATCGTCCAGTCTTAGGAACACCCAAGTCCCGCCCTGAACATGCCCCTGAAGCTCCCCCTTGAGATTTGGACGTTCTTCTGACCGACTTCAAAGAAAAACGTCTAAAAGAGGTTTCAGAAATACTGATTTGGACGTTTTTGTGAGAAAAACGTCCAATGTCACTTTTTGGATGTTTTTCTCTTTTGAAAATGAGCCTGATAGTCATATAAAAAAAACTGAATAAAGATTCATTAAATACTACAGCCCAACTAAGTTTTAAGGTTTCTAAGTTCGATAGAGCTACTCCAATGTTGGTGCAACTGCACTGGTTACCAGTGCAGGCACAGATTTTAAGCTACGTTGGATTTCTTTTTTGTTTTTACTTGTGTTTTTTAATTGTGTATGAAGAAGCATCTGCCTATATGACAAGTCTAATTCAATTATTAGCTAAAAATGCCTGTCCTGGATTCAGATGTGTTTTTTTTAATTCTTCACTATCCAGATCCAAAAAGGGTATTGTACACATTTTTTTTATCTAATTCATTTGCATTTCAGGCAGCAAGCTGTTGAAATTAGCAACCTTTAGAAATCAGAGTTCAAACTAAACCCCCTGTTCACTAAGCCGTGCTAGTGGCTGCTATACGCTAATGCCGAACGGCACTTTGAATGGGCTGTGTCCGCTTTGCTGCACAGCAGCCACCAACGCAGCTTAGTAATCAGGGGGCTAATTATGTTGTATTTTCACAACGGGGTATGTTTACTAAGGTGCGTTAGCATTTTTAACGTGCCTTTAAAATTAAGACATGTCAAACACTAACGTGCCTATACATTTCTATGAGCGTGTTAGCGTTTAATGCGCGTTAACCATTAATGCACATTAACCGCGCTAAGGTGCTTATAGCACACCTTAGTTAACATAGGCAAAAGTGTTGAAGACTTTCTTATTTAGAAAATACCTGAGTGCAAATTAAGCATGTATTTTATTATTGATGGTATGCTCTTACTGACCTGTAATGCTCCTGGGATTTGCCCTGTTTTTTTAAATCATGTAAGCCACACCGAACTTTGATGGTATGTGTGGGATATGAATGTAATATAATTAGATTGTAAGCTCTTTTGAGCAGGGACTGTCTCTTTGTGTCAGATGTTCAGCGCTGCATGCATCTGGTAGCGCTATACAAATGATGATGATGATAATAATAATAATAATAAAATCAATAAGTATTTCTCATCCTCAGCTGATGCACTTTTCTTGGTCTGTGTTTAAAGAAACAAAGTTTCTACCCACCACCCTTTTGTTTTTAGCATACAGCGTTCATATAAACCAGTCAACCAGTAGTGCAGAACCTTGGCGTGTGGCTTTTCATATTCCTGACATCCTGTCTCATTGCCTACAGTACCATAACATTTTTCACAGACCAGAACAAAAACGTGCAAATCACCTCTCGGGCGGTGGCAGGATTCTGCATCCTTTGCCCTTTGATAAGATTATGTTTATTTTAATAACTCAAACGATGTCTCGGATTTAAAGGGAAGTTGTAAATTTAAGCCAGCCTTTCTCAATAATGAATTGTCAGTTAGTTATTGATTTATTCCGGTGCACATTCTGTAAACATTTCAGACAAAGTGCATCTTGTTGTCATGCTGTTCCTCTGGGAACCACTGAAAGTACTACTACAAAGATATGCATATATAAAGGAGCAGCCTAGCTGTTGCATAAACACCGATTTAAACAGAGTTTACTAATGCTGAATGTTGTACTGTACTCTGGCATTACCTCATGATTCTTCTCACTATCAATTCGGCATTGTTATCTTTCTCATTTTTTTTTCTTTTTATTGAGATAGTTTTTATTAACAGAGGATCTCTTTAAATATTTGGTTTTGATATGCAGCAATACTACATTTTAAAATTTCAGATTAATTTTCTTTAGAGAAACATCTTAAAAAGTGGTGAATTAAATGATTTTAGGAACATTGCGCTCCATGAAATGATTCTTGGTTGTTTTGCAATTTCATGTGTATTTTATGAGTGTTTTTATTATCCTGACGTGAGCTATTTCTTAATGGCAGGTGAAATATTGAAAACAATGAAATCTGTGAGGGGGGGAGGACTAAGAACTGAAATCTGCATAGCTGCCCCCACAAGTGCATACAGAAGCAGGAAGAGAGATTCAGATTTGTTTTAACTCTGGAGACAGGCATCACTGCCTGTCATTATTGTCATCTTTCTCTTCCCTTTACCCAAAAGGTCAGTATGTAGAAAGTACTAAATAGTGAGAACATCATTGTGAAACAGTTAATTTGCCACAGTGGTAGGGGGTCCCAAAGCTACTCTGCCCCTCCCCCATCAGCTCCCTTCTTTTTCTTTCCTATATTTGACAGCTTTTGGTCCCCTCGCCTCCTTCTGCCCTAAATCAGGGAGAATCCATGTAATCATTTGTTCATCAATTATGCACTATCTGCATGGCAGTTAGGCCTTTTTGTTTGTTTGTTTTTAATTAACAAAACATAAAAAATTAAAGCAAGACTCCTTTAGGAGGGGAGCTGGATATTTAAGAGTGAAATAAATAAAAGAAAGGCAAAAAGAGAACAGGAATCATATGGAAACAAACATTAAGAAGGGGAAGACAGGGGGCTCTGTTTCCAAAAGGATGTTTCTCCTTTTTCTACATATAATTAAGAAACACTGAAAATATGGCCATTGAACATATAAAACAGAACAGCAGAAAATGCAGATAGTATACCAGGAGCATAGCAGAGGTACAAAAAGCCAAAACTGAGAATGATTGGAAAGAAATAATAAAGGGATATATATGGAGAAAAAGACTGTGATAAAGCCAGAAAGAATGAGTGAGTTTAATGTGCACAGAGACAACAGTAAATCATTGAAATGCTGGCATTTTCCTATTACTTTTTGTTATTTACTTATAATTAGGGGCCTTTTCACTAAAGAGAGCTGTGTTCTTAATACATGATTAGTGCACAATAATAACCTACAACAAATCACATTAAAGCATTTTATGGTATTTTGCCTGTTAGCATAGGTGCCTATGCACGCCCAACGCACGTCAAATTGAACTTACTGCCCGGTTACAGTGTGGCACTTGTGGCAATTTCAATTTTGGTGTGCGTCTGAAAAATGTTTTTTGTTTTCTGATGCGCAGCAGCTACGCGTGTCAAGTGGCATTTGATGTGCATAGACCATTACCACCAGGTCAATGGCTTGTGGTAAAGTCTCAGACCCAAAATGGATGCGTGGCAATTTTCATTTTGCTGCACGTCTATTTCCGGCAAAAATGTAAAAAAGGCATTTTTTGTAGGTGCGCTGAAAAATAATTCTGCGTGTGCCCAAAAACACGCATCTACACTACCGCAGGCCATTTTTCAATGCACCTTAGTAAAAGGACCCCTAAATGTTTTTGCAGGGGGTGCCGTGGGCAGATAATGGGCATTCCCATGTTATCCCGCTAGCACATTATGATTAGTGCATGCTAGTTGGGTAACGCAGAGTTAATGCGAGAGCACCTAGAACCCAATATTTAGCCCACAGGAAGCAGGCTGGAATAAGTCCCATAGTTGGTGCTGGTCCCACATATTCAATTCTAGACCATTTTCTGTGATCGGCATTGAATATCTAAGTATATTTTGGCCGCTATAAACTTAACCAGCTAAGTTAATATTCAGTGCTGGCTGGTCTGATATTTCAGTGGCCCAATTTGGCCACTTAACTTTGCCGGTGAAATGCTGAATTTTCACGGATAGCTGGTTATATCGCGTGATATAACTGGTTAGCCACTATCCCCTGGATTCTATATAGTGCGACTTGAGTTGTGCGTGCAAATCCGGCCACATTCTGGATTTTTGCGTGCAACTTAATTAGCTTAACAAGCCAATCAGCACCAATAATTAATTTAACAAGCAATTATTGATACTAATTGGCATTAATGAATGTAACTCACCTTGAGCTACTACTGAAAAAGGTGTGAGCAAAATCTAAATAAATAAATAAAAAATAAATTTATGCGCACAAATGTTTAAATGTATTCTATAAAGTGATGTGCATGAATTCTAAGATGTGGCTGAAAATTGGGTGTGGCCATGAGCAGGTCATGGGCATTCCTAGCATTTACATGCACTGTTATAGAATATGCCAGTTCTATGTGTAATTTAGGCATCAGCATTCACACCAGGTTTTCATTAGTATAAATGGCCGCAAACAAATATAACCACAGAAAATGGGTGTTGGGTGTATTCTATAAACTACACCCAGATTTAGGAGCCTTCTACAAACAGCACCTTAATCTAGGCACAGTTTATAGAGTATGCCTAGGCGGTGTTTTTTTCAGCGCCAATTTTTTAGGCGTGATATATAGAATCCTGCCCTATGAGCTGACCATGATTATTCAGCGGGAGATAACCAGCTCTCTCCCCCTGAATATTTGTGGATAGCCAGTTAAGTAGCACTGAGGGGTCTTTTTACTAAGATGCACTGAAAATGGCCTACGCTGGTATAGACGCGTGTATTGGATGCACACAGGTCCATTTTTCAGCGCACCTGCAAAAAAGGCCTTTTCTTTCTTGGCAAAAATGGATGTGCGGCAAAATAAAAATCAGTGCACGTCCATTTTGGGCCTGAGACCTTACCGCCACCCATTGACTTAGCAGTAAGGTCTCACGTGTTAACTGAGTGGTAATTGTCAACGCGCATACACTGCCGATTACCGCCTGGTTAACGCCACACGGTAGAAAATAGAAATTATTTTTTGCCACACATTTTGGACATGTGTATAAATTAGAATTACTGCCATGGGCAGGCGGTAGCCTGCTGGTAGTTCTAATTTGACGTGTGTTATATGCATGTAGGCGCCTATGCATCTTAGTAAAATGGCCCCTGAATATCGGCCGATAAGTGCTCTTGCATACATTTTTTGCGGGTCTTGTGCACTAATGGGAACATTAGTGCATATGCTGCAAAAAGTTTTTATTTTATTTATTTATTTATTTAATGCACTTGTATCCCACATTTTCCCACCTATTTGCAGGCTCAATGTGGCTTACAGAGACCTGTTATAGCATAGCTATACCAGGTTAAAGAAAACAATTGTTATTACATAGAGGTAAAGGAATACAGGGAGGTTTGAACAAGTCGTTATTGGAAGATACATTCTATGCCATTTTGGTTAGGTATTGTGTTGAAGTTAGTTAGTTTTTATTTAAAACTCTAAGAAAGTGCCTCATTCATTCTAGGCTTAGTGCATGGGAAAGTCCCAAGTCTAAAATGCATTAGATTTTATCGCACTTTAGTAAAATGGCTCCTTAACTTTTAGACTGAAAAAATATCATCCAAATCATGAAAAATAATGTAAATCTAAAATCTAAACTAGATTTGCTAAAGTGAAAAAGTGCTCCCTATAAAAAGGCTTAAACTTCTGCATATTTCAGTACACACTTGCTGTTACCACATAGAGAGATGCATTTCCAGGGTTGTAATTAGGTCATGGGAGAAACTGGCATTTGCATATTGAGGGGCATAGATACCAATGCGGGCTACCATTAAGGATGGAAGTCATCAAAGTGGGCTACTGTGAATACATTTTATTTAACCACTAACTCACGCTGTTTTAGTACAGGTCCCATTTTAAGCAATGTGACCTAGTTACTAATAACTGGGGTTAACAGTAAAATAACAGTCAATATTTATAACACATGCATTTTTTTACAAGTAACTCTATTTGCCTGTAACTAATTTTCTTTTTGATATATAAAAAACTTAAGCACAAAAGTATTCATGTATTTATAGATTACTTTGACAACACATATCTTCTGAATTTGAATATGTGTGTGTGTGTGTGTGTGTGTGTGTGTGTGTGTGTGTGTGTGTGTGTGTGTGTGTGTGTGTGTGGAGGGAGAAAGAGGCTGGTCTAGATATTACAAATTGTGATTTTTTTTTTTTCCTGTTCAGTCAGAACTATGTCAACTCAAAGTCATCCTGTCCATTCACAGCTCTGTTCAGCGTGAGTTTTGTCACATCCACAATTTTTTTCAAAGCTTTTATATTACCCCTAGCTCATAATATTCTACATGCTGAGTGTCAGTTGTGTCCAAACAAAGAGACCTTTCTACTCTGACAAGAATTCGTTAAAAGTCTCCAGCATAAGAATTTACAGCAGTTTTCTTTTGAAATGCTTGACATTTCCTCTCTACTTCTTCAATGTACTTGGTGGGTACAGTGCGTCATCTTTGTTTGAATTTATCACACATAATAAGCCATTTTCTTCTAGTTTAATGTCATCCCCTCGGTAACCAGGAGGTCGGAGGCAACAATGCAAAAAACAGCAAATTTGTCAATGGAATGTGGAAAGCTCAGTATAAATTTATCTTGTCCTAATCCCTTGGCCCCTTTTAATACCATGATTTTTCATATGCATATGAGAATGTTCAAAGTATGGGTTTCTCACACATTTCACTGCCCTCGTAAAGAAGTGAAATGCAGGGGAGCTTGTCTGTCAGCTCACATCAAGCGTAATTAAAAAAAAAAGGAGCATAAACTTTACATTGTGTTGCTCTTCTTACAAGAAATCAAACAGTACTTACTGTATGGTTCTTCCTCCTTGCATGGCAATCAACTCCACAAACAAGCCAGACTTTCTACTAAAATTATAACACAAAAATAATGAGAAGATTAAATTGTTCATTACAGTCAGCGTGTTGAAGCTGCCCCAGGTTTTAGCAAAACAGTAAAGCCAAAAATGATGATAGCTTTAAAGCTAGAGAAGATTCAAAATGGCAGGTGGTACAGAAAAATTAGGGGAGTCTTTTACTAAAGCTTAGCTCGAGTTATCTGCAGCAGGGCCCATTTTATTTCTATGGGCCCTGCTGCAGATAACTCGAGCTAAGCTTTAGTAAAAGACCCTCTAGATTTTTTTTTTTTTGGGGGGGGGTAGGGTGGAGCAGGAGGATGCTTTTCTGGTGCCCTTTTTCTATTTTCCACCTTACTATGCTTACCATAAAAAGTATTAAAGAATGTTGTTGTAATTACTCTTTTACCACGTGCTAACCATGCACTTTTTATTTTTTAAAACTTTTTTTAGGACAGGGCGTGTCATGGGTAGGGATAGGACTGGAAGCGTTATCCAGCTAGTGCATTCTCATTAGTCTGAGCTAACTGGATAATGCAGATTAAACATGCAGCATTTACCACCTATTAATTTTTTGTAATTCCCATACGCTAATGGAAAAATTAGCCTGACATCTGCAAAAAATATATATATTTTAAAAAGTTCTAAATATTGCTGTGTTTAGAGCATGGGAAAATCTCATGTTAAAACACATTAAGCCTAGATTTTAACACATTTTAGTAAAAAATGCCCCTTAATTACCGGACTGGCTCAATTTTTTTTAATGCATTTACTGATCACAACCACATTAAAAAATATATTTTATACAATTTCTTTGCTGTGAACACAAAGGCAGAAAAACCATTTAGATGGAGAATATATGGTGATGATAACTCTGGAGTAAAGAGAAGGTAGTAATTCAAAGAAAGGGTTCTGTAGGTGCCAGAAGATCTTACATTTTATGATCTGCAAGAGAGCACCAAGAGTGAACTTAGCCATGGATGCATAAACTCTGGATCATAAATTGTTCTCATCAATGTATACTAAAATGTTTAATAATTTTGAGTGAAAAATGTGTAAACATTTAAGTAGTTTATAATATAGAAGGGCATTTTCGATAGTGCGTCTAAGTCAGATTTTGCATGTTTTACGATAAATGTACCAAATCCGAATAGGAAATATACCCATTTTTGAAAAATGTCAGTTTTTTTCAAAAATACTGTTTCAAACAAGGTTTTGTGCTTTATGTTTTTATATTTTTAGTCTATTTTCAAAAAAAACCCGCACAAGTTAAAAATGCACAAAATCAAACCATTGGGATATAGGAAGGAACAGCATTTTTAGCAGACTGGTCCCCTAGACATTCCAGGAGAGCAATGGGACACCCTAGGATGCACTGCTGTGTACGTCATATAAATGCTCCCAGGTACACATCTCATCATTGCTCCCTTATCTTATTTGCTGAACCCTCCAAAATCCACCCAAAACCCACTTCCCCAACTGTACACCACTATAATAGCCCTTATGGTTGAAGGGGACACCTATATGTGGGTACAGTGGGTGTCTGGTGAGTTTTGGAGGACTCACAGTTTCTACCACAAGTGTAACAGGTAAAGGAGATATGAGCCTGGGTCCACCTGTCTACAGTGCACAGAACCCACCACTACACTACCCCATGGACCTGCATGCTGCTGCTGTAATGGCCTGGCTATAACATCTGAGGCTGTCATAGATGCTGGTGAGTACTATTTTTATTCAAATGTTTTTGGGGTGGAAGGAGATCAGTGACTACTTGAGGAGTAAAGGGAGTCATCCCCAAATCCCTTCAGTGGCCATCTGGTCATTTAGGGCACCTTTTTGTATCTTATACATTAGAAAAAACACATCTAGACCAAAACATTGACGTTTTCGCCCTAGATGTTTTGGGGGTCTTTTCATTATGGCTGTAAAACATCCAAGTGTTGGATACCCTAGTCCCACTTTTGAAAAGCCCTGTACTTTCTAGCTTCATTGCTTGCCCCCTAGTCCTAGTATTTTTGGAAAGAGTAAACAAGCGATTCTTGTCTACCCATTCCAGGCAGGCAAATAATATTTTTGTGTGGGAGGGAGGTGGTTCATGGGAGCGGGTGAGAGTTTTGTGACGGTCACCAGCCATTCCCTCCCTGTTTTTAGTGTATTTGAGGCTGTCTTAGGGGGCAGGTTTTGGGTATGGTGGGGTTCAATTGGGTGGTCACAGCATTTGATGGGCAGAATGTTGGGGATTTTTTGGTAAACTGATGAGGAGGTCTTGTCTAAATGAAGTGGAAATAAATAAGATTTATGTGTTAATAAAGTTGCAGCCCTTTGTGATGACAGACATGATTTTTGAAGTTATTGATGTGAAATCTTGTTGAGCATGGCGTGATGCGAATGCTGATGTTATGATTTAAAATTACAATCAAAGCATAACATAACATTTATACCCTTCCCACTGTGCAACCTTTCTCCTTACCTTTTTTATGTCTTTTTTTCTCCTGTTTTCTCTTCCCCTCTTTCTCTTCACTGTCATATTTATTTCCTTTCCGACTCATCATTTTCTCCTTTCTTTATCTTACTTTTAATTTTACTATTGTAAACCACATAGCTAGACTATTTGAGGGGGAATTCATCAAGCAACGTTAGGGTCGTAACATGTTATTTTGCCCTTAACTTGTGTTATTTGGCCATCACGCTGCTTGACTTAAAATACCACCAAATACCGTGGCCAAATTTAGGTCACCATGGGATAGGGAGTAATGAGATGCAAAATATGCAAAACACATTTTGCATCTCATTATTATGCAACTACCATAACTAAAGCTGCAGCCCGATGCTCCTGTGCCAACACAGCTGGGTCCCACTCCCCCTGATCAAGCCCCCCCTTCATGATCAAGAACCCCCCTCTGGCCTTGGACCCACCCTGAGCAAGACCCTCCCTGTCCCATTCTCCACAGGGGCTACTTTTCATAGTATTGATGGTCCAGTGAGGATAATCTTTGAGGGGTCACCTGATGGTCTTGTGGGATCCAAGGGATCTTCAGACAGCAGCAATGCCCAATTGCTCCTGTGCTATTTAGCGCTGCTTTGAGAATGATGCCCCTAGCAGTAATCTTGTGCAACTATCAATAGGGCTCAGATTTCCATGCCCCTCCCCAGCATTACTGCACTGGGAGCCACTAGTGAAGCTTGATAAAAGAGACCTTGTATTACATAGATGGATCAATTAAAAAAAACTCAATCAGTGGTCTCAACTTCCCTTATTTATCATACTTACAGATTCACTATTCAAGATTCTGCAGGGATGTAATTATAACTAACAGGAGGGACAAATGCACTTGGAGAAGCTTGCTACACACTCTGTAAAGTAGATCAGTTCTTTATCTCTTGCGTAACTATACAATGAACTTTATATAGTTACTTGCCTTGACTTTAACTAACCATCAAATTATCCCAACTGACTCTGTACCATGCATCTTGTTCCCATCATAGCTGAGCTCTTGGTCCTCAGCTATATTGTAAGCTGTATTGTATGTTAGTTGAATGCTCTAATGCATGCTTATTAGGTGTATATTTCGTATTATGCTAACATTCTATTATATCTCTGGTATTTGAATTCCAGTGCTGTTAAATATGTATATTTTTGATACAGTTTCATAGTAGTTCTATTATTAGGTTTCAATTTACTGTTTTCAAGTTTACCTCATTTATTGCAATAGAAGTCAAGTGGGGATCCAGAAGGCATTCAAGGCAATGTTTTCATCTTGACATTGGTGGTTGGGTGTGAGTTGTTGAGCCAACTTGTTCATCTAGACTCAGCAGTCAGGAAAGTGTATCAAGAGCTGATGGGGGATACAGTGGAGTGGATAAATCAAGGTACAGTAAAGGTCCAACTTTTATCACACCTTGAAAACCACTCTCGTAATTGTTTGTTTTGCAGTAAAATTATAAATATATGTTGTGACCTGCCTAGTAAGTTATACATAATCAAATGCATGAATGAATGAAATGTATGTAGATAATTGTCTCTTCCATGAAACAGCAATCCCATTTTGCTTCTTTTAAATGTAGTTGCTCAGCCAGAGGAAATTTTCAAAGGGGCAATTCTTACAAGGTAATTATTTATTTACTAGGTAAACCTCTATATACCAAATAAAACCTCACTAGTTGCATGTTCAGTAATTTAAATTATTCTCAAGACCTACTTATTTTTTCTTAGTAGGAAGGAAAAGCCAGTTTATTCACAGGATGTTATGATCAACCTGCTTAACTTCCATCATTGGCTAAAAAAAACCTTCCACCTTCCAAAATGTAGCTTGATATACATATTTTCACTTTTTCAAATTTCTATAAATTTTTTTTCAAATTTTAATCAGTCCATTTCAACTTCTTTTATACAAATACTTATTAGTACTTAGCTGATGAGTAGATACTGTCCCCAACATTGGTCAGCATTTCACAGTATCTCACTGCTGCCGGGGGGGGGGGGGGGGGGGGGGGGGGGGGGGAATCAATTTTCTGTTGCGCTGAAAACAAAACAGCAAAAGAATTCTGTAAAACATTATGTGTAGTTACTCAAAAGCTATAGCTACTTAGTATAATCACTTACTGCTCTCCAGTTCATCAATGTTTCTCTGAGCGCGATTCAGAATGGCAGATCAGCATTCACCTGCCATCTAGGTAAACTCCCTGTCATACTTGTCCTTCTTATGCTGGGATTGTCATAATTAATCTGTATTTTACCAATGTATGTGGTTAACGATGTTGGTATCAAGGATTTTAGAGGCTTCCAGATTGCCAGTAATCTTGCAGAATATGTAATTAGCATAATTCATCTATGGATCCCACATTACAATAAAAGTAACATATTTATAATTCACAGTAGCATAACATATGATATGATGAGAATGCAGCAACAGTGAGGTCAGTGAAAAGACATTTCAACTTTGTAAATGATA
The DNA here is from genome assembly GCF_901765095.1 of Microcaecilia unicolor. NCBI lineage: Eukaryota > Metazoa > Chordata > Amphibia > Gymnophiona > Siphonopidae > Microcaecilia > Microcaecilia unicolor. The sequence continues at coordinate 423,770,369 of NC_044031.1, forward strand.
TTCATAAGAGAGAAGCAATTTGGTAATGACTTACACTGCGGATGATTTTCAGCTCATGAAGTTCAGAGATTTATTTTGCTTCATACTGGTATTTTTATCCCAGATTTATGGTCAGAAACAATATCCTTTCTAAAAAAAAATGCAGGTTTAATTTGTAAAGTTGTATAAGACTACTAGAAATGTCATTACAGGAACTCACCTGGAGCAGTAATAGGGCTTCATAAAGAAAAACAAGCTGAATAATGCAAGAAAATCAGCAGGAACTTTAATGTTTATAAAGTTGTGAAGGAAACCTTGATTGATCATTAGTGCACATTATTTTTCCTCATTTAAATGACATTAGTAACTTACATTTTATTTTTATGTCACTCCATAAATTTAGATGGAAACACTTTCTCGTAGGCCAAGTAAGACTCATTATTAAAATATTGAGTTATATCAGGTTTACTCTAATTCTGTTAATCGAGTATAAAGTCAAATTAGGAAAGGGTTAATTTTGGATACATGTTCAGTTTCAACCTCTTATGAAAAAATATTTTTTAGCACATAACAACTTTTTACACTTGTTAATTCATAGATTACTGTGCACTATTTTTAAAGATGTATTAACAAACCAGCTGTATGCTAATGAATACACATCCCTAAGCCAAACCAGTAATGGGGATAGGTAGAACATTTTGGCTCTCTTTTACAAGCACTTTTTGGGTTTACTAGCTGCATAAACTGGTGCTTAAACATTTATCTTCCATAAATGTATGAGTCCACCACATTTTAAGAAGCCTGGGATATACATATATTAGACTCAAATACATGCAAAGGGCAAAGGGGGCAAGGTCTGATCACATTTTGGATGGGACAAAAGCATGGCAAGTTCAGACATTTAGGGGGAGATTTATGGCACCTAAAAAATCCACACGGAAAACATTTTTGACTAAGCATATTCTATAAGCAGAGCCTAGATTTAGGCAGAGTATATAGAATACACTTAGTCAATATCCCAGTGCCTAAAACTATGTACCTCCATTTACACCAACAAGAACATGGCATAAATCTTGTTGTGTAGATTTAGGTGCAAAGGGCCATATTCTATAACTATGCGGGTAAATTTCAGAATGCTCATGGAATGCTTATTTTCCTGCCCATAACCATGCCCTTTTTTGTCTGCACATGTTAGATATTAGGCACAGTGTATTACAGAATACCTTAGTGAGTTGTGCGTGTAAATTCTAATTATTGCCAATTAGTGCTCATTATTGCTTGTCAAGTGCTGTTATCAATGCTAATTAGTTTGTTGAGCCAATTAAATTATGCACGGTGTTATAGAATTCACCTGGATTTCGGCACTGATCTCTAGGTGCGCTATATAGAATTTGGTGGTTAGTCCACATTTCAGAAGTGAACTAAACATGGATGTCCTAAAACATCTACCTTGGGAGTTACACCTGCTCCCAAGCACATTTAGGATTTAGTGACCAGCTGTTATTGAGCAGCACTCCACTGAAGGGATTGGGGGGCTTTATCCCCTTAATCCCTCAGTGGGTTTTGGTCCCTCAAATGCCCAACTGGCAAGGTTAACAGGTCACTGTAACAACTTCCGGAACACAACCAGTTATATTTGTAATCATAAACGGTTATTTTGGTGATCTTAGAAACATAACCTGTTACTTATGGCTTTTCTAAAACTTTATATTCTGTCTGCCTAATATTCAGTGCAATTTAACTGGTTAGAACAGTTAATTTACACTGAACAGTTAATTTGCATTTAACCAGCTATCCACCGATATTCAGCGGGGCATAACTGGTTATTTACCGCTGAATATCCCTGGGTAGCGGATAGCCAGTTATACCACATGATATAACTGTCTTTCTGCCAATTTTTAAAGTGGGTTTAGCAGCCATATTTGGACATGTCAAACCCTGGAATATCTTTGGCTGATTGGAGGATAACTGGCTAAGTCTGAATATCGACTTAGCCGGTTATCTTTAAAACTGTCAAAAACAACCCAGAAAGTCAATGCCAATCACCGGAAACGGCCCGGCATTGAATATCTGGGCTTAGCAAAGACTGCGAGAGTTAACCAGTCTAGCTCCTGCATTCTGAATATTGGCCCCTGTATGCTTTGTTTTTAAAGTGATGTTTATGCTGCATGTACCTGGTGTATAAACATCCATTCCCCTGTATTTTAGAACAGGCTTTATGTCAGCAGATTCTGTTATCACATACAGATGAAAATTGAGATACACTGGCCTGTACACCTCAATTCCTACTTCTATGACCTAGACAAAATGGAGCTGTACCTCTCCATAATTTGAATAAATGGTCAGTTCTATGAAATGTGAAGGCATTTATACAGGTATTTATGACCAAATAAAATTCTGAACTATTTATTAAGGCCATTCTGTGGCACATTTGCCATTTTAACAGAATTTGACACTTCTGTATTAAAAAATAGTCTTCAGGTGTGCACATCAATGAGAAATTAGTTGTCCAAATGAACTATTCTGCATGATGTGTTTTATTTATTTATTTATTTATTTATTGACATTTTTTTTTATCCCAAGATGTGCTCAGGTTGAATATGGCTTACATAAAAATTGGAAGTTCGGTATTACAATGGAACATATATTAACATTCATGGAATACAACAGGCAAATACAATTTGATCTCTTGCTGTATTGGGCTTTGTTAGAAATATGTTTCTATAGCACAGATTGAATTATGATGTAATAAGAAACATAAGCAGTTACTTAAGTATAGTCCTGTTAGCATAAAATCCACTCAACTGTGCAAATTCAGGGAATTATTTGTTCTCAGAATTTTGTATTACCATAGGATCTTTCATTAGAAGGAGAAGATTACGTTCTTCATTTTGGCTGCCTATGGAAAGAATTAAGGAAGGCTATGGTGCTGCATCCCTGTGGCCATTTGTAATGGCCTAATGGCCAGGGTTCTAGTCTGGGCTTATTTGGGGGGAGATAGGCAGGTGCACGAGGCTAGTGTCAGGAGATAGGGAGTAGTGGGAAGGAGAAGTAGGGGGTGGGGGAACAGTTAGAAATGGGTACAGGTTTGTTTACTTTTAATGTTGTTTGTAACAGGGGCGTATCTGGAATCCGGCGGTAGGGGGGGCAGAGCCAGAGAGGGGGGGGCACATTTTTGCCTGCCTGCCTCTCTCCCCCCCCGCCGCCGCCACTGCCACTCTCCACCCCCCCCCCCCCCCCCCGCCGTCAACCCTCCCCCGCTGCTTACCTTTGCTGGCGGGGGGCCCCAACCCCCGCCAGCCGAGGTCCGACCCGCAGTCTTCATATTTCGTCTTCCTCCGACTCCTCCGTGGCCATGCTGTAAGTAACGCTGCTGATTCGTTGAATCCAGTTCGGAGACTGACATTGCAGCATGTTGTATGCGCGTACAACGTGCTGCGATGTCAGACTCTGAACTGGATTCAACGAATCAGCAGCGTTACTTACAGCATGGCCACGGAGGAGTCGGAGGAAGACGAAATATGAAGACTGCGGGTCGGACCTCGGCTGGGGGGGGTTGGGGCCCCCCACCAGCAAAAGTAAGCAGCGGGGAGGGTTGACGGTGGGGAGGGGGGCCAGGGCGAAATCTGCGGGGGCCCAGGCCCCTGTGGCCCCATGCAGATACGCCCCTGGTTTGTAATATGAAAGAGGGCTGCTGGTTGGAGGCAGAGGGTGCTTATAGAGGTAGAGGAGGGATGGGGGAATTGAGAGTTGAGATTTGGGATTTGAGGTACTCTCAGGCCATCCCCACTCAGCCAGAGTACTTCCTTTTTTCCTTCCTCCTGCCTATAATAATTACAGAATAAATATTCAGACAGCAGTGGTCTGCATCTTTTTGGCCATTGCTGGCATTATACACAGATACACAATGTTGGCCATGTCTGAGCAACGGCATTAATTTGCAGCTGTGCAGCTGGCTATCATGTATCTGAAAATGAAAATATGTAAAATAGCTTTATTTTAGAGGTAGAAAAAATATGCTCTTAACTATTCTCTGAGTGAAAAAATATTTCCTCATATTTGTTTTAAAAGTATTTCCATGCTGTTTGTGCTTTTCTTTGTCTTCCTCTTGAATATATTCCCTATACAAAAGGCCCTTTTTTAGGATAAAGTTAGGGAGATTGCTTCCCCTATGTTGCTTTTCCAAGGCAAACTTTAAGGAAAGGTCATCACGCTGATCCTTTCCAAATGAAGGGAAATGATTAAGGACCTCATCTGGTATCCAGGGCATTACTGTCCACTGTTTTACATTCCCCAAGGACTTCTGGCACACTCCTTTAAGGTGTTTACAAATGGCCTTTTCCTTCCTAGTCTGTCCCGGGGGTCCAATGGCCTGCACATCTGAAAAAGGAAAAATATCCCCTACATTCTCAGTCTCTTCCTCAGGGTCATTTGACTTTTGTGTTTGAGAGTGAGTGGTTACACAAACCTCCCTTACAAGATGTATTCTTTAAACCTCCTCTAATCACATCCTAATACACAGTCATAAGGCATGCGAGGTAATATAGTTATGTTTAACCTACCCACATGCTCCTGCCAGCCGACCTGTAGTCTCTGAAGGGACATAGAATAATGGCTCCATGAATAGGGCATATGGAAATACTGCCTTGATGTTAGTCTCCTCTCTCCTTAGTCATTTCTCTAATCTGTTGCTAGAGTTTCCTCCTGTTCTGACCTGGTTTTACAGCCTGCCTCACTGACACAGCACTAACACAGACTACTCAACAATTACTGTGGATTCTTTTGGATTCGTATTAGATAAATGAGACTTTTATTAGAGGTTTAAATGGAGATCGTATGTCATTATTGTCTAAGATACACAATGATTAAAATATATACACAATGATTAGGCTACATAGCTAAGGAGAAATAATAATACCTGTTTATAGTTGAAAAGAAACAATCATTACATCACTGGTCATTAATTACTACTTTCAGGCTTCCATATCAGAGAAGCTAGGAGTCTCTTGACCAGTAGAATAAAGAAAAATAATATACATACATCACTGGTCACCACATCACCCAGGCTTTTTACATCAGCTCAGAGAAGCCCTTTTTTCAGCAAAGTCGGAGTCTCATGACCAGGAACGGTGTTTCTATGCGATGCGTCCATCCATAGATGAGCTTCCGGCGTCACTGTTCAGATCTCCCCTTTTTATTAGGCTTAGAACTCATTTTCAGAGTTGAGGCAAATTACAGAATGCTTGAGAATTTCTCTGTTTAGGTAAACAAGCCATAATGTGGGAATGTGATCACATGTTTCTCTGACCAGGTGGCCAGTCTGAACTCGAAACAGGCTCCACCCCCCCTTCACATACCAAAATAATTAGAGCTGTGTCTTATTTTCTTACACATCCCAAAAAAATTTCACACAAACAGAATAAACAATCATTTTAATGAGAGAGAGTGCACTGTCGGTCACTCAGAGTTGGAAAGCAATCTATAAAATCCTTCCATTACACCTCCCTATCATGGACTGATTTGTTCCAGAATATAACATGGCTCTGACAGGAAAGTCTTCAAGGGTTACTTCTTTCATAAAACCCTATTCTTTATTCCCTATCAGTGTCTTTCTCTCCCACTAAGCATATTTTTTTCCTAAGCAATTCACTTAATGTGTCCTATTTTCCACACCTATAACATTGCATAGAGCTTTTTAGAACATATCCATCTCCCCTTATTCCCTGTCTTGCCAGTACAAAAGTTTCTTTCCCTGAGTTTCCCCCCATCAGACCTCTTTTCTTGTGCTACCCAGGAAGTTTGTGAGTCTGTTATAACCTGCTTAGAGGATTGTACTGAGGTTGTTTTACTAGCCAAAGCCTCAAAATAATGTTCAGCAACCCTTACTGCCTCTCCCAAGGTATTGACCCCTTATTTTAACAGCCAATCTCTGAGTTCTTAGAGGACAGCAAACATATATTGTTCCAGCACTATATCTGCCAATATATGACCCAATTTTTCCCCCTGGGGTTCTAGCCATTTTTGGGCCTCTTTTCCATTTGCAGCTTAGCAGTTCTAAACACTCTCTAGTAATGTTCTCTAGTAAATCCCAGTCTATCCTTTATAGACAATTTCACCTAGGTATAATACTGGGCTTGTTCTATATACTGCCAGGCTTTGTCCATAAGTCATGAAGCCAGCCTATAGGCCCATTGTGTTCAGGCCAATTCATTGCCTGAGCCAATCTTTAAAAGAAAACTGGTTCATCAGTCTCAGTCATTTTTGTACACCATTCCTGGTACACTAGAACCTGCCACAGGTAAGTTACCAGCTGCTCTTTGGGTTTCTTCTGCAGGACGTAGTTCCTCCTGTTCTAGGGTTACCATATGGCTCCAGAAAAAGGAGGACACATTGATCCAGTTCGGATTTTGCTTCCAATGGAAGCAAAACCCAGACTGGTTCAATCTGTCCTCCTTTTTCTGGAACCATATGGTAACCCTATCTTGTTCTCTGATTTTGTTCAGAATATTGGCTTGAACAATCATTAACTCCACAAAGGATCGCTGTTGTTCCTGCATTACATCCAGGCTCCTTTGTCAGAGTATCTGGCTCTCCTCCTGTTGTTTCTAGAACATTTCAGACATCAATCATAAAACATCCTTCGTCTTCATCTTGCTCGAAGATCTTGAGGACAAAACAAACAAAAGATAACACCAAGTGAAGCTCCTTTAAACAAAACCTCTCTATGTACCCTTGAATCACTGCAAATATTCTCTTCACAAATCACCCTGTATCCACAAACGGCCTTTTACAGGTTCCAGTCACCTAGGGTATACTTACCTGAAAAACCTTAAACACCTTGGTCAGGGTTGAGGCTTCAGTTAATATCTAGCAGAGCATCCAGCATGGAGGTCACATGATCTGACTTCTGACACCAATATGTGGTCAGTCCTCCAGCACTGGCTTATCTATCTATCTATACTGGCACATCATCCAGTAGGATGTGATATATCTTCTGATAGTACCACCTCATAAGAATAGCCATACTGGCAGTGGTGTAGAAAGGGGGGGGGGGCGGTGGGGCGGTCCGCCCCGGGTGCACCCCACTGGGGAGGTGTCCGCTCCGTTGGTTCCTTGCTCCCTCTGCCCCGGAACAGGTTACTTCCTGTTCTGGGGCAGAGAGAGCAAGGAACCAACGGAGCAGACGCAGCTCCCAGCAACGTGGACTCGGGGGTGGATCGGCCCTCCCGCCCACCTCTCGCTTTTAAATCAATTAAAAATGCGCTCCAGGGGGGGGAGGGTGCGCTCCGGAGGGGGGGTGCGCACCGAGGGGGGGGTGCCGTGCTGCACCTGGGGGGGTGCGCAGCGGTGACCTGCCCCGGGTGTCAGCCGCCCTCGCTACGGCACTGCATACTGGGTCCATCTAGCCTAGTATCATGTTTCCAACAGTGGCCAATCCAGGTCACTAGTACTTGGCAAAAACCCAAATAGTAGCAAGATTCCACGCTACCTGTCCCAGGGCAAGCAGTGGCTTCCCCTTGTCTACCTCAATAGCAGACTATGGACTTTTCCTCCAAGAACATATCCAAAAAAAATTTTAATCCAGATATGCTAGTCGCTGTTACCACATCTTCTGACAATGAGTTCTAGAACTTAGCTATTTGTTGAATGAAAAAAATATTTCTTCCTATTTATTTTAAAAATATTTCCATGTAACTTCATTGAGTGTCCCCTTTTTTTGTACTTTTTGAAAGAGTTAAAAATTGATTCACTTTTACCCATTCTACACCACTCAGGAAAAATTGATTCCCTTCTTCTTGTTCTACACCACTCAGGATTTTGTAAACCTCAATCATTTCCCCCTCAGTCATCTCTTTTTCAAGCTGAAGAGCCCTAACCTTTTTAGTCTTTCTTCATATGATAGGAGTTCCATCCCTTTTATCATTTGGGCCACTCTTCTTTGAACTTTTTCTAATTCAACAATATCTTTCTTGAGATACGGTGACCAGAACTGAATGCAGTTCTCAAGATGAGATCGCACCATGGAGCGATACAGAGGCATTATAATATGTTTGGTCTTATTTACCATCCCTTTCCTAATAATTCCTAGCATCCTGTTTGCTTTTTGGCTGCTGACACACACTGGGCAGAAGATTTCAGCATATTGGGTGCTGACTTCCAAGGTGGACCCTAGCATCAGGTAACTATGATTTGGATTCTTCTTCCCAATGTGCATCACTTTTCATTTGTCCACATTATTTATTTATTTATTTACAGCATTTATATCCCACATTTTCCCACCCACGGGCAGGCCCAATGTGGCTCACAATAAATTACAAAAGCATACATTAAATCTTCATCAATCAATGGCAATGTAGGGAAAGGGACAAGTGAATAATAGCAGAGGTGGAAAAATAAGGATAGAAATAGAGTTCAATAGGTAGAGGGCGGGGCGGGTCAAGAGTGTAGGCCTTTCCAAATAAGTAGGTCTTAAGGTATCCTTTGCAGGCTGGATGGTCAGAGATAACTTTCACAAATTTAGGTAGGCCATTCCACAGTTGTGCGCTAATATAGGAAAAGGTGGAGGCATAAGTGGTTTTGTACTTGAGGCCACAGTAGATTGGGTAATGCAGATTTAGGTACAAACGAGCTGAGCTATGAGAGTTTCGAGGTGGTAAGCTGACGAGGGCATCCATGTACGCAGGGGCTTCACCGTAGAGAATTTTATGCACCAAAGGGCAAATTTTAAACGTTATTCGGTCCATTACAGGGAGCCAATGCAGTTTCTCCCGCAAGGTCCTTGAGCTTTCAAACTTCGATTTACCATAAATGAGCCTAGCAGCTGTGTTCTGGGCAGTTTATAATTTTTTCAGGAGCATGTCTTTGCACCCTGCATAAATCCCATTACAGTAATCAAGGCGGCTAAGGACTAAAGACTGAGTTAAACCTCGAAATACTTCCCTAGGGAAGTAAGGTTTTATGCGTTTTAGCTTCCAAAGTGAGAACATTTGTCTGGTGGTAGAGTTTGTTTGCAGCTCCAAAGTTAAGTGTCTGTTGACAAGTACACCTAATATTTTTAGAGACTCAGAGATCGGCAAGACATTAGATTTCATCTGCTATTTTGATGTCCAAACTTCCAATTTCCAAAGGTCTTCCTGCAATTTTTCACGGTCTGCATGTGTTTTAAAAACTTTGAATATCTTTGTGTCATCTACAAATTTAATCACCTCACTCATCATTCTGATTTCTAGATCATTTATAAATATGTTAAATAGCACTGGTCCCAGTACAGATCCCTGTGGCACTCCACTGTTCACCCTCATCTATTGAGAGAAATGACCATTTAACCCTACCCCTCTGTTTTCTGTCCAATAACCAATTCCTAACCCACATCAGAACCTTGCCTCCTCCTATCCCTTGACTCTTTAATTTTCTCAGGTGTCCCATAAGGAACTTTGTCAAAAAACATTTTAAAAATCTAGATACATTACATCAACTTGCTCATCATTATCCACATGTGTATTCATGCCTTCAAAGAAATAAAGCAAATTGGTGAGGCAAGAATTTCCTATCTGTGACAGGGAAACAAACCGTATTGCTTGATTTCTTGTTCATTAATAAAGCTTTTCCTTTGACTTTACACTACAAACTGCCTGTGTCTGTGAGGTCTTGTAGCCAACTTCAAGTCACACTATCGCATGCGTTAAGCCCATTTTTTAAATACTTTTTTACATAGAAACATAGAAAAATGATGGCAGGAGCAGTGGTGATGGCTGTTTTGCCATGCACTAAGGCCCTGTGACATGCACAGCGGGTAAAAATAGCCAAAAAAGAAATGGCCATGTGGTAAATTTGCACTTGCTGCATAGCCCTTTTTTTTTGGGGGGGGGGGCACTTTACACCACCTACTGAGGTGGGAGTAAGGGCTCCCATGCTAACCCAGCGGTAGCCCCCTGCAGAAATATTTTTTCAAATATTTCCACTAGCACCAGAAATGCCATACATTGAGGGTGGAACTACCATTGGTGCCCATGTTGGGCCATTGGTAGTTCTGGATTGCCACATGGCAAGCCTGCAGTGGGCTTACCACTGCTTAGTAAAAGGGCCTTAAGAGTATAATGCAAGATCTGCCTTGGGGGTCAGAAATCAAGAAAAAGATGTAGGTGTTCTTGCAGATAACATGCTGAAATCTTCTGCTCGATGTGCGGCAGTGGCTAAAAAAGCAAACCGGAGGCTAGGAATTATTAGGAAAGGGATGGTGAAAATATTATAATGCCTCTGTAGTGCTCCATGGTGCAACCTCACCTTGAGTATTGCATTCAGTTCTGGTCGCTGTATCTCAAAAAAGATAGCATAATTAGAAAAGATTCAAAGAAGAGCAACCAAAATGATAAAGGGGATGGAACTCCTCTCATATGAGTAAAGGCTAAAGAGGTTAGGGCTCTTCAGCTTGGAAAACAGACGGCTAAGGGGAGATATAATTGAGGTCTACAAAATCCTGAATGGTGTAGAATGAGTAGATTTTTTAATTGTTCCAAAAATATAAAGACTAGGGGACACTCAAGGAAGTTACATGTAAATACTTATAAAACAAATGTGGGGGGGGGGGGGGGGACATATTTATTCACTCAATGAATAGTTAAGCTCTGGAACGTTTTTCCAGAGGGTGTAGTAAACAGTGGTTAGCGTATCTGGGTTTAAAAAAGGTTTGGAGAAGTTCCTGGGTTTGGTAGCATGGAATGTTGCCACGATATGGGTTTCTGCCAGGTATTTGGAAACAGGATACTGGGCTAGATGGATCATTGGTCTGACCCAGTATGGCTACTCTTATGTTCAAGTTTTTCTAGGTCCTCATTGCCTATTGCAGATTTTAATAAAAGGGCCCCTACGAAACTTGACTCTATGATCTTTAGGATGACACAGGGGAAAACAGACATTTTTTTTCTTCTTTTTTTCTCTCTCATTTTTTTTTTTTTGCAAATCCTCTGAAGCAGCAGTTAACCTACAAATAAGCTTCCATTAAGGGCTCTTTTACTAAAGCATAGGGCGTGCTAGCGGACACTGGCGTGCGCTAAGTGCTAAAAAGACCATTATAGACCTATGGGTTTTTGGAAGTTAGCACGTGCTAAGGTTTACTAAAAAGGGACCCTTAATAAATCAAATAAAAACACTGTCTGAGACAGGAAGCTGAGACACACAGAATCTTGTTCTGCAAAAGGAAAGTAACTACAAAGATTTTATGGTGCAGTCTTCCATTTTTAGTAGCCTTTAAAATTAATGAACTTGTAGAATTCTTTTTCAATATTTCTTTCACTGTGGATACATCAATCCTGTATGAAAATTTTCCCAAGCTAACAATTTAATAAACTCATGAAAACATCATTCTTAGGTGTGTTATTCAGCAGCATGTTTTATACCTCCTTTTATTTTCATTAAAGCAGGCTCTAATCTCTAAACTCTTTTCAACTGCGGTACACTAAATCTTCATTTCAAGGATATATAGATTCATATTAGAGAGTCATGGAACCATTATATTTTTCCTTGAAGTCCTGAACTCCAGTTTTGTTCTCCCTAGACGTGGTTGAAAAAAGGAAATATAGTTGGAAATGACTACTCTATCTATATGTCAAAATTGCTTTAGGCTTTGAATTTCTTATTGCTATTCATGGGTTTCCCATCATAGAGTACTGAGCAACGTAAACAAAAGACTCCGTTCACTTGAAATATTTCTTGATCTGAAAAGTGCAAACAGTGGAAGATAGTTTTGATAATTTTATTCTGCAAAATCCAAATATCAAAAAGCATAAAAATAGATTTTCCTCCTAAAAAAAGAGCAAGTTACAGAACATCTTATAAATTTGGGTGCCCAAATAGAAGGTATGACCTACACAAACACTTCATATATGCCTCAAATAACTGTTTTGAATGAGGAAAACTGGCATTTTAGTTCTTTTACGATCAACTACCTGAGCATTTATTTTCAGATTCCCGTTCTTTTCATTCAGTTCATTAATGACAATGAGGGTAGAGATTTTGGACTCTAAAGTAGAGTTTTCCATCCATTTTTAATAAATCTTGCTTAAAATTTGCTGTGAAGAATCAGCAATATAGGAAATGGCACTCCAAATTATTAAGGGACCCTTTTACTAAGCAACATGGAGGGGCATAATCGAACGGGGCCGGCCAAATCTTAACATTTGGGCCGGCATTAGAAATGGCCGGCGTTAGAGATTGCCACCATTGGTTTCTGCCGATAATGGAAACTAATGGCGGCCATCTCAAACCTGGCCAAATCCAAGCCATTTGGTCGTGGGAGGAGCCAGCATTTATAGTGTAGTGGTCCCCCTCACATGCCAGGACACCAACCGGGCAGTCTAGGGGGCACTGCAGTGGAATTCACAAATTGCTCCCAGGTGCATTGCTCCCTTACCTTGGGTGCTAAGCCCCCCCAAAACCCCAAAACCCACTCCCACAACTGTACAACACTACCATAGCCCTTATGGGTGATGGGGGGCACCTACATGTGGGTACAGTGGGTTTCGGTTGGGTTTTGGAGGGCTCCCATTTACTACCACAAGTGTAACAGGTAGGGGGGATGAGCCTGGGTCCGCCTGCCTGAAGTCCACTGCAGTACCCACTAAAAACTGCTCCAAGGACCTGCATAGTGCTATGATGGAGCTGGGTATGACATTTGAGGCTGGCATAAAGGCTGGCACAAAAATGTTTATAATTATTTTGGGGTGGTAGGGGGTTGGTGACCACTGGGGGAGTAAGGGGAGGTGATCCTCAATTCCCTCCGGTGGTCATCTGGTCAGTTGGGCACTTTTTTGAGGTTTGGTCCTAAAAATAAATGGACTAAGTAAAGCTGGCCAAGTGCTCGTCGGAGCCAACCTTTTTTTTTCCATTATTGGCCGAAGCCGGCCATCTCGTAACCACACCCCCGTCCCACCTTCGGTACCCTGCCAACACGCCCCCTTGAATGTTGGCCGGCCCTGCGACGGAAAGCAGTTGAAGCCGGCCAAAATCAGCTTTCAATTATACCGATTTGGCTGGGTTTAGGAGATGGCTGGCCTTCTCCTTCGAAAATAAGCAGGATAGGTGCCTACACACGCCCAATGCACGCCAGTTTTGAACTACTGCGTGGCTCGGGCAGTAAATTCATTTTTTGCATGTGTCCACTATGCATGCCAGAAAATATATTTTATTTTTCGGTGCACGGCGTAAACTGGGCAGTAATTGGCTCTAACGTGGGAATAAAGATTTAAGCACTAGGAATTTATTATATCAATTAAGACCAAATCTATCCAGACTTACCCCCGGATTCTATATAGCGCGCCTAGAGTTATGTGCTGTTCTGTGAATAAATCTAGGTGTATTCTATAAGTACGTACATAGATTAATTGTTTTAACAACATGTTAAGCATTGTTAACAGCTCTTAACAAGCAATGAGTACTAATTGGCAAAAATTAGAATTTACATGCATACATTGATAAGCGTATTCTGTAATGTACTGTGCCTACATTCTAACGATCTCAGGCAAAAATGGGGGGTGTTTAGGGGCATGAAAATGGACATTTCATGGGCACTCCAAAGTCTATGAGAGTTGTTATAAAATACAGGCCAGTGAACGTAAATCTATGCACAGGGATTTACACCAGTTTTTCATTTGTGTAAATGGACGTGTGTAGATTTAGTCACATGAACTACACCTAAGTCTATTCTACATACCTCGCACATTTAGAATACGCTTAGGTGCAATTGCCTAACGTGTTAATTTTGGCACCGTATATAGAATCGGGCCCTTAGGGTCCCTTTTATGAAGGCGAGATAGAGCGCACCAAAATAGCACTACCGCCGGGTGCTCCCAGGCTCCCAGCTGTAGTTCTAATTTTGGTGCATGCCATTTCCCATGGTAGAAAATCATTTTCTATTTTCTACTATGGGAGTGTTCCCAGTAGTAATCTGCAGCATGACCACATTGGTGCGGGCTGCCCGATTACCACTGGGTTCGCACGTGAACCCTTACCGCCTTCTAAATAGGAGGCGGTAATGGCTCACGCTGTAAATGGCCAGGTGATAATTTTGAACATAGCACCTGGCCATTATTGCCGTAAATGGAAATTCAACTTTTTGCAGCCATGAGGTGGCCAGAGCACACAGGAAAAACATGCACTACAGCTACCACTGGCCACCTGCTAGCTCACATACAGTGCACATTGGGTATCCAGTGTTAGAGTAAAATCACAGCACAGATATTTACTTATATTGGCCTGCACAATGTACCAGACTTTATAAATGGGTGGGATTGTCACAATCAGAAAACTGAATCTGTGTGTGTGTGTGTTCTTGTGCATGCACTCTTTGTTCTGTCAGGTGACACTGCAGCATAGCCAGTCACTTTTATGCACTCACAGTGCATGCCACATTTCAAGCAGTTTGACTCTCACATCTTTCTTAAATAAATTGGATCCGCAAGTCCATACATCAACTGGGCAAAACCATAACTGAATAAGATAGTCAGCTCTAGCTGTAGCTCTTCCTCTCCTGACACTCTATTGTAAATCAATGCCTTTTGATTTTTCATACTTCTTAGAAATACATCTAATAGAGCTAATATGGATTTTTAAAAAGTTTTTTATCTGAGTAAGAGAGCCAAAAACATTATTCAGCAATCACAGAATGCATATGAATCGTGCTGTACTTGAAAATCATACTACTCCCAGGATGGACACGTCTTATTATTAAGTCAGTCTAATATCATCCGGATGAATTTCTTTTGCTTCTTCTCTAGGTCTCCCAAGTTCTGAAGTTTGTGTTTTCTCTGTGAATATTAAGTAGATGATCTAGTCAATTTGTAGCTGCCATCATCAGCATTTTTTTAAACACTGACTATGGCAGTCTTAAGATAGCTGGATATTCAGTGCCACTGTCTGGATAGTGGCTGGTGTTGAATAGCCAGTTGAAGTGCACAGCACTGGAACTTATCTGGATAGAGGCAAAATTCAGTCTGCTATCTGGATAACTTGCCCAGATAGCTTAGGACAACCTTCTATTTGTCCTAAGTTATACAGACAGTAGACTGAATGTTGTCACTATCCTGATAAGTTCTGGGATTGCCTGCATAGTGTGAAATGATCTGTAAGGATATTCAGAGGTTTTCAAGGGCTCACACTTTCCATCACAAGTGTAGCAGTTGGAGTGCGATATGAGCCTGGGTCTCCTTCTCTACAGTACACTGAACCAACCACTAGGCTACTCCAGGGACCTGCTTGCTGCTCTAATAGGACTGGTCATAACATCTGAAGCTGTCCTAGAGGCTGATATGTACTGTTTCTTTCACATCTTCAATGTGGGGGTGGAAGGGGGTCAGTGACCACTGGGGGAGTAATGGGGGGGGGGGGTTATGCCTTAATTCCTCCAGTAGTCATTTAGGGCACCTTTTTGTGACTTAGTCATGACTGAAACAGGTCTAGACCAAAATGCCTGACTTTTAGCCCCAGACATTTTTGCTTTGTTCTTTTATGGCAGAAAAATGTCCAAGTTTGGGGAATGCCAAATCCCACCACTACCAACATCCCTTGTGATTTGGATGCACTACATATTAACAGCATAGAAAGCTATCTTAAAAATGTGGTTCGGAAATAGTGATTTGGACATTTTGGCAAGAAAAAAAATAAGTTCATCTGCCACTATATGTACAATCATTTTGTGTGCACTAAAATGTTTAGGCATCCAAATGCACTGGACACCCACTTACAAATGCCTTTATACTTAGTATTATAATAAAAGGATTGTGAAGTTGATATCATGCTCTACATATGGACCAATAACATGGCTGAAAAGGAAGTTGGTGTAGTATAGGAAGGTCAAGAATATTTGGCAATCCTGAGCAAAGACATTTGTGAGAAATTGCCTGTTTGTGAAAAGCAGAGATGTATATTGATTTTGAAACCAACTGAAAAGTACAATGAAGCAGATACAGAGAGGGAACATCACCTCTCACTTGGACTACTGCAACTTGCTTCTCACAGGTCTTCCACTCAGCCATCTCTCTCCTCTTCAATCTGTTCAAAATTCTGCTGCATGACTAATATTTCGCCAAAGTTGTTATGCCCATAACAGCCTTCTCCTGAAGTCACTTCACTGGCTCCCTATCCATTTCTGTATAAAATTCAAGCTCCTCTTACTGACCTATAAGTGCATTCACTCTGCAGCCCCTCACTACCTCGCCACCCTCATCTCTCCCTATACTCCTTCCCAGGAACTCCGTTCACTAGGCAAATCTCTCCTAATTGCACCCTTCTCCTCCATCGCTAACTCCAGACTCCGTTCCTTTTATCTCGCCGTACCTTATGCTTGGAATAGACTTCCTGAGCCGTTACATCAAGCTCCATCCCTGGCCGCCTTCAAATCCGGGCTAAAGGCCTACTTGTTTGATACTGCGTTTGACTCCTAACTTGTCACTTGCTTGTAACCTTTATCTTGTCTTCCTCTCTTCAATAGTCCCTTTCCCTATGTGTCCTATCTGTCTGTCCTACCCTTATCCCTTATTTGTACTGTCTGTCCTGATTTAGATTGTAAGATCTTTTGAGAAGGGACTGTCTTTTCTTCAATTGTGAAGCACTGCATACGACTGGTAGCGCTATAGAAACGATTTATAGTAGTAGTAGACAAGGGCAAAAAGCACATGAAAAAGGTAAAAAGGATTAAGTAAGGCAAAAGTTAAGAGTAGGCTGGGAAGATAGAAATATGCAGTGCATTTATTCTAGTGAAAAAGGTGCCGGTACTCAAATGCTAAGCCACTCTTCAGGGGTGGGGTTATCACTGAGAGACCCACTCCACAGCAGCCAGGCCCCCTGCAACCAGTCACAGAATCTATGATAAGACAGAATTGGTGTGTAGAGCCTGAGCTCTTTCATTAAAACATGGGGACCATTGGTCAATTTTTGCAGACAATGGAAAAGGTGCCGGTACTCAGTACCTCCAAGTACCCCCTCTAAAAAAGCCCTGGAAATATGAATAGTAACATTGAGTGACTACTTTTGTACAAATCATTCTCCATCACCAACTGCTACTCCACACAACAGGTAACAAAGACAAGGTACTCCTGGCTTAGGTATCTTTTATAGAAGATGTGAAAGAGTGAACCCATTTTTATTGACATAGGTGCATGCTGATGTTATAAAATATGTAGCTTGTGCCTATCTGTATTGTCAGCCAAGTAAATACCATTCCCTGCCCATAAGATCTGTTTTGGAAGGTTTGGAATTTCTCACATCATAGCCTAGTTATGCACATATTCTGCTGGATTCTCTATATCGAGCCTGAATTTCCGCATGGAAATCGAAGCGTATTCTAAAACAATGTGTGGAACTTAATTGGTTAACTAACTAATTAGCGCTGTCAATTGGATGTTAACAAGCAATTATCAGCACTAATTGGCATTAAGATTTACACAGAGAACTCGCTAAGCGTATTCTGTAATGTGGTATGTGTAAATTCTAAGTTGCATAGTTGAAAAGGGGGGCAGGGCCATGGGCGGGGCATGGACATTTCTAAAATCTATGTGCGTTATTATAGCCACTCTGTGCCTAATTTAGACATCAGGATTTACGCAAGTAAAATGTGGTGTAAATGGCCATGACTTAATTTGGTCACGTGGAGAGTCACTCGCAGCATTCTATATAATACATGGAAATTTAAGCCTATTCTATAAAATTTAGGCATTACAGATTATGCCTAGACGTATTTTTTTCCATGTGGAATTTTCAGGTGCCATATATATAATCTAGCCCATTACCCCACATTGGAAAATAGCATGAAATGTATAATCTTGAATATACATGCATACCTGTCATTTCTGTAGTCACACTTGCTATGTGAGATTTATTTTAAAAAAGTACTTCATAGGCTTCTTCTTTGAAATATACTTTTATATCTTTGCTTCTATGAGAAGCTTCTTTTATATATGTTTTACCTGCCCTTACATCTGAATTGCTAGTATTTATGCTTTTTTTTTTCTTCTTTTTTTGTTTTGTTTTGAAAAGACAATTCTGTAACAGGTCGCTAAAAATTAGGTACCTACTTTACGTGACTTGCAAACCTATTCTAGTGTAATCTGGCATTGGTTCACCTACATTTAATAGTGTGCATTTATGCCAGGTCTATGGCAGCGTAAATGTGACTACCTAACTACAACATTTAATCTGCAGAAATTACAGTTTTCTGTAAACTCAGGAGCCCTTTTACAAATGCAGCGGTAGGCTTTACATACTTGCAGCATGCACCAAAATGAGACTACTGCCAGGCTAGAGCACTCTCCTGGTGGTAATTTTGGATTTGGATTGTGCCCATACTGCTGAGAAAAATACATTTTTTTTATTTCCTACTGCGCAGTGTCTCTGGCATTAATTGGCAGGTGGTGAGCGCCGACCAGTCACTAAGCGTGTACCACATGAGCCCTTACTGCTAGATTAATGGGTGGCGTTAAGGGCTCAGGTCGTAAATACGCATGCGCTGGTTTCAATTTTACCACAGACCCTTTTCCCGGCCCATTGAAAAAAGCCCTTTTTCCCAGATACGGTAAAAATTGGCCCGGCGTGTGCCAAAAACGCACGCCCACACTACAGCAGGCCACTTTTTGCCATGGCTTAGTAAAAGGACTCCTCAGTGCGTAGATGTCATCCCAACTATGCCCCACCCTTTGAATGCCCCTTATATTTATATGCCAAATCCATATGCACACAAATTATAGAATACCGTTTTGCGAACTACGGACATTTACACACATTAAGTGTACATGTACATGTGTGGATGCAGTATTCTCTAAATTTAAGCATGCAAATGACACCTACATTTAGGGGTCCTTTTACTAAGGTGCACTAATAGATTTAGCATGCACTAAATGATAAGATGCCCATTATATTCCTATGGGTGTCTTATCATTTAGCGCATGCTAATCACTAGTGTGCACTAAATCTGTTAGCACACCTCAGTAAAAGGACCTCTTAGCAAACCTGTTACACAATTAGGAGGTTAGATTTGTTTTTCATTTTTTGAAATATGTTTTTTTTACTTTAATAACCTCATTCACCTCACTATTCAAGAATGAAGGCAGGTATTCCTTAAAACTGATGAAGGTGCACTGGATTTTAAGCAGATTTTCCCAAATTGTGGGGCCAGAGTGTGATGATTTGATGTGGATTCTCAAAAAATAATGCTTTCAATGACATATCTTTACCATATTTGATAGAATTTTCAAATTTCCCCAGCACACCTGAAAACAAAATGCTGAAATATGCTGAAAATCCACCTTATTTGAACGGAGTTTCAAATATTTTACATCTCTATGTTCAGGTCCCAATATCTTCATCTTGGGAAAGGTTCTTGCATTGGGAAATGTTGTAAAGAGAGCTGAACCACGGCATGCTAGAGGACTCGCTTAACATTACAGAAGCCATTATTTTCTCTAATTTGAATGTGTGCAAGCATCCCACTGTTATAAATTAGTGTTTCCCAATCCTTACCTGAAAGCACACCTATCCAATACACGTGAATACATATGACATTTATTTGCATATAAGAGACATTCAACGTATGCAAACCTATCTCATGCATATCCTTTGTTGCTATCCTGAAAACTAGATGTGTCTCCAGGAGAAGGTTGGGAACCACTGATATAAATAATCACAGGATAAAGATAAAACTGAATCAGCACTTAGAGTCCCCAATTCTTTACCTAAAAGAGTGCACAGCATGGACTGTTCAAAAAGCATATGTCTCTAAATTGGAGTTACCAGGTATACAATGTAATCATTTTCATTGCACTCTTTTATATTACAATGCATTTTTGCTTTTATTTTGAATTGCTGCTAAAATAACAAATAAATGCAAAATAAATGTGTCTAAAGTATTCCCTGTGTTGAATACCTTTTTCGAGTTCATATGCTTGATGGTTTTATTTTCTCTGTAAGTTATCAATTTCAGGTAAATTGGTTTGAAAAAAAAAATCTTTCTTACTTGCATTGTCCATCTTCATTTCATGACGTGTCCTGCATTGACTTCCTTCCCATTTGAATTGTAAATGTCCCTTATGTGCTCTGCCACAGTCATTTTTTTTCTAACAAGCCATATTTATTTGGAGCATCATAGCAGATCAATCTCACACAATCATGTGTTAGATTTCTTTCTTTGATACAGCTGAGATATTTCAAGTCTCATGAGAAGATGTCTGACCTTTCATCCCATCAATCATACAGTGTTGGACATATGAAAAAAACATTGTGACATGAGGTGAGACAATGTGGGCCACTTGGTAAGGGGGGTACCTATTAATATGCATAGGATACCCTCTGCACTGAAAATTAAACAGATAAGAAGCAAACACGGTGCATAGAGATACACCAACAAAGAGCACGGGATTTCTCCTGCCAAGGTGGAAGAAACTTCCTCTCAGGGAGAGTTCACTCTCAATTTTATTTTATTTTATTTTCATAGTGGCAAACAAAAGTCATTGTTTGATCGGAAAGAAAATTGTATGACTCCCAGGATGCACACATCTTCAGAAAAAGGGGAATTAAAAAAAAATCAATGATGACATCAGCAGCATTATTGGAAAAGAGCATAATAAAATCATGAATAAAGGTCTCCAAATTGTGGAATTTGGAGAAATTGGAAAGTTATTTGCATACTTCATCATCATATGCAATATGCCATGAAAATATGCCTTTTGAACAGTGTGTATCTTGTGAAAAATAAATGAACTCCATTTATGCAGGTTTTCATTATCAACTTATATTCCATTTATGGGAGATATGTCTCCATTCTACAGTTGTTCACCTTTCTGTACTACGTGGGGGATGTGCACAAAAGAATTGTTGGTTTATTTTTAGGTCATTTTCACACCCTTTCCAAATTTTCAGAGATTTTTTTCTGTTTATTTCATACATTTCTTTTAATAACACATTTCAATGGCTATGTTAATTCATAAACTAATATGCAGTGACATAGAGTGACATTTACAATAGGGGATTTAGTACATCTGCCAAACAACAAGAAGGGCTCAATGGTAATAAAAAGCACATCCACCTCTACAAAATAAGACAAGTATGGGCTCAGCAGCCTAGACAGAGTACTTCCCAAACTCATAAAGCAAGAGGAACTCAGTGGCCCTAACACCATACCTTTCACTCCAGCAAGAACACCAAGAGAATCTTTATGGGCCCAACCAAACACCTTCCACTGCAATGAAAAACAATAAGAGGAGTGTTGTGGCCTCAACATAACACTTTCTGCTCTAATGAAAAACAACAAGAGAGGCTAGGTGGCCCCAACATAACAGTTCCCACTCTCAATGGACATAGTGAGACTTGGTGACCCCCCAAAAAATACCTCCTACCTCCACACACAAAAAACCCCACTCCTCTCTGGATTCTATATATGACACCAAAATTTGGACACCCAAATTTGGGCAAACTCCTGAGTGCATGTACATGGCTAATGAGCTGTTAAATCATCAATAATTAGATGTTAACAACCCATTATTGATGCTAATTGGTTCACCCTCTCTTCCTATCCTAACCCCTCCACAAATTCCCCTGTCATTACATTAAAAAATTACACTAACAAGACTTATAACCCACAGTTACCATTCAGGTTCAAAGTAGCTAACAATAAGAGCAACTGGAGAGTAACTAGGAATAACATCAACAGAATGACAAAAGACTCCCACTAAATTGACATCAGATACCCTAAGGTCATTACAGGTCTAATCCATATTTTCTAAACAAAAAAGTTTTAAATAGTTTTCTAAAGCAAAGATAATTTCTGCCTCATCTCTTCACTCTTGTGCCCTGAACTTCCCTTATCACCTACCACCCTTCTTCTCCTCCTTTTCCCCATATGCCCTTCTTTCTTTCTTTCTTTCTTTCTTTGTAACTTGGCCTGACCCTGACCCCATCTTTCTTCTCCTCTTGAGACCCAAGGCTCTTGCCCAACCCATCCCCTTTTAACACCTTTTCCCTAATTCCTTCTCTCTTATCATTCTGTTACCCAATCCCACACCTTACTCACCTTTTTGGGCCCCACTTCCTCTATCCCTTCTCTTTTTTTTCTCTTTCACTTCTTGGTCCCTAAACTCCCCTTCTCTGCCTCCCACTTGACCATGCCAAAGAAGGCATTCCCTCCTATATCTATGACAATGATGATGATGGCCCACCCAACCTCTCTTTCTTCCTTTAGTGGTTGTGGAGATGATGTAGCAGTGGCAAGATCACCTAGGGTTGTCAATGTCCTATCCCCCGCCCAGTCCCAATGAATAACTGCAGTAAGGGCAACAGTACAGAATTCAGTGCCTGCAGGGTGGAGGAAATGCCTGTGATTGCACTCCTCAGTCTCCATTGAGCCACAATTCCCCAAAACACATATTTATTTGTTTAGATTTTGCTCATACCTTTTTCAGTAGTAGCTCAAGGTGAGTTGCATTCAGATACTCTGGATATTTCTCTGTCCCAGTAGGGCTCACAATTTAAGTTTTTATCTGAAGCAATGGAGGGTTAAGTGACTTGCCCAAGATCACAAGGAACAGCAATAGGATTTGAACTGGCCACCTCTGGATTGCAAGACCAGTGCTCTAACCACTAGTCTACTCCTCCACTCCTTACAGTATTAAAGCCAAACAAATTCTGCATCCACATAATCCCCCCCCCCTCCAAACGGGTGAGAATAAGGCTAAAAAAATCTCCCCCCAAAAAACTCACTGAATATATATAATGCTAACAGAATACCAGGCCCCAGTCCCATACATAGAATAAGTGAATACATGACCACAAACTAGGAGCAGAAATATATAGACAAAAATTAAACAGAAACCCAAAGAAGCCAGACCCTATATATAGTACAACACCAGAGAAATAGATATAGATGTATTTTCCCCTGTATCGTGCAAAATGTAAAGATAAGAAATGGCAGGGATGGTGTTAAGGGAGTGCAACAGAGCAATTGCCCTTGGACCTTACCAGAGAGGGCCTCAAGTCTACTCTAACCTAAAGAATAAACAGCCAGGTAGTGGCATTTGAGGTCTCCTCCCAAATTTCTGCCCTGTGCCCCAGCCATGTCTAACTTCAGCCCTGATAGGTGTACATTCCAAAAACTGACATTCTAATCACTAAATAGAAAACAATTATTATTATTTTTTTTTTAATTTTTATTGTCTGCTCATTTTATTTTCCTACTCATGTTGGTCCCAGTCTCTGGTATCTGTTTTCCTCTCTTAACTATGTTACCAGTGTATCCTGTCCATTTGACATTTCACTCTCTCCATGTCCATCATCCATCTTCCCTCTGCATTCTTAACCTCCCACCCTACATGTTTAGCATCTCTCCTCTGTGTCCCTGTCTCTATCATCTCCCTCCCATGTTTAGCATCTCCTCTTTTTGTATCCCTATTTTCAACTCATGTTCAATATTTCCCACCTCTGTTTCCCTATCCTCCTATCTAGCATCAACACTCTGTGCCCCTATTCCCTCCTTTCTAGCATTGCCCCTAGTTTCCCTTTGTCTCCTATTGTCCAGCATTGCACCCTGTTTCTCTACCCTTCCATATTCAGCATCATTCCTGTCTCACTATGTCCAGCATTGCTTTTCTTTGTCAATATCCCATACCTTTTCCCCGTGTTCAGTATTGCTCTCTTGTGTCCCTACCCCCTCCCCATATAACATTGCCTCTGTGTCCCTGTCCTTATGCGACACTCATGTCCAGGGCCTTCCCTCCTACCCAACCTCATGTCCATGTGTTTCCAGTGCTAGAACCTCTGGCTCTGCAGATGTTTACCATGAGCAGCAGGAGCAGCAGCAGTGACTGCAGCTGAAATATTGGAGGGTGAAGTGATCAGCATTTATATTAGCTGGTTTTCTGCCCTTTTGGCTGTTGGTCTCCATCAGTGCATCATTTGTGACCCTCTCTTCCATAGTTCTCCTTCCATTAGCCCTCCTCCATCATGATTCAGTGTCTCTCTTTTTCTCTTCCCTTCTTCTCCACCCCCTTCTGGGACCAGCATCTCACTTTCTCTTCTTCCCCACTTGTCCTCCTTACTGGTCCAGCATCTCTCCCTCCCTATATGGGTCCAGCATCTAACCCCTCTCTTCCTCAATCAATCATGATTTAATATTTCTCTCTTTCCTTCCCTCCCCTCATTCTAGGTTTCAGCATCTCTCCCTCCCTCCATGGGTCCAACATCTCTCTCATGCTTCCCTCCATCCCCCCTAGTACAGAATCTCTTTTACTCTCCCCCCACCTCCATGGTCTTGTATATTCATTTTCTATCCCAGGTCTCCCATTGTTTGGCATTTGTCCTATCCCCCCTGTGGATCCAGCACCCCCCCCCCCCCCCCCCCACCTTCCATGGGCCTTTAAAACTGCATTTATCATCATCGTTGTCATCAATTAACTAATGATATCTCTGGCTGGTCCCAGAGTCTACACTTTGCCATATCCCACCCATGCAGAAATAGGAAATTGAGTCTGAGGGGGAAGGGCACAAAAGAGGGAAGGCCCTGGGGCTGGCATGAGGCAGCATATATTAATCAATGCCACTGCTGATAACGGTAGGTATAAAGGACTGTAGTGGGTGGGCAGAAGAGTGACAGATGCTGGACCCATGGGGAAGAGGAGCTGGTTTCAGGGGCTGGTTAAGCATGGTTATGAATTATGCTTTAAAATGCAATTAATTGAACTGTTTTATTCAATATATTGAAAGAAAAAACCCTCAAATATCATGCAAGTTATGATATTACTTATTTTCATCAGGATGGTGCACCATGCCATGGAACAAAAGCTATAGCTACATCAGGAACAAATTCAACTATAGGAACCCTGACCAGGAAATAACCCTGATTTAAACATTAATTAATATGTATAGACAGTGGTAAAACAGATGGTGGCAATACACAATTTAACATCTGAAGCAGACGTGACACAACTGATCACAGCTACGTAGCCCCAGGAAATAACATCAGAATTCTGAGAAAACTGACAAGATCAATGCTTGAATACATACAGTCATCAAGAACAAAGGTTACCTTTGCAAATACTGACAGTCAACAGAAACGTTTCTGTAGACAATGCTGAAAGCAGCATATATAATATTTTTTATTAAAAATCACTAGGGATCTGCATTTGTTAGAAACAACTTCACTTGCATTTTATATTGTTTTTAATCACAAACAGCAGGAATAAACCCCCCTTCTTAGGATACTTACATTTCAGTATCTTCTCCAAGTATTAATAGCTATCAAATACCAGCGGGCCTTGAACCTGTGACCTTTGAGCTGGAAGACAGCTACTATACAGTAAAAGATATTCTGTCTATTAAAAATCTACTTTTGTCAGCCTATGCCATACGTAGCTTATCCTATATTTCTGGTTGTCATAGTTCCAGTTTCCTTACTGGCATTTTGCTTTCAATAAACCTTGTTTACCTTTTTGTGATGGATGCTTCTTGGAGGTCCAATGACATTTAGACTCACCTTCAGTAATCATAGTTTTTGTCTTGTTCTGATCTAGTATTCAAGCCTGAGGAATCCCTGCTATGTACTCTCTGATAGAATGAACTAACCATAGTTTAGGTAGTGAAAAACTGATGTGGAGGGGCAATTTCAAAAATACATATAAGTTAAAAATAAAAAAGACCAAAGCAAAATGTCCCACACAAAAAAATCTGATAACGAATAGAGATCAAAAGACATTTTTACGTGTTCCAAAATTGGACAAAAACTATGGTTTCTACTCCCTCTGGGGTGTACACTCTATTGACTATCTTTGTGTCATCTGCAAAAAGGCAAATTTTTCTTTCTAATCCTTCAGAAATGTCTCTCACAAATATATTACACAGAATCGGCCCCAGTACCAACCCCTGAGGCACTCCACTACTTATCTTCCTTTCCTTTGAGCAGATTCCATTTACCTCCACCCTCTGCTGTCGGTCAATGAGTTTCCAATCCAGTTCACCACTTTGGGTCCTAAGTTCAGCCCTCTCAGCTTATTCAGGAGGAACCGTATCGAAGGCTTTCCTGAAATCTAAATAGATTACACCTAGTGCATGTCTTTCATCCAGTTCTTTGGTCACCCAGTCAAAAAAATCAGTCAGATACATTTGGCAGGATTTTCCTTTGGTAAAGTAATTTGCATCAGATTCTGAAACCCGTTGGATTCTAGAAAGTTAATTATCTTTTCCTTCAGCAGCGACACCATTATTTTTCCTACCACAGAGATGAGGCTTACTGGCTTGTAGTTTCCCACTTCTTCCCTGTCCCCACTTTTGTGAAGACAGACCACATCCCAGAGTACTGATAAAATTGAAAAATGAACTTGCAGAGCTATTGTTAGTAATATGTGATTTATCTTTAAAATCAAGCAAGGTACCAGAAGATTTAAGGGTGGCCAATGTAATGTCAATTTATAAAAAGGGTTCCAGTGGTGATCCAAAAAATTATGACTGGTGAGCTTAATGTTGGTGCCTGGAAAAATGGTAGAAACTATTATAAAGAACAAAATTACACAGCATATATATAAGCATGGATTAATGAGACAAAGTCAACATAGATTTAGTGTAGGGAAATCTTGCCTCACCAATCTACTACATTTCTTTGCAGGGGTAAATAAACATGTGGATAAAGGTGAGCCGATCAATATTGAATATCTGGATTTTCAAAAGGCATTTGGCAAAGTATCTAATGAAAGACTCCTGAGGAAACTAGAAAGTCATAGATTAGGAGGTAATGTCGAATTGGTTTGATTACAAATTGGTTAAAAGGGGGAGCAGAACCCACAAGGTTGCGTAATGGCTGCTTGAACTTGCTGCTCTCCCTACCCACGCTGAATTTATGACAATAGAACCTTGATTTTTCTGCATTTTCTGGCACCTTTATATTGAGACACACAATATATATTCTGCTGGTAAGCAAAATACAATTGAAATTGCCTTTGGAGCCCAAGGGGGTGGGAAGCAACTGAAACAAAATCTCCCAACTCCGCTAAAGATGGCATCACTGCGGGAGCTGCAGGAGCTTCTTGATCCAATAATGGTGGAGTTAGGCACCATTAAATCCATGATACAAGATAGATCTCATAGTATAACAGTGCTACGACAAAAGATGGCAAACATAGCAGTACTCAATGCGAGTGCGGAGAGAGCTACTCAAGTAGAGGTGCGGGTCTCTGCGCTTGAGGACAATGCGCAGCAATGGCAGGCAGATCATGAGGCCCTTGTGATGCTATGTAAAGAATTTGATGGACAGTAATAATCACAGTCCCCATAATATCAGGAATTTATGGCTACCGGAGTTTGTTGAGGGAGTCAATCTGGTGTCTTTCATTGAGAAGTTTTACTGAAATTATTACAGCTCACCTTTCAATATTCCTTTGAAGTGGAACGGGCTCATCAGATTCCAATGTGACCCTTGGAACACGAGGCATGTGTGAAGCCTTTCATCTTAAAAGTGCTTCGATACACTCAAGTTCTGGATATCTTTGCTAGGGCAAAGGGTATGCCTAATATTCACTGCAATGAAGCAAGTATCTGAATTGTTCCGGATTTTGAGTGCCACCTACACAACTACAGGAGCAATCTTTGTCCATGTGACTGCAATTGAAGCAACTGGGTGCTCAATATGGTCTCTTCTATCCAGCTCTTATAACGGTTACCTACAGGAATTGTACTCACCAATTTGAGGATCCTAATGATCTCAAATCATTTTTTCAGAGAATGTCATTCTGCTCCCACTTGAAAGACTGGACTTTACTTGTATTGAGCATCATCTGTGTGTCAATCTATTGCATATTATATACAGTTTGATAGCTTCTCCCTATTCAAGTGTGTGTGTGTGTGTGTGTGTGTGTGTGTGTGTGTGTGTGTGTGTGTGTGTGTGTGAATATTTGTGGTTTGTGCCTGGATATGGGAACTGGGATTTTATATGAATGTTTCTTTTGGATACCTTTCATGCTGTGTGTAGTATGGATGTTTACATGTTGTAAAGTGGATCCTCTTTTCTCCTGGGTTGCAGCTCTTCCAAGAAAAAGCCAAACCAAAAAAAAACACACTCCTGTATGGCTCCCCTTTTCCCCAATAACAAATATAATGAAGCTTTTTATTGAATAGGAGGAACATCCCTCCTTCTCTCAATTGCTTCTCCAAAACAACAAATAATGCTACACCGGGCAGGCTTCAACCGCTGCTTTCTCTCCCGTTCCCCTGGAGAGTAGCAGGGAAAAGGAAAAAAAAAACCTCAGGCGCAATTCAGCCCTGGTTTCCAAACACAGTTAAATTTTAGCCAAGCTTCAAAACACAGCTCAGTTCAGCTAGGCTTTCAAAAAACACAGTTCAATTTTAGCCAAGCTTCCAAAAACACAGCTCAATTCAGCTAGGCTTTCAAAACACAGTTCAATTTTAGCCAAGCTTCAAAAAACACAGCTCAATTCAGCTAGGCTTTCAAAACACAGTTCAATTTTAGCCAAGCTTCAAAACACAGCTCAGTTCAGCTAGGCTTTCAAAACACAGTTCAATTTTAGCCCAGCTTCAAAACACAGCTCGGTCCAGCTAGGCTTTCAAAACACAGTTCAATTTTAGCCAAGCTTTAAAACACAGCTCAGATCAGCTAGGCTTTCAAAACACCGTTCAATTTTAGCCAAGCTTCAAAACACAGTAAGGGCTTTGCGCGGGCTCAAAGCCTAGGGTCCCACCCTCTTGGTCAGTCATACTCCTACCTGACCTCCTCCCGCTTGACCCGGCTTGGCCACGCTACTCTCTGGGCTTTCGCTGAGCCAGAGCTGAAAAGTCCATCGGCTCTTCTAGGGCGCTCTCCGGTTCAGTTAACTCCATAGGGCAAGGCCCACTCTCCTCCTCCCTCTCCTCAGGAGCCCAATCCATATTCTCTTCACCCCGCCCTTCTCCCGGCTGCTCACCCTTTCTTTCATTAAAGCTCTTTTGTGTCTCTTCTTTCTCCACCCACCTGTTCCACCACCTCTTCCCCCAGGTTGGAGAATCAGCCTTATTCCTTCCCCTGCGGCCCTCCTCTGGTGACTCAGGGGAATGCACATAGTTTCTCTTATCCCCAAGTTCCCTTTGGGCATGCTGGGAGTTGTAGTTCCTTATTTCTGGTTCTTTCTTGGGGATGCCCGCCTGTAACGGGGGTATTCTTGCTTAGCCCAGGGTTCCCCTGAGGCATGCGGGGAGTTGTAGTTTCTGGCTCTCCTCTTTTCTTTCTGTTCCCCAGAGCTGCCTACATACTCTTTACAATGTATATACGGGGGGGGGGGGGGTATTCTGAGACCACAGTGGATGCTTGGGAACAGGATGGCTGGTGAGAGGCGACAGGAGGTGGAGGGAGGGGGTGGGCCCCGTGTTATGTAGTTGATAATGCCCACAGTTTCTTCATAGAGAGGCTAAGTTGGGTATTGTTTGACTGTATGTTTGGAGTACGTGATATGGCTGCAAGCTTTCTGCATTGGGAAGGACTAGGGGAAATGTAAATGTGAGGTTTGGGCTGGAAATTTTCTATATTTGGAGATTCTGGCAAATTTGAAATTTTATTTGCTGAATGTTAATGGCCTTCACCATCCTATATAACATAAGAAAGTGCCTACTTATCTTTAAAAACAAATTGCGGATTTGTGTCTTTTGCAGGAAACACATTTAGACCACTACAAATCTGGTAAGCTGCAAGGTGGATGGGTTCAGATATGTTGCTTTATGGCAGTGGTGTCCAAGAAAAGGTGGGATGGCATTATTGATTAACCGCAGTGCTGGCATTTTGGTGGAGGAACAATGTGCTGATCTGAATGGCAGATGGTTGTATGTAAAACTTAAACAGGGACAGTCCTCTTTTGCTGTTGTTACCATTTATACGCCTAAGCAGTAGGGCTGTTCTGCTTTTTTTTTCAATCTTTAAAACGTCTACTGTTGGAAATTGTGGATCTTCCAGTAAATTTAGCTGTAGATTTCAACCAAGTGTTGGATCCTATTTTAGATAGGCATCCTTGTTTGAAATTGCATAAATTGATGCCTTCTCTTCAGTGGTTTCTTGATGAATGGGGATTGGTGGACATATGACATCTTCTTAACCCTCATGGAAAAGGTTTCATCTTTCTTTCCCAGGTCCACCAATCTCACTCACGAATAGATTATTTTCTGATATCTAAAAGATTGGTCCCTCAAGTGTTTGATGTTACTATTGATCCTGTGCTGATATCTGATCATGCAGGTATTTCTCTTATGATGGATGGTTTGGAGACCCCTCCTAATAAACCTCTTTTGTGCTTTCATAATGCTTTGCCTCAAAGTGATGATTTTGTGCAATATATGTCTCATATGTTTGAGGACTATTTTAAGTTTAATAAGCCTGAGGATACTTTTCTTGTTAATTGGTGGGATGCCTACAAGGCAACAATCAGAGGTGCTATTTTGAGCTACTCTACTAAATTAAATAAAAAGCGAAAGTTAGAGTTTAGTGGTCTTGAAACATCTATATCTACTTTGGAGAAACAGCTCATAGAAAAGTGGCCCCCGGAAATAGTGTCAGAGTTATGCAAGGTGAAATTTCAGTACAATTTACTCTTAAGTTAACAGTCTAGAGGAGAGCTTTTTCTGCAGCAGGCATCTTACTATAGTGCTAATAATAAGGTTGGGAAAATAATAGATGTGTATTCAAAGGGAAGGAGAATAGAGAGAACATTTCTGCAATTGTGGGGTCACTGCAGAGTGGTGAAAGCCAAGCTGGTGATGTCATCAGTGCTGAGCCCTTCTTAAGCTGGCTTCTTTGTGCACTCAGTATTCTGGCAATAATCCTTGATTGAGCTCAGGCCTGCCTGAGGCTCTAATGGTTCCATCTGCTGTTTCCTTGTCAGGCTGTGGCCTGAAGCATTGCTTCAGCTTTCTCCTTCTTGCTCTGTTCCAGTGAAGCCTGCTTCCAAGCCTTGAAGTCCTGAGAGCTCTGTTCCAGTGAAGCCTGCTTCCAAGCCTTGGAATCCTGAGAGTTTCTTGCCCTTCAGCTGAGTCTCCAGCCGTCCAAAGTAAATCCATGGTCGTTGGCTGCAGTGAGTATGCCTTGTGCTATATTTTGGATGAGAAGTATCCCTGCACGAGGTGGCTGAACTTGGAGCATGGAGGGATCCGCGTGGACTGTTCCTAGTTCCTGTTTGCTGCACTGTGCCTGTGTGTCTTTTCCCGTGAGAGCATTCAGCTCAGGCATTTCAGAAACTGTTATTGATTTGCATTCGGCTCAGGTGTTTCAGAGACTGCTTGTTTTCTTCTACAAAAGACTATTTTGAGTTCCTTTTCTTTGCTGCTGCTCATCTCCTGCTTCTGAGAGAGCTTGCTGTGGAGGTCCCATGGCTTACATAAGAGTCTTGATAGAATGAACCTTTATCTGACTGCCAGCAGTCTCGCCGCTTCCAGCTAAGTGCTTCTGGTTTCTGCTGACCGCCTGGGCAGGCCTATTGCTTAGACTCTTGTGCTCTTGTGTTTGCTTTTCTTGTACAGCTAGGCTGTCTTACTATTTGTCAATATTGTGTGCTTAAGGTTTTGTTTTGCTTTAGCTAGTGTTAGGATGTGCAGCTAGGCCGCTTATTGTCCTCTCTTCCCTTACATTATTGCTGAGCTGTTTGTTTGCCTTTTGCCTTGTGTTCTTTTGCTGCCATTAAAGCTACCTTAGTTCACCTCCACTTGCAATCCAGTTCAGTTCTTTGGGATACTCTTGGGACTTTGCCTACTCAGAGGTTGTTGAGTGATCCTCACTCAGCCGCCTCTGGACCAAGGGCTCACAAACGTCACATTGCCTCAATTAATACACATGGATTAATTAGGTTTCATTGCTGCTAGACATTCAGTGAATAATACTAAGCTTGGTATGCAGATAATGCACATTGCGAGTTCCATGGTTGAACCGGATTTCTCGGTATCTCTGGATGCCAAGAAGGCCTTTGACCAGGTTGAATGGAACTATATGGTGTGCATTTTGGAATGGTATGGAATACAACATAATTTTTGTGGCATGGTGCAGGCTCTTTATCATAGTCCCAGGGGGTGCGCTAGTGGGCTGAAAACAATATGCACACCTGATGCAGTTTCTCTTCCCATAATCATCAAGAATATTGATCTCCTATCAGGTTATTCTCTGAAATCTATGATAATACCCACGTACATAGATCTCAGACAGTGACCTCTACCAAACAACTCAAATAGGACTCAAGTAACCTGCTCTCGACTGGAGAAAAATGAAGTAAGCAGGATATGCCATCTCTAGAGATGCTCCAGCATGGCAAAAACATGTCATCCTCATCTGAAATTATGCTAGTTGAAATTCGTGCATTATGAGAACTTTCTTCCAAACACTTTGATACGACTTGCAAACTCAAAGCAGAAATTGCTGCAATTACCTCATCACTTTCAGCATTATAATAAGGTGGAAACTTTAGAGCAATGAGCAGACCAATCGGCACCTGCAATTGCTAAATCTGAAGAGGCCTCACTGAAGTGCTTCAAAAAATTGGAATTGGAAATCTAGGACCTATCAAACCAGTCCCAATACAGCAATATACGGATCATTGGTCTACAAGAAGCTATTGAAGGACCAAACCTTACCGAATTCCTGATGAAATGGCTCCAAGAACTTCTAAAAATCACTTTCAGCCCACCTCTAGAGTTTGAGTACATTCATTGCATTCCATCCTATCTGATGCAGGCCTAACTCATCCTCACCCTGTCATTGCAAAACTGCTACACTTCCAACATGCTTTGCAAATCCTAACTGCTCCTAGCTCAAGTTCTTCTCTTCAGCTAGATGGGTAAAAAATTCTCATTGTCCAGATTTAGAAAAAAAAAACCCTCCCAAAAGAGGAAATCATTTATTGAGCTCTGAGCTCAACTTAAATCCATCGGGGCTCACTTTGGATTACAATACCCTGCTATGACAACCCATACAAACTTTAACTATAGTCACATGGAATGTGAATGGTCTCAAACACCCTACCAAAATGAAAAAAAAGTATTTTCTCATCTTAAAAAGCTTAGATCACTTATAATCTTTTTATAAGAAACACATATTTCTAACCTACAAATATACCTATCCTTCATTTCATGGATATCACTATCTGTACACGCTCCGTCTTTGGTAAGGAAAAATGGAGTTTCCATACTCTTTTGTAAGGATATCCAAGTTAATATTATAGAGCAGTTTACTGACACAGAGGGATGATGGTTAATCCTTAAAGTGAAAATACTCTCTCAACAACTTATCTTAGTCAATATATATGCACTTAATGCAGATAAACCTGAGTTTTTCACACAGCTCTTTCAAAAACATGCTGATATGGAACCATTTCCTCTATGTATAGCAGGAGACACATCTATTGATTACTGGCTAGATAGGCATTCGACCACTATTTTAACACCTTCCAAAACAAATTGGGTTTAAGGTCTCTCATGGCTCAATTTAATCTAATTGACCCCTGGAGAAATTTTACCAAGATCAAAGAGATTTCACATTTTTTTCTGCCCCTCACCAATCCTTCTCCAGGATTGATTATTTTCTAATCTCTTCATCCAAGACCTCTTCCATTTCTAAATCCAAAATACACCCTATTGTTATATTAGATCATGCCCCTGTCATTCTTACTTGAACTCACTACCAGTCTCTCAGACTAGATCATTAACAGAAGAAGGCAAGTGGGAAGTCGACCATAGACTCCAGAAACAAAGACAACCTTGATACTTAAAGATTTATGGATAAAAAGACTCTACACTGCATTGTATTTTGGCCTATGGCTTGCTTCAGGAGTCTGTTGATAACAACTGGATGACAAAATCTCCAATGTAGTATCTTTTCAGTGCAAAAAAATACAAAAGAAAGGTCTTGAAAAAGACCATAGATAAAATATGGAAGTTCTGTGCTTCCTCTAATCACATGGCATAGGTCGAAACACAGTGCTGTGTTGAGTCTTTTTTATCTATAAATCTTCTCTAAAGTATAAAGGTTGTCCTTCTCGTTTCTGGAGTCAACGGTCGACTTCCCACTTTCTTCTGCTACTGCTTCCCATGGGATTTCAGAGTTACTAGTGGATATCTGCTGGGTGTTCCATCATTCACACATACTACCTCCTCCTTTGGAATGTTATGCTAACGTTAATGTTCGAAAATGGCATCTATAGACATCCGTATAGATGTTAATCTCTGTAAATGTCAAAAATGCCTACTACACAAATCACAATCAGGTTTCAGACCATGTTATAGCACTGAGACTGTCCTTACTACCCTAGTATCAAATCTCAGAAAATAAGTTAGAATAGTGTCTAAGATCTTAATAATGCAGTTCGATATGTCTAGCGTATTCGATGTAGTAGATCATAATATTCCACTAAACATATTAGACAACTTTGGCATATGTGGCACAGTCCACAAATGGTTTCAAGGATTCCTGAAATCAACATCTTACAAAGTAAAAATGAAAGGAACCTTGTCCTCTCCTTGGTCACCGGACTGTGGCATCCCTTAGGGCTCTCCACTATCGCCCATTCTGTTTCATGTAATGATGTCACAACTAGGTAACAGACTAGAAATAGCAGGATTCAAAACATTTATATATGCTGATGATGTTACCATATTCATAACCTTCCAAAAGAACATTCAAGACATCTTACAAAAGGCAAAACGTGGCTTAAGTTTGATGGAAACTGGGCCTCAGAATCCAAATTAAAGCTAAATAAAGAAAAAACTAAATTCATGGTCACTACCAACCTATTTGACCAAAATGACTACAACAGTTTCACAACTGACAACACTTCATTCGCCATTGACAATAATCTGAAAATTCTAGGTATAGTTATAGATAAACATTTAACTTTTGATACTCAAGTTTCCTCAGTAATCACAAAATCTTTCAGGTCTCTTTGGAAACTAAAAAGGACCAGACCCTATTTCTCATTAGAAATAGTCAGCCTATTAGTACAATCATTAACATTATCCCCATTTGATTATTGTAATGCCATATATGCTGGCTGTAAGGAGTACCTGTTGAAAAAAACTCCAAACAGCTCAAAACACTGAAGCCAGGTTCATGTACAAAATCTCTTGTTTTGAAAGTGCCTCCCCTTTATTAATCAAATTACACTGGCTTCCCATCAAAGTGAGAATAACCTTCAAATTATATACCTTTATCTTTCAAATCCTAAATGGCACAGCTCCAGACTATATGGCACCATTAATAAACTTACCTCAAAGAAACACTAAATATGAAGCAAGAAACTATCTCAGACTACATCTTCCAAATTGCAAAAACGTAATCTACAAAACTGTCCACTCTGCAGACTTCACTTACCTAGGAACCAAATGATGGAACTCCTTACCACTCAAAATAAGAAATATACCGGAATTTACTAGATTCCGCAAAATTCTCAAATCGTTCCTATTCAAACAAATCCTCACAAAGAACAAACATATCTCAAACTAATTATTACCTGAATTGGTTATTACTCTATTTACCATTAACTTTCTCTTTGCTCCATGTATAATTTCTCATTCATAATAGATTTTCTAAATGTTAAACATCTATAGCTATCCTAGTATGTTTATGATACCGTATTGTAAAATTGGATTCTCACAACAAATTACTTTCTTATGCATTATTCTTTGTTATATATCCTATACTGTTTATTGTAAGCCACATTGAACTCAAACTTGTTTGGGATAATGTGGGATATAAATGTTACAAATAAATAAACAAATAAAATAAAAACAAATGTGTGAACCATTTTCAAAATAAGCACACCCAATTCAACAATATCCAATCTACCATACCTCACATGTGCAAAATGGCCTATAAATACATCCTTGTTGGGTTTTACAAACCTGCACATCTCAGTCTCAACATGGCTGCCTGAAAGGACACTGAACAGGAAGAGAAACTCTACCCTTTACATCCTATGATGACATTGTGTTGGATTTTTCAGCTCTCTGATACTACTGTTCTTCGCTGGCAGTGCATTTGCTGTATACACATACACATGCATGATAAATAAGGTACTCTACACAGAGCAGTGACTTAACCAAGTTCTATGACCCTTTTGGTTTTCAATAAAGACTTGAGAATCATAAGTCATCCTCTACTCTGTGTTGCAGGGGTTTTTTTCAGTGTCATATTTCAGCCTTTTTTGTTTGTTTGTTTGTTTACAATGTTGTCAGCTAAAATACACAAGTCAGCCTTGTGTCTTATAATCTATGGTCTTAACAGCAGCCACCATCCAAGAGGACCTATTTTGCCTCTTTAGCCAGCTCATGTCCAGCTGTGTCTTGTTGCCTTAGCTGTGGGCTTGTTTACTATTGCTTCAGTGTGTTTTCCTGCTGTGCCGTAAAAAAATTATCAAAACAAATAAGAATTTATTTAAAAAAAAAGACACAATAAAACAAAAAGCCTGCAAACAACAAAGGAAACTAAACAAAACAAACAAAAAAAAGCATGTTTTATTTTGGGTTTTTTGCCTGCATATCTGTAAAAACCACTGGAGTCGATATTTAAAAGGGTTTAATCGGCAGTAGAGGATCCTGCTGAGTTAAACCCCACTGAGCTATCAGGTTGCTGATATTCAACAGTATTTAATTGGGTAGTGATGCTGAATCTCTCCTCTAACAGGCCATTTCCTAACTGGCTATATTAGGGGCAGAGCTTGGACAGAGCAAACACTTACCCAGCTACAGCAATATTCAGTCCACTAACCGGCCAAGCAAATACATAAAGTTAGGACAGCAAAAAGGCTGTCTTAACTTATGCAACAAGTAACTGGGCACTGGTCTAAATATTGGCCAGTGCCCAGTTGACTGCTTGGTCTACACACATACCCCAATATTCATTGTTGGGAGACACACATGCCTCAGCATTGAGTATCTGTGGTTACCAGTGGTGTGTCACAGGCATTAGTCCTTAGTCAAGTTCTTTATAAGGTTTTCAACATTATTAAAACCTGAGGAAGGATAGTTTAAAGTTTTTCAGATTTCACATTTAAAAAATGCAGCAAGTGTCACTCAAGTGACTGTTTTAATATAAGGGGTGAAGAGTAGGATCTGGATGATTGTATCTGATGATCTTAAGGAGGTCAAATAGATAGAAATGCTAGAAAAATGAGTGGGTTCATAGACAATGGGCAGTAGAAAAAAAAGAAGGGGGATATTATTTCTTTGTAAATGTTTGGTGATACTCATGGACTAGTCAGTCACAAACAGAAGGAAAAAGCGCCATGTCATCCTGATCACTGGAAGAGCATCATACTTTGTCATCTTGTTTACTGGTTTTGTTCCATATGATGGCTCAGTCTCTCATCTCTTGCTTCGTTGTGATTGATATGCTCACCTGCAGTCCTATAAGTTTGCCCAACCTTTTTTATTATTTTTTTCTTTTCCCACAGAGACGGCGATTAGCCAGCATCTTGTGTTAAAGTTTTTCAACTACTCCTCTTTAAAAATATATATTTAGGTTCATAAGAACCTTTTTTTTAATTATTTATTTATTTATTTTATCTCATCTACTGGTGTCATTAGTGTAACTGCTCAGTCTCATGTTTTTGTTTTTTTGATTGGTGTTACCAACTCGCCTACCTCATTAATTTATTCTTTATTATCATTATATGACACAGTTTTGTCAAATCCACTTGTGTCCCCCAAATTATGTACATTAGGATGGTAGTTGGTTTATTGGCAATAACTCTCCATCTCCATAGTCCCTGATGACGTTCACTTCATTAGAAAACATGTGCTATGGGTGTTCATTTCATCAGAAGAACGTACTGCAATCAATGACTTTTTTTTAGTAGTGTTTCCATTATCAACATTGCTCATGAACATTATCTAACAGCTATCTTCCTATGAGGTTACAAAAGTACTTGGCCCATGACTTTTACACAACAGCTATTTTTCCCTTCATAGCAATAATTCAATGATGCCATACTTATTTTCTGTTTTTGTAAAATTTATGTTTTTGAAAGAGAATTTTACATATTTTAGTTTCACTGTTTGAAGCTGTATGGTGCCTTCTCTTTTCTCTGATATTTTAACATCTGTTGTTTTTAATGTGAAGTTACATGCTTTATGATCTTCATGAGATTTTTATGTGCCACTTTAATATAATTATGTTTATTTATATAAAAATTGTCCATATATTATTTTTTATATTTTATTTTTTACATTTTATACATGTTTTTATATTATTCATAGGATACTTTTCTTTGATGGTCTTTCTGGGAATACATATGACATGACAAATTCCTAGGTATAACCCTTTTTTAGGTCTTTGTTTTTATATTGTTTTTATATAATTATGTACTTATTATATATATATATATATAATAGGTACATTATTATAGTGCCGAAACATGAGTTGTGTCAAGGTCTCTTTTATTGTTTTAGAAGACTTTTGAAATAAAAGGTTTCTTGGACCCCATCTGCGAGAGGTTCTTTTTCCCTCTACTGTTACATACCTAATACTCATCGACTATTCTGAAATCACACTTTCAGAAGGATATCAATTGGATGGAGTTGGTCTAGAGCAGGGGTTCTCAACCCAATCCTTTAGGCACACTGACACCCCCTCCCCTTTTGCAAAGCCGCACTTGCATCTGCTGGTATGGTAATGCCGTCACAGACCATTCAAACTGAATGGGCTGTGTCGGCAATACCGCATGGCTTTGTAAAAGTGGGGTCAATCAGTCAGGTTTTCAGGATATCCACAAAGAATATGCATGAGAGAGATTTACATACCAAGTAGGGAGTGCATACATATGTTTCTCATGCATATTCAATGTGGATATCATGAAAACCTGACTAACTGGGTGTGCCCCGACGACTGGATTAAGCACCGGTCTAGAGAGCAGCTACCAAAATGATTCATGTTCTTTATCATAAAGCATCATAAAAAATATTATAATGCCTCTGTATCATTTCATGGTTCAACCTCACCTTGAGCATTGTGTGTAATTCTGGTTGTCATATCTTAACCTAAGAGAATGGAACTCCTCTTATATGAGGAAATGTTTTAAGAGATTAGGGCTCTTCATCTTGGAGAAGAGAGAAAATATGATAGAGATTTACAAAATGTAGAGTGCAGTAGAACTAGTAAATGTAAATTGATTGTTTACTCATTCAAAACGCACTAAAATTAGGGGACTCTGCATGAAGTTACATGCTAATACTTAAAAAAAATATATATATATATATTTTCACTCAATGAATAGTTAAACTCTGGAACTCATTACTGGAGGATGTGGTAACAACAGTTAGAAAAAGGTTTTGGACAAGTTCCTGGAGGAAAAGTCTATAATCTGCTAATAAGACAGACACGGAGAAAGACACTACTTATCTTTGGGATCAGTAGCATGGAATCTTGCTTCTCTTTGAGATTCTGCCAGGTACTTGTGACCTGGATTTGCTACTGTTGGAAGCAGGATACTGGGCTAGAAGGACCATCGGTCAGACCCAATATGGCTATTCTTATGTTCTTATATGGGGACAGTCTTATAAATTCTAAACATATATAGAACCTGGAGGAAAGATGTACAAAGGGAGATATAATACAGACATTTAAAAATTTGCACGGTATAAATGCATAGAAGGTAGACTCTTTCATCGGAAGAGAGGCTATGGACTAAGGTACCATAGGACGAAAATGAAAGGAGGGTTATTTCTGAAATGGTGGTGAATGCATAAAACATTCTCCAGCAGATGTGGTGGGGAAAAGGAGAGTATCTGAATTCAAGAAACCTCAGGACAAGCAGTTAAGCATTTGTGGAGCCATTCTATAAACTAGGTGCTAACATTTATGTGTGTGTTACATACATATAAGCACATATGTACACATATATGTGCATATGTGCCAGAATGCTGCCTAGGTGTTATTCCACAAATATCCACTTACTTGGATAGTGTGTATTTGTAAGGGGGGCATATACAGGGGTGGGGCGTGGGCAAGGCTCCCACCTACTTACATAACTTCCAGAGGGGTCTTTTTACTAAGGGTGTGCAAAAGGATTTACCCTGGATTCTATATATGGCACCTGAAATTCTGCATGGAAACTGAAGCATATTCTGTAACAATGTGCATAACTTAAATGGTTGACTAGCTAATCAGCGCTGTTACTTGAATGTGGAGGAGTGGCATAGTGGTTAGAGTGGTGGACTTTGGTCCTGGGGAACTGGGTTTGATTCCCACTGCAGGCACAGGCAGCTGTTTGTGACTCTGGGCAAGTCACTTAACCCTCCATTGCCCCAGGTACAAATAAGTACCTAAGCTGCATTGAGCCTGCCATGAGTGGGAAAGCGCGGGGTACAAATAAAAAAAATATATATATCAGCATTAATTCAGATTTACTTGCACAACTCACTAAATGTATTCTGTAATGTTGTGAGCCTAAATTCTACATCACTGAGTTGAAAAGGGGGTGGGGTGCGGGCATTTCTATAATCTATGTGCATTATTATTGAATACACCTGCTGTGTGCCAAATAAAATGTGACCTAAATGGAGGCAACCAAATTTGATCACGTGGTGAGCCAATCGGCTTATTCTATATACCAGGCAGAAGTTTAAGTCTATTCTATAAAATGTAGGCATAGTTTAGAGAATACGCCTAGGCATAATGTTTTCCACACGGATTTTTCAGGCACCATATACTGAATCTAGCCCTTAGCATGTGCTAATGATTAGAGTGCTCTAAATGCTAAGAAGCCTATTTTATACCTATGGGCTTTTTAGCATTTAGCACGTGCTAATTTTTAGCACACACTAAATCCATTAGCACACCTTATTAAAAAGATCCCAGAATACTTAAGTGACATGTGTGCCTGCCACAATTAGGTGCCAACACTCCAGCTCTATAGCTGGCATCCATGCTTGTGCCTTAATGTTAAGCTTGTACATACACGGTTGCACTGGCATTCTAAAAGTAAAGTAGGTGCCAACTTTTAGTTATATAGTGGAAACCCCGATATAAAACGCTCCACAATAACAAGAATCCACATATAATGCAATCATGTCTCGGCTCCCCTTTTTTTGAAATACAGCTCCTTTTATGATAGATCAATTTTTTTAATGTTCTTGCTCTATTGACCTTGCTAAAACATGACCCTGCATTTAACACAATGATATTTTAGGAGTACCAATCATAGCATTATATCAGGGTACCACTGTAGTACAGGTTCCTACCATCCACCCTCCAGCTGCCTAATTGTAGGTGCTGAGCTTTAGAATTTCCCACTGGGCGTGGATGGGCAGACTAAAGAGGCTAGATGGTTCTACTGTTTCTCTAATCAGTTTAACAAAGACAAACCCCCTGATATTCAAAGTTATTTAGCTGACTAGACATGGCCGTTGACTAGATAAATAGCAGATTGGTGCCTAACCACTAATACTCAATGGCATATAACTGTTTTATCTCTCCTAAATATTGCCAGCTTATGCCTAGTGCATAACCAGTTATATCGTGTGATTTTTCAAGTTAGGTGCTGATATTCAGCACCTAGGCAGATCAGTTTAGCGGTCAAATAAAACCATATGAATAGCTGTCCTATCTTTGCTAAAAAGTTAACCAGTTAGCACTGAATATCAGTATAATCGGTTAACTTTTTAGTGATAAAAAACCCCAGATAATTAATGCCAGTCGCCGGAAACAGCTAAACATTTATTATCCGGGTTTAACGCCAGAAGCGGACATCAAAAGCGCAGCCCACCGTACAGCTGAATATCAGGCCCTAAGTCTGTAGACACATATTTCCATTTCAGAATTAGTGCAAAGTATGTACGGAAAAGTACCTGTTGACATGGCACTTGTCTGGATAGTTTTGAAAATTACTCCAGTCATGTTTACATAATAATGTTTTATATAATAAGAGTAGCACGCGATTTCTTAAATAGCAGGATCTTTCATCACATATTTTATGCTAGGATCGTTAAATGAGAAATAACATTTCCAGCTCCAAAAATGTTATTTAAATAAAGATATTATAATTACATATATTTACTTTTCTACATAGTCAGCACCATCAACCAGATTTATGCCCAAAATGGGCAAGTTTTTGAAAGCAGTCAAAAAAGAACTGCACATCAACCAGTTGCTCATAGTCCTCTCCACCTTTTCATTTGAGTCAAACAGATGCCCCCAAAGTTATTCCTTCAATTTTGAAAAAAAAATGAGGGAAATCACATGGTGCTAACTCTGGGCTATATAGCGAATGGGATAAGGCTGTGAGACCCATCTTTGTAATTGCCTTCATGCTCTTTTGTGCTATATGAGCTGTGCTAGTGTTAGCAAGTTTGCGATACAATTTCCTTCTTGTGTTTCCAAATTCTTCTCAATCATTCTTTCAAATTTTTCTGGGTACCAATGTAACGCTTTGAGTAATCCTCCAATTGTCCTTTTACGAGTTCATGTGAGACTCATCCATTGCTATCACAGGTCATCTACTTCATTTTTAATCACACAAATCAGCCCTTTCCAGTCCACAATTTTTATATTTTTTGGCCCAGTGACATACAGTACTCAAATCAACACAATCATCACCATAAACAACCTGCATGTGGCAGTAAATTTCAAAAAGACTCAAATTGAAATTCTATCATGGCACATTGTTTAAATTGCACCTATGTGTGCTCACTGTATGCTTCCATTTCACAATAAATAGCAAAACAGCCTCTTCACAAAGACACTTCTCGCCAACTGAGGTCATGGATAAGATTTCAAAGAACAGGTGAACATATGTAGCACATCAATCCTGTCATCT
The DNA here is from genome assembly GCF_901765095.1 of Microcaecilia unicolor. Taxonomy (NCBI): domain Eukaryota; kingdom Metazoa; phylum Chordata; class Amphibia; order Gymnophiona; family Siphonopidae; genus Microcaecilia; species Microcaecilia unicolor. The sequence goes on from NC_044031.1 coordinate 423,813,133, forward strand.
GCCGATGAATTATGGAGGTGGAGACATTACTTTTCATTTAATATTTCTAATTTTTGAAGAGACATTATTAAGCCAGTTTACATAAAATATATGTGATACAAGCGAACTCCATAGTTTGTACCTATTTTGTGTGAGTGCCCAAGAGGCATAAAATCAGGCGCTTGCTGGTAAAAATATCATGCACAGTAAGAGGTCCTTTTACTAAGCTGTGTTAGCTGTTAATATACAATTTAGCGCGCTTTAACAGATAACACAGGAAAGCATTAAGAGCCGGATTCTATATAAGATGTGGTGAAGCGTGCGTTAAATTGTGCACATGGCCAATTTACACACTATTGAGTAACAAGCCAAATCAGTGATGATAATTGGCCAATAACAACCAACTATCATTACTAATTGGCAATAATTGGAATTTATGGACACTTCTTTTCAAACAAGCATGTAAATTCCAGTGTGTGTAGCTGAAAATTTGGCATGGCCATCAGAAGAGTTTGGGTGCGTCAGGGGCATTACTCGAATTTATGCACATTGTTATAGAATTCAGGGGAACATGCATACATTTAAGCACAGGTATTAACACCAGGTTTTCAGTGGAATGGCTGTGCCTAAATGTAGGCACATTCCCTGGTTCTATGCACTGTTCTATACACCGTGCCTAACTTTAGGTGCATTATATAGAATAGCACAAGGCACATTAATCGGATACATCTAGATTTTAGACGCCATTTACATAACCTGGCCCAAACTGCTTTTTGTGGTAAAAATGCCATTAGTAAAACAAACAAACAAACAAACAAACAAAGTATCCGTGGGTCTTCTTTGAGTTCTCCACGCTTTGTGGATTCTCTGTTGAAAAATGCCATTAGCACATGGCAAGCTGTGTATTAATGGCATTTTTTTAGGAGGTGTTACTCGATGAAGCATGGGTAAAAAGTGGGCATGGGGAGCACCTAGCACTTAGTGTACTGGACCTACCTTATGCTGACTGACTCAGAGACTCTGTGCTAAAAGCACGCTGGTCCTGTGCATGACTGGTAACTTTAATGCATGGTCGGAATATGAAAATGCTAGGAATGCCTCTTCCTGATGCCACATTCCTGGCAACTTTAACACGTGCAAACCAGTGGTGTAGCTACATGGGGCCACGGGGACCTAGGCCCCCATATTTTTGGCCCTGGACCCCCCTGCTGACGACCCTCTTGATCCCCCTCCCGCCGCCAACCCGACGTCGCCTACCTTTGCTGGCGGGGGACCCAAACCCCCACCAGCCGAGGTCCTCTTCTTCCAGCGCAAGGCTTCGTTCTGTTTCTGAGTCTGACATCCCGCATTTACAATGTGCAGGACATCAAACTCAGAAACAGAACGAAGCCTTGCGCCAGAAAAAAAAAGGACCTCGGCTGGTGGGGGTTGGGGTCCCCTGCCAGCAAAGGTAGGCGACATCGGGTTGGCGGAGGGGGAGGGTTGGCGGCGGGAGGGGGGTCGAGAGGGTCATCGGCGGGGGGGGTCAAAGTTGTTGTTTTTGGTGGTGGCGGCGGCGGCGGCAGGGGTGTTGGCAATGGCGGGGGGTCGGCAATGGCAGGGGTGTCGGCAGCACCGGGGGGGGGGCTAAAATGTGCCCCCTCACCTCGGGCTCTGGACTCCCCTCCCACCAAAGTCTGGCTATGCCCCTGGTGCAAACATACTAATCCTCTTCTCACTATGACTATTGCATGTACTTGGAAATTTCAAAACCAAGTATAATGTTACTAAGGAGGGAAAAGCCTCAAGGGACAACTCCTGTATAGTATGGCACTATCTCATCATAGGCATAAAACCTCCGTCCCCCATATAGTAGCTATTCTCAAGTTCAATTGCTGTACTTTGTAGTTTTAACTTTTTTGTTTAACTTAGCATGGTAGTAATGTAATTGCTTCGTCTTATCCAGACCGCCACGGCCGACTATGACCAGAGTTTCAGGTATCTATCCTTCCTCAGGGTCCGTACCGAGCACTTTTCACTCTCCCCGTATCCTGTCCTCCAGCATACCTTCCCTCGTGGCCAGAATGTGAAAATGCTAGGAATGCCCCTTCCTGATGCCACATTAATTTTGGTTTGTTGTGCATTAAAATCTTGTGTTACAGCACATTAAGCCCAAAGCTTAAACACTTTAGTAGAAGGGCCTCTATGTTTGGTAGGGATTTGCAAAGCTAAAACATGTTTGGTTCAAATTTTACTATTTTCTAAAATTTTCTCAATTTTCAGGTGTTTTATCAGTTTGTTCACAGAGTCATACAATTAATTGTAAGCACAAGATTTTATAGGTTAATCAATTTTGTGCACAGTAAACTTTTTACGGCGAGCTAACTAACCAAACACACAAGCATATATCCCTAATGTTTGCTATTTACAGGTCTCTGGGAGAATCCTCCTTCAATCATGCTAAAGTAATAATGCTAGGGAGCTCTCTACTTACTTTCAGTTCAACTGAGTGAAGGTGATTTTCAGATAACCAGTTTATCAAGCTAAATGGCTAATTACCTTGGTAAATGGCTTTGAAAACTCTCCTCTTTGTTGTCCCCAAGAGAGTAGGTTAGTATGCCTGGACCTTAAGTTAAAAGTTAACTCTTAAGATATGTGCACATGCTCTGCTTATCTTCCTATAGAGAACTAATAGTAAGGCTAGTCCATCACTGAGTCACTCTGTGGCACATGCTGAGGAAGAATGTAATACTCTGTAACAGTATATAATCTGAATAAAGGAGATGTCACTTGAACAAAGTGATGATGACATCAAAAACCTGTATGAACTACCATAAATTAGAATGGATTGTATATTTTCCTTATTTATTTGTTTGGAACCAGGCACTATGAAGAACTCCAATATTGAAAGAGCAGTTGAGCCAAAAATTCCTTCTTGATAGAACAATGTATTCTAAAAGCAATGTGAGATTTAAGGAGGGGGGAAATTGAGAAAGAATGTTGATTTCTCAGTGAAAAATAGACATTCTGAGCCCTGTTTTCAAAATTAAGATGTTTTTTTTAAACATCTGGGGCTGTATTCAGTAAATGACACACCCCAGACCTGCCCATGGGAACGCCACCTTTGCAGTTGCACATGGATAAACTTAGGTGCTATCCTGTTACTGGGTGTGTTAGTGTATTTCTGTGCCAATCTGCTTTTTCAGCCCCATTTCAGTGCATCCATTAGAATGTGTTTCTGCACTTAACTTTAGGTGCCAGTAATAGAATTCCCTAGTTGATGTCTTGACAAAAATCATTTTAGTGAAGGTTCATGTGAAATGTACTAATGTCTTACAATACTACCAATAAGATATATATATTTTTTATTTCATTTTTTATACACTACAAATAAAATCTGTTGATGTGTATACATATGATAAGAATACATCACAGACATCATGAAGTTAATATGCAGTGGAATATACATGATTAAAAATGTTAACAATAGTTGTATTCACTGTAGTTACAGTATTATATGAGGCAGTAACTTTTTTACTTTCACTTAAGTAAATTTTTTAATGTGTTCTTCATTGTACTTTTACTTAAGTATTAAAATACACATGTATTTTTACTTTTACTTAAGTACTTTGACCAACACTGCTAAATAGACTGTCAGGCCAGCTTTAATTTTTCCTACTGAGATTTCTAACCAGAGATAACATGGCAATGAATTCAATAGTAGGGGGGATAAGATAGAAAAGGCTGAATTCCACATGGATTCAAGATGAGATCATGCTAAGGGAGGAATAAATAGGTGATTGTAGGCTTAAGATCAGAGAGTCCAGGTAGGACTATATGGAACTAACATGTCTGAAAATTGGGATGGGCAGCTAAAATATTTTTGTGTCATATTTTTCAGGGTTTTTTTTTCCACTGCAGAATGAATGTCATCAACAGAGTACATTATTTGCAAAAGAGTGTGTATTATATGTAAAGAAGACACCGTTTTCTTAAAGAAGGTGCACTAGGTGAAAGAGAGTGCACTCTTTTTAAAAAGTGGCTAAAGATTGATTTTCCCTTTGACTCTACATTTAGTTAGTGTCATGTTCTCTGTCTCTGTAGAGTAGGGCATCGGAGGATTGGCGGCCATCTTTCTTTGGGGTTTTTCCAGGTTCTAGTGGCCATCTTTGATAGGGGCAGCTGTGGTGGTGGCAGCCATCTTGGAGTGGGGCAGCTTCAGGAAAGAAGCCCATAGTTGGGTGCAGGGCATCTCCAATGGAGGCAGCCATCTTGTATTCAGCTGTGCAAGCTTAGCTCTAATTCTCACACTATTTTAGGCTCTGCCATCAGTTCTTCTGTGCTTCGGCTTCTACTCAGTTTGCTGGATAGTTGCTCTGCTGGTTTTTGGACCTGCTATTGACCGCTGCCTGGTATTGACCTCTGCCTGTCTCTGGAAGCTATTGACCGCTGCCTGGTATCGACCCTTGCCTGTCCCTGGATCTGCTATTGACCGCTGCCTGTTTTTGACCTTTGCCTGGTTCTGGACTTGCTATTGACCGCTGCCTGGTACTGACCTTTGCCTGTCCCTGGATCTATGATTTTCGCTGCCTGGTCTTATCCTGTGGACTTTGTGCTGGACTTTGTTCTCTCCGCTGTTGGCTACCTGCACTCAGGGGCTCAACCCCTGAGGAACGGTGGTTGGCACTGGGGGGGACTCAGGGGTTTGGCCGACAGCCCGATAAGGGATTTCTCTCATCGAGTACAGGGGCTTACCTCTCCCTGTGATGAGCTTGACAGTTAGTTCCAGTCTCTCTACTACCTCGGTTCCACCAGTATAGAAACAGTCCTTCTTTAGATCATCTATGCCCTGAACATAGTTGTCCTATCTCCAAGCTTTGTTTCCTCTCTAAACTTACTGAACATGTTGTCTTTGATCAATTAGTACAGTTTACATATAGTCACTACATACTACACCCCCAACAGACAGGGTCTCGTACTAACCATAGTACCAAAACTGCTCTAGTTAGTGAATTACATTATTTTCTTGATTCTGGTCATATTGTTCTTGTTTCCCTCAATTTATCTGCTGTCTTTGATCTAATTGATCACACTCTTCTTCTAGCTCCTCTTAACTCTATTGGTATTACTGGCTCTGTACTTCAATGGTTTTCTTCATTGCTCTCTGGTAGGAGTTTTCAGGCTTCTACCACCTCCTCTGAATCTGCAACTTTTCCATTTGAGCACAGTGTCCCTTGAGGTTCTATCCTCTTCCCAATGCTATTTCATATTTTTCTAAGTCCTCTGGCCCTTCTTATAATATCAAATTATTTTTCTATGCAGACAATATTCTCTTTTCCCTGTGGTTCCTCACAATCTAGATCTCTCAGCCTTACAGTCTTGTTTGTTCGCATTGTCAACTTGTCTTACCACCCAGCAAATGGTTTTGAACCCAGCAAAGACTATCGCTTGTTGGATTTCTAGTGCATTACCAACCCCCACCTCTCCACTTTTTTGTTCAATGTTTCTATCACATCTGTCAAATTTTTCCGATACCGGGACGTTATCATCGATTTTAGAAACTCCTTTGACCTTCATGTCTCTGCTATTATTAAGAAGGGATTCTATTGGTTATATTATCTCTGATCTATTACGCAAATTTCTATATTTTACTTCTCTGCAAATCCTTATTCATGAATTTGTTATTTCACGCCTCAACTACTGTAATTCAATTCTTTATGGAATTTCATCCTCCCTCCTTCGTAGACTACAAATGTTACATATTGCTACAGCAAGTTTTTTTTATGTAAGGCTCAAAAATACGATCATATTAGTCCCCTTTTTCTTCAACTTTATTACAGACATTTGTTTAAGGTTTTATTCCTAATTCACAAAGCCCTACACCATGGTACCCCAGCTTATCTTGCTTCTGTAGTAACACCCTACAACCCCTCTCACTAGATTCTCAACGGCTAGTTCTTCCTTCTCCCAGAATTGCACACTATGAATCTACCCGTTCTGCTTTTTATTTTCTTGCTACCTCACTCTGGAATTCAGTTTCAGATGATGGGCTTTAAGCAACAAAGGTACCTCAGACAAGAAGTGATTGATGAGAGTCAAATCAAGATTGTTGAGATCAGCATAAAAAAGTAATTGGATATGATATATTTAAAAACATCCATTAATATTCTTGGAAGAAATTAAATGTGCAAATGGGCTAAGAAAGAAGTTAAAAAGGCAAGGTGCTAATATTGATTCCTGAGGAGCATCAGATTCCAGAGAGTACCAAGAGGAGAAAGAAGAATTACTATAAACACATAAGAACCTACCAGTAAAGTAGGGATGGAACTGTTTCAGGACTACAACTTGAAGACCCAAATCAGACAACCACATCAACAATAATCTACAATCCAAAAGGTTGAATGCTGATGATAAGAGGTGATTATGACAAATTTCCTTGCATCAAGTGACTTGTAAACTTCACTCGGTAAAACCATAAGGCAGGTCTCAATCCTGAAGTGCTCATGGAATCCATACTGATGGTTCTGTGATTAGAGAAGGATGACCTCATCGTGCACTCTTGTTGACGGATCCTTAACTGAGGGACCTACAGCAAAAACATTAACATCTGGAGCATGAACTCTCCATTGAATCTAGGAATCATCAGGGGCCTCGTCAGTAAAAAAACAAAAGTCAGCTGATAAGGGGGAAAAACAGCTGTGGGAGCAATGTAGTATCTGTAATACGTTTCAGCTTCAGGGTGGAAGTTTTTGAACAAAAATTAGGGAGAAGAAGATATTGAGAAGGAGAAAACCTTATCTTATATGGATGTCAGATTGGCATCAATATAGATGAGTGTATTAGAAGGGTTATCACTGGTCTTAGGGGCCCTTTTACTAAAGTATGGTACATCTAACATGGACCTACCATGCAGTAAAAGGGCACTACTGTGGGACACGCTGAGGCATCCCACGGTAGTTTGACCATCAGCATGCGCTACTCCTGTAGTAAAAAATATTTTCTATTTTTTGCCACAGGAAGTATGTCTAGGGGCGGAGAGTAGGTATGTCTAGGGGCGGAGATTAGGCATGCCTGTGCTAATTGGGTAATGCAGGAACATTACCGTGCATTATCAGATTAGCAAGGGAGTAGTGCAAGAGCCCTTACCACCTCCTAAATAGGTGGCAGTAAGGGCTCCTGGTGGTCATGATCACGTGCTAATGGGGAAATTAGCATGTAGCCATTAAAAGACCCCCCCCCCCCCCAAACCTGGCCATTGTACTGCTGCACTAAAAGAGGCCACAGAGCACTCAGATTATATATTAGGAATTTATCCTTCTAATATATCTCATTACAGCGCCAGAAACCCATGTGCTGACAGCAGCACTGAACACTTTTTAGCATGGTTTAATTAAAAAAAAAAAAACAATTAGGGAAAGAAATATGCCTTTTTAGCCTGTTTTGCACTGTGTTGATATCCAGCTCATCATGCTCAGCAATATAGGTGTGCCTCCATGGTCTTAGCTTCTACCTTTTGTCCTTGCTGTTTCAGCAGCCAAAGACTATGATGATACCATGAATGTTGATGATTTTCAAGATGGGAGTAGTAAAATAAGGGAGCCACTGTCAAATTCCAGCTAGTGGCATCATTAAGAGACAAAAAATTAGAGGGAAAAGTTTGGGCATTTATTTGCACTGGACACCTACAACTCTGGAGGTGGCCTTGTTCAAAAGTTATAAAGACCAAAAGAAGCTGGTAACTCTATATAAAGAACTTAAGGGTTTGGATAGAAGTAGTTATTAGAGTCATAGAAGGGCCTGGGAAGGATGGTTAGGACAGGAACTGGAAGCGGGTGGCTGGAGGCAAATACATAAATATATATACACTAGTAAAAAAAGGCCCGTTTCCGAAACAAATGAAACGGGCGCTAGCATGTAGGTTTTTTTTTTCTCCTGTAGTTTTTCCTTTGAAGAGAAAAGCACTGTATGAAGCGGCGCTGTCTTTTCCCGGGGTGATTGAGGTTGGGGAATCCTTGAGGTGGGTTAGGGGTTGCCTTATGCCGGGGATGTTTTTTGTTGGTTGGCGGGAGAGCAGCACTGTCTGTGGCCGTCGGTTTTAACGGTATTTTTTGTCCTTGTGGCAAGCAGCGGCATCTTGTTTTGGGTGGTGTGGTTTGCGGAAGGGAGAGTACGCCACTTTTTCGGTTCATTATAGGGCAGCAGTGTAGGAACGATGCAGGAGGAATGCAGGACGAATGCACAGCGGGAAGCAGTGCGGTGTGTGCATCCTCGAGGTGGGTGACGGGTTTTTTGAGGTGGGGGATGGTTTTGCACATCCTGGGTTGCTTGGTTCATGAGAAGGTGAAGTGGGGGGGAGGTGTTCCAGTTATGTGCACGTGCGTGATAATTTTTTTTTTCTTTGTTGCCTCCAGTTTTGTATATTGAAGGAGTTAGCGGTTTTGTATATTCAAGCAGTTTGCCAGCCAGTCTCTACCGAATCCTAGGCTGGGGAGGAGCAGGAAAACACGCTCCGCGTGTTTCCCTACTCCTCCCCCCGCCTGGGTCAGTCTGTGATGCAAGCTAGGTCGGGTTTAATTTTTGCAGGTGGCGGCGCACGTTGCAGATGGCGAGGGGCACGCTGTACTCCTGTTTCCCCGGGTCCAACAACAATATTTGTGTACACACCCAGTGCTGGGATATTCTCTGTTGCCAGCGGCGTTCGTCTGCTCTCTGTGCTGCTCAGACAATGAGGCATTCTACAGCTGAATGCTCCTCCCTTCTTCTGTTTTTTTTTCTTCTGATAGGTGAGTTCTATGTCGCATTCCGTTGCCTGGTAACAGTTCTGCTTTGTTAGTGGGCAAGCCCCTTCTGATAGGAACCTTCTGATAGGTCCGTGTTATGTCGGATGGCTTCACCACCATGAAACCATGAACCCTTTATCATGTGCTGTGACTTCAGAATCTTTGTCCTCAGAATGTTCACGGTGCGTTTTATTATATTAGATTCTTGCTTTTCTGTAACTAACTATAAACAATTGCAATTCAATATCATACATAGACTTTATTGGACTCCTATTAAAAGAGGAAAAGTAAGGGATGGAAGAGAGGGCCTATGTTTGAGGAAATGTGATTATAGGGGCACCTTTGAACATCTCTGGTGGGAGTACCCAATTGTAACTGCCTTCTGGACGAAGGTTTGGACATTAACTGAGCAATAGACAGGAAAAAGCCAATGGTGGAGAGACCCAGAGAGTGTTAAAGGCTGGCCTTTTGTCTCATATTGGCAACTAAGATGGTGGTGGTCTGCAGCTGGAATACGCTGAGTGGTCCCAGTGTGGTCCTCTGACTGTCAGGAACTACAATGGTATGATAAATTATCCATTGAAATAAAATGGAAAAACTGTAAATATTTAAAGTTATGGGGCACTGTGTATTGGGTAATGATGGATGTTTCTTCACCTCTCAAATCTGAGTGTACAGGAGCTGAATTCATGCCTTTTACTGATTCAGAGGGATCTTAACTCAGTACAGGTAGGAGTTTATCTGTATTCTTTCGTGTGATTTCAAGGGAGTGAGTGGGGAGGGGTGGGAGGAGTGGGGAGGGAGAACCTGGTCTATACTATATTCAATAGCATGGTACAGAAAATGAGCATTGTATGAAAAAGAAACACCTTGGAAACCTTTACTTACTCTATTTTGTTCTTTTAATGTTAAGATACATAGGGATAGGCGGTTTCTAAAACATTGTTTTCAAACTTTATGATATGAACATTCTTAGGAACTCTGTTTGTGGTTCAAATTTGAATGGTATGTATATGTGTATAATGCTCCATAAACAAACATCACTGATGGGGGAAAAAAAGATTATGTGATATAGCCTTGGTGACATTAGTATTGGCTATAGGGGAGGGAAGATCAAGAGTAAATGGAAGGAAAAAGGTGGTCAGTCCAAGAAAGGGCTATAGGGCTAAAGTGACAATACTTGAGGGTGGTAAATCCCAAATAGGAAGTTAAATTCAGCACATAGCAAGCCAACTCAGTGCTTGTACATGTTACGTAAACCCCAAGTTCTCCAAAGGAAGCAGGAACTCATTTTATCTGGCATTGTAATGATATTGCAAAGGTAGGAATGAAAGGAGAGGTGATAATATTGGGTGACTTTAATCGACCAACTGTGGAATGGAGCACACCTCTGCAAAACTGGAAGCAGAAAGATAGTGGATGGCTTACAGGGGACTTTGCTCAGACAAATAGTGCTGGAACTCACCAGGGAAGGGTCAACACTGGATTTAGTGTTCACAAATGGTGAAAATATGTCTAATGGCAGAGTGATGTGCCTTCCTGGGTGATAATGATCATTATAAAATGTGGTTTGATATAAAAGCTAGGGTGGAATCCAGTCACACCAAACTCAAAGTCCTAGATTTCAAATAAGCTGAGTTTGGTAAAATGGGGCAGTACCTAATGGAGAAGCTGGCAGGGTTGGAAGAAATAAGGGACTTAAGTGGGTTAAATTCAAAGACGCTAAAATAAGAACAAAAGAGCTTTATGTAAGGAATTTATTTTTTAATGAGGAAAAGGAAACAGATATGGTTCTCTAAAGAAATGGCTGCAAAAATAAAGGCAAAAAAGACAGTGTTCAAAAAATTCAGAAGATTGCAAAGGGACCTTTTTTCTACCACCAATAAAAGGCTTTTCTTCTTTTAAAAAAGGAAATGGCTGTGTGGTAATATACAGAAGGCAAAAGTAGAGACTAATAGACGATTCACCACTGGAGACGTGAGTCCAACAGTCTTTATTATATCAGAGATAACGACCCGACACAGGCCGTGTTTCGACGCTAAAAAGCGTCTGCATCAGGGGTCAATAAATACACCAAGTAATGAATGCAAAACGAAGAGTCCTACTTGTATATGTGTTGTCAACTCACTGATCATGTAGCACCAAACAGAATATGCTGGATACAAACTATCAGAGCTCTGATAGTGAGGTGATAAGATATTTTTCAGGTGTATTGGAGAGAGAATGAAGGCCAGAGGTCGAAATTACTAGACTCAAGGGTAATGACCAAGGTATGAAAGGGGAAGAAGGAAATATGGACATACTCAACAAATACGCCTATTTGGTTTTCATAGAAGAAAGCCCTAGAGAAGTACTGCAAATGATTGACAAGGGCACATATAGAAATGGAGTAGACACACTATTCAAGGAAGGAAGTATTTATGAACAACTTGCAAAACTGAAAATGGACAAAGCCACGAGACCTGATCAGATACATCCCAGGATACTGAACAAGCTCAGAAAGGTTTTGGCAGGCCCTCTAAAGGATGTGCTTAATAGATCTTTGGATTCTTGTAGATGGAGGAAGATCCACAGGACTGGAGAAAGGCTGATGTGTTCCTTTTTCACAAAAGTGGTAGAGAAGAAATGGGGAAACTACAGGCTTGTAAGTCTTACCTTATTGGTGGAACAGATAATGAAGATGTTGCCGAAGGAAAGGACAGTAAACCTTCTACAAGCCAATAAGTTTTATGGTCCAAGGCAACATGGCTAAACCAAAGGTAGATCATGTCAAACAAATCAGATGGATTGTTTTGACTGTGTGACAAAAGAACTGGATTGAGTATATGAACTGGATTTCAACAATTCTTCAATATGGTCTATGGTTTATTAGAGCTTGTTGAATCACCTTTCCTTAATAAGTTAACAAGGCAATATTGTTCCTCATTGGAGGTTCATTAATAAGTTGAACAGCTTGAGGATGGGACCTAACATGGTAAATGGCATCAGGCATTGACTTGCAGGTGATACAGGGTGATTGTAAATGATCCCCGGTCTCTCCTGTCCTGTTGAGAGTCTGAATTCAAAATATCACTTGCTAACCCTTAGCTGTAGTCTTGCAACACACAAATATGAATCAAGCAGCAAAAAAGGTGAATGTATATATTTTATAAAGACCACATGTAAATAGCAAGTCTGACCCAAAATCTGCCCCCAAACACACCTACGCCTGAGTTTGTTGATACAGAACATCCATGTTTTAAAATAGAAACTGGAAAAATTTATGTGAACCCAACAATAATATAAAACTAGCAACTAGTTTTTCTCCATAGATATATGCTTTTCCTGTGCATAATTTCATTTTATAATGTGATACTACTAAGGCAGTATAAAAACCATCAGAAAGCAAGTTAGCAACCAGCATGATTAATGGATAGTAAGTTGCACATACCAATCAGATAAGCACCATCAAAAAGTCAGAATATATCAAAATTTGTTATGCCTTTAGGGGTACGCTAAATTTGTTCTGTCATATAAAACAATGCTATTAGTACGTCATTATGAGATTTAATTTTTAAGAGAATGACTTTGGTAAATGTTCTATTTTTATCCCCTCAGCACAACTGCTCTTGTGCAAAAGAAGCCTGGGAGCACTGAATGTAATTTATATAACACTATAGCAATCAATTCATGCTATATAACCATTTAAAAGTTTTAGAGATGAGCTGAAGTATATTAATTTCACACAGCTAACAAGCTAAAATACAGTACCTTTCAAGTTCTTACCGATATGCAGAAGGGAAAGCAAAAGAGATCTGTAAATCAAGTTCAAATGCGAGCTGCACCATCTGTGGAGCATTCACAGTGTGATTTTACCAGCATCCAGGCATAGAAACCACTAACAGCGGAAGATAGAAGAGATTTAATCTTGGTGAAAATGAGAGGAAAAAACCCAGAAAGTTTACCCTCAAAGAAAACAGAGCAAAACCTAACCTTTATATTAGAAAACATCCTTCTCTGACATCAGGTTGTTTTTTTTTTTGTGAAAGAAGAGCCTCACATAATAATCAGGACATTTGTCTGTGTATCATTGAAAATTTCTAGATTCCTAGTTTCTTGTATTAGCTTTGCTAATGACCTTTATATAGTAAAAATTGAACAGTCCACCAGCAATGTGGGTAAAATCCTGCTCGTTTTTCAATGAAATGAGAACTTTTACTTGTAGTGTTTAGAGGCGTCTAGGGCAAGAAAAGAAACTCTTATAAATCTGGGTTGTCAAAACTACCAAACTGATGTTTTGGTAGAGAAAGTAGACACCAATTTCTGCAGATACTTTTTTCCTTAGATAATAATCTAAACAAAACCACCCACATAATTTTACTCTGATTATTAGTCCATACCTCAGGGGTCAAAAGCTAACCAGAGAGTTTGCACCAACATAGGCAACTATGATTCCTTCCTCCTTGTTTATTTGGTTTTCTGTCTCTGTAAATTAGATTACCCATCTGGTTCAGTGCTGGGGGGTGGGGTGAAAAAGCAAGTGGGTTAGCATCCATTAAACCTGTATCCTGGCATCCTGGTATCCTGGAGATCTAGACCTTTTGTACTCCCATGTGCCATATTCATCGTTATCTAACCAATTTGATTCCATTCTTCAGAGGTATTGGCCAACTGAATTAGCTCATTCCTGCTTTTTCAAAAAAAAATATATTAATGCAATACTCAAGGTGAGGTCACACCATGGAGTGATACAGAGGCATTATAATATTCTCAGTCCTATTTACCATCCCTTTCCTTGCACCCGATACCTTCGCTCCTGCGCCCGTTTGGCTGAACGCCTCTGGAGGAAATCTCGCACACATACTGATTTCATTCACTACAAATTCAGGCTATCCTCCTTCCAGTCCTCCCTATTCCTCGCCAAACAGGACTATTACACCCAATTGACTAATTCCCTCAGCTCTAACCCTCGTTGTTTCTTCGCCACCCTCAACTCCCTCCTCAATGTGCCCTCCGCTCCCACCCTCCCACCCCCACTCTCTCCCCAATCTCTGGCTGACTACTTCTGCAACAAGGTCCAGAAGATCAACCTCGAATTCACCACCAAACCTTCTCCTCCTCTTCATCCTATAACCCACTCCCTCAACCAACCAACCAACCCAGGCCTCCTTCTCCTCTTTTCCTGATATCACCGAAGAGGAAACCGCCCATCTTCTCTCCTCCTCGAAATGCACCACCTGTTCCTCAGACCCCATCCCCACCAACTTACTTAAATTCATCTCTCCTACTATCACCCACCCCCCCATCTGTCATATCCTCAACCTCTCTCTCTCCACTGTAACTGTCCAGGACACCTTCAAGCATGCTGTAGTCACACCACTCCTCAAAAAAAACATCACTTGACCCTACCTGTCCCTCCAACTACTGCCTCATTTACCTCCTACCCTTCCTCTCCAAGATACTTGAACGCACCGTTCACAGCCGTTGCCTTGATTTTCTCTCCTCTCATGCCATCCTCGATTCGCTTCAATCCGGCTTTCACCCCCTACACTCGACAGAAACGGCACTATCTAAAGTCTGCAATGACCTGTTCCTCGCCAAATCCAAAGGTCACTACTCCATCCTCATCCTCCTCAACCTATCTGCCGCTTTTGACACTGTCAATCACAACTTACTTCTTGACACACTGTCCTCTTTTGGGTTCCAGGGCTCTGTCCTCTCCTGGTTCTCCTCTTATCTCTCCCATCATATCTTCAGAGTACACTCTTGTGGTTCGTCCTCCACCCCTATCCTGCTCTCTGTTGGAATTCCTCAGGGATCTGTCCTTGGACCCCTTCTTTTTTCAATTTACACCTCTTCCCTGGGCTCCCTGATCTCATCTCATGGTTTCCACTATCATCTTTATGCGGAAGACACCCAGCTTTATCTCTCCACACCAGACATCACTGCGGAAACCCAGGCCAAAGTATCGGCCTGCTTAGCCGACATTGCTGCTTGGATGTCCAACCGCCACCTGAAACTGAACATGGCCAAGACCGAACTTCTTGTCTTCCCACCCAAACCCACTTCTCCTCTCCCTTCACTCTCTATCTCAGTTGATAACACCCTCATCGTCCCCGTCTCATCTGCCCACAACCTCGGTGTCATCTTCGACTCCTCCCTCTCCTTCTCTGCGCATATCCAGCAGATAGCCAAGACCTGTCGCTTCTTCCTCTATAACATTAGCAAAATCCGCCCTTTCCTCTCTGAGCACACCACCCAAACTCTCATCCACTCTCTCATTACCTCTCGCCTTGACTACTGCAACCTACTCCTCACTGGCCTCCCACTTAGCCATCTATCCCCCCTTCAGTCCGTTCAGAACTCTGCTGCACATCTTATCTTCCGCCTCGACTGATATACTCATATCACCCCTCTCCTCAAGTCACTTCACTGGCTTCCGATCAGGTACCACATACAGTTCAAGCTTCTCCTACTAACCTACAAATGCACTCGATCTGCAGCCCCTCCTTACCTCTCTACCCTCATCTCCCCTTACGTTCCTATCCGTAACCTCCACTCTCAAGACAAATCCCTCCTTTCAGTACCCTTCTCCACCACCACCAACTCCAGGCTCCGCCCTTTCTGCCTCGCCTCACCCCATGCTTGGAACAAACTCCCTGAGACCATACGCCAGGCCCCCTCCCTGCCCATCTTCAAATCATTGCTCAAAGCCCACCTCTTCAGTGTCGCCATCAGCACCTAACCACTACACCTCTACTCAGGAAATCTAGACTGCCCCAACTTGACATTTCGTCCTTTAGATTGTAAGCTCCTTTGAGCAGGGACCGTCCTTCTTTGTTAATTTGTACAGCATTGCGTAACCCTAGTAGTGCTCTAGAAATGTTAAGTAGTAGTAGTAGTAGTAATTCCTAGCATTGTTTGCTTTTTTGGCTGCTACCACACAGTGAGCAGAACATTTCAGTGTATTTTCTACAATGACACCTAGATCTTTTTCTAGAGTGCTGACTCCTAAGGTGGACCCTATCATCAGGTTATTCTTCCCAATGTGCATCACTTTGCATTTGTTCACATTAAATTTCATCTGCCATTTGGATGCCCAGTCTTCCAGTTTCTTAAGTTCTTCCTGCAATTTTTCAGTCTGCATGTGTTTTGACAACTTTGAATAGTTTTGTGTCATCTGCAATTTTAGTCACCTCACTTTTCACTCTGATTTCCAGATCATTTATAAATATGTTAAACAGCACCAGACTTAATACAGATCCATGTGGCACTCCACTATTCACCTTCCTCCACTGAGAAAATGGCCATGTAACCATACCCTCTGTTTTCTGTCCAATAACCAATTCTTAATCCAAAGAAAGACATTGCCTCCTTCCCCATGACTTTTAATTTTCTCAGGAGTCTATCATGAGGATCTTTGTCAAAAGCTTTCTGAAAATCTGGATACACTACATCAACTGGCTTACCTTTATCCACATGTTTACTCACATCTTCAAAAAAATGAACACATTAAACGTGTACATGTTGGTCACTTAGAAGTTCATTACTCCTTGGCACTGCATATAATTTTATACACATAACCACTAGTGGTAATTTTATAAAAGCCCTTTGGGGCATATAAAAAATCCTTTACACATGAAAAATCATTTATAAAAATACCCCGTGCATGGGTAATTTTCAGAATCTTTTTCACTGATACAGCTACTGAGGGCAAAGAGGCTATTCAGAAGACAGTGTTAACCTGGGAGGTAGTGGAGGGGGACCATTTCTGCCTGGTTTCCCTGAACTACCATTGTAAGCCCTCTGGGTGAATTCCAGGAGTGAAGGGCAGGGAATACAGAGAGGGGAGGGGTCAGGGAAGAGGGATTCCACGTGTGGGTGAGGCATGGGTGATCAAGGGATAGGGAGGAGGAATTATGATGGCAGGGGGTTGGATATGGGGAGAAGGGTAGGTGAGGATCAGACATCTAGGGGGAGGGGAGATTAGAGCAATGCTTATCACCATGTGGAGGAAGTGGGAGATGTCATCAGAGGTGTGCTGCCGCAGCTTTGTTTCTTTTATTTATTTATTTGGGTACTCGTCCCTCACCTGCGTTACATGTAGTGACAGATAGGGTGCTGCCACTCCATAGAATGCAGTACCTGAGTGGGACCTGTGCTAAATGCAGGTTAAATGCAGGGCATGCCTCCTGCACTTATGACACAAGGTTTGCCCTTCCTGTTGTGCAGCTAATGCATGGAAAGTAGAACCTTACTCATCATTTAGGACATCAGAAGCCTCTTGCCCACTTCTTTCAATTACTTATCACATTAAAACCACATAAACACCCACCATTGACTTTCAAGCTATATAGTCCTTAAATTAGATGATTGGCAAGTCAGGCACTAGAGAGAGATAAGCTGATAAATGTTAGCCAGCACCATGGTCATTTTTACTTCTACAGTCAACTTACATTACTGAGATCCACGGGCCTTGTGCATCCTGTCTTTGCCATATCCCACCTTAAACAATTTATGTGGGTTTTCCTTGGTTAAGGAGAACCGAGTGCATGTGAATGTGCATAACCCATTTCTCATCCACTCTGATTGGCTGCACAGGAGCTGGTTCACTCCTTAGGCACTCGTGTGCTGCAGTGCTTTGCTCATAAATCTTTTTAATTGTTAAAAGTCTTTAACTATGGAATGGGATTCATTATCCACTGTGTTTGCAAAATGCTATTTAATAAGTTGTTTGTTTTATTAACCCTGACAGAAGAGAAAACAGGGTTCTTTATCTCCAGCTGTTTGAGAAAGATGTGGGATTTGTCTGAGCAATTTCTTTTAACAGGTCATTGAAGACTTACATTTGGGGTGACTGGCAAAATGTTTGGATTACACTCCCTCCCTATTAGTACTGACTCCATTGTGGACACCACCTATAGATTCCAGAAATACGCCTTCACTTCCTTTTCTTTCTTTTTTTTTTACTTTGTAACCCATCTACAATGATAGTTCTATACAGATTAGGAAAATACTTCTTTTATGTAATTCATTGTAGCCATATGGATTGGCAGCATGAGAGACCCCCTTTGTTCTCTGTCTCAGATTATAATATTAGAGTCAGTACATTAATGCTCATGTAAGCTTTATTTTTCAGTACAATCATAGTGCTTGACTGCCTTGTTTTTGCAGCACAATTCCATGTGTCAGGAAATTTTTCTGGGGATTATCAAACTAAAAATACTCTCCCCTTTCAGATGACAGGAAGCCAAGTGTTGTCTGAAAATCAGTTCTAAAGGGCTAAAGAGAAAAACAACTATTAATCAGAAGAGAACAGTCAATAAAACAGATTACTGCATAGATACATTTGCAGTCAAAAAAGTACAAAATAAATTCTAGGTTTCAATGAAGAGACATTAAATCTACAACCGTGTCTGCGTTATATTGATATCAATAGCGTAAACAAGTTGGACAGCTGCAAAGTGGCTACACAGTATGGGGTAGATTCATGAAAAAGCGGCATAATGTAGGCACTGGGATGATGCGGGCTAAGTGTGAATTCTATAAGAACAGATCTACATGGAGATGCCATCATAGAATACTAGAATAAGTCTGCAGTTTCACACCCAACTGTAGGTGTACGTACTTACGCCATGCCAAAGGCTGGTGTAAATACTCACACCTAGCTGTTGGCAGGTGCATAACTCCAAGTATTCTCTAACATGCATACTTAACTCCAAGGCAGGTCCCTGACCCACCCATGCTCCTCCCACATCCATACCCCCTGGAAATTATATGATAGAATGTGCACCCAAACTTTCTAGAATAACTAAGGGCAGATGGGCACACAATTGCTAAGTGGTGCCAATTAGTACCAATTAACTCCAATTTAAGCCAATAATTGTCTGTTACTTCCAATTGATAGTCAATTATTAAAAGACGTCACATGTACAACTGACCTTATTCTATAAATTGTATATGCAAATTTGTGCACTAAGCATATATTTGAGTGCACAGGTTTATAGAATTAGGGAGTAGGTATATGCATGCTGATTTTTGCTTAACTTTGAGATTCTTTTTAATTTTCCCTTTCTATTTTAGCATGCATTCTTTGCAAATAATGCACCCACATTGCATTTAACAAAAATAGAACAAAACAAAACGACATTTTAAAACTATATATTTTGTTGTGAATTTTAATTCCTGTCATTCTGAAACAAGATGAAAGAAAAAAGTTCATTTTGTTTCAGAATGGATCCTTATCCCTACCCCTTAGCACAAATCAGTTGGTCTCAATTGGCATATAAGTGATTTATGCATACAGAGAGCCGAACAGGGTAGAGCTAAAAGACACATTTGCTTCATAGTGAAAAATTCCTCAAAAGATTGCAATAATTGAAATGCCTTAAAAGGTGATGGAAATATCTATGTACACATCAGGCTCCCAGGTGGTGCCAAGTTGTCATTGATGATCTGGATTTGCCACTGTTGGAAACAGGATGCTGGGCTTGATGGACCTTTGGTCTGTCCCAGTGTGGCAATACTTATGTACACATGTAGTTCTGTATCTTTGATGGCATTTGGTGGTAGGTGCCTGATCTTTCATCAGCTGGTTGATGAGATGAAGGTGCAATGTTGGTGGCAAGAACGTTCATCTCAGGATAGATCTCTGCATCAGAGTCAGGATTTATAAGTTCAAAGGAGTTCTCTGTCACTGGAGATGTGTGGTTAGGTTTTAGAAGAAAGTCTGGTCCTGACAACCACGTGGTTTCTATTAGACAAGATGCCATCACATCTTTTTTTTTTTTTTTTCTTCCAACCTGATTGAGAGAAAGAAAGAAAGAAAAGGCAGGCAGGCTGAAAAGATCCGGGAATATAAGCTGTTTGTTAATCATCTTTATCTACTAGCTAACTAGCTGACCTAGAAGAGCTTTTTGACCCCTGATGCAGGCGTTTGTACGCCGAAACACGGCCCGTGTCGGGTATTCATCATTAATAAAGGATTGCATTTTTCTCATTCCTGAAGGCCCAGTGTTTACTTTTTCTGTTTGTTTGGTTGCTTTTGTATGCTGCTTTCCCTCTGTTTTGTGACTGATCACATCTCTAGTGGCACAATCTGCTGGGTTTTGGTCAGTTGGCATATAATGTCATTGTTCTCATGGTGTTGACTTTTGTATATGCTCCACTCTGTTGCTGATGCACATGCAAAATCTCTTGGTTTGTTGTAGATGGAGCCCAGGACAACTTTACTGTCAGTGTAAAAATTGACTATATATTTGAATGTCCATTTCATTAAGCATCATTTCTGCTACCTCTATGATTGGGTTGGGGGGCTAGTTTGGCTTTCCAAAGATGAATCCCACATGGGATAGCCCATCTGTTTCTACAGCATTCAAGTACACCACTGCTGCTATGGCCTTTTCAGAAGTGTCTGAAAAGATGCAAATCTCTTTATGAAGGGCAGTGC
Organism: Microcaecilia unicolor; assembly: GCF_901765095.1. NCBI lineage: Eukaryota > Metazoa > Chordata > Amphibia > Gymnophiona > Siphonopidae > Microcaecilia > Microcaecilia unicolor. The sequence continues at coordinate 423,833,299 of NC_044031.1, forward strand.
TGAGTGCTGCAGAGATGTAAATGTATGGGATTCTTTAGAGAATCTTTCTGTTTCTCTCATTCATGTCACATTTCTGGTAGTAATGGAATATCCCATTCATTAGCACTTTGGGAAAGTTCTCTCAGTAGGAATCTTCCTTGAATGGCAACTGGAACCACAAACCTCAGTGGGTCATATAGACTATTGACTGTGGACAAGACACCTCTGCATGTATAATGGTTTCTCTTAGGTAGAGACTTGAAAGTTAAAAATGTCTCTCTTTAGATCCTAATGTAATCCAAGGCTTCTCTGAAGTGGAGGGATATCTACTCTTAGATATAAATCCTTTAAATCTTTGGCATGAGCCTTTGCAGGAAATGTTCTCATTACTTCTGGACTGTTGGAGGCAATTTTATGAAGTCTCAGATTGGCTTCTGCCAACATTGCTTGTGTTCTTCTCAGCAAGGCAATGGCTTCTTCTGCAGCAGGTAAAGATTTCAAACCATCGTCTACATAAAAGTCTCTCTCAAAAAGTCTATTTGAATTAAGTTTGGAGCAAGGTTCTGGAATGAGATTGCAGTTATTTTGCATTCTTCTGAAACATATTTTGTTTTAATGAAAAACATTAAACGTTTCTGTTTCAAAAATACATATCTCACTTAAACCACTGATTTAAATTACATTTCTTTTTCCCAGTTAAATGATGCTAGTCTCTTATAATGTGTTATCTGCTTTGCACTGCAAGGCATTAATAGGATCGTCATTTATCATTATCAGTGAAGCATCTGGTATCTGTGCCATATTCTCTTTCACCTTTCCGGGCTATTCTATAAGCCTGTAAGTTGCTACTGCAAGTGATGGACTATTACCAAAGATATAAACTCTTATTCAGTATTCCATGGTTTCCTAGTTGAAGTCATTGTCACAATACCACAGGAATCTCAAGTAGTTTCTGTAGTCTGGGTATACAACAAAGCAGTAGAACATTTGCTGGATATCTGCTGTTATCGCAATAGGGTTCTTTCTGAAGTGAATCAAGACTCCTAATAGGCTGTTAATCATGTCAGGCCCAGAAAATAACACATTGTTGAGTGAGATTTCTTGACATTGAGCACTGGAATCAAATAATACTGATATGGCCTGGTTTTTGTGGGTGATACACCCCAAATGTAGGTAAGTACCCATATTCTTCATTATCTTTTAATGGTGGAGCTTGGTCTGCATGACCATTATCCAGTATGTTCTGCATGAATGTTGTAAAGTGCTGTTATCTCTCTAATTATCTTCTCAGAGTATTTTGCAATTAAATGAGAAGAGAGAGAACTTGCTCTTTGTTGTAAGGTAGTCGTGTTCTGGATGTCCAGAAGGGCAGCAGAGACACCAAGCTGGTGGACTCATCCTTGTAGAATTCCTGATTTATGATTCTCAAGAACTCTCTTCTACTGCAACAGTTGGTTTGTCATCATCCTTGGTGACTTGGAACACTGAGTTCCTCAGATATTTTCCTAAATCTAGTAGAGAGGTATCCTGACAAATGATTGAGCAGGAGTCTGGTTAATCCCAACTGTAAACATCCTTCATGTAAAGATGGTTAAAACAAGGTTTGGAACAAGGTGATGCACCCATTTACCAAATGCACATCTTGTAGACATCTCCACTTGGTCTCCTTAGTCTGTTAAAGCAGACGTCACCTTCTAGTACCCATCTCAGGGCTTATGGGGCATCAGGTGGACCAGGTGGGAATAGACGCACCTCTGATCAAGGGTGGTGCATCTCTTCTCAATAAGAATAAGATCTTGGCATTTGGGTGCAAAGGCTGCAGATACTCCACTATAGGTTGGAGATGACGATGTTGTTGTGCAACCTATGGTGTGGGAATTTCTTCTTGGCTATCAGGTATCTGATTACATTCAATAAGAGATGGTAGATGGTTCTTGTTTTGCTACCATTCATAGCTTCTATCACATATCCACATGCTCTTCTCCTTGTCCTTTTTATCATCCCTGTACATGTCTTGAGTTGGTAGGGATAGCAAGCTCCTTGGATGTCAAATAGGTCAAAGAACTCTGTCCTTTCCAGGGACTGATTACTGTGCTCATCTATGATGAAATACATCTTTACTGCCTTTTCTGGCTGTTCTTTTGGATATACTTTAGCTACACGTATCTTGGAGCATGACCATCCATTAATGCCTCCTCCGCATACTTGTGTACAATTTGGAGTAATGTTTGGTGGTGATGCTTGCTCTCCCTCTTCTCCTTGATAAAGAATCCTGGTGATTTGTGTGATGGGCCTGTGAGTACTTCCTGGGAACTGTGGGACCACTGGAAGTGTGGCTCCAGTAACATAGAAATCACTGGGGATAATTGAAGAGCTTCAAGGCAATGTCTAATTCTGCCTTCTTATATTCAGAGGTGGCAGCAGTGGTGGTGGCATTAGCCTCAGCAGTGGTAGCACCAGCACCATTAGCCTTGGTGGTGTCAGCAGCAGAAGCATGAGCTGCTGTTTTCTGCTGTTCTTCTAATCTAATTTTCTCAAGTTCTATGGTGGCCTCCTGTTTACTATAAAGAATTTTGATTTGGCAGCATGTACTTCCATTTGCAATTTAAGAGCAATAGAGCCCATAGCAAACCTTCTATATGAAGCAAAACCAGTGCTGGGTAGACTTCTACGGTCTACACGCTGATCGTAACTGAATAGATATGGATGGGCTGCAGTGTACATTTTAAGGGTCTTCGACATTAGCTTCAGAACTTTTAATACAAGAACATGCTGGACAGACTTCTACAGTCTGTGCCCTGAGAATGGCAAGGACAAATCAAAATCGGGTATACATATAAAGTATCACATACTATGTAAAATGAGTTTATCTTGTTGGGCAGACTGGATGGACCATTCAGGTCATTTATCATGTTACTATGACTTTAGAGACCTGAAATTTCTAGAGTTGTGCTTAGTGCTGCCATGGAATTGTGACTCATTCTCCTTTGCAGGAACTGTGTGTATTTATGTGCCTTTAATTATTTCTGTTATCATAGCCTGGTGTATAAGGTCTGTAGCCTGCTGCCTCTCTATTTAGGCCTCTCTCATGTATTTTTTCTACTTAGAAATTGGCAATACTGTTGTGACTTTTGCTGATATTGCTTATAGGTTGCTTGCAATTGGTATATTTGGTGGCTCTTAGTCTGGCCTCTTTCTGACACCTCACTTATTTTCTTTGCTACTTTGAGCCAAAGTCTTTCTAGGAAAAGGAGATACTTAGCCACTGATGTTTCATACTGCTCTATGGGTTTCTCTGTAGGCCTATGTGTTCTTTTGGATTCTTCAGAGCTTTTCTCATTACTATGGCTAGCTTGTGCTGCATCTAAATTGCCCTGTAATTCAATCTATATTACTTGTTCACTCAATTCAGTGATCTCACATTCCTTGCTGTCTTTGAATTGAGGCATAGCCCTGAACTAGTAAATAAACTTCCTTTTTTAAAAACTGTGACTGCAAACCTTGTCTCTGTGCCAAGAAAATGTTGCCTTTTGCTGAGAGACTAGGAAGTCTATATATGGCAATCTTCTTTTTTTTTCTTTTGCAAGCAATATGTGTGCCTTGGAGACTCAAATGGATACTTTTTGCTTGAGGCTAAAATATGCTGAATATCTTCCAGGCAGTGTGCATTAGGACTGTGCCTAAATTGATACTTTGTTTATTATCAATATAGCAATGGTGGGGTTTGCACAACTATGTTTCTTTTTTGCTAACACTGTGCTAGCTAACTAATTATGCAGTCTGAGCATCAGTTGGGAGTTTATTCACAGATATCTCTATTTGCTTAGCTTCCAAGCAAAAGCCCCCTATATTTCTGCTTTCTAATATGCTTATGCTAGTGCTTAAAATATTTTGCACATTGCAGTAAAGCTGAAACATCCCTCTGTTATCCACACATGGGCTACTTGAGAATATTCATCAAGCCTTTTCACTGCCCCTGAGATTTTCACTGTAGTGTGCAAGTTTTTATTGGTCCCTGAGATTTATAGACGTATTCAAGTTTTTACTGATCTACTCCATCTCCTGGTAGGCTCTACTCAGGAGATTAGCACACAGTTAACCAGAGTATAGAACATCACTGTGAAGACTCAGAACTCTTGAACTAAAATCTTCCTTAATGCAAATTTAAACAGAAGGAAATAATTTACAATTCTGGAGTGCTGCACAAGAGTTTCTTTTCTGAAGACTTGAATCTGCCTCTACCAACTCTCTCTCTTTCACTAAACAGATAAGCTGAGAGCTTTTATCACTGTCTGAAGAGTAGATGCTGTAAATACTTTTAAAATGGTAAAATTTTAGTTATTTTACAGTAGCTTGAATGCAACAAGGTACAGCAAGTCAGCTTGCAGATCTTAGCAGCAGATGCACTCTCAACTCCAAAGTGCAGAGAAGAGGTGGGCAACTGGTTCAGTATACACAGAGACAAGGGCCAGCCAATAGGAAAAGCCCCATAAAGCATAGGGAACAAGGACATGTGCTCAAGAAAAGCTTATTACAGAGCACTACAGGAAGACTAAGATTTGTAATCCAAAGGCACTTCCTACATTTTATAAGGGCCCCAGCACTGTAAACTACTACAGGCAATGCAACCTGAGATAAACAATATTCAATATATACATATAAATAATATGCACCCTGTCTCCATGCAAATGGGGGCAGAACAAAGGCTATGGTAGTCATGCTGGTTATTTGGATTACTAGAGAGTCTTGTGGTTAAGGATGGGAAAGGTATGTGCTAGAGGAAATCAAGTGGGGATCAGGTCGAATACAAAGGAGGAGTGGCCTAGTGGTTAGGGTGGTGGACTTTGGTCCTGGGGAACTGAGTTCAATTCCCACTTCAGGCACAGGCAGCTCCTTGTGACTCTGGGCAAGTCACTTAACCTTCCATTGCCCCATGTAAGCTGCATTAACCCTGCCATGAGTAGGAAAGTGTGGGGTACAAATGTAACAAAAAATAAAACAATACTGTCCTGCATAAAGACAAATGTTAGAGATGGTTGCACTGCAGTTGGCAGTGGGAATGTATCTGTAGTTGTGTGGTTAGGGGTGTTGGGTAGAACTGATGAAATGAATGTTCTTTTTCTGTTTGCCTGTTGTATAATAATCTCAACTGACAGCAGTAATATCCTTCTTTTTCTAGTATCCTTGTTTTAGGAATAATTGCATCATATTGTTTTTGGTATAGCAAAGGATTTCTCCCTATCTGTGCATAAAGAATGAACTTTTGATAAATCAGGACTGCTGGTTGTTATAAATAAATGTAGCAGAGCAAAGCTGATCAGTTATGTGCTAACAAGGAAGCTTATTCACCTTGATAAACCTGAGTTATGTCAATAGATTGTAAAATGTTGTTCCCCTCCCACCCTTTTATTGGTGTTTTTTTTTTTTTTGCCTTAAGCTCTTGGTAGGTACATTCTTGCCAAAGAGGTATAAAGAGAAAATTCATATGCCAGGGTCTTCAGCTGGAAACTGGAAACATCCACATCCTATTAAAAAATAACTTACTCATATACTTCAAAACTGATAAACTGAAGGACCTACTGGATTAAAAACTTAAAAATGACATGGAGAGAAAAAAGATCCAGACTGACTTAAGAAAAGATGGAACCAATTTGAAGCTGCAGAGTTGGATTAAAGTGTAGGTATATGAGGCATGTGCCTAGGGCGCAAAGGTTTAGAAGTGGCCCTCTCAGGTACGATAATAAAATGGCTCCCAAGGCAGATTTTTGCCCTGGTAAGCCAGCTACTGATAGAAAGAAGAATGAGGGAGGGCCAGGGCCACCGTGGCTCTCATTGTTGTATTCTACTCCATTCAGTAGATGTTGCCTTCTGTGCCAGTTTAGGAACTCAGAAAAAAAGAAACAGTACATACTATCCAGTCTATCCAGTCTGCCTATCTACACCAACTACTAGGTTGACCAGGGGCGTAGCTAGACAACAGATTTTGGGTGGGCCTAGGCAATAATTAGGTGGGCACCAAGTGTCCCCCCCCCTCCAAAAAAAATTATCTCAGCTAGTGGGTAAACGCTTCTTTCCACCTTGCCAGTAGGCATACACTGAAAACTGAGAATGCACAGGTGCCGGTGTTGTGCCGGTGTTGTGGAGAGTAGCATTTTCGTTACCATCAGGGGGAAATCTTCAGCTGGCGGAGCTTGGGATTCCCATCAGTTACCACTAAATATGTGCTACTGTTGGGTGGGCCTGAGCTATAAATGGGTGGGCCCTAGCCCACCCAAGCCCACCTGTGGCTACGCCACAGTTAGGTTCTAAAATCCTTTCTTCTCCCTCAAATATCCTCTATGTCTGACCCACACTTTCTTGAAATCAGATTTTATCTTCATCCCCACCACCTTTTTGTTTTCAATATTATTTGTAACAAAAATTAGCATTAAAGGGGAAGTTATCAACGTTATTGTACATCACACTATTTTAGCACAGAGTACCACTTTATGCAATAAGTGTTGGAATGTATTGTATTTTGCATGCATTGCCTGTCACCTATTATTTCTCTGTGATTACTCTGTGACCTCTGATGTGAATTACTTAGAGAGGTCACACAGCTATGCAACTTCCTGTGGGGGTTAGATGCAGCAGATGCAGCACATGGAGCACATGGAGCTCATGATCTCTCCTAACCTGAGAGGATCTATGGTGGTGTGAGCATCCATTACCATCTAAGCACATGGAAGGAGCTGATAATACAAATGTATAGTAATATGTATATATAAGCCTGTCTGATTATAATCTAACTACAAACTGTGAGTAAACAGATGTTCTGTTACTTCAACTTTAAAGTGACTCAGCAGTGTTCTGGGGTGAATGAGAGAGAGATGAAGAAAGAAATTAACATTTCTAAAGCTGAAGCTGTGTGTACTAAAATCTGCTAATTATTTACTACAAATAATCCAACAAAAGGGTTATGGGCCCAGGGGCTCAGGAATTGAAAAAGAAGAGAAATATTACCAGGCAGAAAAAAAGGCCACATTTTTCTCTTAAGTTTTAAAGGAAAGATTCAGTCTGTCTCTCTCTCCCCCCACACAGCAGACAGAAGGCTAAGAAAATGGCTGAGGGAAGAAATTCACCATTGTTCTACTCTCTCAAGGTGCCTAAATTAACTGAGTTTAATTATCAGCAGTGGGAACTAAGATTCATATGTCTCCTTCGAGCAAAAGGATTAAATATATGCTTAGACCAAGACAGAACAGCTGAAAATATGGCTGAATGGGACAATGCAAACTATTATGTGAAGTGCATGCTTTTGGAAGCTCTCTCAGAGAAACAAGCCATATTAGTGGAGGGAAAAGATACACCAAAGGACATTTTATGTAAGCTGAGAACTATGTATGCAACTACATATGCAAAGCAGCAACCAATTTGGCTGGCAGAGTTGAATGAAACCAAATTAAGGGATAAAAATAAATGTAATGATCACATTATGCATCTTATGTCTTCATTTCAAAAGTTAGAACTTTCTGGAATTCCCATGTGTGATGCATTGAAAAGAGCATTTCTTTTTACCTCACTATCAAAGAAGTTTGATGTTTTTAGGTCTGTAAATGAGGCCATTGAAAGGCAATCTTTTGAACAGGCAACATCAAAACTAAGGCAGGAATGCATAATAAATGATTCTGAGGAGATGTGTTCTCAAAGCAAGTCAGAGAGAAATGAAACAAATTTCTTGGCAAAGAACAGAGGAAGGCGGAGCTATGGGAAAACTCCACCCAAGGGCAAGCTGATTTGCTACTCATGTGGAAAGGAGGGACATGTATCTAAATGGTGTAAGGAAACACAAAACACTCCCTCTAGCTCACCTAAGCCAATGGAACTAAAGAATTTTCAAACCAGGAAATGTATGAAGGACAAAGATAAACACAAGGGCTTTCTAATGGCAGAAAAATCTTTGACTATGGTAAATAATAATTCAAATGAAAGTACTTGGATTTTGGATTCGGGGAGCACATGCCATTTAACCAATTGTAAAGATTTCTTTCAGGAAATGTGTCCAGAGGAAGGTATTCTTAAAACTGCAAACGCAGGGACTGCTAAGATCCAAGCAAAAGGTATTGGATTCTTAAAATGCAAAGTGTCTAATGAAGTTAAAGAAATTCCTGTAAGTGATGTCTTGTATATTCCCCAAGCAGTTTGTAATATGCTTAGTGTATCTACATTAGATAAGAAGGGATTTGTGATTCATTTTGAAAACAGTAAGTGCACAATCTCTAAAAATGATGAAGTGTATGCTGAAGCTTTTATGCATAATGATGTTTATAAACTGAGCATTTCAGGTGAAGCCTCACATCTGGCGCAAGTAAGGAAGAATGATGGTAAATGTAGTCTGGAAATCTGGCACCGCCGCCTGGGACATCGTGATTCTAAGGTGATCCAGGATCTTTACAGTAAGCAACTAGCCACCGGCATTCAGATAAGTGCAGATGCTGGTAAAATGGAGAAATGCATAGACTGTGTTACTCAAAAAGGTGTGAGACCCTCATTTCCTGCATACACAGGAAATAGGAGTAATAAAGTACTGGACTTAATACACAGTGACTTATGTGGACCGTTTAATATCCCATCATTGGGAAATAACAGATTTGTGCTAATATTCTTGGATGATTTCTCTAGATATTGTGTGGCCTATTTGCTGAAAGAAAAAAGTCAAGTCACAGACATGCTGAAGAAATACGTAGCCATGGTGAGCAATAAATTTGAAAGAAAACCAAAGGTTCTTCAGACCGACAATGGTGGTGAGTTCACTTCACAAAGCATGCGCACATTTCTAGAACAAGAAGGCATTCAGCATATCACAACAGTAGCTTATACACCAGAGCAAAATTCTGTTGCAGAGAGAAAATTTAGGTCACTTGTGGAAATGACCAGATGTATGCTGTCAGATAGCAATCTCCCTAAAAGACTATGGGGGGAAGCCATTCTCACAGCAGTGTACCTACAAAACAGAATGCCAACTAAAGGCGCTGAGCGCACACCACATGAGACATGGCATGGTAGGAAGCCAAACCTGTCACACATAAGAACATTTGGAAGTACAGCATATGCTCATGAACCAAAGCAAAGAAGGCATAAGCTGGATTCCACAACAGAAAGGGGCATTTTAGTTGGCTATGCTCCAGGACACAAAGGATATAGAATTTTGAATCTGAAAACTGGCATTGTTGGCATAAGACATGTTACATATTTTGATGAAAACAAAAGGGTTGATAAAGGCTGGATTATCCCAGATGAGCCTTATCATCCAGAATATGAAACTAGAACCATAATAGACATGCCAGTGTATATAAATGCCATACCAAGGCAGATGTCTGAAAGCAACTCACCTGTATCTAACGAGGAACAGGCAGAGGAAGCAGACACAGAAAGGATCATTGAAGAAGACAGTACAGTTGGAGAAGGGGAATCAATTGGAGAAGAACTCTCAGATTTAGAGGATGCGGAAAGGTCAGACCAACCTGTTGTCAGACGCTCATCCAGGGAAAACAAAGGTGTTCCACCCCCAAGACTGTCTTACTTAACAAAGTCAGCAGAAGCTCAAGAGCCCTTAACATGGGATGAGATTGAGAAAATGCCAGCAGAAGAAGCTGCTGAATGGCATAAAGCTGCACAAGAAGAAATTGATGCATTGGATAAAAATAATACTTGGATTCTTACAAAATTACCTCCTGGCAAGAAAGCTATAGGATGCAAATGGGTATTCAAGTTAAAAAGGAATGCACAAGGAAAAGTGGAAAGGTATAAAGCCAGATTAGTGGCAAAGGGATATCTTCAAAAATATGGAGAAGATTTTGATTAAGTGTTTGCACCTGTAGTGAAACACACGACAATAAGAACACTTCTGAGCATTGCAGTCTCAAAAGGCATGCAAGTCAACCACATTGATGTGAAAACAGCATTTCTTCACGGAGATATAACTGAAGACTTGTACATGGAACAGCCAACAGGTTTCATAAATACAAAACAAAGACAGCTAGTATGTAAATTAAACAAAGGTCTTTATGGATTAAAGCAAAGTGCAAAATGTTGGAATGATAAATTGCATGAAATATTGACAAATTTAGGATTTAAGCAAGGTGAAGCAGATAAATGCTTATACACTAGGTGCACAAATGGACAATATGCATACATTTTAGCTTTTGTTGATGATCTGCTCATTGCAAGCAAAAGTGAGCAAGAGTACAAGGACATTGTAAAGTGTTTAAACCACAATGTTGAGATAAAAGAACTTGGAAATGTGTCATACTATCTTGGTATAGAAATTGAGAAACAAAATGATGGTTCTTATCTTCTAAGCCAGAAGCAGAAAATAAATGAGCTTATTGAAAGTTTAGGTATGCAAGATGCCCAAGTTGTAAGCACTCCCATGATCACTGATTTTCTGAAGGATGAAACAGTAAGAGAACCTTTACCAGATAACATCCAATATAGATCAGCCATAGGTAAGCTTTTATATCTAGCTACCACATACAGGGCTGATATAGCAAATGCAGTAGGAATTTTGAGCAGAAGGGTCAGCTCACCTACCAAATCAGATTGGACTGCAGTTAAAAGGATGGTAAGGTATTTAAAGGGTACCATTGATTGTAAATTAAAGGTTTCAGCCAATAGTAATCCAAAACTAATATGTTACTGTGATTCAGATTGGGCAGGGGATCATTCTGATTATAAATCCACAAGTGGATATGTGTTTATGTATGGAAATGTACAAATTTCATGGGCCAGTCATAAACAAAGTATTGTGAGTTTGTCTTCTACAGAAGCTGAATATGTGGCCGTATCGGAAGCGTGCAGAGAACTGATGTGGATTGAAAAACTTTTGCTGGATTTTGGAATAGCTGAAAAGAGACCAATCCAGATAATGGAAGATAATCAGAGCTGCATCCGACTGTCACAGAATGACAAGGTTCAGTCACGCACCAAGCACATCGCAACGAAATACCACAACGTGCGAGAGTTGGTGAAAGAAGGGGTCATCAGTCTACACTATTGTCACACCAGTGAGATGACAGCTGACATCATGACCAAACCGTTACCCAGAGAACATTTTGTGAATCTGCGTATAAAGCTTGGACTTTGTATGAATAAATAATTGCATGACAGTTATGCATGAGAAGGGGTTTGTTGGAATGTAATTGTATTTTACATGCATTGCCTGTCACCTATTATTTCTCTGTGATTACTCTGTGACCTCTGATGTGAATTACTTAGAGAGGTCACACTGCTATGCAACTTCCTGTGGGGGTTAGATGCAGCAGACACAGCACATGGAGCACATGGAGCTCATGATCTCTCCTAACCTGAGAGGATCTATGGTGGTGTGAGCATCCATTACCATCTAAGCACATGGAAGGAGCTGATAATACAAATGTATAGTAATATGTATATATAAGCCTGTCTGATTATAATCTAACTACAAACTGTGAGTAAACAGATGTTTTGTTACTTCAACTTTAAAGTGACTCAGCAGTGAATTATTCTGGGGTGAATGAGAGAGAGATGAAGAAAGAAATTAACATTTCTAAAGCTGAAGCTGTGTGTACTAAAATCTGCTAATTATTTACTACAAATAATCCAACAATAAGACACTCTGCTAGCACAATTTCTGATAATATAAACCTTGATAACTCCCCCACATTAATCAGTTAATATTAAATTGCACAATTAATTTTTGCCCTGGATTATGCATTTACTTCAAATGTCTACGTGTTTGCAGAAATAGAGTGGTTGCATTTATAAATAACATAAAATGTTATAATACTGTTTGGCTTTGTAAAAGACAACCTGAATGATTTGTGACTGAAATTAAACCTGCATTGTAATTTTAGGGGCTACCTAATTTTTGATTGGCTAAGCCTTTTACAAATTTTTTAAGTAAGAAAGGGTTAATAAACTGGGGATAGAATTAATCTGGACAGACTTCATAAATAAGACTAACTTTGCAGTTTGTTTTCCACAGTTATAATGTTCTGTTTTACATTGGTTCCTTATCATTGCTTTCATAGGAACAATTTATGATTTTTGAGATATTTGTTATATCTTGATCCAATAAAGATCTAATTGCAAAAAAATGTAAATTGACAATCAAGTTTGTTGTGATGGCAAATATGCTTCATCCTCCACTCCTACTCACTTGACTTATTTTCTCTGAGAAGCAGAAATAAATCCCGGTAGCACAATTAAAACACCAACTAAATATTACTTTGTTGGGCTTAACGATAGATTGCAATGTGTGCATAATGACCCAGTTCTCGTAATATCATCTGATTTAGTAAGGAAATCAGAGTCTGCCATATGTTCCCCAATAAGGTTTCAGATATTCTTTGTCTTGTGCTTGATGTCTTAAACAACTGCTGTTAAGAATGCTGTTTAGTTTAGGAACCTTATTGTTATTGAATTGTTTTCGAATGACAAACATATCAAGAGGCCTACGCCTCATTTTTATAATGTATATTGGAACTAGAGTAGTATGTGAACCAACAGCCTGCTGTTGCTTACTATAAATAGACACTGTTACACTCTCTCATTCATTTTCCCACATTCTGTTTTTGAATGATTTTTATCTTTTTCTGTTCTCTCTCTCTCTCTCTCTCTCTCTCTTGCTGTCTCTCTCTCTCTCTCTCTCTCTCTCTCTCTCTCTCTCTCATTTTGCAATCTAGAAAGTTATTACTGAAAGAAAACATTTAAGGGGCCTTTCGAAAGGATAATTGTGTAACAGAATAACTTTTAGCACGCAGCTGTGGTAACCATTACTGCTGTACCATGACACCAGATGCTAATTTCAGGCTCCAACTTCATGCCCTGCTATGGGGTGGTACATGGAGGATTATGGGTAAGGAATGAGTCTGGATTGTTCATTGCAGTTAGTGCATAGTCGCTTATCAATGTGCACTGTCACAGCTGTAGATATATTTATTTAATTAAGGGGTTCTATTACCAAGCCGTGGTAAAAGGTAGTCTGCAGTAGTGTGAGTGCGTCTTTTGGGTGTGCGCTGGGCCATTTTTTATCACATCTAGGAAAAAGGGCCTTTTTTAAAGGGGCTGGAAAATGGATGTGCACTAAAATTGAAACCAGCTTCCATCCATTTTCAGCCTGAGACCTAACCACCACCCATTGACCTAGAAGTAAGGTCTTAAACGCCTGCAGCACATGCCAGCTGCTGCTTATCACTAGGTAAGCGGCCTGTTGTAGAAAATAGAAAATTATTTTCTACCATGGGATTCGGCGTGCGCCAAATTTGGAATTACTGCCCAACTCACACGCTAGCTGGGTGGTAGTGCCAATTTGGCGCATGCTGTATGCGTGTAGGCCCTCCCACACTTTTGTAAAAGGGCCCTTTATTTATTTGATTTTGGTTTAGATATTGCTTCCCTTCCAAGAACCCAAGATGTACACATCATAAAAGAAAACCCACCCTCATCTTCTATTATAGAGGATGGGATTTGATATACTACTTTTCTGTGGCTACAATCAAGGAGGTTTGCATATTAACTACAGCTACTTATTTTGTACTTGTGGCAATGAAGGGTTAAGTGACTTACTCGGAGTCACAAGTAGCTTCAGTGGGAATTGAACCCAGTTCCACAGATTCTCAGGTCACTGCATTAACCATTTATGCTACACATGGAGGGGCATTTTTGATATGACATCTAAATCTGACTTTTCGTGCTCTGTGCGTCTATATTTCAGGACCACTTTTGAAAAGTGAAAAACATACTAAAACAAGCATTCTTAGTAGACTGGCCACACAGACATCCCAGCAGAGCAGTGGGCACCCTAGGGGGCACTGCCCCGGACTTCACATAATAGGTCTCAGGTACACATCTCACTGTTGCTCCCTTATATTGTATAGTGGTAGGCACAAGATATTATTGAGACTCCCCCCCCCCCCCCCCCTTTAGGAGTAGGCAATGAATTAGTGCAGTTTCTAAGATTTCTCCCAGGAGGTATAAATTGAAAATGGGCATACATATAGGGAGGTAGAAGTGCATATAGACATTTTAGAAGAATCCTCCCCTCTATTGGGAGCCAGTGCAACCTGTGGTAGAACACCAATATTCTAGCAGCCTTAGGTAAAGAGAAAATCAATCTGATAAAAGTATTCTCTAAAGTTTGGAGTTTTCTTAATAAAGTTTTTGAACAACCTTGAAAAATAATCTATCTGTGACAACAGCAACGCACAGACCAGCAATCTAAAGTGCTCCCTATCAAAATTCTACTTAATTTGCACATCAATAAAAATAAATTTTTAATTAACTTATTAATATGGAGTTCTAATGATAGTGTTTTATCAAAGAAAAATCCAGAGATTCTAATTATAGACACCAAAGCATACTCTGTGTTATTTACCATAACTGATGCTGGGCTGTTGTTATTCAGGTAAAAATTTTGCTTTTTCTGTATTCAATTTCAGTGACTCACTCACACCAGGAGTGTCTTCCAAACTTTGACCAAGGCACCAATCACTCCAGTAAGCTTAGTTTAAAAATATGCCAGTCAAAGTTCAGCCAGCAGCAGTCAGTATTAGACCTGAATATTGAATGCCAGGCCATGTCCAGGCACCAGCATTGAATATCTAGAAACTTATCCCCCTAAGTCTAAAAACTTGCGCACCCATCTTTACACTTAGGGGGGGGATTCTACATATGGTGCCTAAAAAATCTGTGCAGAAACATTGCCTACTAAGCGTATTCTATAAGCAGTGCCTAAATTTACGCACGGTGTATAGAATATATTTAGTTGATATCTCAGCACCTAAAACTATACGCCTCCATTTACACAAATAAAAACATGGCGTAAATTCCAGTATGTAGATTTATGTGCACTGGTCTATATTCTACAATTATGTGCATAAATTTCAGAACACCCACAGAACGCCCATTTCCTCACTCATAACCACACATTAGAAGTTAGGTGCACTGTGTTACAGAATATCCTTAATGAGTTGTGCTTGTAAATTCTAATTGTAAATTAGTGCTTGTTAAGTGCTGTTATCAATGCTAATTAGCTTGTTAAGGTAATTATGTTATGCATATTATAAAATATGCCTAGATTTTGGCGTGGATCTCTAGATGCGCTATATAGAAACCAAGGGGTAGTGCAAAAAAGGGTCATTTACTAAGCTGCAGCAAAAGGAGGCCTACGCTGGCATCAGCGCATGTTTTTGATGCAAACTGAAGCCCCCTTTTACTGTACCAGGTAAAAGGCTATTTAAAAAAAAAAACAAATGGCCATGCAGCAAGTGAAGCACTTGCTGTGCAGTCATTTTGGGGGGGCACATACTGCCACCCATTGAGGTGGTAGTAAGGGCTGCCACGCTAACCCAGTGATAACCAGACAGCACACGTCACTGCTCGATTACCGCCAGGTATACACCGGAAATGGTGCATACTGGGAGTGGGAACTACTGCAGTAGCCCGGCGGCACTTTCAGTTTAGCGAACAGTAAGCCCATGTTGAGCTTACTGCCGTGTAAAAGACCGCCACTGTTGTTCATGGAAGTTATAGAATAAGCCAGTTATACATATAACTTAACATAATAATGAGCTAAGACATATTAACTATCAATAATTGGCACTAAGTACTGTCAATTGGCAGTAATTGGCTCCAACTAGCAATTACACTTGCACTGACCTTAGTATTATGTATGTATGTATTTACTGCTTTTTTGAAAGAATTCACTCAAGCCGGTGTACAGTACTCTGGAACACACTACCACGCAACCTGAAAACGATCTACGAACTAACCGACTTCCGCAAACGATTAAAGACTTATCTCTTTGAGAAAATTTATTGCAAGGATCAAAACACATGAAGTCCATATATACTAACAGAAATGCATCAATATACTCTCTTCTAAATTCTCTTACCCCGAATACTCCACCCACATATAAAATTGCTATACCTTAAGGTTTTCGTGCTATTGTTCTATCGCCCTATCTTTTCCCCATTGTAACATTCCATAGTTTCTAGGCTCCAAATGTTGTTTTGACTTGACTTTGTCTTCCCATAACTCCTCATAACGTAACCCATAATTGTACTGTAACACATTGTATTTCCATCATTCACAATGTATTGTAAGCCACACTGAGCCCGCAAATAGGTGGGAAAATGTGGGATACAAATGCAATAAAATAAAATAAATAAATACCTATCCACCTATCCACCCCCATCCTGTTAGACTGTCACTGAAATGCTTTGATGTTTCACTTTTATATACTGTCATCTACCAACACTTGCTTATTTCCGATCTGAAGAAGAAGGGCAACCTTCGAAAGCTAATCAAGAAACGTATTAAGTTATGTCCAATAAAAAAGGTATCATCTTATTTTCTTTTCCATATTTTATTTTGTTTTATTTCTATTGATTACTTAACAAAATCTAAAACCCCTCAACTTGCACCATTGTCTCAACCTTCTAAAGACCACCTGCTAGTGCTATATGCTGTAGTTCAAGTTTTAGAAACTATGGAAAAAAGGGTATGGAAACTAGTTGGTATCAGAGGGGGCAAGGGACAGAATTAAGTTTGCTTTTTAAAATTCTGTCTTTACCCATAAACCTACCTTTATCTCTTTTAAACCCCAATCTTTAAATCACCATAGCAGAGATTAGAAAATATGTTCACTTACTAAAAGAAATATCATCTTCTCTCAGAGATTCTCAGAAAGTAATCACAGAATGGCATTCCCTTTCTGAAATAGGGAATACGTGTGTATTTTGGTACCACCCTAGTCCTGCTGAAACCACCCTACACAATGCACCCTTGCAGATTTGCATGTGTATATCCCGGCTTTCTAAAATTGAGTTTCAATGTTTATTTGATATACTCATGTAAATGATGGTATTTATACTTGTAAATCAAGAACAGAGCTTCAAAATAAGGGCCATTGGATATATTTAATACCCTTCAAAACTATGCTGTACAAAAGACTAGCAATCGTCCACTCCAACAATGCATAACTATTATTAGTCATCTCCCGATTGCTACTTGCTAGCCTATGATTATGGGGAATCATGAAAAATCATGCAGTCTCCAATTAGTCACAGTTAACTTAGCATAAAAAAACTGGGAGAACTCCAAAAAAGGTTAATTAGGAGCAAATGGTTTGTTGTGCATTTTGGAGTGAAAATGTCTAGTTTTTTTACTGAAAGAACATGGAGTAATTTCCTTTGTGAATATTCTCTCCTTTTTCTGGACTCTAACTAGGGCAAATCAGCGACAGTCTTTACTAGCTGTCAGATTATTTAGATATATTTTAGTCATTAGCTTTTTCCAATATTTAGAAACACTAGATTGAAATGAGAATATAGTAACAAAATGAGGTAAAAACAAGGCAAAATATGTAATGTTTATTATGGAAGATAATTAATAAATTTATAATTGCTTAATATACTGTTCTTAAAGCTGAGGTGTAGCAGAGCAATTTACAATAAAATCAAAAATGCATAATAGCCCTAATGCTATTCTCAGTTTCATACCACCCAGCATATTTCTTTTCTCCTTCACCCTCCCATTTTTCCATTATAATCACCTTCCATTCTTCAAACATCATAAGAACATAAGAGTATCCATACTGGGTCAGACCAATGGTCCATCTATCCCAGTATCCTGTTTCCAACTGTGGCCAAACCAGGTCACAAGTACCTGGCAGAAACCCAAATCCTGGCAGCATTCCATGCTACAAATCCCAGGGCAAGCAGTTGCTTCCCATGTCTGTCTCAATAGCAGACTGTAGATTTTTCCTCAAGGAATTTGTCCAAACCTTTTTTTTTAATCCAAATATGCTAACCGCTGTTACCACATCCTCCGACAAAGAGTTCCAGAGCTTAACAAAACAGTTCAACAAAGCAGACAACAGTGAGCATTAGGAATGTCATGTACAATACTTAATAGTTACAGTTTCTGGTCCATTTTGAATTTTAGGGTTTCTTTCTGAGGCAATTAGGTGCATTTCTTGGGTCAGAAAAATAGGGGTTGATTAATATATTCACATCATGGGAAAAAAAACCTGTGGATTCCATTCAGTGACCCAAAACACAAATTTATTCTAGGCCTTTTCCTAGGCCAAGAATAAACCCTACCTTCTCCCATCTGTAGCCCACCTTCTCCCAGACCCAGCATCAAAACACTTCTCCTAGCAACAGCTCCTCTTCTCCCAAGCCTAGCATCAACCTTCCCTTGTCCTAGCAACAGAATCAGTGCAACACTTTCTCCAATCTCCATTATCAGCTTCCCTTTGGCCCAGCTCCAAGTCCCTTCCACCTGGCAAAGCAATAGGAGCTGGTGTCTTTGTTCCCACCGCTCGTGAAAGAATTTGAATTGCAAGAGAAGCAGTGACATAACAAGGGCAGTAAGGTGGTGTGTTGAGCAGTCATGGGGTTGCAATCTCCATGTGCATGGCTGTCAGTTTTATCTGTCCCCTGCCCCATCTAATGCCAACTTCCTTTCCAGGGTAGGAGACTGGCAGAGGCAAGGAGGTTTTAGGACAGTAGACGGCATAAGCATATCTGGCCTATTTTGTGGGCTGAAGCTAGTGGGCAGAGCTTGACACCATATTGTGTGACACCCAAACATTTGCAGCCTCTATTAAAAACAATAGCACACTTGTGAAGTTTGTGACTGCCTATGTGTGGGTTTTTTTTAATTTGAAAGCTTCCCATACAAAACCTGAGATTTTTTTGCTTTTGTTTATTTTTATCCTCTGGGGTGTCCTGGGGCATGATCCATGGTCAACGGGTGTGGGCACTCTGGAGTGGCAGACTTGTTATTGAAACTGCGGGAAGTTCGATTTTTGTAGAGCAGCTTTAAGAAAGGCCCCGGATCTACCTGAGCCTTGGGACCGAGTTGTGGGGACTACCCCCCAGAAGTTTAAAAAAAAAACACAAAAAACCTCCTCAGGTTACATATAGGAAGCTTTCAAATAAAAAAGCTGTCAAATAATTAAAAAAAACACACATAAGCAATCATAAACCTCACAGATTGGCTATTGTTTTCGATAACGTCTGCAATGTTTGGGGGTCACACAATATGGTGGCTGCGCAGGGTTGACAGCTTCAACTTTTTGATGTTATGCCGGCTGGGCAGAGGCAACAGCGCATGCATGGAGGAGAGAGGTGACCTGTCTGGGTGACACCTATGCTATATACACCACTGGAGAGCAGGCACTTCATGTTTCTTGCAAGAATAAAGGAAGTGACTGTTCCTTTATTCTTGCAAAAAACATGAAGTTTAAATCCTTTTTCTTGTCAGTAACAATGTTGGTGAAGAAGCAGAGAGTGGCAAGGCAAAGGCATGTTCTCCCACAGCTGCAAAAGGACACTACAGCAAGAATCTAATAAACATAAACAATGATCCACTTTAATGATGCAAACCGATTGAGACAACAGCTATAGGGAGATGTCAACAAAGTGCTTCAGGAAATAATCATTTTTCAGGGTTTTTTTTAGGAGAGGGTGGGACTTATAACCAAAAACCCCAAATTCACCATTGTAGGGGGTGTTTAATCAAGCTTTTCTAGTTATAATCAACCATCAAAAACCTATTAATCGTATGATGACTAAAGACTTTGCTGCACATACAGACACATGCTTGGTTACAAAGGCAGTAAACGCAATCAAATACTCCTCCATCATAATACTGAGAGCAGAATCTCTGTTTTATTTTTTTACTTTTTTGTTCTTTATGCTTTTTGAAGCAGCCCCTTACATATACATATTGGTTTTCATTTATAGCAGAAGCTTTAATTTTATTTTCTATTTATTGTAAATACTAAAAAAAAAATATTTTTGTGTATGAGATATATTTTAAAATTTAATTTTCAGTATGGTTTTATTTATTCATATTTATTATATTAATTCCCTGTTCCAGAAGTACTAACCCACAAGATTTCCAGCAGATTAGTGGCTTCATTCATATATAACTTTCCCATCAATGAAAATGAGCTGGGAAGCAAAACTTCACTGCTACTGAACCAAGCTGAGAAGGATGACCAAACTTCAGTGAGGTATAGTTATTTTGTGAAAACAAGCTTCCAAAACATGTTTTTGCTAAAGTCAAAGGTAATAAACTGCTTGCAAGATTTTGCATAACGGCAGTCACTAGCTGTATTTATTTAAGTAAGCATGCACACACTGTAGTCTTTGCACAAATGCATACTACTGGGATTGCAGAATTTGCAAGGACTTGCAATCCAGGGCTTTGTACACTAAAGTGCATGAAAACTCTAGAAGTTGAGGGTTTGTGAAAAATTCTCCTAATCGGAAATGATTATATACATTTCCGCATTATAAATTAAACTGTGACATTATTCTGTTATCTATTCTGTTTGTATTCTGCTTGCATTTACTTCTAATTACATATATACAAACACACATACATACAGTATGTGTGTATTTAATTTTTAGGAATAAAAAAGCAAAATGCAAAACCTTGATTGTGTTTGTACGTATAGAATGAGACAGAGTGACATGAGCTTAGATATATTCTACTTTTCTCTTTCATCCAATGTAAAATAAAAGGAATTCTATTGAAAATAGAAGCGAAAAAGAGACCAGCCATGTGATTTATTGACCATATTAGACTGCATGTTATAAAGCCTTACAGCGGTGGAGCCTTTTGAACATCTATTCATTTTGCTTACACAAGACCTTGTCTTGCAATCCTGATTATGAAAAGTGGCATATAAAACATAGCATTGATCTATGGTGGTGTGAATTTGGCAGGGCAATTGTTTTACCTAAAAAAAGGTGGCTAACTTTCTCAAAAAGTAATTCAGAAGTCTATAAATCTCGTCTCCATCTGCCCTGGGTTTCTGTGCTTATTGTAATAACTCTAATGTTTCACTAATTCTGTTCCAGCTCTATAGGGACTGTAGCCGTTCCCTTGCGCTTTTTTTTTTTTACTTCGAAGTCAGTAAACTATGATGTATGTGTCTCACCCTGAATAACGTTATTATATGATGCTGCTGGAGCGCTGAATAGCTTGGCTGTGGACTGCTGAACCCTTTGAATGTAATTGTTTTAACACCATGAAATGAAGTAATGCATAAAATTGATAATAAACGGATATCTCTCTGCCTCTGCATGTCAATGAGCATTTAACACCAGGGCACAGATGCCACCATTGTTTCCCCATTGAAAATGACAAAGTAAGTGAAAATATCTACTGAGTGCTTAGAAAGTACGGCAACCCCATTTTCATTATTTTGAGCTTCCTTCAGACTTGGAAAAAGAACTGACAAGCCCAAGTTGAGACCAAGGAAATGTCTGGCCGTTGTACACCAGGACCTATTTTCCCAAGGATTAAATGAACACATCATATTTGCGTTTCTTTTTTTCTTTTTCTTTTTACATTTTTATTTATTATCCTAAAATGAAAATTATATTTCCAGTCTTCATGTGTTCCCTTTCCCGTCCTCCCTCTCCACAAAATGTTCTTTCTTGTAAAACTTCCCAAAAACCTGTGACTGGTTGCAATGTTCCACCAATTTCAACCCTGAAGGATAATGTACTGTAAATCCACATCTAATAGAAAAGAAAAATGTATATAACATACATGGGATACCCTGGTCTAATTCCTCAAACTCCCCTTGTTCTCACCCTACCCCTTCAGCACAGATTTGTCACCAGAAGGCTTGATTACTCAGGTCTTCTTATTATTTGTATCTCTTTCTTTACAACATGAATATTTCAGAGACTTTTAAGCTTTAACAGGGTTTATGATTCTATTTTTGACTATGTAAAGAGATCCTTGGAAATATAACCATATGACTGGGGTCCTCTTCTTCTGTTAACTGTCCCTTTTTCATTCTTTCAACAGTATAAACATTTTCCATTCAGTTCATATGTTAATGTTGCTGAGAAGAAGGCAGTCTTGAGGCATGAAAAGATTAGGCTGGGATTATTTCATTCTGGCCCCTCCAAGTTACAAGTGTGTGTTGAAATAGCCACTCTTCTTTGAAAAAAATGCAAGGAGAACAAGGGAATCCAATGGGATATATTGAAATAAAAATAATTCAGAATTCCTAACTATGTGAAAATAAAGGAGAAGATCCGTGACCCAGAAATGTTTTGGAGCTTCTTAATGAGAACACAAAACAAGAAGGGTGTTTAATAAGCGTACTTGCTAAATGGTTACAAAAAATGTGATTGTGTTAGTAATCAACAGAAAAGTTAAATGTAAATACCATTTTGTTCTAATATTTCCCCTCCACTTGAGATAGGCTAGACGTAGCTAACACAGTAAGTAGAACGGGCAAGATATTCAAAAACACTTATCGGTATAGTGGCAGTCACTATGGGTTAGATTTTATATATGGCACCTGAAAATTTTGTGCAGAAAAAATAATAAAGCACGCCTGAATTTTATAGACTAGAAATGTCCACGCCCCCTTTCAACTATGTGACTTAGAATTTAAGCACACCACGTTACAGAATACACTTAGCGTATTTGTGTGTGTAAATCTTGATACCAATTAGTGCTGATAATTTGTTGTTAACAACCAATTAATAGCACTGATTAGCTAGTTAACCAATTTAAGTTATCCGCATTGTTGTAGAACACGCTTCAATTCCTGAACGGAAATTAAGGCGCCATATATAGAATCCCAGACTATATAGATGCCTTCTCCACAAATATTTAGCAGCACTATCCATATATCCCCAAATTCTATAATCTTGGGGGCACATTTTTGCACTTAGGAATATATACAGTAAATGGTGCCCAAATTTGGGCACCAAAAATAATCTGTGCAGAGCGCTGGTCTATAAATGGCACTCTGAGTTGCACCAAACAGGATGGAAATCTCTACAGAGAAGCAAACCAAACCAAGAGAGAGTAGAGGCTGACTGATGAGCCAACAAGCACCAGGAGAAGGAACCGACATGGGCAGTGTTTCAGAGGATGGAACCTCCTGCCTCAAGAGTTACAACAATACTCTAGAAACATAGAAACATGATGACAGATAATGGCCAAATGGCTCATCCAGTCTGCCTTTCTCAGTACCCACTAACTCTCCTTTTCTTAAGGGATCCCACGTGTCTATCCCATGCTTTCTTAAATTCTAACACAGTCTTCATCTCCACAACCTCCACCG
Organism: Microcaecilia unicolor; assembly: GCF_901765095.1. Taxonomy (NCBI): domain Eukaryota; kingdom Metazoa; phylum Chordata; class Amphibia; order Gymnophiona; family Siphonopidae; genus Microcaecilia; species Microcaecilia unicolor. Next base: position 423,856,415 of record NC_044031.1, read on the forward strand.
GGAAGCCATTCCATGCATCCATCACCCTTTCTGTGAAAGAGTATTTTCTTAGATTCCTCCTAAGCCTATTTCCTCTTAATTTCATCCTATGCCCTCTCATTCCAGAGTTTTCCTTCATTTGAAAAAGGCTCACCTCCTGTACATTAATGCCACTGAGGTATTTAAACATCTCTATCATATCTCCTCTCTCCCACCTCTCTTCCAGTGTATACATGTTTAAGTTCATGAGACAATCACTATATGTTTTATGACCGAGACTGCTTACCAATTTGGTAGCTGCCCTCTGGACCGACTCCATCCTGTTTATGTTTTTCCGTAGGTGAAGTCTCCAAAATTGCACGAAGTACTCTAAATGGGGTCTTATATACAAGGGCACCCTCCTTCTGCACCCAAGCATCCTTCTGGTTTTCAGCATCGCCTTTTCTACCTGTTTAGCCACCTTAAGGTCATCAGACACAATCATCCTCAAGTTTTGCTTTTTTTTTTTTACATAGCACTTCACCCCCTATATTGTATTGTGCCCTTGTATTCTTGTAACCCAAGTGCATGACCCCGTATTTCTTAGTATTAAATCTTAGTTGCCAATTGTAAGACCATTCTTCAAGCTTCGCTAGATCCTTCTTCATGCCATCCACACCCTCTGAGGTGTCCACCCTATTACAGTTTGGTATCATCTGCAAAGAGATAAACCTTACCAGGCAACCCTTCTGCAATATCCCTCATAAAGATGTTAAAAAGAGCTTGCCGAGGACCAACCCCTGCGGTACACCACTGATAACATCCCTTTCCTCAGAGCAAGATCCATTTACTATTACCCTCTGTCTCCTCCCATTTAACAAGTTTTTAACCCAGTCAGTGACTTCAGGCCCCATACCAATGGCATTCAATTTATTAATCAGTTGTCTGTGCGGAACTGTGTCAAAAGCTTTGTTAAAGTACACCACATCTAGTGCCCCTCCCACATCCAATTGTTTGGTCATCCATTCAAAGTGTATATTATCATCATAGCTAAGAGCTTTGGTTCAAGGCCTCACTTTGGTTTAGGATCTAAAAATGACAGATAAGCTTACAGGCCTGTAACTCTAATTTTAACTCTAGAGTTACAGTAAAACTCCTGAGCTATTGTGACATTCTCATGCAGCAGAATGAGGAACGGGCATAAGTAGAAAAACAGAGTAACATCGTTTAGCAACATGGTGATCACAGATGTTTTAGTGAAAAACAGAACAAGATAACTCATCAGGAAGATGACTTTCAGGCTTATTTTCGAAAGAGAAGGGCGCCCATCTTTCTACACAAATCGGGAGATGGCGTCCATCTCTCAGGATCACCTAAATCGGCATAATCGAAAGCTAATTTTGGGCGTCCCCAACTGCTTCCCGTCGTGGGGATGACCAAAGTTCCTGGGGGTGTGTCAGAGGCGTAGTGAAGGCGGGACTGGGGCGTGCCTAACAGATGGGCGTCCTCAAGCGATAATGAAAAAAAGAAGGGCGTCCCTGATGAACACTTGGCCGACTTTACTTGGTCCTTTTTTTTTTACGACCAAGCCACAAAAATGTGTCCTAAATGACCAAATGACCACTAACCACCTCCCACCCTGAAAAAAAGAACTTTAAAAACTTTTCTCTTTTTTTATAGTATGGGTGAAGGACCTCCTTCACTATGCCTCCGTTGCAGTTGAGGACATCCTTTGCTATTTATTTATTTAGATGTTGCTCACACCTTTTTCAGCAGTAGTTCAAGGTGAGTTACATTCAGGTACACTGGATATTTCTATGCCTCCATCCCTGCAACGACAGTTGAGGATGTCCAAAATGTGGATGTTTGTGAGAAGGACATCCATGCCTGGATGTTTCTGTGAGAAGGATGTCCATGCCTGCTAACATATTCTACAATCTGAGTTGGACAGACTAACAGGAGTTACTGAAGTGGGAATGATAGATAGGTGATGGTTAGGAATTGAAAGCAGGCATCTAGTCCTCCTGTCCTGTGAGTTGCTGTGTTGGGGGTGGGGGGTGGGGTGGAAAAGGGTGGGTCAGGTGCAGCACTAAACAGCAGTCTCTGACAAAACAAGGGTCCAGGCTCTGCTGTGCTGACTCTGTCTGAGCCCTCTCTTGGCAGAGGACAGAGGTTAGCTGAGCTCCCACAAGTTATTTCAGAGCCAGATTCAGTTGGACCAGTGACGTCCTCTGACAAACACAAGGAGGATATTTATCTGCTTGGGAGGGGGGAGGGGACGGGACAGAGAGCTGACAGCTTTGGAGCCAGACTGAGATGAGCAGCAGAGATTAGATACTCAGCAGAGCTTGATTGCTTGCAAAGTGACGCCCTTGAAGGCAGGCACCCTCCTGCAGTGCTTACCCTGCTTACCGGGTTTGACCGGCCCTGGGCATGGACGTCCCTCTTTCAAACATTTTGGACGTCCTTAACTGCCCCCCCCCCCCACAGGGATGGACAAATTTCAAGGGAATGGAGTGGAGGAGAGGCCTAGTGGTTAGATCAGTGGTTTTACAATCCAGAGGTGGCTGGTTCAAATCCCACTTCTGCTACTTATGATCCAAAATCCAAATAAATAAAGGGGGTGTCAGAGGCATAGCAGGCATGGATGTCCTTCTCACAAAAACATCCAGGCATGGATATCCTTCTCACAAACATCCACATTTTGGACCTCAACTGCCATAGCGAAGGACATCTTCAACTGCCGTCGCAGGGACAGAGGCATATCAAAGGACATCCTCAACTGCCGTTGCAGGGACAGAGGCATAGAAATATCCAGTGTACCTGAATGTAACTCACCTTGAGCTACTACTGAAAAAGGTGTGAGCAAAATCTAAATAAATAGCGAAGGACGTTCTCAACTGCCGTCGCGGAGGCATAGCGAAGGACATCCTTCACCCATACTCTAAATAAAAAGTCAAAAGTTTTTAAAGTTGTTTTTTTCGGGGTGGGAGGTGGTTAGTGACCACTGCATGCCTTTTTCCATTCAGTTAGTCCACTTCAGTGCCCCCTAGGGTGCCCGGCTGGTGTCCTGGCATGTCAGGGGGACCAGTGCACTACGAATGCTGGCTCCTCCCACGACCAAATGACTTGGATTTGGTCGTTTTTGAGATGGGCGTCCTCGGTTTCCATTATTGCCGAAAACCGGGGATGACCATCTGTAAGGTCGACCTAAATGTTGAGATTTGGGCGTCCCCGACCGTATTATTGAAATGAAAGATGGACGCCCATCTTGTTTCAATAATACGGGTTTCCCCACCCCTTCACCGGGACGTCCTTAGAGATGGGCACCCTTAGAGATGGTTGTCCCCGTTCGATTATGCCCCTCTTAGTCTTTCAGGAAGAGCTAATCTATTATTAGCTTTTTCAGTAAATACTAACCAAATCATTACCATAACCAATCCGTGTTAACCATTATATTAGCATATCCTATATAATAAAATGCACCTCCAATGTTCTGAAGCTGAGAAAGTGAAGCCTTGAAGCATTCGTGCTCTCTCTAAAGCTGTATCCATCTCCTGACGTCAGCATACTTCCGGGTACATCACATGCAGCACTGACCAACCACAGGGGGGGCAGGGGACATAGGAGAATCACTGGAGGGGGCAGGGGAGATAGGACAATTATGGCTGGCTGGAGGGGGAGCAGGGGACACAGGAGAATTGCTGGGTGGCTGGCGGGGGGCAGGGTGGAGAGAGGAGAATTGCTGGGTGGCTGGAGGGGGGCAGGGGACAGAGGAGACTCGCTGGGTGGCTGGAGGGGGGCAGGGGAGAGAAGAGCATTGGTGGGTGGCTGGAGGGGGTAAGGGAAAAAGTAGAATCGCTGGGTGGCTGGAGGATGAGCAGGGCAGAGAGGAGAATTGCTGGGTGGCTGGAGGGGGGACAGAAGAGACACACTGGCACCCAGCAGTCTCACTGTCTCTCTGTCACACACACACACTCTCACACATTCACTCTCTCTCACACACACACAGTCAGTCTCAAACATACTCTCTCAAACAAACACACTCCGAAGAAAACCTTGCTAGCGCCCGTTTCATTTGTGTCAGAAATGGGCCTGTTTTACTAGTATCCAATAAATGGGATAATTGTCAGATTACCTATGTATGATCTGTTATGTTAATGAACGTATATAAGTGATTGTACTTCCTACTTCAATGGGGAGACAGTCACAACCAGTACCTTTGTGCAAGCAGGGCTGCTCTCCCATGAGAAACCAATCAATTGGCAAGTAATCCTATTGCTTTCTCATAAGTAGCCTTGAGTCTTTTATATCTACAAATTGGCTTTAGCTGGTAATTTGGGGTGAGGGCAAAAAAGACCCTAAAATAAAGCATAAGAGACTCAGACCCAGAGAACACCTATGTGTAGCTGTGGTACTGTACTCCCATAAGCAATTGATTGTACATATACTTGGAGAATAATAAATAAAAGTATTTGATTGTATATATATAATTTGGAGTCTCAGATATAGCAGTACTTTTGTATAGCAATGTTCCGTACTCTCAGTGAGATATCACTGATCTGCTAATCGTACAAATAATTGGTAAGAAATAAGATATCTAATTAAACTCCTAACTGATGCAGCCTTGGGTGATTTAGTAGTAGCACAAGGAGATTTATATTCAGATACACATAATGTTATATGGGGGGGGGGGGGGGGGGGTCTGACTAAGCAGCCTGACACCTTTTACAATAACATTAAACATATGTGTAATTTTATACTTATGTGAAATTTTTGGTGCCCAATTAGGCGTACATCCCTAGTATTCTATAACACTGCGTGAAAATTTTAGGAATGCCTCTGACCCGCCTATGCTCCTTCCATGGCCACACCACACTACAGTAGAATAGCACATAGCAAGATGTGTGCACAATTCCAAATTGGTGCCAATTAACACCCATTTATTAGCACTAATTAAATTTTGAGCCAATTTAGTTAGGCACACATCTTGAATTGGTGCCCAATTTTGGGTGCCATATATAGAATCTGGGGCATAGTGCTTTCTAGATTAGAAATGCCCTGCATACGTTCTGCTATCAGTGCTTTGAACAGGGAGGCACATCAATACATATGGAGGGTAATCTGCCATATACACACTTACTTCTGGTCATCTGTGAGTTACTTTTCTCACTTTCTCTTTCTCAACAAAGAATATATAAAACATCCCTTTTGAGATACTTTCATAAAGTTTCAAATAGAGGCCAAACATCTACTTTTAAGACAGCTGATATGGGACAAAATCTACAAGTCAGCTGCTGTTCATCTCCTCAAGACCAATTACCAACAAGTGAATTAATTCCAGAGTAAATTTCTCAAAGCTCCTCTTAATGGTGAAGACAGTAGTAAAGACTCCTATTTCAATTCTAAATGCTAGACCCTTTTTTTTGTTACATTTGTACCCGGCGCTTTCCCACTCATGGCAGGCTCAATGCGGATTACATATTATATACAGGTACTTATTTGTACCTGGGGCAATGGAGGGTTAAGTGACTTGCCCAGAGTCACAAGGAGCTGCCTGTGCCTGCAGTGGGAATCATACCAGTTCCCCAGGACCAAAGTCCACCACTCTAACCACTAGGCATAATACTGTGCATAAGGTGTAACACATATCTTCCTACTCTATCTTTGAAGGTGCAGTTTTTCTTCATGAGAAATTCATGGACAATAATTAAAATTATGCACTCAAAATCAGATCAGGTTTCCGAACTCATTCAACCCATCAAATTCACTGATTAAAGTCAAGAAAGGCACCTGTTAATATTGTACTTTTCACTGATAATGATTAACAGGAGAAAGAATTCACATAGAATGAACAGGTGCTTCAATAGGTTTATGACGTCCGTTTATTTTGAGTTTGAATTCCATATTATTTCCTGTTAACCATTCCAAAATATAGTCTGAAAAAGAATATAAATTGTAGGTGCAGATACAGCCTTGAAATAATTTATTGTATGGCTAATGAATGCATTTACATAATGGCATTTGAGAAGATATTTATTAGTCAATAAGAGAGTCTCTGATGTCTTTCTTGATGGAAAAATTGGTGTGATGCTCTATTGTACATTGTCAGAACATTTTCCACTTATCTGGTAGGAAATTTGTATTTCAGATTTGATATGCATCCAAAAGCACAGCATAGCTGCTGATGGAATGGGCAGGGAACTCCTAACTGGATTCAGGAGGGTTTCTAAACTTTCAGCCTCTGTTGTGAATGCATTTTTTCATGGTCAAGGGAGTTGGGGTGGCCAGCCAGAGAGAAATAAGTGATGCCACAGCTGGCAGTGGTCTAGACAAGCACAAGCCCAGCTTCTTTCCTAACAGCCTGCTGGCCTCTGCTCATACTTCATACCTCTGCTCATACACATACTGTACCTCTGATTCCTTCCCAAGGAAGGCCTACTTTATTTGGCTGTCAGGCTCACTAGGAATCAAACTTGTGATCCTCTATCTTGACTGTGCAACTCATGTGGCTTTAGCAGCAAGACTCTATTTGCCATGCCCAAGTGTCAAAGTTTTGATCCCCAGTAAGCTTCACAGTGGCAAGTCAAAAAGATGTACTATTTTCTTGGCCCCATAGATTATTATTGCATGTACATTTAATAATATTAGAAGGAATGGACTAAAAACATTTCACCATTCATTTTGAAATTAATGGCATCCTTAAAGAAAGTAATCAAGGTTCATTTAAGGTGGTGCAGGCTTGGAATAGTCCCTCAAATGCCTCTATGGCATGATGGACCTTCCTTGAAATACTGAAGTGAATAAGCCACAAACATTTTCAAGTTTGCAGCAAATGGTCTGGCCACCACTTATCATAGGTGTGCAGGACTTTCTTTCTTGGCAAAGAAATCTGATGAGAGAAGACCCTGCCAATTAGGTTCACACATCCGAATAGGCTCTTTTACGATTCCTGCCATATTAAGGCAATAATCAACTGAATCAAGTTGATGTAAAGCCAGAGTATCCTAAGTAGAGTCAAAGGGGGTGGGGTGGGGGTTACAACTTAAAATTCAGCAGCAGGATCAAGTGAACTGTTGTGCTTTACTGAGGTGGAGTGAATATGTGTTTCTCCTGAAGCCTTGCTGAATACTTCAGTGACCCCTTTCTATAAAAACCATACCAAATCTCATAAAGGCAGCTCTACAATTAAAGAACATTAGGGAATAAAAAGTAGAATACATACTGGCTACATATCACCCAGGATAAAATGTTGCCCACCTGTAGCCTACCCATTAAGGCTAGAGCAGTGATAGCAGTAGTGTAGACACTAAAGATGAAGACAACACACCTGTTGCATATAAAGGTCATAGTTAACGTGTTCATGAACCCACTGCAGCAAGAGATAAACCCCAGAAAAAATAACAGAATTCAGTGGACTCCTGCAGATAAACAGGACATAATATACTGTTATCTGTATGCTACAAATTTTATATATAAATCAAGAAGATATACTGAGATAGTCTGCCAAAAACTAGAGAAAAGAGGAATACTGCAACAGAAAATGCTGAAAATAAGCAACCAGAGCAAATTTAACATTCCTAATTTTAAAGAGCAAAGTAAAGCAGCATATGTGCTAACATCATAAAAGAATTGAGAGCTTCTAGATTTTAAAAAACAAAATAGAGAGAGAGGGAGGGAGCAGGAGAACCAGAATAAAGGTGTAACATAATAAGAACGAAGAGTCTTAGCAAGGATGAACAAAAGAAAGGTTGTACAGAAAGAAAAAGAAAGGATCTGAAAAAGAGCACCAGAAGAAAGGCTGGTGCACATGGAGAAGGAAGGGGTCTAGAATGGAATACAGCAAGAAGGATTGATAGAGAGAGAGAGAGAGAGAGAGAGAGAGAAGCAATCCAGGAAGGAACATCAAAACAAAGACTGATAGGAGAGAAAGAGGAGTACTAGAAGGAAGGTTAAAGTAGAGATAGGAGAGAAGAGATCCAGAAATACAGAGAGGGAGTCGAATGAAGGACAGACTAAGAAAACTGAAGAGGAAGAAGAAAGGCAAAAATGCAAAAGATAAACCCACAGGTGAAGGAAATAAAAGTTGAGCTACTAGCCTATTTGGAAATTGATGAATATGTTGGGTCCTAGGAAATGGAAAGATTTAACACCTTGAGTAAAGAGCATGATAAGTAAAATGAATAAGGTCATTTCCTGTTTAAAGGTACAATCTATTGATAACACAGAAACTAATCAAATACGGAGAGAATTTTCCCAACACAGACACAGAGCCAGAGGATAAATATAACAATTCCTTAGGAAAAAACATAGGGAAGGAAAATAATATAATTACAAGGTGCCCTTGATGGATGGGTATATGAAAGGATCAAGATTAAAAAAAAAAAAATAAGAAAGATCCAGAGCATCAAATTCAAATATGCTGCATTCATGGAGGAACACCTTAAATTCATATGCTCCAGTAATAAGTTTCTCCCCCTTGTTTACTAAGCCGTAATAGTGGCTGCCAGGTGACAACGCCGACACAGCCCATTCAAAGTGAATGGGCTGTGTCGGCATTAGCGCACGGCAGCCATTAGCGCAGTGTAGTAAACAGGGAGGAAAAACTGTGAAGATATGAAAAAAAAACCCAAAGAGATAACATTGAAAAAACATTGAAAGAACATTGAAAGGAACTGGGAAGGAATATTAGTACAGTGAAAATATTACCAATTAAAGCTGAAACAAACATTCTGGAGAAACTTATACAAGGATCTTATGGAACACAACCAAAGTGAAATAGCTACCCTGCATAGTAGAAAATTTAGAGAAGGCAAACATCAAAGTTATGGAATGACCTGAAGTAACAATAAAAGAGTTAGAGAGCAGATTAAGAAGAGCCATGGACCAGATAGAATCATCAGTTTTTGGCTTTAACCATTATCATCACTCAACCAAGACCTGACAAACTGCAAAAATCAATAGGCGGCCAAACAATACCACAATAGCTAATAACAGGAAGATCATTTCTCCCAAAGAGTGATTCAATTAATGTTCTCCAAAGTTACAGACCCACAACCTATTTACCTACAATCTATAAACTGTTCATTGCAATGGGTGTCAATAAAATATATGATCATGTTCATTCCAATAACATCATGGCAATAGAGCAGAAAGACAATAAGAGAGGACTGTGTGGAGTGAAAGACCAGTTAATGCTGAATCTAGCCATCATGGCCAGTGCTAAGAAAAGTAGAAATATCAGTACAACATACTGTAGATTGATCATAAGAAAAACTTTTGATAGTATCACACATGCCTAAAAATAAAGTGTATTGAAATGAACAAATTAAGGGTGTTTTTTTTACTAACGTGCACTTACTTTTTTAGCTCGTGCTAAAATTGTGGGCGCATTAAACGTTAAACGCGCATAGGAATGCGTTGGCATCTCTAACGTTTAGTGCACCCACAATTTTAGCATGTGCTAAAAGCGTGAGCGCGCCTTCGTAAAAGATGCTCTAAGCCTTGTATTGTTTGAGTGCATCAAGTTTACTATGAAAATGTGTCAAACTACACTCCATTTGAAGCATGACAATGGAAAGTTTGCCATTCTTAGCATGAAAATAAGAACATAAGAATAGCCATACTGGGTCAGACCAATGGTTCGTCTAGCCCAGTATCCTGCTTCCTGCAGTGGCCAATCCTGGTCAATCCAGAAACCAAACTAGTAGCAATATTCCATGCTACCAATCTAAGAACAAGAATTGGCTTCCACATATCTCTCTCAATAGCAAACTATGGACTTTTCCTCCAGGAACTTGTCCAAACTTTTTTTTAAACCCAGATATACTAACCACCATTACCACATCCTCCGGCAATGAGTTCCAGAGATTAACTATTCAGTGAAAAAATATTTCCTCCTGTTTGTTTTAAAAGTATTTCTATGCAATTCCATTGAGTTTCCCCAGTAGGAAATATTTGACAGAGACTCCCTGTCACCACTCTTGTTTTATATGGCACTAAGGGGTCCATTAACAAAGGTATGCTAGTGTTTAGCACACGATGATCATTAACACGCACCTTTCTAAAAGACCCCTTTAATTCACTTCGTACTTTTTAACTCTTTGGACCACAGCAGTGGATCCCTAACCTGGTCCTGGAGGCACATCTGCCAGTTAGGTTTTCAAGATATCCACAATGAATATTCATGATAGAGATTTGCATGCACTACCTCACTCTCATGACTATTCATTGTGGATATCCTGAAAACGTGACTGGCTGAGGTGCCTCTAGGACCAGGTTTGGGAACCACTGGGCTACAGGCTTAATCGTCATCCTAAAGATGGTAACAATTCAGAGATAACATCAGAATGGTTTTTGGCCTGGATAAATGTGCTAAAACAAGCATCTTTAGTGGAAGATAGAGCTTTATATGTATATATATATATATATATATATATATATATATATATTTATTTATTTATTTATTTTTTAATTTGTTACATTTGTAACCCACCTTTTCCCACTTATTAGTAAGCGTCTATGCGCACCCAACGTGCACCAAAATGGAGTTACCGCCCGACTACTGCATGGCTCTTGCGGTAATTTCATTTTTGGTGCGTGTCTGATACGCGCATGTGAAAATTATTATTTATTTTCTTGCACACGTAATGGACATGCACCAAGTGGCATTTGATGTGCATAGGTCATTATTGCCTGGATTTTTTACCGCTAGGTCAATGGCTGGTGGTAAGGTCTCAGATCCAAAATGGACAGTTGGCAATTTTGATTTTGCCACACGTCCATTTTCGGCAAAAAAGGCCTTTTTTTACAGGCACGCTAAAAAAATGGATCAGCGTGCGCCCAAAACACATGCCTACACTACCGCAAGCCATTTTCAGCGCACCTTTGTAAAAGGACCCCTCAATTCCTATGGGCTTCATTGCATTTGCCACACCAGAATCACTAGCGTGGCTAAATTTGAAAAACAAGAGAAAAAATTATTTAAAGAATTAGATCAACTAGGAAAAACAAGTGGCTAATTTAGAAATATAGGAACCATACTTTGATCAAACCCAGAACACATGAATGATTATGGAGAGGTGAACTGAAACCAAAGATTTAGAAATTGATAATTGCAGCCCAAGACAGTGGACTATGAAAAAGATGGTTCACAGTAAGCATATAAAAATTGGGAAAATTGACATATATAGATTCTATACGCAAAAGCTGGAAAATGGTTATGCATTTTGTAGCTGGCTGCAAAGTTCTGATGGGAAAATATTTTTACACAGAAAGGCACAATAAGGTGGTATATGGAAAACTTTATAAACATTATAACATTGCTGTACCAGAGCACCTACATTAAAAATAAACTATGTACAGTTCTTCTGTACACAGGTATGAAACCATCAAGACAGGTGTGGATTGTGGGCCACTCTTTCATCCTGCAGTCCAGCTGGTGAGCACAGCAGGGTCTATGGATTGTACTTAGGGTTAACCACAAGAGGAATGTGACTGGTCTGGCACAGGAGATGTGGTGTACTTTATTTCACTTCATTTTCATTTATTACCATTTATATACTGCCCTTGCACTTTCCTCAATGTAGATAATTCACCACCTACCCGAACCTGCATTCTCCTATCTGTGAGATATGACTTAAACTAGGTCAATACAGATCCTGCAATGCCACAGACTGCCAATCACTGCAATAATATTCAGTGGTTAAGGGTGTCAAATGCAGCTGACACATCCAAAAGACACTAAGATAACTTACGTGTTTATCCAACCCTTGATAAACCTCCCCCAGTGTGGATGCTATCAACCCCTTGGTACTGTGTGCACTATGGAATCCATATTAAAATGGATCAAGGCTTTGCTCCTTCAACAGATGATCCTCCAATTACCAATATACCACCTGCTCATCGATTTTAGCCAACGTAGGTAATGAAGCAACAGGGCAAAAAATGCTGAGCGGGTGACCCCCAATGCAGGATTCTTAACATTTGGTAAAATAGTGGAGACTTTGAGAACATCTGGCACATGTCCACTACCCACTGATTTATTAATCATTACCGACAACACTGGAAAGACTAATATGGATATACTCCTCAAAATACAAGGATTATACACATCCATTGCTGACACTGTTGGATGACAAGTTTTCAAATATGTCAACACCTCTCTGTCTGACACCGGGACAAATGTATCCCAACAAGTCAATTTACACAAGCTGCTGGCTACAATGGCAAGGCTGATGGAAAGATGAGTATGGCTGGTAACCATATTCATTCATCTTGGAGGAATGATTTTAGTAAGGTGTCAACAACATAATAACCCCCAAAATCAACAATAGCTCTAATAAGAGACATAAAGAGAAACTTGGCTACCTTATGCATCACTTACCCACCTGTCATAAGAACATAAAACAAGCCAGACTCAGTCAGACCAAGTGTCCATCTAGTCCAGTATCCTGTATCCAACAGTGGACAATCCAGGTCACAAGTACCTGGCAGAAACCCAAATAGTAGCTACATTCCATGCTACCAATCCAAGAGCAAGAATTGGCTTACCCATATCTATCTCAATAGAACTATTCATTGAGTGAAAAAAATATTTTCTCCTATTTGTTTTAAAAGTATTTCCATGTAACTTAATTGAGTGTCCTCTAGTCTTTGTACTTTTTGAAAGAGTAAAAAAGTCGATTCACTTTTACCCGTTGTACACCACTCAGGATTTTGTAAACCTCCATCATATCTCCCAAATTTATATGGTCAGATATGATACCATGCCTGACATGTGGTGTCAGGAGGCAGCTTGAAAGAGTCTGTTGCAAGACCAATAAGCAATCAATGACTTTATATGTTACAAATGTGGGGATACAATTTGACACCAACTACTGGCCATGGACAAGACAGGATTATAGCATGCAGATGGCATACACCTGTTGGACATTGGGGATGACGTTGCAGGACACAAATGAGAGAGCTGTGGGACCAATGTAAGCAAGGTTTCATATTTTATTGAAGGATCTAAGGAAGTGGAACCACTGCCTCTAGGCTGTTTCGGATACCCAAGCCAGTACGCTTGACCCCAGGAAAAGAGGTATGGCAAGAAAAGTTAACAAGAAAAAACATGATGTAAGCGCTACCCAGTTGGCTGGGTGGAGGTATGCTGGGAGAGGTGAGGGCTGGCCTTGGATGGTTGCGCCAGTCATGGCATCAGTGGCTCTAGATAACAGGCTGAGGGCTGGTATGGATATCGTTGATGAGATCTGGGACTGGCTCAGGTTATGATGTCACTTAATGGCTCCATAACGCTGTGATGTTACACACCCATCAACAAAGTGCATGTGTGATTTAATATGATGGGAAAAGGAAGGGAGCTTATGACTGTCTTAGTTAGTTGCCAAAATTGTACAATTGAAGCAAATCCTCAATGACAGAAAGAGAAGAAACAGATTGCAGAATCGCCTAGCAGTAAACCAATAAGTATCAGCTTACCTCACAAGAGTGACCTTCACCACAGATTGTGATCTGGCAGGAAGTGAGTTGCTTAAAGAAAGGGATGTGAAGTATTTCAGTAAGGGAGGGATATCTAAAGAGGGATACGTTTTTTAAAACTTTTGTACAGGATTTTTTTCTATTTCTTTTTTTATCCCTTCAGAAAAATGATTTCTTCAATAAGGAATAAAAGTAAAAAATAGTCCTTATTTAAAATCACTTTGGCTCTACTGTTTTTGGTTTAATTGTTACAAGGGAATAACTCTTTAACTGAAAACAACCTGTAGTCAGTTCCCATCAATTTAATTTAGTAAAAAAATAAAGAACATTCATGTTTCCCTTTGTTATAGTGTCACTAAAGAATCTTTTGGTTGAAAAGTAACACAGTTTCTCTTTTGTTCAAATAAATCCTACTGATTGCGTTATAACATTATCAACTAATTAAAAAATACCTTTTCTGGCCCTTTCATCCCCAAGTAGAAGGAAATTGGACATAAACCCTCTGCATATTGAAGCTGCAGCGATAGGGAAGGGTTTCTTCAGGCAAAAAGTGAACTGCCACACATGTGACCTTTTATTGTAGGTTTCCAAGCTTGAACATTAGTTCTGGCATAGTTTTTCATGATGTTCCCCTATCCTACACAAAGGGGAGGAATTCTATATATGGTCCCTAAAAAATTGACGCAAAAAAAAAAACTGAGCTTAGTGCTATTCTTTAAACCTTGCCTAAAGTTAGGCATGGTTTACAGAATACATATAGTCCCCGTTCCTGTGACTAAATTTAGTCACGGTCATTTATGCCAACTAAAACCTGGTATAAAAGCACATACAGTAGCTAATTTGGTGCAGATTGGGCATATTCTATAGCACAGTGTAAATTTTAGGGACACACATGCCCCTCCCATGGCCACACCCCTTTTTGAGGTCTGATTTAAATGCATCACTGTATAGAATAAGCTTAGTGAGCTATGCACATAAATCCTAATTAGCACCAATTAGTACTGATAATTGCTTGTTAGCATCCAATTACCAGCACTGATTGGCTTGTAAACCAATTAAGTTGTGCACACAAATTAGAATATGCTCGGATTTGCACACGCAACTTTAGTCGCACTATATAGAATCTGGGGGAAAGTGGGTTATTTTGAGGGATGAGCAAACCAACTCCAATTAAATCAATGTTCCCATTCAAACTGGGGCAGTACAGGTAATCAGGGCATTTGTAGCCATGATTTTTGTTTACCATTTCTCAAAGTGAGAGCACGTGTGTTCTTTCCTTTCAAAATTTCCCCAAGAAAAAGCATTCCCAGAGATTTGCGCCAGTTTTGTTTTTTCATGGTTAGCTACCTGGCTAAGCCCTGTGCCACGAATGCCTCTGAAAAATAAAGCATGGCAAGTTTTCAAAAAGTCAGTTTTACACACAAAAGTAGTAATTTCTTCAAGTAACTGGTTTTCAGAATTAACTTCTATAAGGTTTAGATGAGTACCCAATTGCTATTACTATCTTTTATTGATAGAATAAAACCCTGTAAAAGTCAGGATGTCAATCTTTTTTTTAAAGGATTGTCTTCCACACTACACATTGGTAAATATAATCAGATGTGTAAGAGTTGGAACAATGAACTCTGCTGAACATTGGTGATATCCTATCATGATTTTCTATCGAGAAAATCCTTGCCAGTTGCTACTCACATAAAAGAGTAATTCTATCAGATGCTATTTAGATTTAGGTGGCAAGAATGTACAATGTCATGAGGCCAAGTAGGCCCTGCTTGTATGTTATTTGGTAAAAAAAAAACATGTGTCTTTATAAAATACTAGCATATCTGGCAAAAAAAAATGTGTTCCTTAAATGTAGGCATGGACATGTGCTCCTGCTCGAGAGCAGCTGTAAATGTTTGCTCTGCCTAGATCACGCCACCTGACTATGCCTACCAATAAAGCATTTGTCTTCTTTATAAGCCGTGTACATTTACAATAGTGGCTATTTTGCAAAAGGCCATATATGGGTTTATGTGGCCACATACACAAAACAATGACTTAATTACCCCTTAAAAGTACAGTTATATAAACAGAACTTTGAAAACTTTAAATACTGCAGGCAAACGTTCAAACAATTATTTTCTTTCTTGGAATTTTTGGACAATTTCAACTACTATCTTAAGTAAAGCCTAAGCCTCAAAACCAAGGGCAAAGAGAGATACTGCCATTGCTGTCTGCTGATTTTGTAATTTGTCAGTAGTCTGATTAAACTAGCAGTCACACCAGCCATTTTGAACCTGGCACCAGCGTGGGCAGCAGCCACTGAGGAATGTTGCTTCTAGCCCTATCCTAGACCACCAGGGCATCTTCAGGTAGACCTAGGGAGACCTATAGGGAAATAAGGCATCTTCAGGAGGGGGATGGATGTGATTTGGGGTTGGGGGGAGAGAAGAAGAGGAGATGCTGGCAAAGACTGGGGCACAATTTTGGCACCCCCACCTCCATTCATCTTTTTTTGTTGTTTGTCTTTTGTTGTTAAGGGGACACTTCTGCTTGTTTGTTGTGACAGGTTTTATGCATGACACAATTGAATGTGTATGTTTCTTTTGTAAATCTAAGGGGGTTATTTTATAAGCATCTCCATTTGAAAACAGTAGCATTTATATGTGTAGATTACATATATGTGCAAATGGCAATTTCAGAAAGTCTTCCCACACAACACAGATTTTTTAGAGGGTGTGATGGGAGCAGGCCTTGTGGGGGACAAAAATCTATTTTACAAAAAGAATTCATATATGTGAGGCAAACAAATGTTTATAATCTAACTCTTGCTAAACTATCTGATCTGTCTATACAGTATGTTCCACCTTCACTTACACCTTATCCTGTTTATTAAGATGTTTTATTTTGTATTGTGTTAACATTGTAAATAGCATGCTATGCCATATTATGTATTATGTACTGTTATTTGGATATTTTTTGATATTGATATTGTTTGTTACCTATAATCAGATTAATCTTGTATGCTGCCTAATATATATGTATATGTGTGTGTGTGTATATATATATATATATATATATATATACATAGTAACATAGTAAATGACGGCAGAAAAAGACCTGCATGGTCCATCCAGTCTGCCCAACAAGATAAACTCATATGTGCTACTTTTTGTGTATACCTTACCTTGATTTGTACCTGTCCTTTTCAGGGCACAGACCGTATAAGTCTGCCCAGCACTATCCCCGCCTCCCGCCACCGGCTCTGCCACCCAATCTCGGCTAAGCTCCTTAGGATCCATTCCTTTTGAACAGGATTCCTTTATGTTTATCCCACACGTGTTTGAATTCTGTTACCGCTTTCATTTCCACCACCTCCCACGGATGTGCATTCCAAGCATCCACTATTCTCTCCATGAAAAAATACTTTCTGACATTTTTCTTGAGTCTGCCCCCCTTCAACCTCATTTCATGTCCTCTCGTTCTACCGCCTTCACACCTCCGGAAAAGGTTCGTTTGCGGATTAATACTTTTCAAATATTTGAACGTCTGTATCATATCACCCCTGTTTCTCCTTTCTTCCAGAGTATACATGTTCAGGTCATCAAGTCTCTCCTCATACATCTTGTCACGCAAATCCCTTACCATTCTCGTAGCTTTTCTTTGCACCGCTTCAATTCTTTTTACATCCATCGCAAGGTACGGCCTCCAAAACTGAACACAATTCTCTAGGTGGGGCCTCACCAACGACTTATACAAGGGCATCAACACCTCCTTTCTTCTGCTGGTCACACCTCTCTCTATACAGCCTAACAACCTTCTAGCTACGGCCACCGCCTTGTCACACTGTTTCGTCGCCTTCAGATCTATACATACAAGTATACATATCTATACATACAAGTATACATGTCTATCTATGTATATCATTATCTATGAGTCCTTTTACTGAACTGTGGTAAAATGTGTAGTTACTGTGACTTAATGTTGGAATATACCACACAACAGCTACAAAACCATTGGGGGTGAAACCAGCATTTTCTTATTCTAGTCCTGCGGTAATGTAAATTAGTGTGTAGTTCTAATTAGGAGGTGCTAAGTGCTTCACTTTAAAAGTGGATTAGCCAGTTAAAGCTTGGTAAAGTGTAACACACTAGCTGGTTAATGTTTCCACTATCATTCTCTGCCCATGCCACACAGCCTAACATGAAAAGCACTTCAAATAAAGTTTACCATGTGCTTACTGCTGTAATAATGTAGAACCCTCTAATGTGGTTGTTTGCTAGCAGGTACCTTGTGGTTTACCCACACGTTAACCCTGAAATTCTATAAAGGAAGCTTACAATTACGTGCACAAATTTGGGTGCGGACCCAGTTTACACACACAATTTAATTGAAGAACAAGCCAATCAGGGGCGTATCTACGGGTGGGCATGGGAGGGCCCAGGCCCCCCCATTCTCGGCTCAGGCCCACCCATTTGGCTGACCTTCTCCAACTGGAGGTGGGGGGCTGTACGGGGATCTGGCCGGCGTGGCCTACATGCTCTACCTCCTCAGCCTGCACCTGCTCTTTGAGCCCCACCACTCGTGCTACCTGCGCGCCACCTCCTGGAAGCCCCACTGCAGGCTGCCGATGTCGAGCCTGAGACCCGCGCCGCCTTCCTGCTGGACGGGGCCGGCGTGTACACGGTGGCGGCGCTGGTGCACACGGCGCTGGAGCAACCCGAGGTGGCTGAGCAGGCTCTGGAGTGCTTCCGGCAGCTGGGCCCCGTCTGCGCGCCCTCCTCAGATTCAGCCTCAGACGGACCTCAGCATTCCCCCGCGGGACGCTGTAAAAGCCTGGGAAGATCCCAAGGATCCCGCTGTATCCGTTTTTTACTTTTGCTCTCCCCCGCTGCCACAAACAGGGCCAGGTACAGGATCCAGCCCAGTCTGCAGTGCTCTTCTCCACGTGCATAACTACAGTCGTTTGAGAAATCAACATTCAAGCCCAGGTAAAAACAAATGTTTTAATTTTTATTATGTGTAATGCTGGACTGCTGGTGGGATTCAGGGTGGGGATAGGCTCAGTGCCCAGGTTAAAATAAAATTTTAAAAAAGGTTGTAGAGTTCATGTTGGTGTGGATGGTCTCTTTTTTAATTTTAACCTGGGCACTGCAGAGCCTATCCCCACCTAAAAACCCACCAACATTAAATACAAAAATGTTAAAAAAATTATTTTAACCTGGGCCTGGGTACTGCAGAGCCCAGGATTAAAAAAAAAAGTTTTATATTAATGTAGGTGGGTTTCTGGGTGGAGGTGGGCTCTGCCATGCGCAGGACATTAAAATACAAAATGTTTTTTATAAACGGTGCCTAACATTTAGTGTCATTTATAGAATAGCACTTAGCACAGTTTTCTTGGTGCCAATTTTCAGCGCTATTTATAGAATCTGGTCCTAAGTGCTTAACATAATTTAGTAAAAGAGCCCTTTAGTTTTAATTAATGTATCTGTAAGTGTATCTTAATATTGTTATTTAAGGGGTCCTTTTACTAAGGTGCACTGAAAAATGGCCTGTGGTAGTGTAGACGCATGCTTTGGGTGCGTGCAGAATTATTTTTTAGCACATCTACAAAAAATGCCTTTTTTTGCCAAAAACGGATGTGTGCCAAAATGAAAATTGCCGCACATCCATTTTGGGTCTGAGACCTTACTGCAAGCCATTGACCTAGCGGTAAGCTCTCATGTGGTAACCGGGCAGTAATGGTCTATGCGCATCAAATGCCACTTGATGCATGTATCTGCCGCGCAACAGAAAATAAAAAATATTTTTCAGATGCACATAGCGGACATACACCAAATTTGAAATTACTGTAAGGGCCACGTGGTAACTGGGCAGTAACTCCAATTTGGCGCACATTGGGTGCATGTAGGCGCCTGTACGGCTTAGTAAAAGGGCCCCTGTGTTTGCATATTTTATCATTTATATATTATGATATATATGTTATATATATATGTGTGTGTGTGTGTTTATATAGAGCCCTGAAGCAAGCATTATACGAAACCACAGCTGTGTTGTGTCCTTAATAAGGATTGCTTCCTCAGTTTCTTCTTCTGGTCATGGCTTATGAAAGAATCCCTTCCACACAGAACCCCCCACATCTATTACCATGAAGCAGACCAATGGTCTGGGTCTTGGGAATGAATTGGAAATGCTTATAAAATGGCTGTTCAGGTTTTATGTATATTAAAAAAATGACTCGACACAGTCCTGCGTTTCGGTGCCAGAAGCACCTTCTTCAGGAGTGAAATAGGTTATCTCTGCAAGAGACAACATAAACATACACATTGTGACACTATATAAATATATAAAAACACATACAAGCAAAATGAAATGACTGTGCAGGTGATAAAATACATTGTAAAAGATACTGTCAAGTTGGATATTATTTACAGGGTGCCAGAGTACAGGAACACGTCAAAAAGGAACAAATAAGGTACCCAAATAAATATCAAGAAATAACAGGTGATCTCATGAAAAGTGGCACAAAAAATATACAAATCTTCAATCTGGATAAGATCCATTATAGAATACCTTACAGAGATAATCTATTTGAGTCCTGAAACAGGCTCCTGTGGCACCGAAACGTACATCTGTGTCAAGTCATTTTTTATAAATCTACTGTTTTGGAAGCACATTGGTCTATCCCCTTCTTCATCTTTTTTTGTTCTTTGCCTTTTGTTGTTAGGGGGACAATTTTGCTTGTTTGTTGTGACAGATTTTATGCATGACACAATCAGGGACATAATCGAAAGAGAAGGGCGTCCATCTTTTGACACAAATCTGGAGATGGGCGTTCATCTCTCAGGGTCGCCCAAATTGGCATAATTGAAAGCTGATTTTGGGTGTCCTCAACTGCTTTTCATCACGGGGACAACCAAAGTTCACAGGGGTGTGTTGGTAGCGTAGCGAAGGCGGGACAGAGGCATGGTTAAGAGATGGGCGTCCTTGGCCAATAATGGAAAAAAGAAGGGCGTCCCTCACGAGCATTTAGCAGACTTTACTTGGTCCCTTTTTTTTCACCACCAAGCCTCGAAAAGGTGCCCAAACTGACCAGATGACTACGGGAGGGAATCGGGGATGACATCCCCTTACTCCCCCAGTGGTCACTAACCCCCTCCCACCCCAAAAAAAATTAAAAACATTTTTTGCCAGCCTCTATGTCAGCCTCAAATGTCATACCCAGTTCCATCACAGCAGTATGCAGGTCCCTGGAGCAGTTTTTAGTGGGTGCAGTGCACTTCAGGCAGGCGGACACAGGCCCATCCCCCCACCTGTTACACTTGTGGTGGTAAATGTGAACCCTCCAAAACCCACCGTATCCACATGTAGGTGTCCCCATTCAGTGGGTTTGGGGGCTCAGAACCGAAGGCAAGGGAGCTATGCACCTGCGAGCAATTTGTGAAGTCCACTGCAGTGCCCCTTAGGGTGCTCGGTTGGTGTCCTTGGCTTGTGAGGGGGACAAGTGCACTATGAATGCTGGCTCCTCACATGACCAAATGCCTTGGATTTGTTCGTTTTTGAGATGGACGTCCTCGGTTTCCATTATCGGCGAAAACCGAGGTCGACCATCTCAACATTTAGATCAACCATCTCTAAGGTCAACCTAAATGTTGAGATCTGGGCGTCCCTGACCATATTATCGAAACAAAAGATGGACGCCCATCTTGTTTCAATAATACGGGATGCCCCGCCCATTCGCATGGACGTCCTCAGAGATGGGCGTCCTTAGAGATGGGCGCCCCATTCAATTATGTCCCTCCATGTGTATCTTTCTTTTGTGAATCTATGGGGGTTATTTTATAAGCATCTCCATTTGAAAAGAGTAGCATTTATATGTGCAGATTACGTATATGTGCAAATGGCAATTTCAGAAAGTCTTTAGTTACACGTGTTGAGACCCACACAATACAGAGATTTTTTAGAGGGTGTGATGGGCGCAGGCCTTGTGGGGGACAAAAATCTATTTTACAAAAAGAATTCATATATATGGGGCAAACAAATGTCCCCCTTTGGATTCACAGAAATCTAATAGCAAGTACAGATTTTTAAAAAGTGCTTCCTTCAGCTAGAGCTTTGCATGAGGATTTAAAGTAGTAATTAACCTTAATCCCCTGTAGTTTGTTTCTGTACCAAACTTTAAAAAAACAATTGTGGCCACACTACTTAATTAGCAGCACTTACAGGTATAGGGTTGTATAATGGGACACATACATGTGGAAACAGTGCCAATTAGACATAGAAGTTGTAAAATCACTACTTTCAAGTGGAAGTGCTGATCCTTCCACATGGAAACTGCTGGGTTCATGCCATTCATTTTTAACTCATGTAACATTTGAAAAATGGCTACTCCTGTTGTGCATGCTGGCAAATAAATGTGCAGGTCCTTTATTATGGATAATTTTCAAAAGACTCTACATTTGTCAGAACCTGATGTGAAATACTACCAGAATTAAGCATATCCCAACCCGAACTTCTCAATGTGGATCTCAACATTCTAGGTAAAATGGGCCTTCTCTAAAATACTAGGACTTTTTTTTTAACCCACAGACCTAAATGTTTGCTTTTTGACCTACACCATGCTTGTTCAACCTTGGTCCTCGAGGGCCACAATCCAGTCAGGTTTTCAGGATTGCACCAATGAATATGCCTCCATTATATGCAAATAGATTTTATACGTATTTATTGGGGGAATCCTGAAAACCCGTCCTGACGGGGGCTGAGGTTGGACACCTTTGATATCCTCTAGAGTTATCCTCTATAACAGGGGTTCTCAACCAGTCAGGTTTTCAAGATATCCCCAATAAATATGCATGAGAGAGATTTGAATGCAGTGGCTCCAATGTCTTTCTCTTGGAAAAGGTTCAGTGAAGGGCGACTAAAATGATAGCGGGGATGGGACGACTTTCCTATGAAGAAAGACTAAGGAGGCTAGGGCTTTTCAGCTTGGAGAAGAGACGGCTGAGGGGAGACATGATAGAAGTATATAAAATAATGAGTGGAGTGGAACAGGTGGATGTGAAGTGTCTGTTCACGCTTTCCAAAAATACTAGGACTAGGGGGCATGCGATGAAACTACAGTGTAGTAAATTTAAAACAAATCGGAGAAAATGTTTCTTCAACCAACGCATAATTAAACTCTGGAATTCGTTGCCAGAGAACGTGATGACGGCGGTTAGCTTAGCAGAGTTTAAAAAGGGGTTAGATGGTTTCCTAAAGGACAAGTCCATAAACCACTACTAAATGGACTTGGGGAAAAATCCACAATTCCAGGAATAACATGTATAGAATGTTTGCACATTTGGGAAGCTTGCCAGGTGCCCTTGGCCTGGATTGGCCGCTGTCATGGACAGGATGCTGGGCTCGATGGACCCTTGGTCTTTCCCAGTGTGGCATTACTTATGTACTCTCTCTCTCTCTCTCTCTCTCTCTCTCTCTCTCTCTCTCTCTCTCTCTCTCTCTCTCTCTCTCTCTCTCTCATAATCATTGTGGATATTCTGAGAACCTGACTGGCTTGGTATGTCCCAAGGACCGGGTTGAAAACCCTTGCTCTACAGGAATGGTTCAATGGGAAAAGTAGACAGGATAATGTTTTCCATATTCAGTGTTTAAAATAAAACAATTGTTCATGCATTTTGAATGTGTTTGAGTGTTCTTTCGTTGTTCCTTCTGAATTATCCTGAACAGATATATTTTCTTATCTCCTTTCAAGAAAAAAAAACTGTCCTTGATTGTATATCAAAGTATGTAAGTATAATATTTGCTCGACACCTGCATTTGTTTAAGTATATATGAAACTACTGTGATTTTCTGCATTTGAGTTTTATGATTAAATCTAATTGTGATTGATCGATTGACTGCTGCCTGTCTTATCTGTCTCCTGAAACTGTCTTAAGAAATGAAGCCTTTCATTTAGACAAGAGTGTTGTGTTAAAATATTTTTTACATGAATTACATTATATACTCATGTATATTCAGTAATTTTACTAAAGCCCCTTGCTGCATCACTGTAACAGAAATATGAGTCAGACTCTAGTAAATCATCAGCTTTAGAGAAGACAGATTTATTTTCACCTGATGTGATTCCATGTATGCTAATTCATTTCAATTTTTAGCCATATAAGTATATTGCATCTAACCATGGGTTCTAATGTAAATGTTTTTTTCTTAACCTTCTCCTAGGTAAGGAATGATACCCAACTCTTTCAGTGTTGGGATGACACAAATTAGTTATCAACAGTCCACAAAACAATTCTTCTTTTGTGTGTTTAAGAGCAGTATTTACTAAGCACCCCCCCCCCCCCCCCCGATTCTGTAAAAGTCACCAAACATTGTGCGCATAATTTAATTGAATAATGAGCCAACTGGTGCCAATAATTGGCTTTTTAACAAGAAATTATTGGCACTAATTAGATTCTATTAGAACTTACACACTTAAATTTAGGTGCAGGATCTGTGCCTAAATTTTACATGTGAGTAAAAAAAGAGGTGCAGAAATAGGAAGCTCATGGGCGGAATGAGGTAGTCCTAGCATTTACACACATTATTATAGAACAGGGATATGCACCTAATTTAGGCCTATATATTTGCACCTCATTTCATTTTGTGCAAATGGCCGCGCCTAAAGTTAGGCACAAGTCCTGGGTTTATGTGCTATTCTATACACCATGCCTAACTTTAAGTACAGCTTATATAATAACGCTTTTTTTGTGTGTGCCGATGTTTTAGGTGCCATATATAGACTCTAGCCCTTTATCCATAGAGATAGAACGAGAGAAGTCTTGGTGAATCAGGTGTCATGCTTTTTTGTCATTCAATGCTTGCGGTACAGAAAATGATTAACGGCCAGGTCCTAAAAAATGGTGCTCCAAATTATGCACTGGGAAAAAAAAATTGGTGCTAAGCACTATTTGGTTAAAAGTGTGTGCCCAAAATAGAATAACACTTGAGCATGGAACTCGTGCCTAACTGTGATGGTCTTTTACTAAACCATTGTAGCATTTTTAGCTCATGGTAGAAATCAGCTGGTAGTAGACACCAAGACGCCCATTATATTCTTATGGGCGTCTTGATGTTTATGCCAGCTGGTTTCTACCATGAGCTAAAAATTCTACCGCTGCTTAGTAAAAGACCCCTTATGCCTACTGAAAACTGGTATAAATGTTGGTGTCCAAGTTAGGCGCATTGACTCAGTATTCTATAGCTAAGCACGCAAATGTGTTTCCCCTGACACACCTATGCTCCTCCCATGGCTACACCCCCTTTTGAGATACATGCTATGGGAGTTAGGTGCATTGTCTTATAGAATAGCACACAGCCAGATGCATGTGCAAATCCTAATTGGTGCCAATTAGCATCAATAATAGATCATAAGCACCCAATTATTGCTGTTAATTGGATTGTTAGCCAATTAAGTTGTGTGCACATCTCATGATTGCACCTAAATTTTGGCATGTAATTTTGGGCGACTTTTATAGAATCTGGGGATAAAAGTGTATCAGAAAGGAATAAAGAAATAAGGAAGAAAAACTGAGAAATCAAAAATAAAAGTTAAACATAAAAACAGCTATAGCTTGCAGACCAAAATTCAAAGGAACATGCCAAACACTTTGACGTGGTGTTCTAATATCACTCTAAGTAAGAACTTGTATGCCTTGAACTGAAAGTGCTAACATGCATCTTTTCCTTTTGGTTATAAAACTGACATGAGAGATCATCAGTTGCAAATGCCATGCACCTAAAACCCTCCACTAGCATTAAACTCCCTATTAGAACATTTTACAGTAGAAAGATAGTTGCTGTGTTCCATGAATAATCTAATGTATAAAAAAAATGTGTTCCAGAGACAATGCCTATATTAAAAATTTAAGTTCTACCCTTGTGGAGGGCAACTTTATAACAGTGTGCCTATATTTAGTTGACTAGAAGGTGTCCACATAGTCCACTTAATGCCTGCCATAGAGTTGGTATAAACATGTGCAGAAAGTAATGCATTTTATAATTAATGTGCATATCTGTATGCCCTACTCAGACTCTGCTTATGTGTTTGCTCACCATTAAACTATGTGCCATCAGAGTTAGGTGACTTTCTATAGAATAGTGTGTAGCTGGAATATTGGTATTTTGGCCCTATGTATATACATATTCTCATATACACCAGTATTCTGGTCATTTAGGCATGTGCTTGGGACAAAATTCTATAAATGGTGCTGAAAAATCATCACCGAGAAAAAATTTGCTAAGCGCTAATCTATAAATGATGCTCAACATTAGGCGCTGTTTATAGATTTGTGCCTAACCTTAGACACGAGGATTTATACCAACTAAACTCTGGTGTAAATCCTCATGTTTAAATTAGGCGTAGATCCCTCCTATTCTATTACAGCATGTATAAATTGGAAGAATGTCCTTGATCTGCCCATGTACCTTATGGGGTACATGAGGATCCTGATGTCTAAAAATGCACGCATAAATTTGAATTGATGCCAATTAGCACTAATAATTGATAGGGCCCAATTATCGGCACTAATTGGCTCATTTTTCAATTAAACTGCAAGCGTAAATTGGGCATGCACACAAATTTGAATGCACAATTTTTAGCACTATTTATAGAATTTTAAGGTTGGTGTTTATATTTTCACACCTACTTTATATAATTACTCCCCTTAAGCCTTTTAGATTAGTCCCTTGCAGTTAAAAGTGAATTCTACTTACCACCACCCTATGTCATCTGACAATCATCTTATATCTCTTGAGTTCACCACCTTTGGACCCACCCCCAAGGAACTCAGTTTACTTATAAGCCTCTTGTGAGGAACACATCAAATGTTTTGCTGAAATCTAAATAGACCAATGCATGCCATCAGGTCACCCAGTCAAAGAAATCGATCTGATTTGTTTGGCACTATCTTCCTTTGATAAAACCACATCTCTACTACTACTACTTATGATTCTAGAAAGTTCATTATTCTTTCCCTTTGCAGCATCTCCATGACTTTTGCCACTGAGGTAAGGCTTACCAGCCTGTTGTTTCCTATCTGTTCTCTGATACCACTTTTATGAAGAAGGAACTCATCAGCATTTCTTTAATCCAATGGAACCGCTCCTGTCTTCAAGGACCTATTAAATATCCTTTAGAGGATCCACCAGAACTACTTGGAGCTCTATCAGTATTCTAGGATGTTAAATTTGTAGTTATTCACATAACTAATTTGTAGTTATGCACATAATTGCAATTAGGCACTATTCTATAAACTTATCGCATAAATGCTATAATGAGCAAATGCAAAGGGGACATGTACATAGGTAGGTCAGAGGCATGTCTTGCAGTTGTCTGCATAAGATGTAGAAAACTATCACGTGTACACAACTGCCAACTTTAGGAAAGGTCATTTATACTGACCGTCAGCATTGTGTAAGTGTCTTCATCTTTCTCTTTGTCAAACACTTGATTCAGTGGCTTCACTATGTTCTTCTCAGTGGACCACCAATGTGCCCTGGTTCTCACAAGCTCTGAAATTCCTCAAAACTCAAGTTTGCAGTGCCAAACATATCTGGCGCAAGCGCTGCTCTCTATCAACATTATGTTTTTTTCCGTTCCCATTTTCGTCAGTATCGGGCTTTTCTGTGCTCTACTAAAAAAGATTATTTCTAGTGCTGAACTAATGAAGCATCTAGTAAGCGCCAGGTCCCATTTTGAATAATCAATTCCATTGCACCTTCTGGGTCCATGGCCGCATCCTGTGAACCTTGTATCCTCTCTCCCTCCACTCTAGGTTCCTTTTGGAATAATAATATTCCTGTTATTTATCCCACTTCCACTTCTTCTCTTGCCCTGGCCCTCACCTCTACTTCTATTTCTGCTGTTCTTTTGGCCCCTGTTCCCACCTCCGCACCTGTTCTTGTTCCTATCACCACTTCTCCTTCTGACTCTACCACTGATTCCACCTCTCCTCTTGCTACAGTTTTTGTTCCCACCTCTCCCTCATCCACCCAGGATTGTAGCCCATGTTCTTCTTCTCTCTCATCCACTTGGTCATCCTGTAATAGCCCCTCCTTGTCCTTTTTAAGATTGTGTTTGCTTCTACCAATTCTTCTGAGTCTGCCTCTGACCCATGGTCAGCATGCCTTTTCAAGCATATCTTGCTCCTTCTTCTCCCTTTTGTTCAAACCAGTCTTTCAACTGGAGTGGTCCCTAGCACTTGGAAGCATGCTTTTATCACTCCACTCTTGAAAAAACATGTGACCTCGGCCCTACTGATCCAGAAAATTACAGACCCATTTCTAATCTTCCATTTTTCTCTAAAGTCCTGGAAAAAGTAGTCCATTTTCAACTTTCTACTTTTCTTGATTCTTCATTAGTTTTCCACCCATTTCATGCAGGCTTCAGAAGGAATCACAGCACATAAATCTTATTAGTCTCATTACATGATGCTATTAGGACCACCTTGGATCAACTCCACTCTGTCGTCATTGTTTCACTTGATCAACCTTCTGCTTTTGATCTTGTCGACCATGTCCTCATGTCTTCAGTCAATTGGTATCTCAGGTACTGTTCTGCACTGGGTCCAAAACTGTCTCTCTAAATATACCTGTCAGATTGTTCACCATTGAGCTTGTTATCACATTTTCCTGTTCTCTCTGGTTTTCCTTAAGGCTGTGACCTTGCACCAACTCTATTTAACATAGAGTTGGTGAGGAGTGGATGCTCCACTCCTCACCCTTATTCAATCCAACCACTGTCTTCCATTTTGTTATCCTGATGACATTCGGATATTCTTCTGCATTCATTCTAAGCAATCTGACTTAACTGACCTCAAGTATCTTCAAAACGTTTCCTGCTAGCTCCGTGATTACCATTTATTTCTCAACTCCAAAAAGTCTGAAGCCATTCACGTTTCTAACGCACTCACTACTGTTCTGTCTCATCTAATCATCGATCAGCACCCTTTGGATTTCAAAGATTTGGTAAGGATTCTTGGGGTACACTTTGATAGTCACCTTACTTTTAAGGTTCAAATCAGCTCTGTCCTTCAAAAATCCTTTTTTGCTCTTTATCGCATTTGGGCTGTGTGTTCTTTCTTTTCATCCTCCTCTGTGCGCAGACATTTTCTTTGTTTGGTTATGACACATCTCGATTACTGCAATTCTTTAGATGCCAACTTGCCCCTTTCCTCATTGAAATGTCTCTGATTGGTTGAATCCACTGCAGTTTGTCTACTTTATTATTCTAAACCTTTTCACCATGTCACCCCACTTCACCAGTTACAGCACTGGTTGCCCCTTGTTGCCCGTATTGAATTTAAGTTACTCATGCTAGTTTTCAAATTCCTTCTCCCTTCTTCTACAGATTACTTGTCCCATCTTCTTATCCCCTATACCCCATCATGCTCACTTCATTCAGCAGCAACTGCCCTCTTCAAATTCTCCCACCTTTGCTGATCCGACTTCACGTCACCTATTCCACTGCCATAATCTATGCTGGTCCAATGCTTTGGAACTCCTTACCTGTGCACATTAGGTCTGAGTCCTCATATACCAAATGTAAGACAGCCATAAAAACACATCTCTTTACTCTCATCTACCCTTCACCCTCTTGAAATCTGCCTGTTTTTTTTTTTCTTTTTAATGATTTCTTGTCTTGTTTTCCGTTGTTTGGTCCTCTGGTAGCCTCTTTGTTTTATTTTGTAAACTGCTTAGAGGCCAGTTCCTGACATATGTGGTATATCAAGCATTTCTAAATCAATAATATTAATAAATTAGTTAAGTATGCTCTAATCTTTAATGCCAACTGATGCTTAGTTCCTATATTTTTGATGCACTTTCTTGAATCTAGCTCATAGAGGTTAATTCTATAAGGAGCCACTTAGTTGTAGGCAGCAGGAAGCATATAAATATAGTATAGTATTCTAGTCATTTTAATGGGCTCTTATATAATACTACAGAGAGAGAGAGGGAGAGGGAGAGGGAGAGAGAGAGGCTGCAGATACTGTAGCAGGACAGGTTTATCCACTCCTACCTTAGCTAAGATAATAGCCAAGAACCTTTCTGACCTCATATGCAACTTCCTTTAAATTAGTCCCCTTATTTTCTTACTCCTGCTACTCTATCTTTATGTTCCATCTTTGTTTATGCCCTATGCTGTCTATTAAAATATTTTATTGTGTATTGTGTTGACATTGGAATGTAGCATACTATGCCACACCTTGTATTTTTATTTGAATATTTTTACTGCTCTAATTGTCTATTGCCTATGTTTGACTTATTCTTATTGTACACCACCTTGAGCGAATTCCTTCAAAAAGGCTGTAAATATATCCTAATAGATAAAAAATAAATACTGACCAGCAACAAAGTACACATCATGTTTTGATGGCATGCACTTTGCAGGTGGGGTGGCACATGGGTACGGTTCGGGCAGGCCATAAATGGAGTGCACAAGTATGCATGTGAATTATGGAGCTCTATAATTTACACACCCTCTAGCACACATACAACTACAATTATGCCATTTATATTCTGCTAATTCCTGTCAATGCTGCTAAACAGATTACAAACAAGAAGACTAGATTTTATATCAAGGAAATTATGGTTAATACAAGATAAAACTAATAGCATCTAGACACGAGAATTTGCATCAGCTATAAGGCTGGTGCAAGTGGTCACACCTAGATGAACAGGCATTATCTGTCACTGACACTAGTATTCTATAAAGTAGGAACCTACTTTTCTTTCTAGAAGAGCTTTAAAATAGGCACCCATTTAACCTCTTATTCTAGAAGCCCTGTTATAGAATTAACCCCTATCTGAGCTCCCACTATTTAAGCTTCTATACCCTACAATTTTATAAGATCCATTTTTTGCATGTAAAGCATGCTTTCCAGGCAGAACTTGCTTTATTAAAGGACCCCCAAATGTGTAACCCTAAAAAGAGCAGCTAACAAAAACATGGTCATGTCTAAAGCAACAGAAAGACAATGGTGAGGGCAATGCACTGAGAAATTTCAGGGTATGTACAATTATTTGTAAACCTTGAAAATATGAAAATGAACTATATAGGAAAAATGAGAGGTCTTGCTGTGTGCATATCACAATCTAACCATGTTTAGGCATCCTACCCACCAAGGTACTATGCTTTCCTGTTTGTTTGTTTGTTTGTTTATTTATTTGTTGTATTTGTATCCCACATTTTCCCACCCATTTGCAGACTCAATGTGGCTTACATTGCACTGCCCTGGCTATTGCCATGACTGAATAGAAATACAATTAATAATAACACAAGAATATGAGTAACATTGTGGAATAAAACATTAGGTATAACAAGATCGATAATGAAATAACAATTAAAACAGTAATGTACTGGAGTTCAGGTGATGGGTCGTTATGATATGTTCTATTGAAGAGATAGGTCATCAGTGATTTCCGAAAATTGATAAGGACAATAGGTTTATGCACAACCTATGTCACAATTTTAGGTTAAAACATGATTTTGTTTTCCTTAAACCTAGTAATTCACTTCACAGTCATTTAATAAGTGCAATAACACATGACAGGATGCATAACAAAGGATTTCAATGCACTGCCCAGGTGCTAAAGGCACTTTTCCAAAGGGGTGTGTATCAAAAATCCATTAATGCACAGCTTAAGTGTTTTACCTACTTATCTCATACACTTACACTCACACGCAGATAAGTCACATTCTCCTAAATCGCTAGTTTTTATTCTTCTACTTAGATTCTTCCTACTGTTTTCTCTCCAGTTATGGGCCATCAGGATTGTCCAGAAAACTGTACCCTAGGTTATCTTCCTTTAATTTGCAAATCCATTTAAATTGTGCATTTTTAATGCTTACTTAATATCATTTGAATCAATATTTAAATACAATGGTGAGCATACTGTCCACGGTATTTAAATATCCATTGATATTCAGCATCACTATCTGGCTAGCAGGCAGTGCAGAATATATGTGGACAATATACTGGCAATTAAATAGATAATGGTGATTTTCAACTTCCTTCTGTATAATAAAGGGATTTAAATTACTACAGTGATTTTTCTGGCCTTTTACTAAGCTGCAGTAAGCACTAGTGCATGATTGCCACAGCACAAAAGGGTTTACCGCAGGACATGCTGAGGCATCCTGTGGTAAAATCATAATATGAGTGTACAACCCACAAACTAAAAAATATTTCTGAATGTTTCTCAGAGGAGGCAAGTCTGGGGGGGGGGGGGGGGGGTAAACAATAGGCATGACAGTGCAAATCGGTTAGAACAACAATATTACCATGCACTAACTGATTAGCATATGAACCTTTACTGCCTACAAAATGGGTGGTGGTAAGGGCTCATGAGTAGGAGCATTTTCGACATGATGTCTAAGTCCAACTTTGGACGTTTTGCAAAAAACGTCCAAAATCTAAATAGGAAAGAAGGTCATTTTCAAAAAAGATAAATGTCTGTCTTTTTTTTTTTTTTTTCGAAAATGATTTGGACGGGGAGGTTTTTTTTGGACGTTTTGTGATTTGGACTTCGGTTTGTTTTTTTAAGTCCATTTTCGAAAAAAAAAAAAAATGTCCAAATGCACAAAATCAAGCCATTGAGATGTAGAAGGAGCCAGCATTTTTAGTACACTGGCCCCCTGACATCCTAAGACAGCAATAGGGCACCCTAGGGGGCACTGCAGTTGGCATCATAAAAAGCTCCCAGGTACACATCTCACCATTTTTCCCTTACCTTGTCTGCTGAGCCCCCCAAAACCTACTCAAAACTCACTACCTCCAACTGTACACCACTACCATAGCCCTTATGGGTGAATGGAGCACCTCTATGTAGGTACAGTGGGTGTCCGGTGAGGTTTGGAGAGCTCACAGTTTTCTCCACAAGTGTAACAGGTAGGGGGAAGTAGGAGCCTGGGTCCATCTGTCTGCAGTGCACTACACCACTACTAGACTACTCCAGGGACCTGCATGCTGCTCTAATGGACCTGAGTATAACGTATGAGGTTGGCATAAAGGCTGGCAAGTAATGTTTTTCATCACGTTTTTAGGGAGTGGGAGGGGGTTAGTGATCATGAGGGAATAAGGGGAGATCACCCCTGATTCCCTCCAGTGGTCAAATGGTTATTTAGGGCACCTTTTTGTGCCTTGTTCGTTCTAAAAACAGGTCTAGCTCAAGATATCTACGTTTTAGTCCTGGACGTTTTTGTTTTGTTCCATTATGGCTGAAAAACATCTAAGTCTTAGGAACGCCCAAGTCCCGCCCTGAACACACCCCTGAAACTCACCCTTGAGATGTGGACGGACTTCTGATGGACTTCAGATGGACTTCATAGAAAAATGTCTGAAAATAGGTTTCGAAAATACTGATTTGGACGTTTTTGTGAGAAAAACGTCCAAATGCTGCTTTATGCCATTTTTTTAGATGTTTTTCTCTTTTTAAAATGCGCTTGATAGTAATTTTTGTTAATGGTCATGCACTAATGGCAAAATCGTCCATTTTCCAGCTGCAGTAAAAATGGCCTAACACATGGGAAAGACACCCCCTCTCCTTGGTGCATGCTAAGACCACTTTATGAAAAGACCCTTAAAGCTGCTTCATCATGGAGGTAATTATATGATGGGCAAAAATAGTCCAAAAAAGGGGGCACAAAAATGTGAGGGTCATGGGCATTTCGGGGCAGATCGGAGGTGTGGCTTTGAGATAAAGAATATGGGCACTCTGCATGTAAATGCAGGCATGGGCATTTGCTCACATTTTCATTGGTGCAAATGGTCATGCCTAAATTTACATGTGACCTCTCCACTTAAGCATTTATTCTATAAACAGTGCCAAACTTTAGGTGCAGCTTGTAGAATACCGTTTAAGTGGGTATTTTTCTGTACTGAATTTTTAGGCACCATATATAAAATCTAGCCCTATATGCCATCTATAAAGTAGCATGTAAATGCTAGGGCAGCTGCAAGGGGGGCATACACATGGGTAGAGCATGGGCAAAGCCATGGGTGTGATACCAAGTGATGCATGCAGCTGACTATCAGTTCTGGGTATTCATGGCACACTTAGGCACACCAGCCATTGACCTGGCATAAGTGACTGTACCTAACTTTTGGCCCACAAAGTGGATTTACACAAATATTCTATAAAGTCTTAAGCTGTGGTAAAAGGCTGTCCATTTTTAGGAAAAAGAA
Organism: Microcaecilia unicolor; assembly: GCF_901765095.1. Classification (NCBI taxonomy): domain Eukaryota; kingdom Metazoa; phylum Chordata; class Amphibia; order Gymnophiona; family Siphonopidae; genus Microcaecilia; species Microcaecilia unicolor. The sequence continues at coordinate 423,890,062 of NC_044031.1, forward strand.
ATGGCTGTGCGGTAAGTGAACCACTTACCACATGGTCATTTCAGTGGGGAGTTCTTACCCAGTGATGATCCTTGATCGGCTGCCACCCGGCGCGGATCTCTGCTGCGCAACCCCCCACCGGGTGCAGCAGCGTCTGTTCCCCGTCCCCCGGGTGCAGCACGACACCCCCTCTCCTTGGTGCATTCTTATTTGCTGGGAGCAGCCGCGTGGCTGTCAGTTCCACAGGTTCCCTGCTCCCTCTGCCCCGGAACAGGAAGTAATCAGTTCCAGGACAGAGGGAGCAGGGAACCAGCGGAGTCGATAGCCGGCAGCTGCTTTCTGCACCCCTCCAGCGGTGTGCACTCTGGGAGGACTGCCCCCACCGCCCTGTCCTCAGTACACCACTGTTCATACCACCACCAATGAGATGGCAGTAAGGGCTCCCATACTAACCCGGCGGTAAGAGAGCAAGTGGTGCTCAATAAAGTTCATTATAATTTACACCTGGCTGTGAAGATTGTTTGGTCCACCCCTACTACTTGGATTTTCTCTTGGACTATACATAGGGTTTTTTTTACCTTTACCTTTGGGTTTGGTTTTTCTGCTGCCCTATTACCGCCAGTTAAATTCCAGTGCTACAAAAATAGGACATATTTTTGTACCACTGGAAATGGTGAATGCTAGGGGTGGGAGCTATTGCTGGGCTTCTGCGGTAGCCCAGTAGTAGTTCCAGATTGGTGCATGGTAAGCCTGCGATGGGCTTACCCATGGTTCATAAAAGGGCCCCTTAGGTATGCCTAAGTGCCATTATAGGACTGGCACTCATGATGCCCCATTGTTATAGAATTATCTCCTATATGGATAGTGCAGAATATTGCTGCCATTTGTATAACAGGGCAAAACTCCCACACTCCTCTCTTACTCTTCCATTGCATGATACGGATTGTGCCAGAGTGGTTAGAATCAAATCAAATCAATTTGTGTACACCACTAATATCTCCTTTCCAGGGTACAGTGCGGTTAACATTCTAGGTGAGACAAAAGCTGATAATGTTAGTGTGAGGTATGAGAACAATTAGAAACCATTGGTGTAATGCATGAGACCAAAAACATTATAAGAAAGGATAATGGATGATACGAGGAGGTATAAGTCAATGGATTGTTATGAAGTAGTCTTTGTGAAGAGAAAGGTTTTTTTAGCCTCTTCCTGAAGCTAAGGTAGCTGTTTCTGTTTTGATGGCACTAGGTAGAAAGTTCCATATTTTAACTCCAAGTATGGGGAATAGAGATCTGAAAATTTTCTGATATAGAATTGTCTTTTGAAACGGTGATGCTGCGTTTGGTCCAGTCTAACAGACTGAAAGATCAATTGTTCTTTCAGTCTGTTAGACTGGACCAAACGTAGCGAAGCGGTCTTAGTCAGCAGTTCAGAGGTGAAACCCTGTAAGATTTGAAAACTAAACAAGCAGCTTTGAACCTGAGTCTGTCTGCTATGGGAAGCCAGTGAGGTTTGTTAAGATGAGTTGAAACACTAGTATATATTCAATCTGTATATTAGTCTAGCAGCAGTATTCTGTATGATTTGCAGATTTTTTCTGATATTGACAGAATGAATTTTCTGTGCCACTATCCATAAAGGACTCGATTCAGTAAATGGTGCTCAAATTTGGGAGGTGAAAAGAATGAACACTGAGCGCTATTTTATAAACGGTGCTCCAACTTGGGTGTCGTTTATAGAATAGTACTTAGTGCCGGGAGCTGCGCCCAATTTGGGGTGCAAGGATTTACTCTAACTGAAACCTGGTGTAAATCCTCATGCCTAAATTAGGCACGGGTCCCTTGAATTCTGTAATACTGTGTGCATATTTAACGATATTCCTGACTTGCACATGCCCCTTCCATGGCCTCCTCCATGGCCTCCTTTTCAGTTGCACGCTAAAATGTTTATGCATGCATCTTTATAGAATAGCGCCTAGCAAGATGCACATGTGAGTTCAAATTGCTGCCAATTAATGCCAATAATTGGTAGTGCTCAATTATTGGTGCTAGTTGGCTTGTTACTCATTTGATTTGGCATACAAATTGGGTGCACCCAAATTTGCACTGCAATTATGAGTGCCCAAATTTGCATGAGCAATTTTGAGCACCATTTATAGAATTTGAGAGATAGCGCTGCTGATAATTCTTAACTAGAAGTCTTAGCCATATAGCAGCAGTTAACATAGGGGCCATTTTATCAAGCTGTGGTAGGGCTACCGTGGGGGTAGCACATGCCAAATCTACCCTACCACAAGGGTAGTGCGGGCACCCAGCTGTAGTCTCAAAGTTTATTTATTTATTTAGATTTTGCTCACACCTTTTTCAGTAGTAGCTCAAGGTGAGTTACATTCAGGTACACTGGATATTTCTCTGTCCCAGGAGGGCTCACAATCTAAGTCTGTACCTGAGGCAATGCAGGGTTAAGTGACTTGCCCAAGATCACAAGGAGCAGCAGCAGTGGGATTTGAACCCACCACCTCTGGATTGCAAGACCGGTGCTCTAACCACTAAGCCACTCAAAGTTGACGCACGTAGTTTCCAGCTGTAGAAAATAATTTTCTATTTTCTACCGCGGGGGGCTTTCCCGGTGGTAATCAGCAGTGCAGCCACATTGTTGTGTGCTGCTTGAATACCACACAAGTAGAGCATGAGCCCTTACCTCCAAATAAATAGGTGGCAGTAAGGGCTCAGGCAATAAATAGCCACACACTATGTTTAATATTAGTGTACAGCCATTTAATGCCCCATTTAATAAAAGGCCTTTTTACCTACCACAGTAAAAAATGGCCGTGCGTGTCAATTTCACGCGCACTTTTTACTGCAGCTTAGTAAAAGGACCCTATACAGATAAGACTTTTTGAATATCCAGCCCTAATTTGCTTATTATCTCAATGCACTATAATTCAGCACACACAAAGACCACTCTCTTAAAAGGTAATATACTTGATCCAAATATTTAGGTAATTACCCAGTGCATACAAAAACACAATGCTTCATGCAAACATATTAAACTGATCTATTACTGTTAATAGTTTTCATTAACAAGCCAATGTATTGCATATTTAAAACCAACTCATTAGGCACCTGAATTATTGTTACTCAGGTAATCCATTATAAATGTCACATCTATTTAAATGTGAAAAGCTAGGTTCTCTGCTGCTCCTTTTCTGAAATATTCAGTCTTACACAGTTAAGAAAACATGCCAGCATTAAAGCCAAGATCTTCTAGTGGAATCTTAGAGGTAGATACGAGGGGAATTTAGGTTGTATAAATGAAGAAAAACATGGTGAAAATGTAGACAGCCATTGGAGTCAAAGAAGCAGAGGGGACTTTTTACTAAGGCGCTTAGGCGCCTATGCATGTCCAACGTGCGTTGAATTGGCACTGCAACCTGGCTTCCGCATGCCCCAAGCAGTAATTCCATTTTTGGCACGTGCCCAAAACACGAGGTAGAAAATATTTTCTATTTTCTATAGGGGGGCGCTTACCCGGCAGTAATCAGCAGTTGGTGCGTGCTGGACACTTACTGCCCAATTAGCACATGAGACATTACTGCTAAGTCGATGGGTGGCATTAAGGTCTCAGACTGAAAATGATCGTGTGCTGGTTTTCATTTTGCCGCACATCCATTTTCCAGCACAATAAAAAAAATCCCTTTTTTTCCAGGAGCGCTCAGGAAATGGACCAGCGCGCATCTAAAACGCGTGCCTACACCAGCGCAGGCCACGTTTGGGTGCACTTTATTAAAAGGGCCCCAGATACACTAAACTGCAAAATTGTTTTGCAAACTGGATCGTTGTATGAGAAAAATGTGGAAAATGTCCTGGATCATGCAAAATGATGACATGTGAACATTTTGTGCAGTTTTCTCCATGAAGAGCCTTTTGCTAATTTCCTCTTGGATATAATATTCTTCCTTTCACTCCACCATGAGTAAGCTTGCTAAAATTCTCCTTCAGTGAGATGCTATGATGTAGTATCAATCACGCACAGCAGTTCATCAGCGCAGAATTCAGTAACAGCAACAAAAAACAAAAATGTGTTCATGGACTGGTTTTTGCAAAAAAAGAAAAAATGACTCTGTGATGTGTACTTATCTTCTGGCTGATATTCTAAACAATTTAAGCAGACAGGAGAGGCTCCTACCTGTATAAACCACCTAACTGCCAATATTCAGTGACATGTGAACCAGTTAACATTGCTGAATATTCACAGTTACCTCCTGCGCTGAAACTGACTAACTTGTGGGCATTCCAGGGACAGAGTAGGCACTTACGTAGTTAAATACTAATAGAGTGAAAAGGAGGAGTAGGGAGAGCTGGCTCTCTCCAAACAATGAGGGAGACAAATACAAAGTTCCAAATCTTTATTGAAAAAAACAAACGACTCGACACAGCTGTGTTTCGGCACCAGGGCGACTGCCTCAGTACCCTTTTGGCGGACCCTAGAAGTCTATCTCCTTTTGGATTCTCCACTGCATGCAAATCTCTCTCATGAATAATCATTATGGATATCTTGAAAACCTGTCAGGTTGGGATGCCTCTAGGACCAGGTTTGGGAACCACTGAGATAACCGCTTAAATTGGACCGCATAAATAGCAGTCCTATAAATTAGTGGGTCAGCTTATGTGGTCAAGGGCTAAAAATTACACTTAACCACAGAAGTTTTAGCCACAACCTAGAACCGGATATTCAATGCCAGTGCTCGGACATGTCCCAGCACTGAATATCTAGGCATACAACTGGTGGCTGTCCGTCACTGGCTGAAAATTGGCCGGTTTGTAAATTCAGGATTTTTTGCATAAGTTTGCAATGGAGCTTATTTGCATTCATAGCAGACTATCATAGGGCAGAGAAGCTGACAACCTGTAAGAAATGTCACAGAATGACATGGAATGTGGAATACAAACCAATAAAGGGCTCTCTTATTAAGCTGCCGTAAGCACTAATGCGTGCTTACCACAAGTAAAAATCCACTACTGAGGTGCATGCTCAGGTGTAGTAGTTTTGTGTTCAAAAAACAAGGAGTAAAGTTAATCCAAAGTAAAGTTAAAGGTGTTTATTTAAGCCGGCTCGATGTAGCACTACAGCGGCATTTCATATGCTATTCACATTTTCTCTTTCATCAACGGTCTTTTTAAAGACCAGATTACGTTCATTTTACTAGATGCATTGCCAAGGACAAATGTGATTGTCAAGTATGCACATCAGGACTCCTGAGGAAGGGCACGAATGTGCCAAAACATGGTACCATGTCGAGCCAACTTTAATAAACACCTACAACTTTACTTTGGTGTCCTGAGTCTGTTTTTGACGAGCCTGATCCAGTTCCCACTCCTTGTTTTTTTTTTACTTTGTCTTTCCTATGGGATCCTTGTGTTCTTTCCACTTTCTGTGGTCTTTTTTTGTAGTTTTGTGTTCGGCACACACTAAAAAATAGAAAATAAATTAGAGGTCCTTTTACTAAGCTGTGTTAGGCACTAACGCACACCTAATGCAGCTTAAAATGATAAACCACGGTGACTGCCAAATCTGTATGTGGTAACCGCACTAAAAAATATGCCTGGGTATTCCTATGGTTAGTGCACATATACCGTCTGAGTCCTTATCACCTATAAAATGGATGGCGGTAAGTGCTTGCACAGTAAATATTTTAATGGTTGTGCATTAATGGTAACATTAATGAATGGCCTTTAATACAAAAAACTCAAAAGGCCATTTTTATAGCTGTGTTAAAAATGGCCTTAGTGTGTGGGGAAAACTTGCATATGGGCACACGAAGGCCACTTCTTACCACAGCTTAAAAAAACTGCTCTTTAGCTAATATTCAGTCAATATTGCCATCATGCCATGAAGGTTTTATTAACTTAGGGCCCCTTTTACTAAGCTGTGTAGGCGCCTACGCGCCCAACACACGCCAAATTGGAGTTACCGCCTGACTACCATGTGGCTCTTGCAGTAATTTCATTCTTTGCACGCATCCGGTACGCATATCTGAAAAATATTTTTTTTATTTTCATGTGCGCATAGCGGACGCGCACCAAGTGGCATTTGGTGCTCATAGGTCATTACCACCCATATTCTTTGCTGCTAGGTCTATGGCTGGCAGTAAGGTCTCAGACCCAAAATGGACGCGCGGTAATTTTGATTTTGCCGCATGTCCGTTTTTGGCAAAAAAGCGCATTTTTTGTAGGTGCGCTGAAAAATGATTCTGCGCGCGCCCAAAACCTGCGCCTACACTACTGTAGGCTATTTTCAGCACACCTTTGTAAAAGGACCCCTGGAACACCAAAAAATTTAAATAAAAAAGGAGTATGATTGAAAGACAGACAATGTTCTATTGTAGGGACATTCAATTCTTCCTTCTAATGTTACTTCTGTGTTCAATCATTCTGGTCCTGATTTTGCCCATGTAAAGCAGAGAGAACATGGGCAGACAATGATGTATATAACTTCTTCTGTATTACAATTAGAATGAAGTCTAAGGGGATAAACATGGCCAGTGTGAGGATGTACAAATTCTGGAACCGATAAGGAAGAAAAACAAACTGAGCAAGTTTGGTGTGGAAAATGGTCTTTTCTGGATAGGAACTGATAATTTAGAAGCTGCAATTAACTCCTTAATATTTTTGCTCTTGAATGAGCAATTGTCAATTTTATTGTTTTTAAAGCATTTATGGCCTTCTAAAATGTGCCAATGTTTTCTTAATTATTTTTTCTTTTTATCTTCGGACAATTTACTGCAATGTACTATACAATGGTCTGACTACAAAGGGCCTGCACCAGCTCCAGTTGATTCAGAATGCAGCAGCAAGACTCATAGAAGGTTTCAAGCGACGTGACCACATCACACCATTTTTGCAAAAACTCCATTCGCTACCAGTACAATACATGGCTAAATTTAAAACTCTATGTCTGATCTTCAAGGCCCTGAAAGGAAATGGCCCTGAGTATCTGAAGAATAGGATGATCCTCCACACACCGCCAAGGACACTAAGGTCCACTCAAGGACTATCACTAACCACACCCTCTCCAAAAGACATTACACGATGTGATACCCGCAAGCGAGCCTTCTCCAGAGTAGTCCCCACACTGGAATGCATTGCCTGAAGGGCTCCGCTTAACACAAGACTATCTCTTCTTCAGGAAGCAGGTGAAAGCTTGGCTCTTCAACCAAGCCTTTAATGGAAGAAGTAACTAACTTGTTAGTCTCACTCACACACACAAGGAGTGACTCGGGCTGCACATACTGCAGCAGGACATGTTTATCCACTCCTCCATGTGCAACTTTCTTCAAATCAGTCACCTTACTTTCTAATTCTTCCTACTTTCTTACCCATCTATATGCTACAACTTTGCCTTACCCTTCACTACCAGTTATAATGTTCTATTACGTATTGTGTTGATATTGCTACTGTACCATGCCATACTATTGTTTTCAAATATTTTTACTGCTGTAATTGCCCATTGCTCATGTTTGATCTATTCTTACTGTACACCGCCTTGAGTGAACTCCTTCAAAATGACAGTAAATAAATCCTAATAAATAAATAAATAAATTTAGAGAACCTTAAAGTGAAAACTGCAAACAAAATCAGGACTAGGTCCGTGTGTTCTTACAGTTAGAAGTTCTTCTCTACCGGCTGCTCTGGTTTTCTGTAGTCTTTTGATGATGTATTTTTCTGGATAATCTCAGTTTAAAAATCTGTGGGCTATCTGATTATTAAGGTACTACATAAATGTTTCCATCTCAAAAACTGACAAAATGGTAAAAGGTATTTCAAGCTTCTAGTATGAAAACTTTCAAAATGCAAAAAAATATATATATTTTTTGTCAGTTGGCCTATTGTATATTTTGGCCTCAAAACCATATCTGTTTTGACAGTTAAGATATTCAGGTATGTAGTTTGTTCAAGATGATAATTCAAAGTGAATTTAAAAATTGGATCTTTTGAATTGATCCATGAATGGAACTCTAATAATTTGGTCACACACTGCTTGTCTATAACATGAGGATGTTATCAATATATCTTTGACAGCAAAAGAGAGTAGTGATGGGCAAACAGCCTTTCAATAAAATCCAAAGCAAGACTCTCAAAGATAAATATGAACATATTTATTGAAGTACCAACTGTAGAGGACTCAATATTTGTTGAAGTACCACAGGACACGACATGGAGCTTCAGGAGTCATGCAATCTTTTTAAATCCTCCTCTATCGGTGGATGTTTAAAAGTGCCCATAGGGGAACAGCAATTCATAGAACAACTGAATGTCATCAAACAAACATGCTGTGGCTGGCAAAACTGAAACTTTCAAATGTGTAGCTCAAAACAACGCTAACATCTCAGCGAATCTCCTTTATTCTATAACAGTATGAATAAATTGCAGGAATGTTCTCAATCCGCCTAAGGCCCTCCCATGGCAGTGACTCCTTTTAGAAGCCATGAGTAAAATTTATGTGAAGATCCGGAGACTTCAACTGTGTATGTAAATTTTATTTAACACCAATTAGCGCCGATAATTCATTATTAGTACCCAATTATCAGTGCTAATTGACTTGTTATTCAATTAAATTTTGTATGCAAATTGGGAGTGTGTTCAAATTTGCATGTACAATTTTTAGCACCATATATCGAATTTGGGGGAAAGTATTGCAATCTCAGGGCCCATAGTTGCATCCATGGCTGTTTCTTTGATTTTTTTGTTTTTAATGGCCTTGAAAATGATGTTATCCTTTCAAGGATGGCCTGGGGTCATAAGAGTCCAGAGGCCGGGTCATATCAGTTGTCCGTTTAAGATATGGGTTAAGGTAGGGTTGGGGGGAGAGGGGTGATCTTGAATACAACTGTTAAACTTGAATGGAAACTAGGGTTGCGAGGTGGGAGGGTAGCGGGAGGTTTCTCACAAAACAAAAAAGGGATCATGTGTTAACTAGGTTTTTGCTGTAAGATGTTTTTGCTTATTATCCTGTTATGCTTGTTCACTGTCATGTAACGGCTTGATGTCTTTATCTAGACTTGTTTAGTTGTTAGCTGTGGGGCTTTTTTGATCCTGAATAAAAAACGTTAAACCTTAATGGCCTTGAAAACAAAAATAGTTTTCTTTGAGTGCTAAAGTGGCTAACTTGATCAGATAATTAGTGGTTCTGTGGTTTAGAATATTTCTAAGGATTTTTAGTGCAACAACTTGAGGAATGTTAGTTTAGGGAGATTCTGTATCAAAGGTTACCAAAATCAATTCAGTGGTGTCTGCATCAAAATCATGTAAAAAATTGATAACATGGTTGAAATCACATATGTAAGATTTAATTTGCAGAACGAAAGGTTTGAGAAATGTGTTGAAAACAAGAAAAGTTTCGAAGAGTGAGTCAATAGTGGATAATATCGGTCTCCCAGGTGGGTTGGTCAAGGATTTTTGTATTTTGGCCATTGCATGAATAATAGGAAGAACTGGATGAGAAGCAAACAATCTTTTTCTTTCTGTGTGAGGAAACCTATCTCATGAGCAAACTAAACTAAAAAAAATCAACTTTTTATGATGACCTCAATGAGATCTTTATTAAGAAGAAAATAAAAATTAGAGTCTGATAATTGTCATTGGATTTCATTGATGAAATCGACTGTGTTTATAATCACAATCTCACTTCCTGTATCTGTGGATTTGGTGGTTATTTGATGATTGTTTCTTAGAATTTGCAATGCGATATTTTCTTCTTTAAATACATTATAAAAAGTTCTATTTTTTTTTCTTTTCCAACATTTCTATATCATGCAAAAGACATGACCACCACAAGGACCAAACCCAGAAATTCAGTGCCGGGCCATGTCCGGGCACTGGCTAACCCAAAAGTTACCACATAAAGTTTATCACATAAAGATAGAACTGACTTTTATGTGGCCCTATTTATGCAATTACCTTGGCTGTTATGTTCTGAATATCAACAATCAAAAATAACCCCCTATATAATAACTCTGGAACACAATAATCAAATAAAATAATACCAGAGTACTACCAGGAGATAACTAAGTGCTAGGATTGAACTGATCCTGCTCTGGGTGACAAAATAATAAATAATAAATAAATTTGTGTTTAGTAGAGAAGGTCTCAGAGTGATGGACTCACCCAAAAATGAGGCGCCACACTAGGTAGCGCCTCTAAGGGTGGATAAGTTTCTCTATCATGGAACTTCTCACTATAGTGTTTTTTTTTTTTAAATGGCACCACCCGTGCCCAACTTAAGGTGCAAATTAATATATATATAATAATAAATGAATAAACACACACATTCTCACAAATCTCAGAACTGAACAAATCAATCCTTTCACTTGCTCCTGTAAAACCTCATATATTTTACATACTTCTCAAATATATCTTAAATACCATATCGGCACTTAGCTTAGGAGATGATCAAACAGTCCTTTAAAACATCTATCCACATCGATAAATTCAATCCTTCATGAAATATAAATATAGACTTCTATCCAAGTTGATAACTTCTGTTTTGGCAAGATTATAAAGGATAGTTATTGCCGGGTTCCACAACGGGAATCCCTCCTCTCAGTTTGTCATCTCCAAAATTTCTTTCTCAATGAGACAAAACGAGTTCGACTCTGCAGGGTTTCGACATCTTCCTCAGGAACTCGAAAATTGTACTTCTTCTCTAGAAAAAAATCACTTAAATAAGTGCCTCTCCTCCGTGCTGCAGAGTCGAACTCGTTTTGAGATATATTTGAGAAGTATGTGAAGTTGTGCGTCAAACAAATTTATAATTGAGACATAGAGGGTCATGTGATGAGGGACTGATGGTAAACTAGAAGTCCAATATCTTAGCCAGAGGATGTGATAACAGTGGTTAGCGTTTCTGGGTCTAAAATATGTTTGGACAAGTTTCTGGAGGAAATGTCCATAGTCTGCTAGTGAGGCAGAAATGGGGAAGCAACTGCTTGCCCTGGGAGTTGTAGCATGGAATGTTGCCAGGATTTAGGTTTCTGCCAGGTACTTGTGACTTGGCTTGGCCACTGTTGGAAACAGGATACTGGGCTAGATGGACCATTGGTCTGACCCAGTATGGCTACATTTATGTTCTTATGTTCAAACAAAAGTTTATTTTCCAATAGATATAACATATACTGTCCAGACCCTACATGGCCTGTGTTACTTTGCTGTGCCTTTGCTGAATTGCAGTTATTCTCCATATTGTTGCTAGCTATCCATTAAGTTGTGACCCCTGAAGAAGGCCCAGTGCTGAAATATGGGCCGTGTAGGGTCTGGACAGTGTATGTTATTTCTATTGGAGAATAAACTTTTGTTTGAAGATATTGGATTTCTAGTTGTACTTGGAGCTACTTCTTCCACTCTTGTTTTCTGCTTTTGACTATTATGGAAGCTTTTCCCACTTTGGTTTTGTTCGACGTGTGGCATGGCCATTTTGGTGGGGAGCCCTTTCAGCCAACCATTGAGATGATGATAAGGGCACTAACCGGGCGGCGCCGATTATCACTAGTTACGTACCACTGCTACAAAAATCTAAAAAATGACCATAGCACCAGAAATGGTGTGCACTTTGTGTGGGAACTACCATAAGGCTCCTGCAGTAGTCCGGTGGTACTTCCAGATTGGCATGCGGCAAGCCCAATGTCACACGCCAACCCTTTAGTAAAAGGACCTCTAAATGTCCTTGAGTGGCCCAGTAAAAACTCAGACTTCTATCTGATAGAAAATTTGTAGCAAGACTTGAAGTCTGCAGCCCACAGACAAACCTCCGCCAACCTGAAGGAGTTAGAACTATTTTGCAAGGAAAAGTGGGCAAAAACTGCACCATCCCAATGTGCAAATTTGGTAAATGATTTATGGTTGTTATTGCTACAAAAGGGCTTCTATCAAGTGTTTAGCCTGTCAAACATGAAATTTTATGTTATCTAAGTCTTATAACCCACAAAATCTTCAAATAAATGAATTCAAGGCGAGATAACAAACATTTTCTTAAAAACTGATTACATTAAATCAGGATGTCACAGTATAAAAAAAATCAAATTAAAACAATTACAACTCACTATAATTAAGAAAAAGAAAGGTTTTTAAAGCTTTCTGAAAGACCAAGAGATCTGTTATTAAATGAAGCTCAGCTGGTAACCTATTCCACAATAGTATTGCAGAAAAAAAACAAAGGAATTAGAAAATAGTGCCTTAAGGCGGATAGCTTTGGTTGAAGGAAAAGTCAGTAATAGAAAATTGCATTTCCTTGAAATAGTGTAGTTCTTTAAAAACTTAAATTCAGTTAAAAACTCAGAAGAATAAAATCCATACAAGAATTTAAAAAGAATACATAATATCTTTAAATAACCTCTCGCATGTAATGGCAGCCAGTGCAGATCAGTCAACAAAGGAGAGATACTCTCAAACCTTGATCTGCAAAATATCAACCTTGCTGCCGAATTCTGAAACATTTGCAACCTAGTCATTTGTTTACTATCAGTCCAAGATATAAAGAGTTACCATAGTTGAGTAAGAAAAAGACAAACAGTTGAACTATAATCTTAAAATGCTCAAATGAAAAATATGAGCAAATTAAATGCAATTGTTTCATTTTAAAATAGGTCGATTGCAAAGTACTAAAAGAAACCAGACCGAGCAGTGGCGTCGCGAGGGCAGCTGACACCTGGGGCGGGTCGCCGCTGTGCACCCCCCCCCCCTGGGTGCAGCGCGACGCACCCTCCCCCCTCCGTAGCGCAACCCCCCCCCCCCGCGAGAACATACCTGGAAGGCGGTGAGGGGCGGGCGGGAGAGCCAATCCGCCGAGTACACGCCGCTGGGGGGTGTCGGCGCCTCGCTGGTTCCTTGCTCTCTCTGCCCCGGAACAGGAAGTACCCTGTTCCGGGGCAGAGAGCGCAAGGAACCAGCGAGGCGCCGACACCCCCCCAGCGGCGTACACCCGGGGCGGACTGCCCCACCGCCCCCCCTTCCTATGCCACTGAGACCCAGTACATCTGGGAATAGCATAACAAACCAAGGGGCCCTTTTACTTAAGGATTAGCATGCAGCAATGGGTGGCGGTAAGTGCTCCCCTCCCCCTCAGTGGCCATGCGGCAAGTGGTTCACCTACCCTACGGCCATTTCTTTTTGAGAAAAAAAGACAGCCTTTTACTCACTGCAGTAAAAGGAAGCCTCAGCATGTGTCAAAAATACATGCTGATGCTAGCGCAGGCCCCTTTTTACCACAGCTTAGTAAAAGGCCCCTGAGTTATCCTTGTTGGATTATTTGTAGTAAATAATTAGCAGATTTTAGTACACACAGCTTCAGCTTTAGAAATGTTAATTTCTTTCTTCATCTCTCTCTCATTCACCCCTGAATAATTCACTACTGAGTCACTTTAAAGTTGAAGTAACAAAACATCTGTTTACTCACAGTTTGTAGTTAGATTATAATCAGACAGGCTTTTATATACATATTACTATACATTTGTATTATCAGCTCCTTCCATGTGCTTAGATGGTAATGGATGCTCACACCACCATAGATCCTCTCAGGTTAGGAGAGATCATGAGCTCCATGTGCTCCATGTGCTGTGTCTGCTGCATCTAACCCCCACAGGAAGTTGCATAGCAGTGTGACCTCTCTAAGTAATTCACATCAGAGGTCACAGAGTAATCACAGAGAAATAATAGGTGACAGGCAATGCATGTAAAATACAATTACATTCCAACAAACCCCTTCTCATGCATAACTGTCATGCAATTATTTATTCATACAAAGTCCAAGCTTTATACGCAGATTCACAAAATGTTCTCTGGGTAACGGTTTGGTCATGATGTCAGCTGTCATCTCACTGGTGTGACAATAGTGTAGACTGATGACCCCTTCTTTCGCCAACTCTCGCACGTTGTGGTATTTCGTTGCGATGTGCTTGGTGCGTGACTGAACCTTGTCATTCTGTGACAGTTGAATGCAGCTCTGATTATCTTCCATTATCTGGATTGGTCTCTTTTCAGCTATTCCGAAATCCAGCAAAAGTTTTCAATCCACATCAGTTCTCTGCACGCTTCCGATACGGCCACGTATTCAGCTTCTGTAGAAGACAGATTCACAATACTTTGTTTATGACTGGCCCATGAAATTTGTACATTTCCATACATAAACACATATCCACTTGTGGATTTATAATCAGAATGATCCCCTGCCCAATCTGAATCACAGTAACATATTAGTTTTGGATTACTATTGGCTGAAATCTTTAATTTACAATCAATGGTACCCTTTAAATACCTTACCATCCTTTTAACTGCAGTCCAATCTGATTTGGTAGGTGAGCTGACCCTTCTGCTCAAAATTCCTACTGCATTTGCTATATCAGCCCTGTATGTGGTAGCTAGATATAAAAGCTTACCTATGGCTGATCTATATTGGATGTTATCTGGTAAAGGTTCTCTTACTGTTTCATCCTTCAGAAAATCAGTGATCATGGGAGTGCTTACAACTTGGGCATCTTGCATACCTAAACTTTCAATAAGCTCATTTATTTTCTGCTTCTGGCTTAGAAGATAAGAACCATCATTTTGTTTCTCAATTTCTATACCAAGATAGTATGACACATTACCAAGTTCTTTTATCTCAACATTGAGGTTTAAACACTTTACAATGTCCTTGTACTCTTGCTCACTTTTGCTTGCAATGAGCAGATCATCAACAAAAGCTAAAATGTATGCATATTGTCCATTTCTGCACCTAGTGTACAAACATTTATCTGCTTCACCTTGCTTAAATCCTAAATTTGTCAATATTTCATGCAATTTATCATTCCAACATTTTGCACTTTGCTTTAATCCATAAAGACCTTTGTTTAATTTACACACTAGCTGTCTTTGTTTTGTATTTATGAAACCTGTTGGCTGTTCCATGTACAAGTCTTCAGTTATTTCTCCATGAAGAAACGCTGTTTTCACATCAATGTGTTTGACTTGCATGCCTTTTGAGACTGCAATGCTCAGAAGTGTTCTAATTGTCGTGTGTTTCACTACAGGTGCAAACACTTCATCAAAATCTTCTCCATATTTTTGAAGATATCCCTTTGCCACTAATCTGGCTTTATACCTTTCCACTTTTCCTTGTGCATTCCTTTTTAACTTGAATACCCATTTGCATCCTATAGCTTTCTTGCCAGGAGGTAATTTTGTAAGAATCCAAGTATTATTTTTATCCAATGCATCAATTTCTTCTTGTGCAGCTTTATGCCATTCAGCAGCTTCTTCTGCTGGCATTTTCTCAATCTCATCCCATGTTAAGGGCTCTTGAGCTTCTGCTGACTTTGTTAGGTAAGACAGTCTTGGGGGTGGAACACCTTTGTTTTCCCTGGATGAGCGTCTGACAACAGGTTGGTCTGACCTTTCTGCATCCTCTATATCTGAGAGTTCTTCTCCAATTGATTCCCCTTCTCCAACTGTACTGTCTTCTTCAATGATCCTTTCTGTGTCTGCTTCCTCTGCCTGTTCCTCATTAGATACAGGTGAGTTGCTTTCAGACATCTGCCTTGGTATGGCATTTATATACACTGGCATGTCTATTATGGTTCTAGTTTCATATTCTGGATGATAAGGCTCATCTGGGATAATCCAGCCTTTATCAACCCTTTTGTTTTCATCAAAATATGTAACATGTCTTATGCCAACAATGCCAGTTTTCAGATTCAAAATTCTATATCCTTTGTGTCCTGGAGCATAGCCAACTAAAATGCCCCTTTCTGTTGTGGAATCCAGCTTATGCCTTCTTTGCTTTGGTACATGAGCATATGCTGTACTTCCAAATGTTCTTATGTGTGACAGGTTTGGCTTCCTACCATGCCATGTCTCATGTGGTGTGCGCTCAGCGCCTTTAGTTGGCATTCTGTTTTGTAGGTACACTGCTGTGAGAATGGTTTCCCCCCATAGTCTTTTAGGGAGATTGCTATCTGACAGCATACATCTGGTCATTTCCACAAGTGACCTAAATTTTCTCTCTGCAACAGAATTTTGCTCTGGTGTATAAGCTACTGTTGTGATATGCTGAATGCCTTCTTGTTCTAGAAATGTGCGCATGCTTTGTGAAGTGAACTCACCACCATTGTCGGTCTGAAGAACCTTTGGTTTTCTTTCAAATTTATTTCTCACCATGGCTACGTATTTCTTCAGCATGTCTGTGACTTGACTTTTCTCTTTCAGCAAATAGGCCACACAATATCTAGAGAAATCATCCAAGAATATTAGCACAAATCTGTTATTTCCCAATGATGGGATATTAAACGGTCCACATAAGTCACTGTGTATTAAGTCCAGCACTTTATTACTCCTATTTCCTGTGTATGCAGGAAATGAGGGTCTCACACCTTTTTGAGTAACACAGTCTATGCATTTCTCCATTTTACCAGCATCTGCACTTATCTGAATGCCGGTGGCCAGTTGCTTACTGTAAAGATCCTGGATCACCTTAGAATCACGATGTCCCAGGCGGCGATGCCAGATTTCCAGACTACATTTACCATCATTCTTCCTTACTTGCGCCATATGTGAGGCTTCACCTGAAATGCTCAGTTTATAAACATCATTATGCATAAAAGCTTCAGCATACACTTCATCATTTTTAGAGATTGTGCACTTACTGTTTTCAAAATGAATCACAAATCCCTTCTTATCTAATGTAGATACACTAAGCATATTGCAAACTGCTTGGGGAATATACAAGACATCACTTACAGGAATTTCTTTAACTTCATTAGACACTTTGCATTTTAAGAATCCAATACCTTTTGCTTGGATCTTAGCAGTCCCTGCGTTTGCAGTTTTAAGAATACCTTCCTCTGGACACATTTCCTGAAAGAAATCTTTACAATTGGTTAAATGGCATGTGCTCCCTGAATCCAAAATCCAAGTACTTTCATTTGAATTATTATTTACCATAGTCAAAGATTTTTCTGCCATTAGAAAGCCCTTGTGTTTATCTTTGTCCTTCATACATTTCCTGGTTTGAAAATTCTTTAGTTCCATTGGCTTAGGTGAGCTAGAGGGAGTGTTTTGTGTTTCCTTACACCATTTAGATACATGTCCCTCCTTTCCACATGAGTAGCAAATCAGCTTGCCCTTGGGTGGAGTTTTCCCATAGCTCCGCCTTCCTCTGTTCTTTGCCAAGAAATTTGTTTCATTTCTCTCTGACTGACTTTGAGAACACATCTCCTCAGAATCATTTACTATGCATTCCTGCCTTAGTTTTGATGTTGCCTGTTCAAAAGATTGCCCTTCAATGGCCTCATTTACAGACCTAAAAACATCAAACTTCTTTGATAGTGAGGTAAAAAGAAATGCTCTTTTCAATGCATCACACATGGGAATTCCAGAAAGTTCTAGCTTTTGAAATGAAGACATAAGATGCATAATGTGATCATTACATTTACTTTTATCCCTTAATTTGGTTTCATTCAACTCTGCCAACCAAATTGGTTGCTGCTTTGCATATGTAGTTGCATACATAGTTCTCAGTTTATATAAAATGTCCTTTGGTGTATCTTTTCCCTCCACTAATATGGCTTGTTTCTCTGAGAGAGCTTCCAAAAGCATGCACTTCACATAATAGTTTGCATTGTCCCATTCAGCCATATTTTCAGCTGTTCTGTCTTGGTCTAAGCATATATCTAATCTTTTTGCTCGAAGGAAACATATGAATCTTAATTCCCACTGCTGATAATTAAACTCAGTTAATCTAGGCACCTTGAGAGAATAGAACAATGGTGAATTTCTTCCCTCAGCCATTTTCTTAGCCTTCTGTCTGCTGTGTGGGGGGAGAGAGAGACAGACTGAATCTTTCCTTTAAAACTTAAGAGAAAAATGTGGCCTTTTTTTCTGCCTGGTAATATTTCTCTTCTTTTTCAATTCCTGGACCCTGGGCCCTTAACCCTTTTGTTGGATTATTTGTAGTAAATAATTAGCAGATTTTAGTACACACAGCTTCAGCTTTAGAAATGTTAATTTCTTTCTTCATCTCTCTCTCATTCACCCCTGAATAATTCACTACTGAGTCACTTTAAAGTTGAAGTAACAAAACATCTGTTTACTCACAGTTTGTAGTTAGATTATAATCAGACAGGCTTTTATATACATATTACTATACATTTGTATTATCAGCTCCTTCCATGTGCTTAGATGGTAATGGATGCTCACACCACCATAGATCCTCTCAGGTTAGGAGAGATCATGAGCTCCATGTGCTCCATGTGCTGTGTCTGCTGCATCTAACCCCCACAGGAAGTTGCATAGCAGTGTGACCTCTCTAAGTAATTCACATCAGAGGTCACAGAGTAATCACAGAGAAATAATAGGTGACAGGCAATGCATGTAAAATACAATTACATTCCAACAATCCTAACATAAATATTTCCTACCAATGCAATAAGTCTGAGATCCTCTTTGAGGAATAAAAATATTTTCAGATTTCTCCTAAATGTCAAATGATGATAACAATGTCGTAAAGTCAAAGGTAAAGAGTTCCATAGAGAAGCCATCTATATATATAAAAGGCACCTCCAACGTTCCATTGAAGCCTCAAGCCGGAAACTTGAGGCACCCGAGATATCCGGTTTGGCCTGCAGGCTGCAGTCACTGTAGCTCCGTCCTCGCGTCAAAACGCGATGACGTTGAGGGCGGGGCGGGCCTGCAGTCAGTGTACCTATGCCCTCACGTCAACACGCAATGATGCAGAGGGCGGGGCGGCGAAGACACAATGCACGACTTCCATACATTCTCTGACAGCTGCTTGGAGAGCGCTCCGAACTTCACAAACTCGCAACCACGTCACTGAGGGACGGAGGGAAGGAGAGGAGAGGTGTGGAACTCGGAAGAGAGGCATAGAGGGGGTGTCTGGAACTCAGGAGGGAGGGACGGAGGGAGGACGGTGGGGGGGATTACCCTGCTAGCGCCCGTTTCATTTTTTCCCGAAACGGACATTTCTTACTAGTTTGATAATAAAGTAATAATGAAGTGTCTAACTGATTTTAGTCAATTAGCAGTTGGAAATTGTTGCAGTGCCTAGAAGGTTTTCATTTAGTTCTAGACACTTCAATAGAAACTTACACTCTAAGATAAATAAAACATTTGTCTCAGTAAACAATGGGTCCCTTTTAGAAAAGCATGCTAGCATTTTTAGGGGGTCTTTTACTAAAGCTTAGCTCGAGTTATCTGCAGCAGGGCCCATTTTATTCCTATGGGCCCTTCTGCAGTTAAAAATCTTTAGTAAAGGACTCCCTTAGTGCGCACTAAAAATTAGCGTGTGCTAAACGCTAAGACACCCATTCTATTCCTATGGGCATCATAGCATTTAGCGAACGTGAATTTTTAGCAAGTGCTAAAAATGCTAGCACACCTTTATAAAAGACGCTCTGTATCTGATAACAAAATAAATACCCTCCTTACTCCTATCATACAGTTTCAGAGAGGTTTCCTGGCTGGTTTAGATTCCAGTTACTGGGATAAATAAAATCATAAAATAATCCAAAGCTAGAACTCATTTTGATCTAAAATCACCAGCACATTTCCTATTAACTAGTTCAACTTCTCATTCTCAGAGAGAAGAGTATAAATTGGACATTTTGTTGATTATGATATGTTTCTGAATGTGAATCTTGGCTTCTTATGTTACTGGGCCTAACATACAGGATTTCATTATAATCCTTGAAAAGTAACAAATAATAACAAACTACATGCATGTCTTAGATATATTTTATGCTTAGCTTCTAAAAGTAAACAAAGACCCTGTGGAAGTGGGGCTCCCAAAAGGAGGCTCACGTCAGTCAGTTCAAGTGTGTGATAAAGCTGTGAAGATGTTGGCTGTCCTTTTCTGGCTTGTGTTGTTTTCTATGGAAGGGTGTTGAGGGAAAAGCTCAGTGGGACAGATAGGCTGTGCTGTGACAGGACATGCCAACAAATTGCATCACTTCTGCCTCAGTGGCCGAGGACAATAGCATGCCATATGTCAGAAATAAGAAATGAATGGGGCTCATTTACACTGGCACCAGGCACCTTGAGCATTGTCACTCTGCCGAGGTTAGCCACGGCAAATTTGAAAGTAGCAAAGGAGCAGCAGCATGAACTAACAGGTCTTGGAAATGATCCACTTTTTGGAACTGTAGCAGCAAAAGAAATAAAGAAAAAGACAAAACATTCTAATATATATATATATATATATATATATATATATACTTAATGTTTATTTTTTTTCTTAAAATATTTTTTTTTAAAAACATTCGGACAAAGTCCAGCTGCAAGAACAATACAAAACCCCAGCCATGTAACACTTCATGCATTGAGAACAGTATCTTTCCTCAGACTGCCACAAAGCTTTACCCTAAAGTTGACCTCAATGCCTGCAACCTGCACTTCAGCACCAACAAAACTCATATTTGACCTCTGACCTTTCTAGCAGCAGATCATTTATTTCCATTTATGTAGGCAAGGGATGATAGGTGATGATTAAAGAGTAGCAATTCTATTGACCTGAGACACTAATGAGTATGAAATGGGAAGGTCAGTGATCTTCCGCACATGGCAGATCAGGATAGGAAGCTAAGCTGTTGCTAATTGTTCATGGCATTTGTTTTATGGGTAGTAACAGGACAGGTAGCAATCATATATCTACCTTCTTTGCAATTGCTGTAATTAGCATCATAACATGATCATTAGAGTAATTTGGATTAAAGAGAAGGGTAAGGGAAGTCATTCATTGTTTTAACATGACAATACATGCCACCCTGTAACCTTTTGTTATCAATTAGAGTAGGAACCGTATTAAAGAAAGCCGCCTTTGTCCTTATACTTCCACCATAAAACTAGTCAAGTGAAATGCATTTATTATCCCGAATTCAATTTGTTAGTGTGCCTTAAAAAAATCCAGTGCTTACAAAATTGATTTAATGCACATTATTTATGAATTATTGAGCAAGCAATCAACTTGCTTACATTATAAAGTTATCAAATGCATTAAGATTTATTTTTAAAATGTATGAAACAAACCCTAAAAACATGAACATTGGTTAAAAAAAAAATTAATCTGAAAATGAAACAGAGGAGTATCCTAATGGTTAGTGCAGTGGGCTGAGAACCAGGGAAACCTAGTTCAAATCCTACCTGCAGCTCCTGATGAAATTCAGCATCAGTGTCTGAGAACAGTTAAGTAGAGAGGTGTGGTAGCCGTGTTAGTCCACTCTTAAAGGTTATCAATAGAAATCAAACAAAATAAAACATGGAAAAGAAAATAAGATGATACCTTTTTTTATTGGACACTAGTAAAAAAAGGCCCGTTTCCGAAACCAATGAAACGGGCGCTAGCATGTGGTTTTTTTTGTGTGTGTGTGTATGTGTCACAGAGTTATTTTTGTGTGTGTGTGTGTGTGTGTGTGTGTGTGTGTGTGTGTGAGTGTGTGTGAGGGTGCGGTGTGTGTGCAGGTTGTTGATGTGTGTCTTTTTTTGTTTTGTTTTGTTTTTTGCTTGGGGGTTGGGGGATGTGCTGTGCTGTGCTGGCAAAGTGGGTTGGATTGGTATGTGGCTTTGAGGGTGTGTTTCTATTGTATTGTGTGTGTGTGGTTTTGTCTGTCAAGGAGGTTTGTGGAGGGGGGTCTTTCTGTTGGTGAAATGTAAATGTGGTTGTAGGGGGGGGTCAGCCTTTGTTGAGTGTTGGTTTTTTTTTTTCCATGTTTTTTTTTTTTTGTGTTGTGCTGAGGCAGCAGTGTTGTTTTAGATGGGCGGAAGGTAGAGGAGCACGTTCTTTGTCTGTCGGTATTTTTTTGGCCGTTTCAGGGCTGCTGTAGGGGAATGCTGGAAGAGAAATGTGCTGTTGGAAGCAGCGCCATCTTTTTCCATTGGGCTGGGGTTCTGGGCATCCTGGAGGTGGGTGACGGCTTGCCTGAGGACGGGGATGGTTGTTTTAAGTTGGCGGAAGGGAGAAGAGCACGGTCTCGGGCCGTCGGGGGGTGATCCGGTATGTTTAGTCCATTTCAGGCCGGCTGCAGGGGAATGCTGGAACATTTATGCGCTGCAGGAATCAGCGCCGTCTTTTTCCGGGTGCTCGGGGAATCCCCGAGGTGGGAGACAGCTTGCCTGAGGCTGGGGATGGTTGGGCACGTCCTTGGCCGCTTCGACAAAAGGGGAGAGGAAGGGGGTGGGGAGTTACCTGCAGCCACCTGAGAAACCATGTATTCTTTGTTTGTTTTGTATTATTAGTTTGCATTTCTGTTGAAGAAAGAGTGGATGCCTTTCGAATGATGGAGGTGGTGCGTCGGTGTGCGGTTGTTTTGTTAGTTTGGCAGCCAGTCTCCAGCGATTCCTAGGCAGGGAAAGAGTACTCCTCCCCTTTCCTTGGTCGCTGTTTGCTGCTGGCTGGGTCACGGGTAATCCTTCTAGCTGGGCCGCAGCTTGTCCTGTTCGCCCACGTCCCTGATGGTGACGGGCACGTTGTTTTCCGGCTCCTCTGACTCCATGTCAAGCGATCCCAAATATAGTCTGTGCTATAGGCCCTCTGGCACTCTTCAGTACTGGCATTAGGCATTTAAAAATTTCCCCCCCTCCCCCGGTCTATTTTTGCACATACCCACAGCAGGAATATTCTTCTCTCGTTCCAGCAGTGGTTCTGTGATCTCCATGCTGCACAGATAATGAGCCATTCTGCTGGGGAATGCTCCTCCCTTATTGTCATGTAGTTTCCTCTGATTGGTCCGTCTTACGTTGCCTAGTGTTGCCTGGGAAAGGTGTTGTGATGGTCCTTTGTGTTTCAGAATGTTGAGGGTGTTTTTTCTGATTGGTCCGTCATGCGAGGGCGGGGCAGAGAGACATGGTCAGTGTTCTGGCTTCACCACCATGAATCCATGAACCCTTCAGTGAGTGACTGAGTGACTTCAGAACGTTGTCTTCAGAACGTTGAGGGTGAGTTTTATTATAGTAGATAATACATTTCTTGATTAGCTTTCGAAGGTTGCCCTTCTTCCTCTTCCATGTTTTATTTTGTTTGATTTCTATTGAGAACAGTTATAAATTTAAGTACTGAAGTCAGTGTTTGAAGTCAACATTGACCATGGTGTTGAAATATTATGGAGTTTTCTTTAATTGGACACAACAGAGATGGAATTTCTCATCAGGTTCAGCGAAGAGTGACTCTATGAAAATGAAAGGCAGAGAGTTTACTGAGAACATAGGGCCCTGGAATTGGCTTGATCCTATCCCATCTCAAATTAACTAGAACGTAAGAAGACAGTCTTCTCTGTCTCTGAACAACTTTTTCTGCTCATAAGAGCAATGCCTCTATTATTGGACTCTCACTGTTACCAGAGGAGGCACGTGTTCAGTTCACGGAGTGTACTACGGTTTTTAAGATCCTCCATGGGCTAGCTCCAGTTTATTTATCAAATTGGGTTCAAACTGCCAACAAAATGTTTGGGTCTTCGAGATAAATTTTCAACTGTATTATCCTACTCCTAATAGATTAAAGTCAAAGACCACATTTTATACCAGGTGCCTGCTATTTGGAATTCAATCCACACTAGTAAATATCAGAAGAACCCATACTTATGTTATTTTTAGGACATTTTTTAAAACATTTCTTTTAAAGAAAATTTTAGCTTACTAATCATTTTTTTTAGTTCAATGTGATATTGTTAAAGGGGACAGTTTTATATTGATCATATTATTTGCTCACAGGGATTACCTGTTTCTCTTTATTGTGGTCCAGGCAGAACTTTCAGGGTAGTTGCGGAAAATAAGAACTAATGTAGAGTGAAGTAAACTCAAGAGACGTATTTACAAAATGGTTTCAGAAGGGTCCTTAACATATGTGTGATTGGAGAACCAGTTGATGGAACTACCTCACATGAAAGACTACACCAACCATATTTGGGTTAAGTGAAAGACTCTCATCCATCCCTTTTTCTTGTTTGTGAGTAGAGTTAAATTTTCTTAATGGTTAAACCACATAGCTTGATTCTTTATTCTTGCTACCTATTTCTATTATTTCTATTTAGAAACACCAATGACCTGCCTATTCCACACCCATGGCTATGCCCCCTTTTCTACTGTGTGATTTAGAATTTGCATGCATCAGGTTATAGAATATGATTAGACAGTTGTGTGCATAATTTCTAATGAATGCCAATTAGTGTCAATATTTGCTTGTTAATTGGGAATTATTAGCACTGATTAGCTTGTTCACTAATTAAGTTGCACATGCAAATCCAGAATATGACTGGATTTGCACACGCAACTGAAACGCTATATAGAATCTGAGGGATAAGGGGGAAATATTTTCACATTGGCTTTCACACCTGCTTTATATGTTTAAAAAAGTGATCATTTCAGCCAGGGCTTCTCACCAGGGATTGAGAGAGTCATTCTTCTCAATTCCATATACTTTATGTCCACCTCCAAAATGAAACCATATTAAAATTGTACTCCAACTACTTAATTGGTGGCATTTACATGTGTAGGTTTGTAAAACGAGGCTGCTATAAGTGGAAGTGTTGATAGTTACACAGGTTGTTATGAAATTGTCACTTCCACTTGTGTCAACGTCTCTATAGTAAATATACTAAACAGCGGACAATCAACACCACTGATGAAAAGCCAGCAAAGTTAGCATAGTTGGCCACAGGTGGGATTGTGGAGAGTGCTGCTCTCCTGATGAAGCAATGTTTATTGATAAGAAGAAGACCCGACATGGCCCGTGCTTCAGCAAATTGCCTGCAATAGGGATCTAAAACATACAAATATCCTTTTGTTATTCTAATCTATATGTAAAAAACAATGATACATTTTGCAAATCTTAAAACACTTCTCTCTCTCTCTCTCTCTCTCTCTCTCTTTCTCTCTCTCTCTCTCTCTCTCTAAAACATATAATAATGACAAATAAAAACATATGGGTAGATATTCAAAGCGATTTAATCGGTCAGGGGAGGCTCCTGCCCGGTTAAGTCGCTTGTGTGGGACTATCCACTGATATTCACTGAATATCATCACCAGGGGCATAGCCAGACCTCAGCGGGAGGGGGGTCCAGAGCCTGAGGTAGGGGGGCACAGTTTAACCGCCCCCCACCACTTTTGACCCCCCCCTGCTGCCGCCAACCCCCCACACTTTCGACCCCCCCTCCCACCGCCGACCGTCCCCCATCGCCACCACCGCCAGATACCTTTGCCAGTGGGGGTCCCCAACCCACGCAAGCCAAAGTCTTCTTCAGCACCGGTCTCCGGCGCCTTCACGGATCTGTTTCTATCAGTCCTGACTCCTGACGTCCTGCATGCACATCCTGCACGGGGCTACATACAGGACGTGAATGCAGGATGTCCGGAGTCAGGACTGACAGAAACAGATCAGCGAAGGCGCCGGAGACCGGCGCTGAGGAAGACTTCGGCTGGCTGGGGATAGGGACCCCCCACCAGCAAAGGTACCTGGTGGTGGTTGGGGAGGTTTGGTGGCAGCGGGAGGGGGTATCGTAAGTGGCAGGGAAGGTCTGTGGCAGGGGGGGTGTCGAAAATAGAGAGGGCCAGGGCTAAATCTGTGGGGGCTCATACCCCTGTGACCCCACCTAGCTACGCCCCTGATCAGCACTAACTGCTAAAGTCAAAACTGGCTATTTTGTGGGCAGTCCATGGGCAGAATGACACTTATATGGTTAAGTTCTGATATTTAGCACTTAGAGGCCCTTATACTAAGCTGCGTTAAGCGCTAATGTGTACTTAACGGAAAAAATAGCCTAACGCAGGATACGCTAAGGCATTCCATGCTAGGTTTGGTGCATGGTAATTATTTTTTGAGCGGACATGTCAGGGGTGGATAGTGGGTGTTTCTGTGCAAACCAGTTAGTGCATCTTAATTACCGTATGCTAACTGATTAGATGTGGGAGCCCTTATTGCCTTCTAAACTGGTGTGTAATTTTTTTTTTTTTAAATCACCTCGCTGTAGTGGTAACATAAGTGCATGGCCATAAATGAAACTAAAAGAAAAAGAGGCTTTTGTAGGGTCTTAGCGTACAGCAAAGACCTGCCTAGGGGCATGCTAAAGCTTATTCTTACTGTCGTTTATTAAAAAGACCCCCTAACCATCTAGGTTAACTGGGCAAATTGGACCACATGAAGCTCAGTCTTATCATTTTCTGATTTTGCTTAGGCAGTTAAATGCTGAATATCACATTTATCTGCATAAAAGATATCTGGCTGCATAAACCCAGATATTTAATTCTGGTACCTGAACACAGTCTGCTATTGAAAATCTGGGCAAAATGTTGGCAGCGGACAAAAAAAACAAAACGCTGATTGCTGCTGGTTATTTACCCCATTATTTATAGGCATGCAAATATCATAAATAAATGAATCCATGAAAAGTGTCATAAGACAAATACCATATAAAGGTCTTGCAAACTGGATGCCTCCATTCTCAAGGTGTGCATGATTATCATTGCATTCTCAGGGCCCCTTTTACCAAGCTGCGGCAAAAGGGGGCCAGCGCTGACATCGGCAGGTGTTATACATACACGCCGAGGGCCCGTTTTTACCGCAGCCTTGAAATTTGCATGCTTATATATAACTAGCCATTGAGCCCGTGTAAACGGGCTAGTTTTGGAATGGGGGTGTTCCGAGGCCCTCCCCCCCGAGGTCGCCGCTGCTCCGCTCCCCCCCCCCCCCGGCCCGAGCACTGTCTGTTATTGAACTTACATCGCACCACGCAGACGCAGCAGGCACATCATCAAAGCTGCCATCGGGACAGGCTTCCTTCTCTGCCTGTGTCCCACCCTCATGTGACGTAATGCGGTGAGGGTGGGACACAGGCAGAGAAGGAAGCCCGTCCCGACGGCAGCTTTGCTGATGTGCCTGCTGCATCTGCGTGGTGCGATGTAAGTTCAATAAGAAAGACAGTGCTCGGGCCGGGTGGAGGGGCGGCGGTGGCGGCGACTCCGGGTGGGGGGAGCGGTAGCAGTGACCTCGGGGGGGGAGGGGGAGGGCGGAGTGGTTGCGAGTACGTCTGCGGCATGCGCAGTAGAGACTTCCCGCTCTGTCCTGCCCCTTCATCACGTATTGATGCAGGGGCAGGGCAGAGAGGGAAGTCTCTACTGCGCATTTGCGAGTGAGTATGACACTCGCCTTTTATATGTTTGATATTTTGGTAATTTCCTATGTGTGTTTATATAATTATGTTAACACTAGTAAAAAAGGCCCGTTTATGATAGAAATGAAACTGGCGCTAGAAAGGTTTTCCTCACAGTTGCAGCTTGGCCTCCTGCCTCCCTCCCTGTCATGTGAATTCCAGGCCCCCCTCCCTGTCCTCGGAGTTCCATGCTCCCCTCTTCTTGGAGTACCAGCTCTCCCTCCCTCGGTCTCTGTCTTTGGAGTTCCACACCCCCGTGTGTCCGTCTCTCTCTCTCTCCTCGGAGTTCCAGGCCCCTTCCTCTCTGAGTTCCATGGCCCCTACCACCCTCCCTCCCTGCCTTCTGCGTTCCAGACCCCCCCCCCCTTCCAGTTCCAGCACCCCCTCCCCTTCCAGTTCCAGGACCCACCCTCCCGGTCGAGTTCCAGGATCCCCTTCCCCCTCCCCTTCCAGTTCCAGTTGCCTCTCCCCCTCCCGTTCCAGTTCCTGGACCCCCTCCCTCTCCTCCCCTGCCCTCCGAGTTCCATGCACCCCCTGTCGTCCGAGTTCCACCGCCACGCGCCTCCCTCCCTCTCTCTCTGTGCCCTCCGAGTGGAAGCAGGATGTGTGCAGCTGCCCCTCCCCTTCATAAGTGCCGGCTGTTATTTAAAACTTCTTACTGTCCCGTCTGTGGCCGTGCCAACCCTCAGACTTACCCTGTTTCTGGGAGTCAGTGTCTGTGCTGGCTTCTGCTTGTCTCTGTGTCTGTGTCTGTCTTAGGTTCTCTCTGGCTCTGTGTGCTGATTGCCCTACTGAACCTCACCTGTGTGGGCTTTGCCTCTTCCAAGATGGCTGCCGCCTCCTCCTCTTTGCCAGTATCCAAGATGGCCCCCGCTGTTCCTTCCTAGGGGCTGACTGCTTTGTGTGTCAAGCCTCTGTTTGGTTGCAAGGTGATTGCTGCAGCTGTAGCTCTGGTGTTGATGGGCTTTATTAGTCACTTGGAGACTACAGTCCTGGCCTTTGCATCTCATCTAAAGGTCCTGGTGTATAGAGTGCTCTGTACACAGTTTCAGTGTTTGCTCTGTGTGAGTTTCTATGTTTGTTAGACTAGCTAGCTTAGGCACCGTCTGGCTTGTAGCCTGTGTATACTGTAGCTTTGCTAGTGTTCTATGTTTGTTTAGACTAGCTAGCTTAGGCACCGTGTGGCTTGTAGCCTGTGCATAGCTCTGCTAGTTCTCTGTGTTTGTTTCCAGTGCATGACTAGCTAGCTTAGGCACCGTGTGGCTTGTAGCCTGTGCATAGCTCTGCTAGTTCTCTGTGTTTGTTTCCAGTGCATGACTAGTTAGCTTAGGCACCGTCTGGCTTGTAGCCTGTGTATAGCTTTGCTAGTGTTCTATGTTTGTTTAGACTAGCTAGCTTAGGCACCGTCTGGCTTGTAGCCTGTGCATAGCTCTGCTAGTGCTCTGTGTTTGTTCCTAGTGTAGACTAGCCAGCTTAGGCACCATGTGGCTTGTAGCCTGTGCATAGCTCTGCTAGTTCTCTGTGTTTGTTTCCAGTGCATGACTAGCTAGCTTAGGCACCGTGTGGCTTGTAGCCTGTGCATAGCTCTGCTAGTTCTCTGTGTTTGTTTCCAGTGCATGACTAGTTAGCTTAGGCACCGTCTGGCTTGTAGCCTGTGCCTAGCTCTGCTAGTTCTCTGCGTTTGTTCCTAGTGTTAGACTAGCCGCCCTTGCTAGCCACTATCCCAAGACTGTGTTTGTTCCTAGTGTTAGACTAGCCGCCCTTGCTAGCCACTATCCCAAGACTGTGTTTGTTCCTAGTGTTAGACTAGCCGCCCTTGCTAGCCACTATCCCAAGACTGTGTTTGTTCCTAGTGTTCGACTAGCCGCCCTTGCTAGCCACTATCCCAAGACTGTGTTTGTTCCTAGTGTTAGACTAGCCGCCCTTGCTAGCCACTA
This sequence comes from Microcaecilia unicolor, assembly GCF_901765095.1. Classification (NCBI taxonomy): domain Eukaryota; kingdom Metazoa; phylum Chordata; class Amphibia; order Gymnophiona; family Siphonopidae; genus Microcaecilia; species Microcaecilia unicolor. The sequence goes on from NC_044031.1 coordinate 423,919,154, forward strand.
TCCCAAGACTGTGATTGTTCCTAGTGTAGACTAGCCAGCTTAGGCACCGTCTGGCTTGTAGCCTGTGCATAGCTCTGCTAGTTCTCTGTGTGTGTTCCTAGTGCAGACTAGCCAGCTTAGGCACCGTCTGGCTTGTAGCCTGTGTAAAGCTTTGCTAGTGTCTGTGTTGTTTCCAGGGCATGACTTGTTAGCTTGGGCACAGCTTAGTTGTTAGCTGGTGTATAGCCTTCCAAGTCTCCTGAGTTTGCTCTGTGTATGTTCCTGTGTATGACTGGTTTGCCTAGGTATAGCGTTCCTATTAGCCTGGGTACAGTTTACTAGTCATTGTGTTGATTCCTGCCGACTGCCAGAACCCGGACAGTCCCTGCTTGTCTGCCTTGCCTTCGCCTAGGTGCCAGGGGGCACTCCTGGATCTTCATTCCTGCTGTTCCTGTAAGTCCTACCGGCTGCCAGAACCTTAGGGCTCAACCCTCGGGGAAAGGCAGTCAAGTGTAGGTGAAGCCTAGGTCCAGGGTGTTCCAGTTCCGCGGGTTCCGCTCCAGTGTGTTCCAGTCCAGCGGGTTTCACTCCTGTATGTTCCAGTCCAGTGGGGCCACTCCAGTGTGTCCAGTCCAGCGGGCCCCACTCCAGTGCGCACCTGTCCGGTGCGTTCCAGTTCCGAGTGTTCCGGTGTAGCACTCCAGTCCGGAGTTCCGGTCCAGTCTTGTTTCCTCTCTACCTGGAAGGTGATTTTGCCTGCCACTGCCGCTCCACGGTAGTGGCCTATGGACTCACAAACCCCGCGCTCCCAGGGAAGAAGCCTGAAGGTATGCCAAGGTCCTCGAGAGCGCGGCAAGCGCGAGAGACGCGACACTTACCTCCTGGTCCGCCGGCAACAGTGAAGTCGAGCAGGCACGGCACAGTGCTTCAGACTGCCTTCGCTTCTGTTTCAGCTCTGCCTCTGGTCCCGCCCTCATTTCCTGTTTGGCGAAACTCTGGCCAAAGTCGGTGTGTTAGTCCGATTACCTACACATGGTATCTTCCCTGCATTTGAAAGTTTTAAGTTGGAAATTAGGTTTGTAATTTTCTTCACAATTCTTTGGATCCATAGTCAGTTCTGTGAAGGTTTAGCATTTCTTGCACTGCAAAATGGAAGGGTTTTTTATGCCGATGATGATAAGGAACCCATGATTTCTTCCAACTTGTGTTATTAAAGACAATTATTTGGGTTGGAGCCTGGAGGTTAAGTGAATTTCAGAGACTTTTTCCCTTTCCTATTTTTAAAGCTTGATGCACTTCACAGAACTTCAGTCTTTTTTAAGTACTAATTTTGCCTTTGTAAAAGAAAAAAATTTGTATGATATCATATGTGGTCACCATGCCAATGCTATACATTTAGGAGTTGATATTCAAATTGAATTAATTGTGCAGAAGAGGCTCCTACTCAGTGAAATTATGTTGCCTGACCCATGAGCTGATATTCCATGGTACTCAATGATTAAGGGAAAGTGGAAGGGGAAATGGAAGAGGGATAGGATTAGCTATACCACCTTTCTGCAGTTAAAATCAGTGATTTACATATTTTGTACTTGAATTGTGTCTTTCAGCAATAAATCAGTGGATGTCAGCTAATCATCTCAAACTGAATGTCACCAAACACAGATTTTATTGCTTGCTGGATATCCTTCTGATTATATTCCTGCTTTTTTTATTTGGAAGTGATGTTATTCCCTTAGGGGCCCTTTTACCAAGCTGCAGTAAAAAGGGCCCTGCAGTAGCGGCGGCGGCCATTTTTGCCACATGCCAGGGCCCTTTTTACAGGTTAGCTCTGCACTAATAATTACAGAAACATTTCTATAGCATCGGAAATGACGTGCACTCGAGGCAGAACTATCGCCGGCAGCCACGTTGGGCCGGCAGTAGTTCAGGGTTATTGAGTGGCAAGCCCTTTGCCGTGCAGCAACCTTTTAGTAAAAGGTTCATAATCTAGATGTTATCTTAGATTCTTCTCTAAAATTTCAAATGCAGATTACTAAAGATGTCGTCTTCAGACTACGATTGTTGAGTCGGTTAAAAGAGCTTTTGAATCACGACAATTTTTTTAATGGTGATTCAAACTGTCTTCACTCCATGTTTTGATTATTGCAATGGCCTTTTGTCAGGGATATCTAAGAATTTATTAGGTGCATTACAGGTGGCTAGAGTTTTAGCAGGATGCTCTTACTTTATGCATATTTATCTTGTGTTACAACAGCTTCACTGGCTTCCAGTTGAACATAGACTTGAGTATAAGTTGATATCTTTAGTATTCAAAGTTGTGAACAACAAGGTCTCTGCACGTATTGCAGCAGGATTACATTTTTACCAACCAGTATGAGATTTGAGATCCACAAATAAGGTTCTTTTAGAGGTTCCATCATTCCGATCGTTACATCTTGAAGAGTATCACTCAGCCATTTTTACCATAGTGAGCCCACAGTTCTGGAGTTCTTTCCCTTACGTTTAAGGAAGATACAGAGCTTTGATCTTTTTTAAAAAAAGAGATAAAGACATTCCTGTTTATAAAGGCTTACGGAGGAGTCTGATATTGATTAGAGGAGAAGAGGAGAATTGATCTCTGTAATTCTGACATCAGGAGAAGATGAATATTTATATTAGGGGGAAGTAGTGTATTATGTAAATGCTTGATTGATGTATTTTTAAGGATTATTATACATGTTTTATTTCTGGTTTTTATTTTACTGTGTATGTTTTATTTGTCATCCACTGAGCATTGTTTAGATTATGCAGAATATAAATTATTTAAATGAATAAATAAATAAATACATAAATGAGATGGAGGGTTAAGTGAGTTGCCCAGAGTCACAAGGAACTGCAGTAGGAATTGAATCTGGTTCCCCAGGTTCTCAGCCCACTGCACTAACCATTAAGCTACTTCTCTGTTTTAGTACTGGGCTAGTCCAGAAGTCATTTCAGGGTAGAACTGAGAGCTATGCATACACTGGTGATACATATTGTCAGTGCTTGCATAGCTAACTGAGGATGTAGGACCATGTAAAATGCAATCCTAACCAATGTAACCTCTAAGCTGAGCAGAAGTCCTCCAAACTCCAACCACATAATGTCACTTTAAGAAATAGTATTCTCAGAGTGGTAATCCCTGAGGAATATATCCTAAAGTCAATCATAAGAAAGAGAGCAATTTGAACACACCTGTCTTGTGTGGCTGCACCATTCATGGAGTCCTTGGGATGGCACTGATTGGAGAATACAAGTGAGAGTAATTCATAATTTGCTTTTAACATAACAAAATATCAAAAGGTCAAACTAACAGGCAAGAGGATATCATAGGGCCAGAAGGCTTCCAGAAGAGGCAATGATCTCTTTTTGAAGCATCCTGAGTTATGAGAAATAGATCTACATTTTAGGATCTGTTGTGACCCAGATTAGCCACCATCGAAGGAAGGATGCTGGGCTCAATGTCCCTTAATCTGACACAGCTTTTTTATTTTTTAATGTTTGTCCACCATGTAACTGCTTTTATTCTCTTTCATGGGAAAGCTGCAGGCCACGATGCAGAGCTCCTGAATACAGGGGTGCGGTTCTTGTTAGGCTCACAATTAAAGCTTACTAATTCCTTTCAGGAATGCTGCTTTTCACCTGAGGTGCTCTTGAGGTAGGCCACATCCTTCCCTTCCTCACAGTTCTGAAGATATGCTTTGACACTGGAATGCTGAATGCTCCTTCATGCCACTCCACATGAGTATGCGCCTTTTGTACTTTTGTTAGCGTTTGTGTGCCAACACCTGGTAATGTTATGTGGAACGTCACTGATTTTCCACCTTAGGACACTACTTGAAAATGGTGGCCATATAGAGATTAACCATTTTGGCATTAAAAAGTCCTACTTTCAGTAAAATGCCAAAGTTTCATTAAACACAGTCCAAAACTATCAGAAACCATAAAAATGATGCAGTCTTATAGGCAAAACATGGCCATATCAGGTGTTATTTTTATAATTTTCCACTTCAATGAATTGCAAATTAATCTATTTGGTTTGTGCATTCTGCTCCATATCCCTACTATCTGAGTAGTGCCAGAGTGGAGTGGAGTGAAGTTGAAGTGTGGGCATTCTGCCAACTATATAGATCACTGGCAATATTCTGCTGCTATTGAGATAGACATTGGGAAGCCACTGCCTACTGTGGGATTGGGAGCATGGAATGTTGTTACTATTTGGGTTTCTGTCAGGTAGTTGTGACCTGGATTGGCCACTGTTGAAAACAGGAAACAGGACTAGATGAACCATTGGTCTGACCCAGTATGGCTATTCTTATGTTGTTATTCATATAGCTAAACATAAAAGGATGCCCTAAACTGAACCACTTAGCTATATAAATTGACAATTGATAAGTACTACTATGCCTATAACTCAGTGGTGTTTTAAAAATAAGGTGTTTAATATTACCTATATCCCAATAGCTAACTTTGCCCAGTTATCTATGGGGATACAGCATTAAATATTGATTGCCTGTTCCTGGCTAGCTTCTAGGTGCAAAGACCCAAATATTGTCAGTCCCAAGAAAGAACCTGGCACTGAATATCAAGGTCTAATTTAACTGGGGGTGACCAGTGTTTAAAAAAAAAAAATGCTGAGTGACATAGGCCAAATAGTAATCTTCATGTGTTGTAAGTTACCTGGACTGACTGAGAGAACTGATGTTTCTGTTTGGAATCAGAGGGGTCACTGTCAGACAAGTGGAAATTATACAGAGTCAATTTCTGAAAGGGATTTAGAAGGAATTCACTTAAGAGAGAAACTACATCACTTCATAAATGCATCAAAAGAAGATAACCAGGCATCTCCAAAGAGTGCCTTGGCTAGAGAGTTGTTGGTGAAGAAAAAGCTCTGGCATTCACACGTACACTGACTGTAATATTTGGACTGCTCATACTTTTGATTGACTATCAGGCTCATTTTCTAAAGATAAGGGTGTCCATCTTTTGACATAAATTGGAAGATGCACATCCATCTGCCAGAGAGGTCCAAATCGGTATAATTGAAACCTGATCTTGGACGTCTCCAACTGCAGTCTATCGCAAGGACGTCCAAATTTCAATGGGGCGTATTGGAGGCGTAGCGAAGGCGGGGCTTGGCTGTACCTAACACTTGGACGTCTTTGACCCATAATCGAAAAAACAAGGACATCCAGATGACCACCGGAGGGAAGCAGGGATGACCTCCCCTTACTCCCCCAGTGGTCACTAACTCCCTCCCACCCTCAAAAAACATCTTTAAAAATATTTTGTGCCAGCCTCTATGCCAGCCTCAGATGTCATACTCAGGTCCATGACAGCGCATGCAGGTCCCAGGAACAGTTTTAGTGGGTACTGCAGTACACTTCAGACAGGCGGACCCAGGTCCATACCCCCCTACCTGTTACATTTGTGGTGGAAACAGCGAACTCTCCAAAGCCCACCACAAACCCACTGTGCACACATCTAGGTGCCCCCTTCACCTGTAAGAGCTATGGTAGTGTTGTACAGTTGTAGGTAGTGGGTTTTGGGGAGCTCAGCATACAAGGTAAGGGAGCTATGTTCTGGAAGCATTTTATGAAGTCCACTGCAGTACCCCCTAGGGTGCCCGGTTGGTGTCCTGGCATGTCAGAGGGACCAGTGCACTAGAAATGCTGGTTCCTCCCATGTCCAAATGGCTTACATTTGGACGTTTTTGACATGGATGTTTTTGGTTTCGAAAATCGCCGAAAGTCAAAGACGTCCATGTCTAGGGACGTCCAAATCTAGAGACGTCTTTGGATTTGGACTCTGACGGTATTTTCAAAATGAAAGATGGACGTCCATCTTTTTTTGAAAATACGCCCCCGGATTTCGATGTTTTGCAAAGACGTCCAAATCGCAACTTGGACGATTTTTGTTTCGAAAATGCCCCTCCACAAAAATTGCACCAGACCTTGATGTACATCAGGTGTCCCAGTAAATTATACTTGTGTTTTTGGAACAATCTCAGCTGGTGTATGCTTGGAATTGACATGAAGATTTCCCAAAAGTCTTAAGGGCCTTGAAAGATTACCTGTACCCCTTGCCAGGAAGGGACCTTGAGCAGGGATTGTTGAATTGCCTCTGATTTTAATCCAGCAGCCCCGTGCCTGCCTGGTGAATGGACCAGGGGCTATACTTCAATAAGAGTGAGAGGAAGAAAGAGAAAGAACCCAAACTAATATAGGAAAAAATGAGTCTGCTAGTGGCTAATAGAGCATATAGATTCCTAATGTGTCAGGCACTACCCTCTCGAATGAAGGATGAGGCTTTTTAGGGCACATCTTCCTTTGTTGCCATGTTAAAACTAATGAAGCCTGTGATTCATTAATTTGTAGCTGGACACTAGTCTCAGTAAATATATTTAGAGCATTTGAACATAGTTTTACATTTAAATTGTGTACACTGCAAAGAAAGAAATACACATACATTTAAAAATGGACATTTATCTCTTCCGCTCAGAATCTCCAGGGTGCACCTAACAGAGGTCTAGGTTTCAAAATAATCAAATATATGTAAATTAAACAACCAAATATAAAAGAAAACTAGATAAATTAATCTCAGGATAATTGATATTCAATGTGAAAGTGCCAGGGAAGAATCTGCAAAGCTATTTTCTCCTTTTACTAGACTAGTAGAGACTGGTTGTTATTGGAAAACTACCCACTTCTGTTTCAAGACTTTGATTGACTTTTTATTAATCCTTGTAAGGGTTGGATAAAGGTAACCAGCCCCTATTTAGAAAGTAAAATGAAAAGGGTTCCTCATAGACCCTGAAAAGGGCTAATTCTATTTTTCTTCTAAATAAAAAAAAAAAAGACCATTTATAACAGATGTGTTAAAAATTGATTTTCACATTTAATATTTACTATTGTCATTTACTTATTTACTGTGACTCACACATACTTCACACGGTCCTTTTACTAAGGTGCGCTAATGGATTTAGCGTGCACTAAATGATAAGATGTCCATTATATTCCTATGGGCAAGTTATCATTTAGCACACACTAAATCTGTTAGTGCACGTTTATAAAAGGACCTCATAGTTTGATTAACCTCTTGCCATTTCAGTAAACTGGGAAAGGCAGGGGATGGTCTTTTAGGTCAAACACATTCTCTCATGTAAGTATACAGTTGAAGTCAGGTGGTCTAAAGACAGACTCTATCCTCACTATTACATCTTACAGGGTCTTCCTTCATTACAAGTCACTAAACCCTCCATTGCTTCCTGTACAAACTTAGGGACCTTTTTACTAAAGCTTCACATGCACTAACTACTAAGAAGCCCGTAGATATAATATATGCTTCTTGGCATGTAACATGTACTATGCTTTAGTAGCCTAGTAGCTGGAGCAGTGGAGGAGTAGCCTAGTGGTTAGTGCAGTGGTCTGAGAACCAGGGGGACCACGTTTCATTCCCTCTGCCACACCTTGTGACTCTGATCGAGTCACTTAACACTCCATTGCTCCAGGTACAAAATAGGTATCTATATATAAAATGTAAACTGTTTTGACTGTAACCACCGAAGGGCAGTATATCAAATCTCACCCCTTTTGTGCAGCGCTGTGTACGCCTTGTAGCACTATAGAAATGCTAAATAGTAGTAGTAGTAGTAGTTTTCCTTCAGTAAAAGGGTCTTTTAGATTGTAAGCCCTCTAGGGACCTGAAAATACTTAGGATACCTGAATGTAACTCACTTTGAGAAAGTATGAGGTAAATATAAATAAATTCAATAAATTGCAGTGCTGATCAAGAAGTTAACCCAAGACTATCTGTGAAACAGGGCATAGATTCTTTTGAGATAAGATGCATTTGTCATATCCCTCACCTATTTTCCATGGAGGGGCATAATTGAACAAAAACGTCTATCTCCATGGGCATTTATCTCTGAGAACGGGTCCGTGAAGGGGCGGACCGAACCGTATTTTCGAAAAAAATAGACGTCCATGTTTTATTCGACAATTTGTGAGCTGAGCGTTTTTGTTTTTCAGTGATAATGGAAAATGAAAGCGCCCAGCTCAAAAACGAATAAATCCAAGGCATTTGTTCATAGGAGGGGCCAGGAGTCGTAGTGCACATGCCAGGACACCAACCGGGCACCCTAGGGGGCACTTTTACAAAAAAATAAAAAAAGGTAAAAGAGCTCCCAGGTGCATAGCACCCTTCCCTTGGGTGTTGAGCCCCCCAAATCCCCCTCAAAACCCACTGCCCACAAGTCTACACCATTACTATAGCCCTAAGGGGTGAAGGGAGGCACCTACATGTGGGTACAGTGGGTTTGGGGGGCGGTGTGGAGGGCTCCCATTTACCAGCACAAGTGTAACAGGTGGGGGGGGATGGGCCTGGGTCTACCTGCCTGACGTCCACTGCACCCCCTAATAACTGCTCCAGTGACCTGCATACTGCTGCCAGGGAGGTGGGTATGACATTTGAGGGTGAACATAAAAAGTTGTGAAACGGCATATTTTTGTGGTGGGAGGGGGTTTGTGACCACTGGGGGAGTCAGGGGAGGTCATCCCCGACTCCCTCCAGTGGTCATCTGGTCATTTAGGGCACTTTTTGGGGCCCTATTCGTGGAAAAACAGGGTCCAGGAAAAGTGCCCTAAATTCTCGCTAAAAACGCATATTTGTTTTCCATTATCGGCGAAAGGCGCCTATCTCTGATCGGCCGATAACCACGCCCCAGTTCCGCCTTCACCACGCCTTTGACATGCCCCATCAACTTTGTCCGCATCCGCGACGGAGTGCAGTTGAAAACGTCCAAATTCGGATTTCGATTATACCGCTTTATTCATTTTTGTGAGATAAACGTCTATCTCCCGATTTGGGTCGCAATATAGGCATTTTTCTTTTTCAATTATAAGCTGGATGGTCTCCTGCAGCATTTCATGTCAAGAAGAATATGCTTTATTTCATAGAAATCCTGTACTTCCTTTATACCCCTGCAAGAGGGCTCTGGCTGATGTCCCTGTCTGGTGGTATTTAAGGAAGTTCCTGACTCCCAGCTAGTGCCTTTGCAATAAGTCTCCTGGAGGTGTCTAGGGTGTATTGCTCCAGCCTTTGAGTTGGGTACTCAGTGTACCCTGACTGTGGCCCAAGTGCTCACCTACCAAGCTGTGACAGATTGCAAAGGCCATGAGCTCGGGTGAGTCACCTGCTTTGCAGCTGCTCTAACAATTGGCACTCCAGCTCCAGAAATTTTCTGGATCTGTCCAAAATCTGACTACCTTGCTTGTGCCACCTCCAGGACATCACTCAGGAAGTCGAGCTACAATGGACTCAGCTTCAACAATTTATGGAAACCCTTCATTGGGAGTCTGTGCTCAGCTTACTGTGATGCAAACTTCAGGACCTCCGGTTCTGAACCCACCTCTGAGCCCCACCCCAATGGTACCACTTCAAGCTTACCCAGTGCCTCAGCCTCAAGTCTAGGCACCACTGTGCTTTAATGGGAACCCCAAGCATGCTGAGGATTTATTAACCAGTGCTTGATGAACCTTGAACTACAGCCCTCCAGCTTTCCACCTGATCAGGCCAAGATCACCTTTCTTGTCTCTCTCTTTTCCAGTCGTGCTGTCTTGGGCATCTCCCCTGTGGAAGCAAAATGGCCCGCTTATTTCCAATCTGTTGGCTCTCCTCATCCACTTCCAGCAGGTATTTGATGAGCTGGGATGTCTGTCCTCAGTAGCTTCCACGCTCCTGCACATACAACAAGGGGGGGCTCATTAGATTGTAAGCTCTGTCGAGCAGGGACTGTCTCTTCATGTTCAAGTGTACAGTGCTGCATACGTCTAGTAGCGCTATAGAAATGATAAGTAGTAGTAGTCAAGTCCGGATCCTAGTTTCAGAGCTGCAGTGGAATCAGGAAGCCCAGGTGGATATCTCTTGGCAGGGTCTGGCAGGGCACATTAAGGATGAACTGGCAGGACAAAATCTCCCCACCAGTTTGGATACCTGGTTTCCCTATGTATCAAGGTGAACCCTGGAGGAAGAGGTTTCCATGCAGATACAACATTCTTGACTTTCAGAGGAGGAAAAAAAGGTGTTGGAGAATGCAAGACCTCTGTCAATACTATGCAGACCTGAGACATTATGCTAAGCGATGTCCCAGGAAACCATGAACACAAAGAGGCATATTTTCAAAGCACTTTGGGAGGCTAAGTTCCATAGGTTTCTATGGAACTTTGGGAGGCTAAGTGCTTTGAAAATAAGCCTCTTTGCGGTCTAGGAGTGATGGGGGAGACTTCCATAGGTCTTTCTTGAGTTGTTCTGACCTCCATCATTACTCAACCTGTCACTTTTCAGTGGGAAGATAACAAATTGTTGTCCAAGCTCTCCTTGATTCCAGCACAGTCGTGAGCTTTGTGGATGAACGACTGACACACCAGTATGACATTTCTGTGAATCCCCTCCATGATCTATGGAGACCCATTGCCAGGGTATCTGTGGTATATTACTCAACCTATTTCTCTTCAGATGTGTTCCCAGCATCAAGAAATGATAGAGTTCTATGTACTCCCCAGATCTGTCCATGAGGTCATTTTGAGGCTTCTCTGGTTGCAGAAATATGAACCTTGTATCAACTGGCACTCTGCAGATATTCTAGACTGGAGCCCAACCTGCTCTCAGTCTTGCTCTAAGCCTGTCCACCCTCAGATAACCCTACTTAAGTTGGATTCATCTCTGCCTCTTGATCTGTCGGCCACCTCTACCTCCAATGCAGATGTGTCCAGAAAGAGTGGAGTGGAGGAGTGGCCTAGTGGTTAGGGTGGTGGACTTTGGTCCTGGGGAACTGAGTTCAATTCCCACTTCAGGCACAGGCAGCTCCTTGTGACTCTGGGCAAGTCACTTAACCCTCCATTGCCCCATGTAAGCCGCATTGAGCCTGCCATGAGTGGGAAAGCGTGGGGTACAAATGTAACAAAAAAAAAAAAAAGAAGCAAGCCATTAAACTATCTCCTTTCTGGGACTGGGACTGCCCTAGCAATCTCCAGATAGGTAAGGTGCCACCCCAATGCAAGGCTTCCTCTATCTCAGAATTCTGACCCATCTTGGACCCACCAAAGATTCTTGCTGTCTCCAGATCACTGTATCTCTGAGAAAAACTCAGTCTAAGTGGTCAAGTAAGTGGGCCTTTTGGTAGGCACACAACTTCAAATCTACATGGTGCCCAGGGAAAAGGAAGACCTTTCAATCAGGAGTACAACAATACTGGTGGCCCCAAATGCATTATGCTATGCAAGATGTTTTAGATGTCAGAAGGATAAGGAGGAGATTACCCTATCCTCTTGCTTAGAAGGGCTTTGGACCTGAGGATAATACATGGGAACCTGCTATCAATGTACATGTACCTGTGCATGAAAGACATTATCATCATCTTTATTCCCTCAAACCCAAACTTATGGGTCCAGGGAAGAGACTTCAGGAAGGGAGTACTGTCATATCTCTCACTTGTTTTCCATGGTCTCCAGCAGCATTCCATGCTAAGAAGAACCTGCTTTATTTCCTAGAAATCCTACACTTCCTTTATACCCCTGCAAGAGGGCACTGGCTGATGTCATTACTTCCTGTCTGGTAATATTTAAGAAACTTCTGACTCCCAGCCAGTGCCTTGCAACCTCTTGGAGGTATCTAGGGTGTGTTGCTCCAGCAGTATTCAAGTCCTCAGTCTAGCCGTGCTCCAGTCCTCAATCCAGCCTGTTCTAGTTCATGTTTTCTATTGTCCCTGGTCTCCAGGTCTTCAGGCTCCTGCTTCCCCCTGGCCTTGACTCTGTCAGGAGTCTCCACAGGCTGCACATACTGCAGGCGGACATGTTTATCCACTCCTACCCTGAGATAATATTTAACCATATCTCTGACCTCATGTGCAACTTTCTTTAAATTAGTCATCTTACTCTTCTTACTTTCTTACCTATCTATATGTTCTATTTTTGCTTATACCCTTCACTATCAATTAAAATGTTCTATTACATATTGTGTTGACATTGTAAGTAGTATACTATTGGGCTCATTTTCAAAACTGAAAAATGTCTTTAAAAAATGGCATAAAGCAGCATTTGGATGTTTTTCTCACAAAAAAAGTCCATATCAGTATTTTCGAAACCTATTTTTACACCTTTTTCTATGAAGTCCATCAGAAATGCATCCAAATCTCAAGGGGGTGAGTCAGGGGAGTGTTCAGGCCGGGACTTGGGTGTTCCTAAGATTTAGACGTTTTTCAGTCATAATGGAACAAAACAATATCGCCCAGGACTAAAACTTAAATGTTTTGAGTTAGACCTGTTTTTATAACTAATAAGGCACAAAAAGGTGCCCTAAATAACCAGATGACCACTGGAGGGAATCAGGGATTACCTCCCCTTATTCCCTCAGTGGTCACTAACCCCCTCCCACCCCCAAAAAAAATTGTGATGAAAAACATTACTTGCCAGTTTCTATGCCAGCCTCAGATGTTATACTCAGGTGCATTAGAACAGCATGCATATCCCTGGAGTAGTCTAGTGGTGAGTACAGTGAACTGCAGACAGGTGGACCCAGGCTCCTACCTCCATCTACCTATTACACTTGTGGACAAAATTGTAAGCCATCCAAAACTCACCAGAAACCCACTGTACCCCCATATAGGTGCCTCCTTCACCCATAAGGGCTATGGTAGTGGTGTACAGTTTGGGGTAGTGGGTTTTGGGGGGGCTCAGCATACAAAGCAAGGGAGATGTGTAACTGGGAGCAGTTTATGAAGTCGATTGCAGTGCTCCCTAGGGTGTCCTATTGCTTTCCTGGGATGTCAGGGGGACCAGTCTACTAAAAATGCTGGCTCCTTCTACATCCCAATGACTTGATTTTGTTCATTTTGCACTTGACGTTTTTTTTTTTTCCAAAAATGGACCAAAAAACAAAACGTCCAAATCAGAAAACCTTGTTCAAAATGGTATTTAAAAAACAAAAAACCCCAAAAAGATAGATGTTTTTCTTCTTTGAAAATGGCCTTCTTTCATGCTCAGATTTTGGACGTTTTTTGCAAAATGTCCAAAGTTGGACTTAGACGTCATATCGAAAATGCCCCTCCATGACATACTTTGTATTGTTATTTGAATATTTTTATTGCTGTAATTGCCTATTACTCATGTTTGATCTGTTCTTACTGTACACCACCTTGAGTGAATTCTTTCAAAAGGCGGTAAATAAATCCTAATAAATAAACAAACAAGTTCACATCCACAAAGTCAAATGCTGAAGCTACATCTATTCCTTTTCACAACATATTGACAGTAGCCAGCAATAATGTCTCTATCTCATATACTGGATGAACCCCATATTGGTTCCTGATCCAATCATCCATTCACCTGGGTCCCTTTGTTCATTATCCACTGTACTGTCTACTAGACTACTCCATCCACTTGCTTGCTGCTTTCTTAGGAATGGCCATAACACCTGTTGATGTCAGAATCTAGTATCTACTGTCACTGTCACATCTTGGTGAGGAGGGTTCAGTGACCAGTGGGCAATAAAAAGGGGTCATGCCTTAATTCCTCCTGTGGTCAGCTGGTCAGTTAGGGCACCTTTTTGTGACAAAAGTCATGATTTCAAACAGGTCTGGACCGTTTTCTCTATTCCATTATCGTTGAAAAAGGTCCAGATTTTAAGCCCGCACAAAACACACCTCCAACATGCCCCTTTATGATTTTGATGAAATGCAGAGTAAAATGTCCCAATTTTGAGTTTTGAAAATCCTGGTTTAGATGTTTATGTGAGAAAACGACCATCTGCCGCTTTGTGCTGCTTTTGAGGCATTTTTCTCTTTTGATAATGAGCACCATAGTGTTATTACCTAGAATTAAATAGAGAGTGACATGATACAATCATTGCTGTGAGTACAGTATGCCCCATAGATAATAAAGAACAGGAATTTCTTCTTCTCTCCTTACTTTTCCAACAAAAAACATTATAAGATAAGTCATGCCATGGTCTATCTAGTCCAGCTTCCTGTCTTTGACAATGACCAGTCTGGATCACAAGCACTTAGCAGTTCACAACGAGTAGATCCAGTGAGGTCACTGAACTCAGCAGGCTTCTCACTGATACTCACTTGGAAATCTATGGAGAGCTGGAACACTCCACCCAGTTCAAGCCAACTTCTCTGGTTTACAATATTTTGTTTATACAATTTAACACAAATTTTCACATAGTGTGCATACTGGCACTTTTACTATGAGCTTTTGGAAATAATTTTGAAAGAAAAACTGCTTTCAGAATATTAGCTAACAAAATATCGTGAACGAAAAGTGCTGGCACACTATATGTCTGCTATTTGCATAGGTGGCTGAGGTGAGGGTAGATTAGCATGCTTATTTTGGGAAAAGCCATGTATACATGCTGCTTTATTTCTTTTTTTAAATCCCTGACTTACACACACCTTTGGGAGTGCCTTATTTTAACCCAACTAAAAATGCAAATGCTACAGAAACCCATACATCCTTTTAACAAAGCGGAGAAGGGCAAGTTTCAGATGGGCCAATTTACCTAGGTAAATCACTGTTTTCCCAGGTAAATGGCTTTGAACATTGCCCTCTAAAAATGTAATAGAACACAGCATTAAAGCAGATAAACACATTCATCAAGAAAACGAGAATAAAAAAGAGGGGAATTAAGATTTCCTGCTGGTGACAAGAGATGTAAAGCCAAATAAAATAATAAATAATGTGTCATTGTTTGGCTTTCTTCAAGAATAATACAGACAGCAGGAAAAAATCGGAGCTGTGGAAGCTTGAGTTGCACCTGTGGGGTTCTAGTAAGTTTATGGTTCACCAATTTACTCCTACATGGCCTGGATCCTTCACACTGGGAGAAATTCCATGTTATAAAGAGGAATGGAAATGAAGAGCTGTGTAATTATTAGTTTTGTTGCTAGCAGATCAATCATTTGAGATGAACTGCTCACAAAGGTCACGTATGACCTTTCGGTTGGAATTTAACAGGCACCGCGGTTGTGATTTGCTCACAGCAGCAGTCCCCTGCTGGTTCTATTATAACAGCTTTGGCAGCATTAAAAGGCGGGCCTGCATTCCATGTCTTTGGGATTCTTATAATTATGACAAATGACTAAATGTGTTATTTTCAGCAAAGCAATGGCAGTCAAAAGGGTACTTAAGTGCTTGTAAGAGGTGGAAGCTGGCATGACTTTGAAGGTTTTCACTTTTTGACTGAGCGTAAGCTGAATCATACATGGCCACCCCACTGATAAACTGAGCAGTGTGTGAAACCCATTTTGTATGTCTCTGCCTTTGTACAGCTGTGAGGCTTTCCATTTCATTCTTAAAAAAAAAAAAAAAGGAAAAAGAAAAGTCTGGTGTCTGGGGTTGCTGCTACTGCTTCACGGCTGCTTCCAGATGGACACACGGACTGCATCTAGAAACTCAATATGTTTGTATTAAGCATCATCTGCCTTACAGCAAGGAAGATTAGCAAAATATGGAAACATTTTTTTTTTCCTGCAGGTGATGATACTGAAAAAAATAAATGGGGGGGGGGGGGGGGGGGAGGAGTTATCAACTTGGGCTACCGGGTTATTTTACTGTTAACTCGGGTTATTAGTAAGTAGGTCTCATTGTGTAAAAGGGGACCTATACTAAAATAGTACAAGTTGTGGTAAAATAGCATGTCTTAATGGTATCTTACATTGATAACTATGATTAGATTAGATAACTTCCCCCTTAAATGTTTGTATGTGTAACTGTGGGTTCCAGTGATCACCTAGCTAGCTGCCAGGTACACGCCCCATGAACTAGGAACCAAGTACACAAATGTTATAGATAGAACCCAACCAAATCAGGATCTTTGTTTTTCCAAACTGAATCTGCAATCAAAACTGGCTGCTTGGGTTCAGCAGAAACTAGAACCAAACTTCCCCCCAACAGCCCCTGCTCCTTTCCCCCACATGACCAAAAATGCCTCCTCCCGAGCCCAACTCCCTGTTGGTGACCCCCTCCAGAACCTATCTTGTCATTGGGGGATACTGGGTGCAGCAGTGTCCTCATCCACTTCTGCACGTGGCTGGTTCCAGTAGAAATGGCTACAGAGACTGCCACAGGCTGTGCCAGCAGCCTTTTGAGATTGGAACCAATAGGGGCAGGAGATTCACTCCTGCCTGTGCTGGCTCCTATCTCAAAATCGTTACCTGGACCTCCTGCGGCAGTCTTACAATGCTACAGTGGGAATTTTCAGCAGACACTTCTACTGAGCAGTGGCACCAGGTAGGAATGAGTGGAGTTTGTTCCTGCTCCTGAAGAGGCCACTAGACTACCAAGGCTTCTTAAGGCAGGTCTGGGGTGGTCAGGTGGGATGGGAGGGGGAGAGTGATTGGAAGACAGAGTAATAGCAATGGGGGGGGGGGGGGGAGAGTTTCTTTTTCAGCCAAAATCCCAAACCGGATTATGGGTCAGTTTTGGTGCTGAATTCGAAACCGAAAGAGTCAGAAGATGCACCTGTCACACACTAGTGTGCCTGTCTAAAGAGGAAGTCTCCTTGTAGTAGTCTTGTAAACTACCACTGTGAGTCATGTTTCCATATAAGAGCATAGCACTGATTTTCCTACTGTAAGAGGCTAATTCACTAACAGGGGCATTTTCGAAAGAGAAGGACGCCCAACTTCCGACAGAAATTGGGAGATGGGCGTCCTTCTCTCAGGTTCGCCCAAATTGGCATAATCGAAAGCCGATTTTGGGTGCCCTCAACTGCAGTCCGTCGCAGGAATGACCAAAGTTCACGGGGGTGTGTCGGAGGCGTAGCGAAGGCGGGACCAGGGCATGCTTAAGAGATGGGCATCCTCGGCCGATAATGGAAAAAAGAAGGGCATCCTTGCTGAGCATTTGGCCGACTTTACTTGGTCCATTTTTTTTCATGACCAAGCCTCAAAAAGGTGCCCCAACTGACCAGATGACCACTGGAGGGAATCGGGGATGACCTCCCCTTACTCCCCCAGTGGTCACCAACCCCCTCCCACCCTAAAAAAAAATATTACATTTTTTTTTCCAGCCTCTATGCCAGCCTCAAATGTCATACCCAGCTCCATGACAGCAGTATGCAGGTCCCTGGAGCAGTTTTAGTGGGTGCAGTGCACTTCAGACAGGTGGACCCAGGCCCATCCCCCCCTACCTGTGACACTTGTACTGGTAAATGTGAGCCCTTCAAAACCCATCCAAAACCCACTGTACCCACGTGTAGGTGCCCCTTCACCCCTTAGGGCTATGGTAGTGGTGCACAGTTGTGGGGAGTGGGTTTTTGGGAGGTTGGGGGGCTCAGCACCGAAGGTAAGGGAGCTATGCAGCTGGGAGCAATTTGTGAAGTCCACTGCAGTGCCCCCTAGGGTGCCCAGCTGGTGTCCTGGCATGTGAGGGGGACCAGTGCACTGGCTTCTCCTATGACCAAATGCCTTGGATTTGGTCGTTTTTGAGATGGGGGTCCTCGGTTTCCATTATGGCCGAAAACCGGGGACAACCATCTTTAAGGTCAACCATCTCAACATTTAGGTTGACCATCTCTAAGGTCGACCTAAATGTTGAGATTTGGGCGTCCCCGACTGTATTATCAAAACGAAAGATGGATGCCCATCTTGTTTCGATAATACGGGTTTCCCTGCCCCTTCACCGGGACATCCTTAGAGATGGGCTTCCTTAGAGATGGTCGTCCCCTCCAAGGGGTCCTTTTACAAATGTGCGCTAGTGTTTTTAGCATGCACTAATGATTAGTGCATGCTAAATTCTAGAGATGCCCATTGTGCTAAAAACACTAGCGCACCTTTGTAAAAGGACCCCTAAGGCTTTTCAGTTTGAAATGTTCTTAAATTATGTTTTTCATCACATACACAATTATGCTTACCATTTTTTAGAAGGTCAGAAAACAACCATTGTAGTACTTGAATTATGCATTAAAATGGAATCATAATAATCGCAACAAAAAAATTAGGCTGAGCTGGTTCAATGCCATGCTCAAACCCAAGGAGGAATAGGCATGCAGTTATAGTGAGGGCCACCTCTTAGGGCCTCTTACTAAAGTGTCCATCTGAATATGTATGGGGAAGGGACTAGGATTCTCAACTTAACTTTAGAAAACATTTTTAGATCTACACTTTGCAATCAGTAACAGCAAGGGGATTTGAATGAGGATTTTGATTGGATGACACTGATTTAAGATGGCATAATTTAAGTGACAGCTAGTGGTCATATGATACACATAAAGAAACATTTTGATTGTCATTTTGCTTGTCATGCAGTTAAGGATTTGCAGTTAAGAGAAGTCATCTGGAAGAGATAGCTTGAGAAGTTATTAGTTGATTCCTAGATGCAGAATAAAAGCTGAAAATGCAGTACTGTGTTTGAGATAATTAAGTAAAACAGCTTGGATTTTTGAAGATGATCATGTTAAACACCTTGGACTTTTCCTTCAGGTTCCAATGGATGCTATAAGCTCTTGTGCCTGTGTTGATGTTGGCTCGTTCTCTACAGGATGCAAGCTAAGTTGTAACTTTTTTAAATATACATTAGTAAAATTGGAGTCCTCTTACTAAGCTGTGGTAAAAAGTGGCCTTAAAGTGTCCTTACGTGGGTCATTCCCACTTGCTAAGGCCATTTTTACTGCAGCCAAAAAATGGTCAATTTTCCATTTTCCGAATCAATAGCCATGTGCTAATGCTGTTATTGGAACATGGCCATTATTAAAAATTAGTGTGAGCCCTTACCGCCACCTATTTTGTAGGTGGTAAGGGCTCACGCACTAATCCACAGTATGTGGCTGTGCTAACTGATTTGCCCCAGACATGCCCCCTCAGAGAAAAATAAAGAAAACTTTTTTAGTGCATGGATTATGCATGCATATTTGACTTTTACCACCGATAAACCCTTGTAAGCTGTAGTAAGTGCACCCTAGTGCTTACCACAACTTAGTAAAAGCAGCCCTTTGCGTGGTGAGGTTGTATGCCTGTTCTGTATATATGTGACCAAGGTAAGGAACTCTGCTGATGTGTAATTTTTATGTAGAGAATCTTGCTTGTTTTGTTTTCCCAGTAAGAGGTGTGTTATATAGAAACAGAATATTATACACAATATTCTAAATGAGATCTCACCAGAGTCTAATGCAGGGGCATCATCACCTCTTTTCGCCTACAGGCCATTCCTTTCCATATGCACCCAAGCATCCTTCTAGCTTTTGTTGTCGCCTTTTTGACCACATACAATCATACACAAATCCCACTCTTTTCATGCATAATGGTTCTTCACCACCTAAACTGTACTGTTCCCTTGGGTTTTTGTAGCCCAAAGGCCTGACCCTGCATTAAATCTTAGCTGCCAAATTTCAGACCATTCCTCTAGCTTTGCTAAGTCCTTCCTTATGTTATCCATACCATTAGAGGTGTCCACCCTATTGCAGATTTTGGTATCATCCACAAAGAGGCAAATCTTACCAGCAGCCCTTTAGCAATATCGCTTTTGTAGGCAGTAAGGGCTCCTGCTTTATCCGTGCGCTAACCAGTTAGCACACAGTAATATAGAAACGCTAACTGGTTAGAGCAGGAACATCCGCTCTCCTCCCTAAAATACCCCCTAAAAAAAAACCAAGAACATTTTTAGCATGCTGTTAGCATGGGCACATTCCACAATAACTGTATAATGTTGTACAAGTTCCATTGTAGTTCCTATTTTGTTGTGTTAACCCCAATGCATCTTAGTAAAAGAGCCCCATAGACAGCTATGTGTCTATATAAAATA
Organism: Microcaecilia unicolor; assembly: GCF_901765095.1. Classification (NCBI taxonomy): domain Eukaryota; kingdom Metazoa; phylum Chordata; class Amphibia; order Gymnophiona; family Siphonopidae; genus Microcaecilia; species Microcaecilia unicolor. Next base: position 423,938,950 of record NC_044031.1, read on the forward strand.
GTGCATAAGTTGATATTAACTTATCCTCTTAAACTAGGTACCCTATTATAAAATTACCCTCTCAAGTCTTCCAGAATTGTCGGAACTGTAGTAATGGAGTTTGTTTTCCTGATTCTACTGTTCCTCTTTGTTCTCCCTCCTCCCTACCACTATCAGTGTTACTGTTGAACAGCATCAGACATCTAAGAAGGCTGGGATAATTAACCTGCACAAGGTAATCATGGTTAAAAACTAAAATCAATTAGCAGGGAATAAATTAATGTTCACATAATAACCGTATTAATTTTGAGAGCTGTTTGGATTATTTCAGTGCTTGTAGTAAAACATGTGTTGGGGAATGAATGTTATTTAAATGTGGGACTACAGATGAAAGATGGGATGTATCTTTAGGAGTAGTCAGGAAGACTAACCAGCTTATAATTGAAAAAGAAAAACGCCTATATTGCGACCCAATTCGGGAGATAGACGTTTATCTCACAAAAACGAATAAAGCGGTATAATCGAAAGCCGAATTTGGACGTTTTCAACTGCACTCCGTCGCGGATGCGGACAAAGTTGATGGGGGCGTGTCGAAGGCGTGGTGAAGGCGGAACTGGGGCATGGTTATCGGGCGATCAGAGATGGGCGCCTTTCGCTGATAATGGAAGAAAAATATGCGTTTTTAGCGAGAATTTAGGGCACTTTTCCTAGACCCTGTTTTTCCACGAATAAGGCCCCAAAAAGTGCCCTAAATGACCAGATGACCACTGGAGGGAATCGGGGATGACCTCCCCTGACTCCCCCAGTGGTCACAAACCCCCTCCCACCACAAAATATGCCGTTTCACAACTTTTTATTTTCACCCTCAAATGTCATACCCACCTCCCTGGCAGCAGTATGCAGGTCACTGGAGCAGTTATTAGGGGGTGCAGTGGACTTCAGGCAGGTGGACCCAGGCCCATCCCCCCCTACCTGTTACAATTGTGCTGCTTAATGCTTATTAGTCGTCCAACCCCCCCAAACCCACTGTACCCACATGTAGGTGTCCCCCTTCACCCCTTAGGGCTATAGTAATGGTGTAGACTTGTGGGCAGTGGGTTTTGAGGGGGATTTGGGGGGCTCAACACACAAGGGAAGGGTGCTATGCATCTGGGAGCTCTTTTACCTTTTTGTTTGGTTTTGTAAAAGTGCCCCCTAGGGTGCCCAGTTGATGTCCTGGCATGTGAGGGGGACCAGTGCACTACGAATCCTGGCCCCTCCCACGAACAAATGCCTTGGAGTTATTCGTTTTTGAGCTGGGCGCTTTCATTTTCCATTATCACTGAAAAACAAAAACACCCAGCTCACAAATTGTCGAATAAAACATGGACGTCTATTTTTTTTGAAAATACGGTTCGGTCCGCCCTTTCACGGACCCTTTCTCGGAGATAAACGCCCATGGAGATAGACGTTTTTGTTCAATTATGCCCCTCTAAATGGACTAGTTGATTATCTGCTGTCATTTTCTATTAAATGTTAGGATTAGAAGAAAGATGAGGTGGTAACTTCTCTACTGAAAGGATGCGGAGTGCCTATAATGTCCTGACAGCAGAGGTGGCAAAGACCAGCACTGTAAGAGCAAGTAAATGTGCTTGGAACAGATATAGAGGAACAGGGTTCAGAGATTAAGTATGAGACATCGGAGTTTTCAGGATCAGTTTATAAAACCAGTTCACCAAAACTCTGTTCCAAGTATTGGAAATACAGAGGAAAAAACTGAGCAAGTTAGTTGGAACTTATCTGCCATCATCTGCTGTTTCTATGTTACATATTCCTCTTGTCAGACACCAATTTATGGAATGTAAAATATAATTTCTCGCTCATGCTCAGTTTTTATAAGTATATATTTACTAGAGGTGTGCAGCCAAACAAAAAAAAATTAGTCTAGTTTACTATCCTGCTTATAATCGAACGAGAATAACGCCCAAGTTCCGACCTAAATCGGGAGATGGGCGTTCTTCTCACAAAAACAAATAAAGCGGCATAATCGAAAGCCGAACTTTGGACGCTTTCAACTGCACTCCGTCGCGGATGCGGACAAAGTTGACGGGGGAGTGTCGGAGGCGTGGTGAAGGCGGAACTGGGGCGTGGTTATCACCCGAACAGAGATGGGCGCCCTTCGCCGATAATGGATGCGTTTGTAGCTAGAATTTAGGGCACTTTTCCTGGACCCTGTTTTTTGACGAATAGGGCCCCAAAACGTGCCCTAAATGACCAGATGACCCCCAGAGGGAGTCGGGGATGACCTCCCCTGACTCCCCCAGTGGTCACTAACCCCCTCCCACCACAACAAATGATGTTTCACAACTTTTTACTTTCACCCTCAAATGTCATACCCTCCTCCCAAGCAGCAGTATGCAGGTCCCTGGAACAGTTGTTAGGGGGTGCAGTGGACGTCAGGCAGGTGGACCCAGGCCCATCCCCCCCCTACCTGTTACAATTGTGCTGCTTAATGCTACTAGTCGTCCAACCCCCCCCAAACCCCCTGTACCCACATGTAGGTGCCCCCCTTCACCGCTTAGGGCTATAGTACTGGTGTAGACTTGTGGGCAGTGGGTTTTGAGGGGGATTTGGGGGGCTCAACACCCAAGGGAAGGGTGCTATGCACCTGGGAGCTCTTTTACCTTTTTTTTTGTTTTTGTAAAAGTGCCCCCTAGGGTGCCCGGTTGGTGTCCTGGCATGTGAGGGGGACCAGTGCACTATGAATCCTGGCCCCTCCCACGAACAAATGCCTTGCATTTATTCGTTTTTGAGCTGGGCGATTTCATTTTCCATTATCGGTGAAAAGCAAAAACGCCCAGCTCACACCTTGGCGAATAAAGCATGGGCGTCTATTTTTTTTAAAAAATACGGTTCACTCCGCCCCTTCACGGACCCGTTCTCGGAGATTAACGTCCATGGAGATAGGCGTTTCTGGTCGATTATGCCCCTCTATGTTGCTTGCATATTTTTTTTCATTTTGTTTTTATAAATTGTCATGTTGTTTCATTTGTTTTTATACATTTTCATTTCAGCCATAGCAATTTTGTTAATGAATAGTGGCTGCAGCTGCTGCCCAAAAGAAGCTCTGAGAAGTTGCTGATTCTGGATGCGAGGAGATCCTAAGAAAAGCTGTGTGCAGACAGACATATTTTAAACTGTTTTTACAACTTTAAAGAAGCCAATGATGGCAAAACAATTGCCATTGTAATTATTGAATTGATACATAAATAAAGAGGATTGTATACTATGACATGTAATGAAGACAAAAGATAAGTGATAGCTTCTAATAATTTTTATATATATATATATATACACACACACACACATTGTGGAGGGTTTTTTTTCTTTTTTTTTTAGAGACCACTGATGTACTGTATAGTCATGTCTATGATACTGAGATCTTTTTTCACTTTGGGGTCCTTTTAGTAAGCCGCTTAAGCGACTATGTGCACCTGATGTGCGCCAATTTGGAGTTACCGCCCGGCTACCATTTGGCTATTGCGATAGTTTCATTTTTGGCGCATGTCCACAAAAAAAAATGTTTATTTTCTGATGCACGAAGCTGAAGTGTCATTTGATGCACGTAGGTCATTACCGCCCGATTAATGCGTGATACCTCACCACTAAGTCTATGGCTGGCAGTAAGGTCTCAGACCCAAAATGGACGCAAGACAATTTTTATTTTGGCACATGTCCATTTTCAGCAAAAATTTAAAAACACTTTTTTTTACAGGTGCATTGAAAAATGGATCTGCGTGCGCCCAAAACCTGCACCTACACTATCACAGGCCATTTTTCAGCACATCTTAGTAAAAGGACCCCTTTGTTAATAAGAATCTATACCCCCTAAGAGCATCACCCAACCCATTCCTCATTGCCTTTGATCCCCTCCCCCAGGCACTAGTATTAGATAATATATCAATTCCCACCCTCCTCTACAACTATAAGCATTATTCCCTCCCATCACCAAAAAGACAGCTGATCCCCCAGGGGTATTGCTGCTGGTATGTGTTACTGTAAAATGATGCACAGTTTTGCCATTTAACAGGTTAGGTTCAACTAAGGGGGCAGTTACTATTTAACAGTATACAGAATGACTGATTTTGACAGTAATTAGCATCACCAGCCCTCACTGTTTATAAGATAGGGTTGTATAATTGTAAGTCTGATTGCATAATTAATGTGTGACCCACTAAGCAAAAAGGTACCAAAAGTGGAGTTACAAATAACAGAGAAAGGCTATAAAAGCCAGGAAGAACAACTTTTATTTTTGTGTACTATAGGGTCAGTAGAATGGGACTATGAAAAGGTTTTCACAACTTTGAAAATGTTCATGTTCTAAAGCTTAAAAACTTCAGATACCAAGAGTGATGTACGTGATTTCTGGGTTATTACTTTTTTATCGATAAATACTTCTCATTTTTAAAGACATATCTGAGGCATGGCCAAATTGTGCACACAATTTAATTAAATAACAAGCCAATCAGCGCTGTTAATTGGTACTTAATGTAACATGGGGTTAGGGAAAGAAGAAAAAAACAAAGTGGTAAAATGGGGATTTACTTGTGCTGGTGAACATTCCGCCAGTCAGCAATGTAGCTTAGAATTTTGAGAAGGGTTTTGGAATGGGAAGCTAAGGAGGGGTTACCTGAGAGATGGGGCTGGCTGGCAGTTGCAGGGAGGTTCTGGCAACTGAAGAGAGTGGATGTGCTGTTTGATGTGGGACAGGCAGTGTGGAATTGAAGGAAATTAAAAGTTTTAGGAAGTGAGTTTGGCTGGCAGTGAAAGTATTGAGGTGAGAGTGATAGTAAAAGTGAGATTGAGAAAGTGAGATTTGGGAATTTTGTGTAAATGTGGAGTGAATGGTGGAGGGAGTGAGTTGGACAGCCAGAGAGAGAGGAAGGGCTGGGATGTGGCAGAGTGTTTTTGATTTCCAAGGTGAGAGTAGCTAGTGTGCTGTGTGTGGGCAGGTAAATGGTGATTTTCATGAAAGAGAGGGGAAAGAAAGATTTTAAAGGAATTTTGGTGATTGAAGGTACTAAAGCAGCTGTAAGACAAGGATGTTTGTTTGTAGAGGAGAGCGTCTGACGGTGAAAGCGTGAGGAGGTGCTGCTGTGAGTGGGAAAGTCAGAGGGGAAATTTGTGTAAAAGAAAAGTGTTGGAGAGAGTTTGGGTGGTAATAATAGTGTTGTGGTGAAAGTGGGAGTGAAGGTGTGATTGGGGTAGAGTTTGAAATTAATTTTCTCTTATTTGAAGAATTTTGAGAAATTTTTGGATGAATTGCAATGAGACAAGAGCTGTAGTGATTGAATGAAAGCTAATTGATAGCAGGGTGAATGGGATAGGTGGAAACAAGGAAGAAAAATAGGAAGGGTTTGGATGATTTAGGTATCTGTTTGAGATGTAAAGGGGATATGCATGGAATGTTGAGTGTGATACATAGTGGCTGTCAGTCACTCTTGCACAGTATAGGGAAATAAAAAAAAAACAAATTAGCTAGGCTTGGAAGTGTTAGGGATTGTTATAGTTAATTTTATTTTGTTAGATTGTAACTGGCCACAGTATTTGTTAATATGCCCCACCAGTGAAAAGGATGTTCCAGAAAGTAGGAAAGACAGGGTTTTGCCCACTTTGAGTTGCTTAAGTGTGAGGTTTAGGTGGAACCTTCGACCAGACTGGACCGGCTGGTGATCAGAAGACGACAAGGGCCCCGACGCAAGAAAGACTTCTGTGAACTGCGGCAATACCTGACAGCTAAGTGAACTGGGTTAAATAGTGCAAGAAAAAAAAAATACAAACTTACCTGAAAAGTCTCCCGGGAGTGAAAACTCTAGACGAACCTGTAGGAGAAAAAACACAAAGAATCAAATTTTTTATAATAATAGCCACACACACATAGAAATGAGAGAAAGAGAATAGAGGGGGAAAAACTGGTTATTTTGAAGTCATTGGGTGAAAAACATTAAGCATTTGGACTCCTGTGGTTATTTAAAGGGTTATTTTAAAAAGTAAGGGATAATTGAACATATGTACTTATCTGAATTTCTTTCATTGTGTTGATATTGGAAGAGAGTTCTGAAACAGAAAGAATGACAAAATGTTAAAATGATATTTATTTGTGGAAACGTTTAAAAAGTGAAGGGAATTATTCCAAAGGACGAAAGTTTAATTGTCAATGTTATTTGATAACCTTTGTTTTAATATATATTCTTATAGACAAATAAATTCAAACTTTATTAATTTCATCAGTAAGTTTGGTTATTTCCCTAACCAGGATAAATCCAATTTTAGTTTTTTTCCCCTTTCATTTCACGGGAGTGAAAGGCGAGGTTAGTGACCTGTAAGTCCCTCAAGTTTCAGCGGGGTGAGTTTAGATGTCGGTCATGACTACTAACAACAGATATTCTGAGCACACCCATCTTCGCTGAAATTCAGGGGGTCCATTACATTAACAACCAATTAGTGGCACTAATTGGCATTAATTAGAATTTACATGCACAACTTTCTAGGCGTGTTTTATAATATGGTGGGCATAAATTCTAATGAGCGCAGCTGAAAAGGGGGTGTACCATGAGCATAGAATAAGTGGGTTGTGGGCATTTCAAAAAACTATATGCACTATTATGGAATATACCCGATCTGCGCCTAAGTTAGGCACAGGTATTTAGGCCTGGTTTTAAATGGCCTAAATGGGTGCCCCTAAATTTTAGTCACAAGAACAGCTCATGACCGTTTTCTATAAACTACACCAAACTTAGGGAGTAGTTTATAGAATCACACTAACTGTGTGGTTTTACGGCGCGATTTTTAAGGTACCATTTATAGAATTTGGCTCTCACATTCTAAGGGAGCAATTCTATAACTTGATACCTCAAGTTTGAAACCTTAATGTCAAATGCTGAGCACCAACCCTCTGATGTCTACACAACTATATTGGCTAACAACTACATCCTGGCGAAGGGGCAGGGAAACCCGTATTATCAAAACAAGATGGGTGTCCATCTTTCGTTTTGATAATACGGTCGGGGACGCCCAAATCTTGACACTTAGGTCATCCCTAGAGATGGTCGTCCTTAGACTTAGTTGTTTCTGATTTTCGGTGATAATGGAAATTAAGTACGCCCATCTCAGAAACGACCAAATGCAAGCCCTTTGGTCATGGGAGGAGCCAGCATTCGTTGTGCACTGATCCCCCTGACATGCCAGGACACCAACCTGGCACCGTAGAGGGCACTGCAGTGGACTTCAGAAAAAAGCTCCCAGCTGCATAGCTCCCTTACCTTGTGCTGAGCTCCCCAAAACCCGCTCCCCACAACTGTACACCACTACCATAGCCCTAAGGGGTGAAGGGGGGCACCTAGATGTGGGTACAGTGGGTTTCTGGTGGGTTTTGAAGGGCTTACATTTACCACCACAAGTGTAACAGGTAGGGGAGGGGTGGACCTGGATCCGCCTGCCTGAAGTGTACTGCAGTACCCACTAAAACTGCTCCAGGGACCTGCATACTGCTGTCATGGAGCTGGATATGATATTTGAGGCTGGCAAAAAATATTTTTTAAAAAAAATGTTGAGGGTAGGAGGGGGTTAGTGATCACTGGGGGAGTAAGGGAAGGTCATCCCCGATTCCCTCCGGTGGTCATCTGGTCAGTTTGGGCACCTTTTTGTGATTTGGTCGTAAGAAAAAAAGGACCAGGTAAAGTCGTCCAAGTGTTCATCAGGGAAACCCTTTTTTTTCCATTATGGGTCGAGGACACCCATGTGTTAGGCACGCCCAAGTCCTGCCTTCACTATGCCTCCAACACACTCCTGGGAACTTTAACCTTTTTGTTTGAATGAATCCATCAGGATTTTGAGATGTTTATCTCCGTTTCTTGGGTCGGAGCAGATATGGTGGTATCTTGTGGCTTGGCTATGTATAATGATTTTTTTTTATATATGTGAAGGGTGGAAGCTGGAGTTGTGGAGATAGGTACATCTGTCTGTAGGTTTCCTGTATATCGATGTTTATATATAGCCATTGCTGTGTTGTCTAGGAAGTTGACTTTTTCTGTGGAGGAGTCAATTTTCAAGTTGAATGTAGGATGGTGTGTATTTAAGGAACTGTAAAACTGTTTGAGAGTCTCTTCTCCCTCAGTTCAAATCATGGTAGTATTTTAAGGGTTTAGTTTGATATGTATTCAAAAACATCTCTTCCAGTTCTGCCATGAAGAGGTTAGCATATTATGGTGCCATCCTGGTGCCCATAGCAGTGCCCATGATTTGCAAATAGATATCATTGTTAAAATGGAAATAATTGTGAGTTAGAATGAATTTGATTAATTTTGTAATGGTTTCCAGTGAGTATTGGTGGTCCATGATGGTTGTTTTTAGGAATTTATTACATGCAGCTATGCCATATGTATGGAGAATATTGCTGTATAGTGCTTCTACATCCATTGTGACCAGAAGAGTATCCGGTGGTAGCTGCTTGATGATTTTTAGTTTGTTCAGAAAGTCTGTGGTGTCTTGTATGAAGCTGTTTGTCTTGTGCACAAAGAGTTCAAGAATCCCCTCTATATTCCAGATATTTCTTCTGTAAATATGCCAATACCAGATATCATTGGTCTGCCAGGGTTTCCAGGTTTATGGATTTTAGATAGCATGTAGAATGTGTCCACAGAAGGATGTTTTGTAATGAGGTTTTCTTTAGATGTGGCTTTACTTGCTTTGGAAGTGTTTCAATAGAGTTTTTTTTTAGCTATTTTGTAGAATCCTGCGTGAGTTCTTTAGTCATAGAGGACAAAACAATAAACTAGACAACTACATAGAAAGTTTCAAACACAGAGTGAAATCACAACTTTCCAGCAAACAAACATGCTGTTTAGGGCAGAAAAGAAACACAGCACTGTGGTTGTCAGTTCAGGGTCCCAAGCTTAGCTCTTTGATCAGCAATACAGCACTGGAGAGCAAGCATCAGCAAAGGAATGAAATAGCTTCCCCTGGCCTGCATATGAATCCCCTGTGGTGTGCCATGGACAGGCTCAGAAGATGCAGCAGAAAGTCGTGAGCAGACTGGGTGTGACCAGTATTACACATACAGGGGCCCAGAGCAGAAACTGCTATGCTTCCTTCAGCTTCAGGAAAGCTTGGGGCCCCCTATGGTATGGGGGCCCAGGGTAATTGCCCTGCTTGATACCCCTATTGCCAGTCCTGAGACTTGGGGAGCTGTTTTATGCCCTTTCTTATGCCAGATCTATGGCTCAAAGATAAAGTGTTTCAGTCTTGCAAACGGAGAGAAAAAAAGACAAAGGCAGATGGCAACAGTGGAGGAGTGGCCTAGTGGTTAGAGCACCAGTCTTGAAATCCAAAGGTGGCCAGTTCAAATCCCACTGCTGCTCCTTGTGATCTTGGCCAAGTCACTTAACCCTCCATTGCCTCAGGTACAAACTTAGATTGTGAGCCCTCCTGGGACAGAGAAATATCCAGTGTACCTGAATGTAACTCACCTTGAGCTACTACTGAAAAAGGTGTGAGCAAAATCCAAATAAATAAATAAATAAAATGGCAACAGGGCTGGGGATTCAGCGAGTCCTTTGAAGGACCATGACACTAACACAAAATCATTCAAAGTTATTAAAACAGCAAAAGGTTACAAGGATACAATGGTTAGCATATCTGGATTTAAAAAAGGTTTGGACAAATTCCTGGAGGAAAAGTCCATAGTCTGCTATTGAGACAGACATGGGGAAGCAACTGCTTGTCCCAGGATTGTTAGCATGGAATGTTGCTGCTAATTGGGTTTCTACCAGGTGCTTGTGACCTGGCTGGACCACTGTTGGAAACAGGATACTGGGCCAGATGGACCATTGGTCTGACGAACAAGCACAAAGACAGACAGACTGATCCTCCCTAACAGGTGCTGAAGGGCCCTTTTACTAAGCCGTGGAAAAGTGGCCTGCGGTCGTGTGGGTGCATGTTTTTGGTGCACACCGGGCCAGTTTTTACCATGTATGAAAAAAAGGGCTTTTTTCAATGTCTAGGAAAAGGGCCTGTGGTGAAACTGAAACCAACACACGCCTATTTATGGCCTGAGCCCTTAACACCACCTATTGATCTAGTGGTAAGGGCTCATGCGCTACACATGCAGTGACCGGTCAGCATGCACCAACTGCCAATTAACGCCGGAAACGCAGTAGGAAATAAAAAAATAATGTGTTCCAGCAGTGTGAGCGTACACCAATTCCAAAAATATCACCGGGGGGGGGGGGGCACTAGCCTGCCAGTAGTCACATTTTAGCACACACTGCATACACCTGGAGCCTACTGTGCTTTGGTAAAGGGCCCCTTGCAGTTTGGGGTGAAACCTTCCTACAAAGAGATTCCTAGCCACTTCTCAGAAAAGCTCTTAGGGCTTTTTTCGACACCCTGCATTCTGTTGTTGAACTTCACTTTAAAACTATCAAATGGATTTTTAAAACTTATACCCTAGATATATGGTGCCATCCCTTTGGAATCAAATAAACAGCTGAGAGGGTGGTAGATGCCTGGAATGCCCTGCCACGGGAAGTGGTGGAGGTGAAAATAGAATTCAAAAATGCGTTGGACAAACAAAAAGGAATCCTGTTTAGAAAGAATGTAGCCAAGGAAAAGTAGGGGAAATTAGGAAGGAAAGTCAGTGCTGGGCTGACTTCTACAGTCTGTGCCCTGATAGAGGCTGAATTAGATTTGAATGGGCTGAAGTGAAGCTTTTGGGGAGCTTTGACAATAACTTCAGAAATTTTAGAACAAGGCCAGTGCCGGTCAGACTTCTACAGTCTATGCCCTAAAAATGGCAAGGATAATCAAGAACAGGTATACATAGCATATGTAATGAGTTTATCTTGTTGAGCAGACTAGATGGACCATACAGGTCTTTATCTGCCGACATCTACTATGTTACAATTACGCTTATTTTCGAAAGAGAAGGACGCCCATCTTTCGACACAAATCGGAAGATGGGCGTCATTCTCGCAAGGTTGTCCAAGTCGGCATAACTGAAAGCCGATTTTTTGACACCCTCGACTGCTTTCCGTTGCGGGGATGACCAAAGTTCATGGGGGCATGACGGCAGGGTAGCGAAAGCGGGACTGTGGCATGATTAGGAGATGGTCATCCTCGGCCAATAATAGAAAAAAGAAGGGCGTCCCTGACGAGCACTTGGCAGACTTTACTTGGTCCATTTTTTTTCACAATCAAGCCTCAAAAAGGTGCCCGAACTGACCAGATGACCACCGGAGGGAATGGGGGATGACCTCCACTTACTCCCCCAGTGGTCACTAACCCCCTCTCACCATAAAAAAACAAGTTTAAAAATACTTTTTTGCCAGCCTCTATGCCAGCGTCAAATGCCATACTCAGGTCCATTGCAGCAGTATACAGGTCCCTGGAGCAGTTGTAGTAGGTACAGTGTACTTCAGGCAGGCAGACCTGGGGGGGTTTGGGGGGCTCAGCACCCAAGGTAAGGGAGCTATGCACCTTGGAGCAATTCCTGAAGTCCACTGCAGTGCCCCCTAGGGTGCCCGGTTGGAGGGGCATAATCGAACGTCGCCTGCGAAATAGATCGCTGGCTATCTATTTTGGCGGCGGCGCTACAGCTGGCCGGAACCGTATTATCGAAAAAGATGGTCGGCCATTTTTTTTGTCGATAATACGGTTTAGCCCGGCCAAATGCCAGAGTTCGCTAGGTTTGAGATGGAAAAAAATGCCAACGACCTCCAACCCGGCGATATCCAAGGCATTTGGCCGTGGGAGGAGCCAGCATTTGTAGTGCACTGGTCCCCCTCACATGCCAGGACACCAACTGGGCACCCTAGGTGTCAGTGCGCTGGATTTCAGAAAAAGCTCCCACATGCATAGCTCCCTTATTTTGGGTGCTGAGCCCCCCAACCTCCCCCCCCCCAAAACCCACTACCCACAAATTACAACACTACCGTAGCTCTTAGGGGTGAAGGGGGCAACTACATGTGGGTACAGTGGGTTGTGGAAGGCTCCCATTTACCAGCACAAGTGTTACAGATGGGAGGGGGATGAGCCTGGGTCTGCCTGCCTTAAGTGCACTGCGGTACCCACTAAAAGTGCTCCAGGGACCTGCATACACGCAGGCCTCTGGGACTTGTTGCTGCTGTATAACCTTGGCACACCAGTTGACACCTGAAGACTAGTCTCTTTGAAAAAGTCCTTTATTTGAATAAGCACATTTACTCACAGTTAACTGCAGATCAGAGGTTGTGCCCCACTGGCAAAGAGTACTGAGATGAGCAGTAGGTCAGAGCTGCAGAATGGTGTACAATGCCCTCTTTCAGCAACATTCAAGGTAATAACTAAGTTCTCTAACGTGGGTAACACATGAAAGGGATCTAAAACTGGCTTACAAAAATGGCCACTACCTCATGGACTACCGGAAACAAAACTGGACACACTCTGACCCAGTTAGCAGGGGGAAAGGGATGAAGGGTCAATATCGTGAAGATTCCTGGATAAATTAGATAAGATAGGACGGGACTGGGAGGGAGGAGATTTAAGTGTGAAAGTTATAAGATGGTGATCAGAGAAGGGAAGATCAGAGGCAAGGAAACTAGAGGGTGAACAGTTGGAGGAGAAGATGAGATCAAGACAGTGACCATTTTGAATAACCCAAACAAAAGACAGGCAGACCAGACGTCCCAGCGAACCCAGGATAAGAACTCTCAGACCCAGGCTGTCGCCGAGGCAACTCAAGCAGGCACAAGCAAGACCGGAAAACCCCAAACTTCACCTGCACTTAGCCACCATTCCTCAAGGGTTGAGGCTGAGTACAGGCGGCCGGCAGGACTTACCGGACAGGGCAGACAACAGAGAAAACCAGGATAGAAGACGGGTCTGGACAGGCAGCAGGCAGTAGAGAAAACCAGGATACAAGCCGGGTCTGGACAGGCAGCAGGCAGTAGAGTAAACCAGGATACAAGCAAGATCAAAATCTAAAACAGGGAAATCTCAGCAGCACTGCAACAACTCCCACCACAGGAAACTCCTCTGAGGACCTCTGTTGCAAGGCAAACTAGAGACCTACCCAGGTGGTTAATAAAGGCAACCTACAAGTGAGTTCACTAAGTAAGGGTACTGCTTGGTTCCAAAAAACTCCCAAAACAATCTGGAAGGCTGGAAGATCTGGACCGGACCAACATATCTTCTGGAACATGGGAAACGGTAAACCATCAGTTCCCAGCACCCACCAGGTCTAACCACCGGGGGCCGAGGTGTCTGCAAGCAAGGATCCTGGGCATAACCATGACAGCCAAAAACCGAGGACGAACATCTCTAAGGTCGACCTAAATGTCAAGATTTGTGCGTCCCCGACTGTATTATCGAAACGAAAGATGGACGTCCATCTTGTTTCGATAAAAGGCATTGCCCCGCCCCTTCGCGGCACCATCCTTATAGTTGGGCGCCCTTAGAGATGGTCATCCCCGTTCGAAAATACCCCTCCACGGCATTTTATTTTTAGAAGAAAATATCATTAATTTACTTTCTAATTTGCCCCACTATTTTTTACCTCCCACTGTAATTTGGCAAGGCTATTAAATGTGAGTCAGAACTCAGATATTTTTAAAGGACTCTTTTGTAAACAGTACATTTGAAGAGTTTACAATGTAATAAAAATAAGAACAGAAAAACTTGTGGTTTAGAAAGAAAAAATATCTATACGCCAGAAGAGAAAGTAAGCATTTTTCTCTGGCAAAGTAAATGATTTAGTGATCTTCTCTTTAGGTTAAATGAGGCAGGAGCTCACAAACTAAAAACACTTAAATATGATTTTAAAATTAATTATGCTTCACCCCCATAATAGTATTTAAATTGCATTTAAATTGGTTATTCATGCATTATGTTTGTCACACAGTAGACACATTCTTCTCAGAGAGTTAGCAAAGCTGGAAAATACAGTCAGGGACGATCACTGAGTTCAATTTTATGCTCATAAAAGTAGTTGCCAACAGAATAATGAGTATACGGTGTAATATAATGTATTATAAAGCAAAAACATTCATTTTGCTTTTTGTGTCAAACATATATTAATTGCTGTGCTGCTTTATTGCTGGGGGGGACTTAATAATCATTATACCAGATTAGCATTTTGCTAATACAAAAACAGGTAATAAATAACAACAAAATTTTGATGATGAGTGAAAAATTTAAATAGTCCTTTAACTGCAATATAAAAATATGGTAAGTGGTTCCACTCTAATAAGTAACATTTCATTGTGAACAGCATCAATATTATTCCAGTCTCTGGAAAATTGTGCTAGAGCAAATATGTGTTCAAATGTGAAAGGTTTATACCTCACAGCAGAGCTTCCCTCTCTTCATTTCATACCTTTCAGGATGTGATCCAGATCTGTAGCAGAAAAAAAATGAATACAGTTTTGATGATCTTGCTCCTCCCCTCTCAAAAGTCACACACTTTCTCCAATGTGGTTTGTAAAACAAAACAACAAAAAGCTGTGTTGTTTAAATATGCATTGCTTAAGTACTATCTATCTATGCATTTTCAAATTCTGGATTACACCACAGAAAAGAGCATCTATAAAAATAATAGATTGTGATTAAATTCCATAGAGCTCCTAGGAATATGATATAGAACAAGGTTACATTAAGATACTCACTAAAGACAATTAATAAGGAGCTTATTTGCTAAGGTGTGATAAGGATTTGCAGTTACTGTACAAGAATTGCCAAAGTTAACATGTAGTATTATAAAACCATTGTATTAAGTGTTTTTTTTCCCCAGTATTTTTGGGAGGGGTGTCATGCAGTTAATGCAGAGGATAAGTTGCTATCCAGCTTATTTTCGAAGGAGAAGGCCGGCCATCTTCCGACACAAATCGGGAGATAGCCGGCCATCTCTGGAACCCGGCCAAATGGTATAATCGAAAGCCAATTTTGGCCGGCTTCAACTGCATTCCGTCGCAGCGCCGGCCAAAGTTAAAGGGGCGTTTCGGCAGGGTATGGAAGGCGGGACAGGGGCGTGGTTACGAGATGGCTGGCTTCGGCCGATAATGGAAAAAAGAAGGCCGGCTCTGACGACCACTTGGCCGACTTCACTTGGTCCATTTATTTTTAGGACCAAGTCTCAAAAAAGTGCCCCAACTGACCAGATGACCACTGGAGGGAATAGGGGATCACCTCACCTTACTCCCCCAGTGGTCACCAATCCCCTCCCATCCCAAAAAAAAAAAAAATTAACATTTTTTGCCAGCCTCAAATGTCATACCCAGCTCCATCACAGCAGTATGCAGGTCCCTGGAGCAGTTTTTAGTGGGTGCAGTGCACTTCAGGCAGGTGGACCCAGGCCCATACCCCCCCCCCTACCTGTTACACTTGTGGTGGTAAATGGGAGCCCTCCAAATCCCCCCCTCAAAACCCACTGTACCCACATGTAGGTGCCCCCCTTCATCCCTAAGGGCTATGGTACTGGTGTACAGTTGTGGGGAGTTGGTTTTGGGAGGATTTGGGGGGCTAAGCACACAAGGTAAGGGAGGTATGCACCTGGGAGCTATTTTTGAAGTCCACTGCAGTGAACCTTAGGGTGCCCGGTTGATGTCCTGGCATGTCAGGGGGATCAGTGCACTACAAATGCTGGCCCCTTCCACGACCAAATGCCTTGGATTTGGCCGGGTTTGAGATGGCCGGCATCAGTTTCCATTATCGGCGAAAAACGATGCCGGCCATCTCAAACCCAGCCATCTCTGACGTTTGGCTGGCCCCAACCATATTGTTGAAACAAAAGATGGCTGGCTATCTTTTTCGATAATACGGTTCGGGACCACTGTTTGCGGCACCAGCCATATAGATGGCTGCCGCCGTTCGATTATGCCCCTCCACATTACATTAAATGGAAGGACAGACAATGTACAATGCAGTTAGCTATAATCTTTTGAAGTGGCATTCATTGATCTGTAATCTACCACTTTTCAGTTAAGATAGAGCTCTGAGGCAGGATCCGCATAAGCTCCCTAAGTTGGTCTAGGGGCTGGGGGGGGGGGGGGGGGGTACTTGGAAGGAGACTGCCAGTAATGGAGGTGATATGGCATTTTGGTGCCAGAAAGATCTGCACTAAGTCAGTATCCCACATATATTCTGTATCAATAGGGGATTGCGTGCCAACACAAATTCATGTTTCATCTAAAGCTGTTTCTATTATGTTGCCAAATTGTAGATCCCTTTGCAACAAATCTTCACTTATACATGACACTCTGCTGACCCACCCCAGTGTCTTCTGTTCCTCATGGAGACTTGGCTCTGTGAGGGTGGAACTCCTGTTCTATCACAGTGCCTTCCACTGAACTATATAGCTTTCTCTATTTCAAGTTGCTGTATCCCGTGGGAATGGAGTAACAATTCTCACCCCCTCTGCCCTCCCTCTTTCTATCTATCATGGACTATGACTTCTTCCCTTCTCCTGATTCCTTCTTCATTTAGATGTTACTCCCTCCCCCCATCTATTTTCTTCTTGTCTATGCCCCCCTTCTCTCAAAGTCTCACTAATATTACTCGCCGATTCTCACATTTTTAATAATCATGGGGGGTTTCAACTTCCATGTCGATAATCCTATTCGTCCCTTTGATATACGGTTCCTTTCATTGTTATTGTTGGATCTTTCCTTTCATCAGCACATTACTTTTTCTAAACATCAGGCTGGCCACAGTTTTGATACACTACTTTGTGCCTTTCTCATTCACTAATTTCTCTTTCTGCCCCTGATTGAACTTTCAGTATCCTTCACACTGTCAGACTATACCACTTCCTCTGCTAATTCTTCTTTTCTTGATTTTAAGGCAGCTGACCCTTCTACTATCCCCTCCCCCTCTTCACACAGCTTTTTCTGCTGTCTTTGCAGACTTACCATTCTCTGATCAGGCTGTTCTTTGGTGTATTATCTTAAATACAGCCCTTGAGCTTTATGTCCCCTATTGATGTTCTATGTCTGTTAATTCCTCTCCTAAATCCTGGTATGATGCTAATCTATGCCTGACTAAGCAATTACGCCATGCCAAAAGAGCCTGGCAACAATCTAGATCTTCATTTCATCTTAGTCATTACCACCAATTTCTTCATGATTATTTTGCCCATTTGAAAAGAGATCATCATGAATATTACTCCAGACCATGAAGGACCTAACCAGTATCATACCCTCTTTTGGCTACTTCATAAATTATGTTCTCTTGGTCCTTCTAGTACCACAGTTAGGGCCCTGTTTGCTAAGCTGTGCTAGCAGTGCACAGCGTTTTTAGCGCATGTTAAGCATTAGTGCACACTAACCATGTAGAGGCCCATAATCTTCCTATGGGCGTCTACACGGTTAGCTGATATAAATTTTTAGCATGAGCTAAAAACACTATTGTACCTTAGTAAAACCTTACTGTTTTAACCCCTGATGATTATGCACAAAACTTCATGGATAAGATTCTGAAAATCAGCACTGCCTCCTTTCCGTCAAATTCTGTTTCTCAGGGTTATTGTCTGCTGTTTCCTTCATCTGCTGCTCCCCCAGCAATTTGGTTACCAGCACCAGTCCCTTCTGTTTCCCCTACCCTTATACTCAGTTCCACTTGGCCTAGTTTTAATTTGCCCTCAATTTCAGACCTTACCAAAGATCTCCCCACTGCAGCTCCTTGTGACTCTGGGCAAGTCACTTAACCCTCCATTGCCCCTGGTACAAAATAAGTACCTGAATATATGTAAACCGCTTTGAATATAGTTGCAAAAACCTCAGAAAGGCGGTATATCAAGTCCCATTTCCCTTTCCCTTTTAGCATCCGTGAAGAAAACTCACTGTGCACTGGACCCAAACCTTCCCTCTTGGCTTAGTAACCCTAAGCACAAAAGTTTTATTTTGATTCTCTCCATGATCAGGAACAGCCTATCTACTGGGACAGTCCATGTTGCACAGAAGACTTCTGTTGTACACCCGGTTCTGAAAAATTCTTCACTTAATAAATTTGAACCTACGAATTATAGGCCCATTTCACATATACTTTTCCTCTTAAAACTTTTGGAGAAAGTTATTTTTTCAATTCAGTAATCATATTGAAGCGTCCCTCTTCTTGCACCTCAGGCAATCAAATTATTCTCACCTCTCGCTTGAATGACATTTACTTAGTTTTTGATAGGGGATTACATGTTCTCTTGATCTCTCTTGATTTAACTGCCATGTATGAGTTAGTTGATCGCCTGCTTTTACTTTCTTGTCTCACTTCTATTGGTTTTCTGGCACTGTTCTCTCTCTCTACTACTAGGCTGCAAAGTTGCCAGATGGGTCGGTTTCCGACCCAATTGGACTGGCTTTTAAGCGAGGATGCGGGAAATTTTCGAAGGTTGTGGGCTGCGGGAAATTGGGCTTCTTTTCGCTGCAGCTGTGCGGGTTTGGGCGCTTTTCCCGGCCACCAGGCAGCAGGGGGTCCAGATTAGCCCAGCAATGCATTCCCTAATTTCCCTCATCGCTAGACAACCTCCCATTCTCCCAAAGGAAGTTTAATAAACAGGAGGAGAGCAGGAGGCGAGCCCGAGGCGAAGTCGGAGGCGGTGACGTTAATGATATCGGGGCGGGGTTAATGATGTTGGGGTGTGGTTAATGACATCGGGGTGTGGCTAATGACATCGGGGGTGGGGTTAGTGATGTTGAGGGCGTGGCTAATGATGTCGGGGTGGGGTTAATGCCATCAGAGGCGGGGTTTGAATTTGTGCAGTTTGGGGCTGGTTGGGGCTGATTTGGGGTGAGGAAATTGTTTTAAACCTGGCAACCCTGCTAGGCTGCACCTTCTTCAGCTTCTAGCTGGCCTGTGGTTCTCTCTAGCCAGGGGGCCAAGGGCAGTTGCCCTAGTTGTAACCCCTAACACCACCTGTGGCATGTGCTATCATTGTGTTTTGCACAGTGTAGGAGAAAATGCTTCTCTTTCTATTGTAGCATGATATCAGTTAATTGCCAGAATTATTGAAATATGTAGCAGGATATTTTGCTGGATCACATCTGAATCATATAAAAGGTACTGCTGCAAAGATTTTACTCCCCCCTTTTCCCCCCTTTGGTAACTACTGATAACAAAATCTTGGTTGGGCGGTTACATAAAGCCATTAACACATCTACTACCCTTAACAAAAGACTATTCTCAAACAAACTCTGACAAAGACAAAAGGTATTGCTTCAAAGAGATAAACTTCTTCTCCCCCCGCCACCTGAATGGACTGGTCAAAAGCCTGCCTGAGTGTAAAAGATCAACACAATAAATTTCAAAGACAACAGCAGACAGAGAGACTGGGTTTGTGACACTCCACCTATTAAAGACAAAGGCTGAAGCCATCAAGCATAAACAAGACCATTTGCCAATAGAAATCCAGACCTAGGGTTTGCTACAATAAACCATCAACCCCCAGACAACTGGACGCCAGCCTATGTGTAGAGAGAAGGCTTTTTAGCATATGATGTAGTCATGTTCCTCTATGAACTACATTACCCAAGACTCAGTGTAAGACTATGATCCTTTGCAAATTACCCACAACTCAGTGGACCCTAAGACAATCATGCTTTGCAATTACCCAGGATCCAGTGCAACCAGGAAGCAACTGACCAGGACATGCGATCATGTTTCCCTGCAAACTAACAGTATAAAACAGGAGCTATTCCCCACAGCCACAGACTCTCCACTCTCTGCCCTGCTCTTCTCTTCTCTTCTCTTCCATCGCTGACTGCAGAATTCTTGGGCTCCTCTTACCTCATGCTGCTCATCAATCAGCTGGACAACAACAAGGACTTTTGTAAGTTAACATTTGATTTAAACCTGTTATCTTGTTTAAGCATATTTCTCCTGTAAAGATTCTAAAGCTATTACCTCTTGCTTGTAACTATTACATTACCTGTATTATAAATAAACCCCTTTTGAAGCTAAAATCTGTTCTGAGCACATGCTTTTAAATCTCGCAGTGCAGGTTAATGTAATTCAATAGAGATAATATTTAATTCCCCTTTATTCTTGTAAATCTTATTACCTTATAGGTCATTGGTGGAGAATTAAAAAAAAAAAAAATATATATATATATATATATATATATATATATATATATATATATATATATATATCTTAAAACTTATAAACACAGCGCATGTTCTTAAAAACTAGAAATATTACCACATGCTCTGAATAATTCCCCCTGTTCTTAAATATCATATTAAGAACTGTGAACATTTCTTGTAACACTATTTCTCTGGTGCTGTACTACATGCAAGGTCTGGCCTCTTGGGATTTCGATTTAATTCGTTTATGATTTGTGGTGACCAAAGTATTGTTAGTTCTATGTAGTATTCTGTAGTAATTTGGCTTGTTCAGTTTTCTCAATAGATGTATTGACATTTTAGAGCCCACTGAAATATTTAGGGCCCTAAAATATAGGTAGGATCCTTGTTTTGGATGTTGCTGCTGGCATGATAGATTTGCTCTACATTCTGAGTGACCTTTTTGTTTGATACATTTTTGTACTATACCATATGCCTTGTTATTGAGATAACAGTGGAAACAAACATTTTTTGTGAGTTTTATAGGGAAATGTCCTAGCTCTGCTCTGCATCCACTGTTGCGGCAGAGCCAGGGGGTTCTGTGGATGCAGAATATTTGG
Source organism: Microcaecilia unicolor (assembly GCF_901765095.1). Classification (NCBI taxonomy): domain Eukaryota; kingdom Metazoa; phylum Chordata; class Amphibia; order Gymnophiona; family Siphonopidae; genus Microcaecilia; species Microcaecilia unicolor. The sequence goes on from NC_044031.1 coordinate 423,959,612, forward strand.
GGGAAAACCTATTCAATAACAAACGATCCCAAGAATGTTCTGGTGATTATTCGCCTAAGTACATAAACCAGAATAAAAAAAATGGCTACTAATAATACGGTGGCAGCCTGTTATCACAGCTAATAAACCCTCAAAACAACACCAAAAAACCTTTAAATGTTTTTTAAGGGGGATTCTCAGAGTATTAACTCACCCAGAACGAGACCTGATAATTCAATCTTGAAATCTCTATGGGTGGTTGAATATTTGGGGGAAGCATATGTGTGTTGGAGGACCGTGGCTCAATGGAAAATGAAGAGTTACCCTCTTTTAGTTCCCCTAGCCCTCAACGTGACCTGCTGCCACTGAAGCCAACACTGCTACCCTCATTGAAGTTATTGGGAGTGGGGTAGGTGAGCGGTAGGGGAAGGGGCAGGGCATGGGTGCATCAGGTGGCAGCTGTTTTTCTAGTGCCCACCCATCAAACATGTTGGTCCACCCAAAAAATTCCTTCTGGCTATGCCACTGATACATGGCCTTGCTGGAGAAGGAAGCAAGGTGGGTCAATGGCTTTGATGTCAAGATGACACTGATCCCTTCCTTTAACAAGGTGGAAAGAGACAATCTTGGATTATAGCTGAAGGCTCAGGTGCTCTCTGGAGTTGTGTCTTAAATGGTTATGAATAAAGCTGTGACCTTTTGCCCACATTTCTTAATCTAATGTATTGTATGCAGTTGTAATAATTTAATTTTTCTTGACTTGTGATGTGGTGAGGATCTGATGGCAAGCATGTGCCACTTGCCTATGTTATTCCCATTGTATTTTACAAAAGGCTGTGCCAAAGGTATAGCCTCTTGTAAAACTGGTGCAGGACTGCATATGTAACTCCCTTCATATACAGAGAAAGCAGTGATTATAGTAAGCTGCATGTGAGGAAAACAAACAGAGAATTCCTCGAACTTGAAGAGAAGGCTTCCGGGGCAGACCGAAGGCAGCGTGTACATCGCTACCGCTGCCAGGAACGCTGAAAAAGCTGAAGACTGTTGCCTGCGCCGGAGGGAGGGAGGAAGAGAGGGGGTAAACGGAGTCACGATCTTGGACCTCGCGGGGGGTGGGGAGCAGAGGGAAGATGGATGGTACTGGGAGGGGTGGGGAGCAGAGGGAAGGAGCAAGAGATGGTTGGGAGGGGTGGGGAGCAGAGGGATGGTTGGGATTGGGAGAGGTCAGGCACAGCAGAGGGAAGGAGCAGAAGATGGATGGGACGGAGGGATGGTGAGCAGAGGGAAGGAACAGAAGATGGATGGGACTGGGAGGGATGGTGAGCAGAGGGAAGGAACAGAAGATGGATGGGACTGGGAGGGATGGTGAGCAGAGGGAAGGAACAGAAGATGGATGGGACTGGGAGGGGTGGGGAGCAGAGGGAAGAAGCAAGAGATGGATGGGACTGGGAGGGTGGGGAGCAGAGGGAAGCCTACTGGAAAGAAGACACTGCATAAAACAGAAGACACTGGGACCAAAGCGAATAGAAAAACTAAATGATCAGACAACAAAGGTAGATAAAAGTATTTTATTCATAATTTATTAATTGAAATGAGTCAGCTTTTTGAAACGTGCATCTGTGATATTTTGCCTGTAAATTTTAATTCCTTCCGCCACATTAGCATATTCATTTGCATATGTATATATGCAAATGATATGCTAATATGCTCCGCCCATTCTTTGCCCCCCCAAATGAAACAGTCAAACTACGCCTATGCTTCTCCCTGACTCCTTCACCATATTGCCCCTCTCCTGTCTGATTTCAAGACAGCCAGTTAATATCAATATTCATTGCCACTGCCCAGTTAATATCAGTATCCAGCCAGCTGAGCTTGAGTTTAGTGGGCAGGAGCATTAAAGAACTGAATGCATGATAACAAATGCATATTCCTAAAACTTTCCCTTTGAAAGTTGTCCCATGGAAAGAATCTATATGCATTTATACCTGTTATATACACGTTTCCTGGCTAATTTTGTGTATATACATGTGTATTATATGAAGGATTCAGGTAAGTGTTATCACCTACCCAACCCCACCACTGGAAATGTCTCCGCTCAGCTCTGCTAAAGTTATGCACATACTGGCTGTATGCACATAAGTTTAGGACCATATCGTGGGGGGGGGGGGGGGGGGGGTGTAATTTAATAAAAACCTATCGCTGCACATAAAACACTGTTTTATGCATGGAACGACCTTTTTAAAACTACCCTTTTGTGTATCCAGTTGCAAATTATATAATACATACTGCAGCAGAACCTGAAAGCATCCACATGCATTGTGCTATATAATTAGGGCTTCTCTCTTTAAATTGTAAATTTAGATGTTTATTTTACAGCTAATTAGGGATTCTTTGAGGGTACAAAAATCAGTATTTATTAGCATTTTAACAGCACAAGTTCCATTGTTGGATACTTTTTATGGCTGAATGAAATACATAAGTTTTCACAGTTGAGGCAGCATCAGCATGGGTAAGACAAAAAAACAAAGTGCCAGATCCAAAGCAGGCAAGAGGAGGCGTGTAGGAGTACTAGACACAGTGGTGTTTTTCTGGTGTTTATTCCATAAACACTTCCTTGATTTGATTTTTTGCTTCAAGAGTGCTTTATAAATGGTTAACACTTAAAATCAGGTGATATAAATTATGGGAGAAGGAGGGGGAGGGGAATCTCTTTTTGCCTTCTAGCTCAATTAGAGCTGGCCTCTACTGGACGATGGTGGTATACACCTTCGTTCTCCTTTTTTTATTTCCTTTTTCAAATTACTTCTGACAGCTCTCACAATGACATTTTTTGGCCAAGGGCTACAAACCACTGATCGTGCTTTGCCTAACCCGGTATCACCATTAGATGATGATTAGAACTCCCTCCCAATCTGACCCCTGAGGGGCTGTAAATTCTGCCTCCACTTTATTCACAACCCTGTCTGTCCCAGGGTACAGAGTTCTAAACCCAGGGCCTATGGACGGCAGCATACAGCCCTGCCACTGAGCTTCCGAGCTGGCCATATCCCAATGCCTTTTTATGCACCCTCTGTGCTCATCTCTCACCAAAGTGGTGATAAAGATAATGAATTCAAACTTAGCTTGGCCTAAAAGGAGGCTTGGAGTGATGAAACCTGTTTGCTCCACATTGGCTGCTGATCCTTCTCTCTGACCTTTTTCTCTAGAGACTTTATATGCAGGAAGTAACTCAGAGTGCTAATTATGATTGATTTGCTGTGGTCTTAGATGACTGTTTATATCATCCCTTACCACCACCCTGCCCTTGATGACCTTTCTGAAACCATTTCACAGAGGGCAAGGGATTGAAGGCTCTTAACAAAGAAAGGCCAAAGCAGCAGCACATTCTTTTAATTATAACGTACACATAATCATGAAAAGAATACTGTTCCTTTGGCATATTTTATATAGATGGAAAAAAATATTTTCTCAGTAAGTTATATGGCAATTGCTTTAATCTTTCAACACAGGAACACTGTTGACATTTCAAATGACTGAAAAGGTCAAATGCATAGTTTTGAAAATCGAATGCACATTCCCCCGGATTCTATATATGGTGCCTAGATTCATGCGGAGATAAGCGCGTAACTTAATTGGCAGAACAAGATAAATTAGCATTTTTAACGGCACTTAACAAGCCATAGCGAGTGGTAATTGGCAATAATTACAATTTATACGTGAAAATCGATAAGCATATTCTATAAAGAACTCACCTAAATTGCAAAGCGCATAGTTCAAAATAAACATGCATAGCTGAAAAGGGGCATGTCTATGAGCGTTGCAACAGTTACGCACGCAATTACAGAATATGCCTCAGTGCGCCTAAATCTACATGCATGGATTTACACCAGGTTTTTATTAGTGTAAATGAATGTGCATAGATTAGGCACTGTAGTATTGATAAGGTGTATTCTGTATACTGTGCCTTAATTTAATAGAATACGCTTATTTCCACGTGGAATTTTTTAGGCGCCATATATAGAATCTAGCCCATGGGGCCATTTTACTAAAGGGTGTTAAACTCTAATGCACATTTAGCAAGTTAGAAGTGGTTTACTACAAAAAAAACATTTGCCCTGTTCATGTATGCTACACCATGTATTAGCTATTTTTTTAAAGATTTTTTGAAGGAACATGTTGTGGGTGAAAATGGGCGTGGAAGCATTATCAAGATAACGTAGGGTTAACACAAGAGCACTTAGTGCCTCCCAAAGAGAAGGCGGTAAGTACTTCCATGTTAATTTTTTGCAGGTAGTTCATGCTAATGTGAACATTAGTGCATGACCTACAAAAAGAACATAAAAAGCCTACAAAATATGTTACAGTAGATCCGGGCTTACCCCCTAATTCTATACAAGTCGTCAAAAATTGTGCACGCATATTTGGGCACATGCCCAATTTGCACATGGAATTTAATTGAATAATTAGCTAATTAGTTCCAATACTTGGCATTTTAACAAACAATTATTGACACTAATAGATTTAAATGGAATTTATGCACGTAAATTTAGGTGTGGGATCTGCACACAACTAAAAAAAAAAGGGGGTACAGAAATGGGAGGGTCATGGGTAGAACTGGGACATTCCTAGCATTGTTATAGAATAAGGGGGACATGCACCCATTGTAGGTGTGTATTTCTGCACCACATTTCAGTTTGTGCAAATAGCTGCACTTATAGTTAGGCACGATCCCCGAGTGTAAGCATTATTGTACAAACCACATCAAACTTTAAGCATGGCTTATAGAATAGCACTTTTATCAGTGCTGATTTTTTCAGCATCATATATAGAATTCACCCCTTAGCCTGGACTCTATATAGCGTGACTTAAGTTGCACACACAAATCCGGTCGCATTCTGGATTTGCACATGCAACTTAATTAGTTCACAAGCCAGACAGCGCCAATAATTGCCATTTCACAAGCAATTATTGACACCGATTGGCATTAATTAGAATTTACACACAACAGTCTAAGCATATTCTGTAACATAATGCACGTAAATTCTAAGTCACATAGTTGAAAAGGAGTATTGCCATGGGCGTGGAATGGACAGGTTGTGGACATTTCTATTAACTATGATAATTGTTATAGAACACACCAGTCCATGCCTAATTTAGGCATCAGCATTTGCACCAAGTTTTACTTGGCGTAACTGCCCACAACTAAATTTAGTCAAGTGGATGGGTGCTCGGCATATTCTATAAACCGTGTGGAAATTTAGGCTTATTCTATAAAGTACGTCTAATTTATTTATTTATTTGTTACATTTATATCCCACATTTTCCCAACTTATTTGCAGGCTCAATGTGGCTTACAAGGTACCGAGAGGTGTTTGCCACTTCGGTTGATAACAAATACAAGACTGTGTTGTGCTCAAATGAGGTAGAAGTGAATCAGGCGTCATAGGGTCGAGGGGTAGAAGATAGTAAATTGTCCAGTACGATCATTGATTATGTTGTGTTGCTGGGTGTGGGGATTTATGTTGGATCGGTGGGATAAACTTTTTTGAAGAGGTGAGTTTTTAATGATTTCCTGAAGTTTAGGTGGTCGTGTTTTGTTTTCACTGCATACTGGAGTCCATTTCATAGTTGTGCGCTTATGTAGGAGAAGCTAGATGCATAGGATGTTTTGTATTTTAGCTTTTTGCAGTTTGGGTAATGTAGGTTTAGGTATACTTTATTGAATTCATCTAGGTGTATCTTTTTCAGCACTGATTTTTTAGGCACTAGATAGATAGATAGATAGATATAGAATCTAGTCCTTAGTGTGTAAGAAAGTCCTCTGTTAGATCACACTGAGCCCAGATTGTAATGCCCATTAGTAAAAAGACCTCTGTGTTTGTAAATTGTTCATATTTTATTGTAGACTCTTTTGAAGCCGATGGAGAAGGGCATTATATGAAGTAATAAATTGAAATGGAAAAATGGATTATCATGCTTGGCACAAGGTGAAGATACATGGGTTGATTTTTCTTTCTTTTTTTTTTTTTTGGTAAAAGGAAAGAAGGATTCCAAGCTGTTGTACTCATTCAATAAAAGAGACAGAATTGTCCTGTCAGTGACCTTTCAATCAATAGTATCACAGTTCCAAGAAAATTTATAAAACATCATTCTTTAGAACTTTATATTGATTTTGAGAAGTAACAAAAAGGGCTGGGTGTGATTTAAGTAGGATTTCTTTTTATTGTCCTTTATTTTTTTTTTTTAAATAAATAATTACTCACTTGTCAAAACTGATTATAGTTAAAAGAGGACAAAAAGCTAGATAGGCAGAAATAGACAAAACTACATTTGCAAAATAAAAGTATGGATGACAGTATTATATTGAGGATTCTGCTGTCTGTTTATGTGCTAACGTTAAACAGAAATACCCACTGTTTCATTGAATCTAAAGACTAAGGGCTTCTTTTACAAAGCCAGCGATTCCTATGCAGCATATGAGAGGATGCCCATTCAATTCCTATGGGCTTCCTCTCATTTGCTTCACAGGAATCACTAGTGCAGCTTTGTGAAAGAAGCCCTAAGTGCATGGTAACATACAATCAAAATCATATCTTGGGGGACAATTTTATAAAGAAATAGTTTTTTGAGCGCAAACCCTGTTGTATGTGAGTTAATAGGCCTTTCATAAAATTACCCCTTGTTTTTACACCTGCTCCTGAGCTGGTATAAATTGAGTAACAGAAGAGAGGGTTAGAAGAACACAAACAGAAACAACAGAAAAAAAAGCACAAAAGGCCCTCTAACACTGGAACAAACAAGAGTTTTTTAATATATAGACCCGACATGCTGCATTTCAGCATGTCTCTGTACGTGTCAGGGGTCAAAACTGATATGAGCTCTTGGTGAACATAGCAAATTTTTAAACAATCTGCTCAGAAAAGCAAGTAAACAAAATCACAGTCCAGATTCCTAGGATCAACTCAACACTCAGGTAAAGATTCATTCGAGCATGAAAAAATCAGACCAACCGCCAAACCACGGTGAAATTAGATGTGGATACACTGCGCTTTTGCAGTCCTTATTATTGTTGGTCTGTTTTTTTTCACACACAAATTAATCTTCACCTGCATGCCGAGTTGATCCTAGGAATCTGGACTGCAATTGCATGTGCTTGATTTTCTGAGCAAATTGCTCAATAATTGTGTATGTTAATCCAGGGATCTTATCAGTTTTGACCCCTGACACAGGCGTAGACACACCGAAACACAGCCCGTATTGGGTCTACTTATTTAAAAACTCATGTGTGTTGCAGTCCTGGTATAAATCAACACAACTGAATGTATGCCATAATTTCAATTGCTTCTGTAATGCTGTATTATAAAGCGTTCCTTTTACTAAGCTGTGGTAAGCAGTAGTGCATGCTTACCACAGCTTAAAAGTGCTTACCATGGGACTCACCGAAGTGTCCTGCAGTAATTTTGCAAAGTGCATGTGCAAGCCATGCGCTAAAATATAAATTTTATTTTTTTTGCAGAGAGGACGTGTCTGGGGGCAGAGAGTGGACATTTCTGTGCTAATTGATTAGCTTGTCTGGAGTAGCCTAGTGCAGTGGCGTAGCAAGGGGGGGCAGGAGGGGCGGTCCGCCCCGGGTGTCAGCTTGGGGGGGGTGCTCCCTGCCAGCTCCTCCCCCCTCGGCGCATCGACACCCCCCCCCCAGTGCCCACCCTCCTCCGTCCAACCAGCTCCCTACCTTTAAAAAAATATCAAATCCGAAGCGAGGCACAACGCCTCGCGTCTGCACGTAAAAGAAATGTGCACCGTCTCATCAGGCCTTCTCTCGCTCTGTCTGTCCCGCCCTTGCGGAAATAGGAAGTTGCGACAGTGGAGGGCGGGACAAACAGAGCGAGGGAAGGCCCGATGAGATGGTGCACATTTTGTTTACGTGCAGGCGCGAGGGAGCTGGTTGGACGGAAGAGGGTGGGCACTGGGTCGGGGGGCGGTGTCGATGCGCCGAGGGGGGTATGTCATCGTGCTGCACCCGGGGTGAGGGGTGCAACGGCGAACTGCCCCGCCCTGGGTGGCAGCCCCCCTCGCTACGCCACTGGCCTAGTGTTTATTGTGGTGGCCTGCGGAGTTGGATTTGATTCCCACTGCAGCTCCTTGTGACTCTGAGCAAGTCACTTAACCCTCCATTACCCTAGGTACAAAATAAATACCAGTATATAGTGTGTAAACCGCTTTGATTGTAATCACAGAAAGGTGGTATATCAAGCCCCTACCGCCTCCAAATAGGTGTTGGTAACTACTGATGGTTCATTGTTATTAATGGCAGTTCTGCTAAAAATGGCCTTAGTGCATGGGAAAGACCTGCATAAGAGCACACTAAAGCCAATTTTTAGTGCAGCTTAGTAAAAGGAACCCATAGACCTATAGGGGGTCTTTTACTAAAGTATGCTAAGTTTTTCCATTTAGGGAAAGGGGACTTGACATATTGCCTTTCTGAGGTTTTTGCAACTACATTCAAAGTGGTTTACATATATTTAGATACTTATTTTGTCCCAGGTTCAATGGAGGGTTAAGTGACTTGCCCAGAGTCACAAGGAGCTGCAGTGGGAATTGAACTCAATTCCCCAGGATCAAAGTCCACTGCACTAACCACTAGGCTACTCCACCTTTCTGTGGTTTTTGCAACTACATTCAAAGCCATTTACATAGTATATAGAGGTATTTATTTGTACCTGGGACAATGGAGGGTTAAGTGACTTGCCCAGAGTCAGAAGGAGCTGTGGCAAGCTGTTTGGGCCATGGACTCCAATCTTAAAGTGGCATTTAAAGAAGTTAAAACGAATTTTGGGACTATAGTTACAAAGATGGAAGATCACAGAGTACTGTTAACTTCTCATGGGGAACAATTGGAGAAACAAGCTGAATAGATAAATGAATTGAAACAGGTAGAATTGACTTTCTTGAAAGAAAGATCTTTGATTGCTCAGAAGTTAGAGAGCATGGAGAATCGATTAAGAAAGAACAACCTGAGATTTTTTAATTTTCCCAGGTCTCTGATTGTATCTCCGGTTGAAATGGTACGTCCATACTTTACGTACCATTTCAACTTATTTCTGTGAGATATTACTTATCCATCTAGAGAATACTTCACCTATAGAGAGAACCCAATGTATGATTCTTGGAGGAAATCCTGGAAGTTCAACTCCGGTTGGGGCAAAGGGAAACCCTCCAGTTGAGTTAGAATTAACAGCTTTTTTGGAAAGTTCAATGGAGGATGTAACATCTAGAACAACTCTACTTGTGACTTTTGCTGTGGAACATGATAGAGACTATGTTTTAAAATTATATTTCCATCATATTAAGGAACAGTTTTGGGGTTGAAATGCACATGTATTTCCTGATTTGTCTCAAGTGACAAAAAAGCGCAGGGAAGAGTTCTTGGCACCTTCGACCAAGGGTTCTGACATTGGAAGCATCATTTATTTTGAAATTTCCAGTGAAATGTTGTATTTATCAGAACACAAATTTCCTATTTCTTTGGTCCTAAACAGCTGATTTAATTTATTGTGGCGAGAGAAGAAACTGGAGTTGTAGTTGGCCCTGAAGTAAAGCCTGGGGAATGACACATCCGACTGTGGGTTATGGTAGTTTATTTCTGCTCCTTTGATCATTTTTAATTTCTTTTGAGTCTTTTATTTTTTCCTTTCTTGTCTCCAGTATATTGTGAACTAAATAATGAGAATGTTTTCCTTTTTGTATTTAAGGGCCCTGTTTACTAAACTGTGCTGTAGGCGCGCTAACATTTTTAGCACACGCTAAAAATTAGTGCACGCTATTGCAAGAGACATCCATATAGTCCTTTGGGTGTCTCTAGCATTAGCGAGCGCTAAAAACTCTAGCGCACCTTAGTAAACAGGGCCTTAATTTTGTAATTGTGATTTCCAATCCTTTCAAGTTTATGATTATTGTATACTTGATTATATGGATAAAACTATAGATAAAATGGAAAAAAAAGAAAAAAAGAAATGCACCTTGATTTCAGTTACAATGACAACACCAGCCCTAGGCCTGGAGTAAATGCCCATGTCTAAGTGGTTTGCAAGAACTCATGTAAATTATAGCATTTTATAATTTATGGGGGTAATATTCAGCCCGCATCAGTAAGACGCTTGCAAGCTGCTTCCAGCCATGGACTGACCTAACCATGGATATTTAGTACCAGAGCATGCACTGTTCATAGCATCGAATATCCGTGCCCATTGACTCAGAAGTTAACCAGTCACCGGCCGATATTCAGATTGCTGCCCTGCTAACTCAGTGCAAAAAGTTAGGAGATCCCTTTTACCAAGTCATGCCCAAAAGTGGTCTTCGCTGGTGTAGGCATGTGTTTTGGACACACACTGGTCCATTTCTTTAGCGCGCCTGGGAAAAAAAGGATTTTTTAAAAATTGTGCCAGAAAATGAACTTGCGACAAAATGAAAACCAGCGTACATCCATTTTCAGCCTGAGACCTTAAAGCCACCCATTGACTTAGTAATAAGGTCTCACACGCTAACCAGGCGGTGTCAAGTGTGCGCCAACTGCCAATCACTGCTGGGTAAGCGCCCTGCGGTAGAAAATAGAAACTCTTTTCTACCGTGTGTTTTGGGTACACCCCAAAATGGAATTACTGCCTGGGGCATGCAGCAGCCTGGTGGTGGTGTCAATTTGACACGCATTGGATATGTGTAGGTGCTCATGCACCTTCGTATAAGGGCCCCTTACTTAGCTAGGTCGACTGAGTTAGTGCTCCACCTCCAACCCATTCCTAAGCTAGTCGGTTAGAGAATGGCCAGTTAGCAGTGTTGTTCAGTGGCACTATATGATTTAAGTGCCACTCAGTATTGATAGACGGCTAGTTCAGTGGGGTTTAACAGGGCAGTGCCTGGTTAAATCCTTTTGACAATCGACCCCTATGTGTGTGCATGGTGCACTCCACCAATGCTCTGCTCGAACTCTGCCTTTGTTGTCCACACCCACAGTAAAATGTATGCACAATGTAAACATGGCACACACTTACACTAGTTAGTATTTTATATAAAAATGTCATTTTAACATGTAAGTGCCCACTTCTGAACATAAATGATAAAATATCAGTATTTTTACAGTATGGAGGGAAATGGCACCAAAGATTCAACGCCAAAAAAAAATTGAGCACTAACCCCAGGATTGTATATATTGCGCCTCAATTTTCACGTAGAAATCAAAAAGTATTTCATAATAATGAACATAACTCAGGGGTCCTTTTACTAAGCTGTGGTAAAAAGTAGCATGCGATAGTGAAGGCAACGGGCCAGTTTTTACCACATCTTTTTTTTTAATGGGATGAGAAAAGGGCCTGTGGTTAAAACGAAACCAGAGCAAGCCCAAAACTAGCCTGAGCCCTTAATGCCACCCATTGACCTAGTGGTAAAGGCTCAGGTGCTACACGCGCAGTGACCGGTCAGCACTCCAAGTGCCAATTACCACCGAACCAGCACTTGTAGGAGGAAATAAATAAATAATTCATCCATGCATTATGGGCATGTGCCAAATCTGAAATTACTGCCAACGAAGCGTGCTGGCTTGGCGCTAGCTCATTGGGGTGCACGCTGCATGTGCATAGAGCCTACTGTGGCTTAGTAAAAGGATCCCTTAATTAGTTAACAAGCAAATCTGCAATTGGATATTAACAAGCAATTTTCAGCACCAATTGGCATTAATTAGAATTTATGCACACTACTTGCTATGCGTATTATGTAACGTACTGAGAATTCTAAGTTGCATAGGTAAAAAGTAAGCATGGTTATGGGTATTGAATGGGTGGGTCATGGGCATTTCTAAAATCTAGACACATTGTTATTGAATAAACACGCTCCGTGCCTAATTTAGGTGTTGAGATTTACACAAGGTTTTAGTTGGCGTAATTGACTGCTACTAAATTGAGCCACACGGATCAGCACTCAGCATATTTGATAATGTACACCTAAATTAAAGCGTACTTTATAGAATACACTTTGATTTCTGTGCACAAATCGAGGCGTGATACATAGAATCTAGCCCTAAGCACTGTACCATTGCAAATACACTGTATGCCTTAAAACAAGGGATTGATCCACAGATGAGTCTGTTTTTTAGGATACGCAGGAGGGAGATTTTTCTTTTCATTTTTTATTTGTTTTTAACATTTTATCATTTCCATTTTAGTGTAGTGCATACAATTTTGTGTCATTTTGCAGTAAATGAAATGAAAATGCACATAGCTACAGATTTTCAAGCTATGCATAGAAGTGGAGGAGTGGCCTTACAGGGTTAGAGCAGTGGGCAGAGAACCAGAGAATCTAGAGTTCAAATCCCACTGATGCTCCTTGTGATCTTGGATGAACCATTTAACCCTCAATTGCCTTGGGTACAAACTTAGAAGGTAATATTCCAAAGGCATTACCAAAAGCCTTGAAAACTACGAACAACCACCTAAACTTCCAGAAAACACTAAAACCTAACCTATTTAAAAAGGCATACCCTACCGATCCAACATAAATGCCTGATCTTTGCAACACAACAAAACTAAAGAACGTAATGGACATAACACAACTATTCCGTTGTACGATTCCCTAGTGTGGCTGTGCCACTTGAACTTTATCTTACCACAACACCACTTTGTATTTGTTTACACCGGAGTCTGTAACGCTTCTCCAGTACTATGTAAGTCACATTGAGCCTACAAATAGGTGGGAAAATGTGGGATATAAATGTAACAAATAAATAAATTCTATAAAGGGAGCACATCCTTTATAGAATAGCACTCGGCACAGATCCGGTGCCTAACTTTTGGACTTCGTACTTACACCTGCTAGAAGGTGTAAATGCCAGCACCCAGCTTAGATGTGTTTTGGGCGAATTCTACATTTCTGTGCGCAAGTTTTTGAAACGTCTCAGACACACCCCTGGCCATGTCCCTGTTCAGATACGCATTATGAGAGTTAGGTGCCGAACTGTATAGAATATCATGCAGCCAGTTGTGTGTAAAAATTCTGATGTCAATTAACTGCAATAATTGGTTGTTAGCACCCAATTATCGCTATTTAAGAGCTCATTGATCAATTAATTTGCACATACAACTTGGGATTGCGCCCAAAATTTGTCACGCAACTTTGGGCACTACATATAGAATCTGACAGAAAACGTATCTGAACTGGCAAAATTCAGTTGATATCAATATGCGTGTCACAGAAGTATCAGGTTGCTTTAAATTTCAAAACTTCTTTGGTAACTGATTTCATCAGCTGTCACAATGCCCTCAATGTGAAATTGCTGTCAAGAGTTCTAACTCGAGGACTGAAAATATCTATAATCTTTGCTGTCATAAAGGAATGATCTCAAGTATAATCTGTTTCCGTACAAACTGACTGAAAATAAATATTGTAATCTTGTAATATGTGATCACTACACCTACAAATTTCAGGGCTGTTTTGTTTTAAAAATATATGCAAAGTAATTTCTTTCAGTCTAACACCTTCTCCAAAGGTGTTTCTCATCTGTTATTGGAGACCTCTGTGGAATAGTTTTCCATTATCTTTTTTATATTATAATTTGCACATTGATTTGGAATTCTAGGGTGTTTTATAGACGTTGTTGCCTTCTGTGTTATCACAACTTTGTCGATTCTTTATGCCTTTTAGTCCCCATCAAAATTACAGCAGGTTTTTGATGAACTGTAATTTTAGCCTTCATTTATCTGGCATAGCGCTACAACCGGTTGCCAGACTAGTCAGTGTGTTAGTGCATTTGTGCATGTGAGTGTAAAAGGTGCCACATGTAGCTTTCAGGGGCACAATGCCAAATTTAATAAAAGGCATCAAGTCCTTACTGCCAATCAGCAATACCATTAGTGCTGGCTGTAGTCCAAAGACACAGGGTGTAGCAAAACCAGGTGTTGGGCTGGGGAAGATGGAGGAAAGAAAGGAAAAGAATATCACCAGAAAGAATATGGGTTATCCATGTTAATAAAAGGGGAAAAAACATGATTGAGTTTGTGGTTGAGATGGGTTTCAATAGTCCAAACGTTTACAGGCATGAAGGGTGGTCTTGGAAAGTTCTTTCAACATGAAAACCCCAGTTTTACAAGTAAAAAACTAGCTAGCCAACATTTGGCAGCTATATATATATCACAGTATTTGCAAGAATGGTCCTACGTATATTTTTATATGTGTAAAGATTGGGTTTGATATACTGCCTTTCTATGGACACAATCAAAGTGGTTGACATATTATATACAGGTACTTATTTTTGCACCTGGATTGTTAGGTGACTTGCCCAGAGTCACAAAGAGCAGCAGTGTGAATCAAACGCAGTTCTCCTGATTCTTAGGCACTGCACAAACCATCAGACTACTCCTCCTGGAGGTGAGTTAGGTATAGTTTGGGTAGACATATGTTATTTGAATTGCAAATATATGCAGCAAGTATCTTTATACTATCTCTTTCTAAAACTACTGCTTTTTATACATACACAGGTCATGTGGCGGGGCATAATCGAAAGGGATGCCCAAGGATTGCTGAGGACGTCCTCGCAAAATGTCCTGGCGAAGGGGCGGGGAAACCCGTATTATCGAAACAAGATGGACGTCCATCTTTCGTTTCGGTAATATGGTCCTGAAATATAGGTCATCCTTAGAGATGGTCGTCCCTAGACTTGGTCGTTTCTGATTTTTGGCAATAATGGAAACCAAGGACGCCCATCTCAGAAATGACCAAATGCAAGTCTTTTGATCGTGGGAGGAGCCAGCATTCGTAGTGCACTGGAACCCCCTGACATGCCAGGACACCAACCGGGCACCCTAGGGGGCACTCCAGTAGACTTCATAAATTGTTCCCAGGTACATAGCTCCCTTACCCACAACTGTACACCACTACCATAGCCCTTACGGGTGAAAGGGGGCACCTAGATGTGGGTACAGTGGGTTTCTGGTGGGTTTTGGAGGGCTCACATTTACCACCATAAGTGTAACAGGTAGAGGGAGGGATGGGCCTGGGTCCGCCTGCCTGAAGTGCACTGCACCCACTAAAACTGCTCCAGGGACCTGCATAATGCTGCAATAGACCTGAGTATGACATTTGAGGCTGGCATAGAGGCTGGCACAAAAGATTGTTAAAGATATTTTTTGAGGGCGGGAGGTGGTTAGTGACCACTGGGGGAATAAGTGGAGGTTATTCCCGATTCCCTCCGGTCAGTTCGGGCACCTTTTTGTGGCTTGGTCATTAGTGTAGGAGTCCTTAATGCCTTGTGAATAGGTGTCAGTAAGGGCTCTCATTCTAATGGCCACACTCAAATTGGAAAATTAGCACATGGCATAAAAGGAAATCACAGCCATTTTACAGCTGCACTAAAAGTGGCCTCTGCATGTGGGGAAACCCCGCACAGATCACTTTTTAGCACGGCTTAGTAAAAGGACCCAAAAATTAAGAAGAAAGAACACCTTGACTTAGTTGTTCAACAAATTTAGGGACCCTTTTACTAAAGGATTGGCATGTGGCGGTACTTCCCACCCCCAGCGTGTAGCGCTGGTGATTATCTGGTAGTAATCGCTGCCCATTTACTGCCGGGTTAGTGCAGGATCCCTTACCGCCACCTCAATGGGTGGTGGTAAGTGCTCCCTCCCCCCCCCCCCCCCCCCGATATGGCTGTGCGGTAAGAGGTTCACTTACCACATGGCCATGTCTTTTCAAAAAAAGGAGACAGCCTTTTACCCGCTGTGGTAAAAGGGGGCCTCAGCGGGCATCAAAAGCATACACTGATGCTAGCGCAGGCCCTCTTTTACTGCAGCTTAGTAAAAGGACCCCTCACTTCCCATATTATATGAAGAACAAAGAACATGGAAAAGCAGTATATAGCTGTATCTGATAATAAGTTCAACCCCCCTGGCAAGTTTTCATTGTTTTCCATATTTCTCAACCATTTACTTCATGTGACTATAAACAAATTGTATTCTGGAAAGCTGTTTTTCTGTTTTGTTTTTTCTTGCAAACCCTTTATTCTGTCTTCATAAACAAGCTATCTCTTGCAGTAGTAAACAGATTGGACTTCAGTGGCAGTCCCCAGGGATGGAAAGGAGTTGTAGTCACTGACAGTCCAATTCTCCTCCCCCATCCTCAGAATGAAGCCCCTGTAAACTGATTCTTAATTTCAAAGAAGCAGGTCTGCACTGGGGTCAAACTCTATCTCACCCATCCGTCAGTCACACTTGGCTCCTGTTCTTAGCAACCTTCACTGCAATTCTGGGGTCTGAAAAATAAATAGATACCTTTGACCAACCAGACACTTCCTCTCTTGTAGACCACTGTGTGGTCAGATCCTTAGAATCAGGGCCTTAGGGCCCTAATTACCACTCCTGACTCAACTGTTTTTCTTTTCTGATTAGAGGCCTTTTGTTAATCACCTTTTCTTCACAGGAGGGCTGTGTGTGGCCACTTCAGCTTGGAAAGTGTAGTCAGTCCATTGATTTGCACTGGGCAATGCATGAGTCGCTTCTAGAAGCCAATAGTATAATCATACAGTAGTGCACTGATACATTCAATTGGCCAGATTGTAAGCTCCACAGTGCAGATTTTTCATTCTTTGTTGAGTAAATCTTTCTAGCACTAGGCGAGTGATTAGCAGTAGGCATTTGTAGTATAAATGGGTATCTCATTGTACTAATTTATAAAGACATTAATATACACAATAGAAAAATGAAATTGTGTGAATATTATATGCATTTGCTAACCATTTCAGGCTTAATTAAAAGTAGGAAAGAATTGAACATGATTTGACAGCACCTGCCTAATTTATTTATATGAAGTTGTAAAGAGTGTGTTTTTATTTTTATATAAAATAAACCACACAGCAACTTGGATAAGTTTACCGCCAGAAGAAAATGCTGATGAGCAATGTTGAGAGAGAAAAATTCCTTAGTAAAATCTATTACTAAACTAATTTGCATTAGGGTCTTTTTTGGTTAAGCCTGGGGAGGGGGTGCATAGGACCGATTTATCTGAGTAGCCCTATAATAATCTCAGTTTGTAATAGAAGATTTACAGGTATGAATCCCAAATTGTTGGTAACTCCCTACCAGCTTCATGCAAATGAGGAGATAAATATTCGTAGGAACAATGCAGAAATGCTTCCACATGACTTCCTCAGACTGAACTGCTGATATAATGCCCCACTGTTACTGGGTGTATTACTGACAGCAGGGAAAAATTAACCCTGCCCTTGCAGTCTTTTTGTATGAAGCTAGTGAAGCAGATCAAGCTAATTTACAGTAGCTTAACAGACCTATTGATTGAGCAGATCTCTGGTTTGGGAAGTAATGTGGAAAGCAGTTGCTGCTTTATGAAACTTAGGCTCCTGATTACTAAGGTGTGCTAGTGTTTTTAGCGCGTGCTAAAAATGAACGCACGCTAATCGTGTAGACACCCATAATAATATTATAGGCATCTACATAGTTAGTATATACTAAGGGGCCCTTTTACTAAGCTGCGGCAAAAAGTTTAGGCACATGTTTTGGGTACTTGCCGGGCTAATATTTACGCATCTGTAAAAAAGGGCTTTTTTTATGGGACGGGAAAAGGGTATACGGTAAAATTGAAATCAGTGTGCATCTAAAACTGGCCTGAGCCCTTAATGCCACCCATTGATCTAGCAGTAAGGACTCCCATGCAACATGCTTGGTGACCGGTTGGCGCGCACCAACTTCCGATTACCGCTGGAAATAGTGCATGTAGGAGGAAATAAATAAATAAATAATTCCGGCATTATGGGTGCTTGCCAAATTTGATATTACCACCGGGGGAGGCTTGGTAACCTGGCAGTAGTCTCATTTGGACATGTGCTGCATGCAAGTAGAGCCTAACCCACCTTTGTAAAAGGGCCCTTCCCTTTAAAATGCTAATGCACCTCTAGCACAGCTTAGTAAACAGGGTCCTTAGTCAGGTATGCAACAATTTTGGTATAGGCACCATCAAGTAGAATAGCTAAAGTGTGCTACAGCTTTGGCATGCGCTAATTCAGCAGTACATACTAGTAACTCGAGTTCTATCACAGAACCAAAGTTGCACTTCATAACTTACTATGAGAAAGCAACACTAAGATTTCAGGGAGTCAGTTTTCAAAATACGAGGCCAGGAAGGAGGTTGTGGTACATAAATATTAGGAAGGGCTGTTAAGTAAAACATTAAATTAATTTCTTGAACAGAGGAGACATGATAATGATGAATTGGTTAATAATGAGAATGTGTGTGTGTGTGTGGGGGGGGGGGGGGGGGATAATTTTAGGGGTGTGCAGGCCCATAACTTTTGTTCTCTCTTTTCTCACATCAGTTATGGGATTTTTGTTTTGTTTGTTTTTCTTTATTAGTGCTTTTTATTTTTTTTTTTCAGAAATAACAGGAAAAAAATACATTAAACCCCAAAACCCAATACAGTATAGCACTATACTACAAGGAAAACAGAACAATTAATATAGACCACATCATGCAGAACTTCCTATTGTGTCTGGAGTCAAAAACATAGTTGACTATTTGAACTTTAACCTCCACCTAAGAAAAAAAAACAGGGAAAAAAGAAATAGTAACTAAAAAAAAATCCTAGAGACAGGTTCAGCCACTACTAAGGAGAAAGGCTTCTAACTGAGAAGGATCTAGAAACACATTTACAAGGAAAACACAAGAAATAGGTCCCATCTAGAGCCAAAACATTATTTTTAAGGTGCAAAAATGGCTTCCTCCTAAGTTTTGTAGCCCTGGAAACATCAGGAAAAATATTAATCTTTTGACCATAAAAAGAATTAAGCATGTGGGGCCCGATATTCAGCCAGTGACGCTCAGCGTTTTGCTGACTGCTGCTGTTGCTCTGCCTATAAATTCAATGCCAGACCATTTCCGGGCTTCAGCAATAAATTTCTGGGTTTGCAGAGTCATCTAACACAGAGCCAGTTATATGCGATATTCAGCATGTAACTGGCTATGGGGCAGTAAAGATAGCACTTTTATGCAGTCCTATTAATGTGGTTACCTTAAATGCTGAATATCAGCACTTAACTGGCCAGATGCTGACTCCACCCCCAGAACACCCCAAAATAGCTGGGTTCAAAATAGGCACAAACATTTTCAGTGGCACTAGTTAAGTGCCGCTGAAAATGACCAGTTAGCCCCAAACAGGTGATTTAACTGGCCAGGAGCTGGTTTTGCCCAGTTAAATCGCTTTGACTATTGACCCATAAAATCTTATCTACATCAGTTCTAAAAATAGCCATCAGGGTTGTTATAAGAGATATGAAATCCTATGAAAATTCCAAGAAATCTGCCAAGTTAGCTATAGAAAGATTCTCATCTTGCTCAGCCTCACCTGGTTGGCCTTTAGGTAAATTAGTAACAGAGGAAACATAATACACTTTTAGATATTACCGTAGTATCAGCATTAACCACGTTCAACACATCCTTCCAATAAGACCTCAACAAAATCATAAATGATAGAAGATTAACCTTTGGAAATTTCAACAACCTCAAATTTTACGCCCAATATAGATTTTCCAAGTTTTGTACCTGTTTATCTATAGTTAAAGTATTTTTAATATGGACCACTCCTGCAGAGTGTACAGCTTGCAATTGGTCTTTTAATTTCTGAATTATCTTCTTAGCTTGTTGTAACCTAGAGTCCTGATCCTGCAGTTTAAAAAAATACTTGTGTCCACCATTTCATTTTTTTTTCAGTTTCAGGGGTAGTGTTTATTTGCTTCCTTATATACTTACTGGGATTTCCTAACTGCCTTAGGGGGTCTTGTACTAAGCAATAGCTCAAGTTTTCTGCAGCAGGGCCCATAGGAATAAAATGGGCCCTGCTGCAGATAACATGAGCTAAGCTTTACTAAAAGACCCCCTTAATGAAGATGTTCACCCAAGATGGTGTACAGTAGGTACAACTTGGCATAAAACTTTGTTACTAAATATCATACATAGAAACCACTCAATTATTTTTTTAGGCCATAAACAAACTAGTATGTGTCGTGCAATACAAATTATTTTTTTCTGTTTTTATGCTGATAGTGCTCAGTAGGAGGGGTCACAGGATCGTCTTGCAGTATGTTACTGCTGACACCCCTTAAGCCATCATAGCACTCCTGCCTGCCTACCACAATATCTTCAGAGCTAGTCATTAACAATGTTCTAGAAGTTCCATAAAAGATGGTTCTACTTAGCTCATTCAGGAGTTCACTGATGGATCCGACGTCCTGTGAGGATCCCCATCCATGTAGTGACTTGTAAAAGCTTAACCGTAGTGCATATGGGTGAGGCTGTAATCCTGGGGTTCGTGGGAGGGGCCAGGAGTCATAGTGCACTGGTCCCCCTCACATGCCAGGACACCAACCGGGCACCCTAGGGGGCACTTTTACAAAAACAAAAAAAAAGGTAAAAGAGCTCCCAGGTGCATAGCACCCTTCCCTTGGGTGTTGAGCCCCCCAAATCCCCCTCAAAACCCACCGCCCCCAAGTCTACACCATTACTATAGCCTAAGGGGTGAAGGGGGGCACCTACATGTGGGTACAGTGGGTTTGGGGGGCGGTTTGGAGGGCACCCATTTACCAGCACAAGTGTAACAGGGGGGGGGGGATGGGCCTGGGTCCACCTGCCTGAAGTCCACTGCACCCCCTAATAACTGCTCCAGTGACCTGCATACTGCTGCCAGGGAGGTGGGTATGACATTTGAGGGTGAAAATAAAAAGTTGTGAAACTGCATATTTTGTGGTGGGAGGGGGTTTGTGACCACTGGGGGAGTCAGGGGAGGTCATCCCCGATTCCCTCCAGTGGTCATCTGGTCATTTAGGGCACTTTTTGGGGCCTTATTCGTGGAAAAACAGGGTCCAGGAAAAGTGCCCTAAATTCTCGCTAAAAACGCATATTTTTCTTCAATTATCGGCGAAAGGCGCCCATCTCTGATCATCCGATAACCACGCCCTAGTTCCGCCTTCACCACGCCTTCGACACGCCCCCATCAATTTTGTCCGCATCCGCGACGGAGTGCAGTTGAAAACGTCCAAATTTGGCTTTTGATTATACCGCTTTATTCGTTTTTGTGAGATAAACGTCTATCTCCCGATTTGGGTCGCAATATAGGCGTTTTTCTTTTTCAATTATAAGCTGGATTGTAATGTAGCATACTATGCTGTATTTTGTATTTTTCTTTGAATAATTTTACTGCTGTAGTTGTCTATTGCTTATGTTTGATTTATTCTTGCTGCACACTGCCTTGAGTGAATTCTTTCAAAAAGGCGGCAAATAAATCCTAATAAATAAACAAATGTGCATGCCTTCTTGTCACTGTGCCTACTTTTACTGCATATAGCCCTTTTCTGCAGATAAAACAAGTTTTTCCAAGGAAAAAATATGTTATAATCGCAGCTATGTTTGCAAAGCAGTGGATCCCAATCATAATTTAAGATGATAGAAAGTGATGTTTCATCCAATCTCTAATTTCTTTTATCAATAGCATCACAAAAGTGATAAACCTTCAGTATGATGATTAGACTGACCAGTCTTCTATACATCACAAACACCAAAATATAGGTACTACAGGGGAAAATCAAGAGACTTAAAAGTTTGCATATTGACCTATGGTTAAAAGGCTAAGGAATTGTGGATTTTTGAACTGTTACACTTTTGGTAGCTAATAGAGCAGACAACTGTATCTGTGTGACACTATGAGACAATGCGTGGTGGCACTATAGATTGAAGCTCTACGTAAATAGTCCCTGTATTCTTTGATGGAAGCTTTTTCTGTTGTTGTTTTTGATGTTTGTTTTCTGCTTCTAAGGATTCTTCTTTATTTTCTCTTGTGATCCCTAACTTGTGGACTTTAGTAAGGCCTGCTATTTTTTTCCTTAAATATATTTTTTGGTATGTTTCATGAATTTTATGTACAAGTTGTCTGCATAATTAAATCTTTAGGAAATTGCATACATAAAAATGTAAAAATAAGGCTTAGCAAACACCTTGTCTTGAATAGGCTTTCTCTACAGCTTAATTTGTTTAATATTCCCACAACTAATGATGCCTATTTAAGACATCCTTTACAAAAGTTTGTAGCATTAATTTAATGGAAAAATGCCAATACAACGCTAAGAACTCCATTAGAAGCTCTCTCTCTGTTAAATTAATGTTACTAACTTTTAATGGATGTTGTAATTAGATGTTATTATTAACAGGAATATTACCCAAATTTAAAGCAGACCTCAGGAGAGACAATTTGTGTTTACAAGAAGTTTTAAACATTAGTATCTGGACATTGCAAATGCAACCTAGTCATGCCAGATGGCCCTCCCACCCCCTTCCCATAGTACAGGCATATATATATGTATATATATACAAATAACCTGCAGTGGTGTCATACATGGTCTGCTAGTGCAGTATGCCTCCGTACTCACTACAACCAAATCTATACTCATGAAGGGTGTGATATCCTTGCCTCAAATACCAAAAGAGAGCCTCATTAAAGGGTCCTCTTCAACTTGGACTATCTGGCTTTGACACTCTGAAACTGACTGTTGTGTTGTAAAGCTTGATAGAAAGAATGCCATGAATTTAAATCCATACTGCCTGATATTTAAAACCACTTAACCATCTAGGAATGGCTCCTGGCCAGTTAAATGGCACTTACTGGCTAACCAGCTCTCCGGGAATATTCAGCGGGAGATAGTCGGCTAACTCCTGCTGAATATTTACAGTTAGCCCTTAGTGGATAGCCAGTTATATCACATGATATAACCGGCTATATTCCGATATTCAACTCATCACCGGCTAAGTTTGGTGGCCAAATTAAGCCACCAAAATAGCTAGAATATCTTTAGCCGGTTTAAACTTAACCGACCAGTGGTTAAATTTAAACCAGACAAAAACACCCAGATATTCAATGCTGGTCATCAGAAACAGCCTGATATTAAATATCTGGGCTCAGCGCCCACCATGGGAGGCAGCCCATCTACCTCCAATGGTCTGAATATTGGGCCCATAGAATGCATCATCTTTAGGGTAGGAGGGGAAGCAAAATGCACTGATCACCTAGATAGAACGCTATATCTTGGTCCTTCCAATAAAACTTCAAGACCTTTCCAGTCATGCATGGCAGATATTTCCCATATTTCCATGGCCATGTAAGAAGCCGTAGTTCCATAATTAAGCTTGAGAAGGTGAGGGAGGAGGCAGAATGAATGTGACTAATAAGCTGCTCTCTTATGAGAATACATGTATTAAAGTAACTTTAGTCAATAGACCAGCAGTTCACATAGACCCCTTCTTACTAAAGTGCAATAAGGTTTTGTAGTCACTGTGGTTTTGGCCAAAAATAACACACGTTAACTGTAAAAGCTCTGCATTACCTATGTGTATGACTCCCACCCTGATGCAAGGAACTGGGAAAGGGAGACAGCAGAACATAGAGGGGGAAGGACATAGGCCTGCAGTCTCCATTAACACTCCCTAGCCCAGGTCTTGGCTGTAGGGCATCAGGAAGTGGGGCCTTTCCTGAGCAGAAGCAAGAGGCCAAATATTGCCCGGCCAGTTCTGAGGGGCAGGCTGGTGCCTCCTCTGGTGAGGAGCTGGGTGATATACCTATCAGTGACACAAGTGCAGAGAATGTTGTCACTACATGCACATGTGTCTCCACATAGATCTCTGGCCAGCTCATCACCAAATGGGGATCCAGCCAGCTATCTCTAGATATGACACCCATCAGCTCAGCCAGTGTTGCCCTTGGGATTGGCAGAAGATCATGAATGTTGAAAATTTAAAGGAGATGAGCCCTTAATGTTGGTACAACTATCTGGCAAAACAATACAAAGCAGGTCACAATATGGCCCACACTAATCACCTACCTCAGCACTGAACACTGGAACCGTCTCTCCCTGAGGGAGGAGGGGGATCTACTCTTTCTACTATACTTATGCTAACACCAGAGATGTGTTGTGGGTGAAGCTGGTGTTGATGGGGCTGCAGGATCTGTGACAGAAGCATTAGCTGACAATTGGCATATGGTTCCCCAAGTCCAGCTCCATAATGGAGGCTGGAACCTGGGTCACCTCACAGGTTTCCCTTGTCAAAGGTGCTAGGTATATAGGTGCCCTGCAGCTCCACACCCTTTTGACATACGACATAGGGCTGTTCATAGTAAAGGTATATTGTCTCACTCTAGCAACCTGCCTGGCAGCAACCAGCAGATATGCATTGGCAGTACCTAGACTATAGTTTACTTCTGTTCTGCATGCTTCCTTACTCACAAGTAACATGGATGAGGACTAGGCAAAGGTACAGTAGAGGTCCACCACTTAGGATCCCATGACAAAATAACAGAACAAGAAAAGGAGTGGGAAATAAACCAGGCTAACCAGAAACAGACGAGGAGACTTCAATTGATGGCAAACAGTTTATTGGTGAAGACTCGACACAGTACCATGTTTCAGCAGTAAGCCTGTTTCAGGAATCTTTATATAAAATACGTAAAACAATCAAATGGTCAATAACTGTTGGTGCAAAATGATGAAGGGGCGGGGAACCCCGTATTATCGAAACAAGATGAATGTCCATCTTTCATTTTGATAATACGGTCGGGGATGCCCAAATCTGGAAATTTATGTCAACCTTAGAGATGGTCGTCCTTAGACTTGGTCGTTTCTGATTTTCGGCGATAATGGAAACTGAGAACGCCCATCAAAGAAACGACCAAATCCTTTGGTCATGGGAGGAGCCAGCATTCATAGTGCACTGGTCCCCCTCACATGCCAGGACACCAAACGGGCACCCTAGGGGCACTGCAGTGGACTTCAGAAATTGCTCCCAGGTGCATAGCTCCCTTACTGTGTGTGCTGAGCCCCCCAAAACCCACTACCCACAACTGTATACCACTACCATAGCCTTTACGGGTGAAGGGGGCACCTAGATGTGGGTACAGTGGGTTTCTGGTGGGTTTTGGAGGGCTCACATTTACCACCACAAGTGTAACAAGTGGGGTGGATGAGCCTGGGTCCGCCTGTCTGAAGTGCACTGCATCCACTAAAACTGCTCCAGGGACCTGCATACTGCTGCGATGAACCTGAGTATGACATTTGAGACTGGCAAAAAATATTTTTAAAGAATTTTTTTGAGGGTGGGAGGAGGTTAGTGACCACTGGGGGAGTAAGGGGAGGTGATCCCCAATTCCCTCCGGTGGTCATCTAGTCAGTTCGGGCACCTTTTGTGGCTTGGTCGTAACAAAAAACGGACCAAGTAAAGTCGTCCAAGTGCTCGTCAGGGATGTCCTTCTTGTTTCGATTATGGGTCGAGGTCACCCATGTATTAGGCACGCCCAAGTGCCACCTTCACTACGCCTCTGACACGCCCCCGGGTACTTTGGTTGTCCCCGCGACGGAAAGCAGTTGGGGACGCACAAATTGGCTTTCGATTATGCCGATTTGGGCGACCCTGGGAGAAGGATGCCCATCTTCTGATTTGTGTCGAAAGATGGGCATCCTTCTCTTTCAAAAATAAGCCTGTTACTGGTCTATAGTTTCCTACTTGTTCCTTGTCTCCATTTTTATGAAGTGGAATCAAATCTGTTCTTCTCCAATCCCGTGGTACCTCTCCATCTCCAAGGATCAGTTCAATAAATCATTAAGCTTATAACAATAACATTTGGGATGTATCCCAACACTATCTTCCTAGTGGAATAGAAGGGGTAAAGCTATGCTCCCCAAGCTGTCTAACGGCATCTGTGAGCATGAATCATTAAAATCATTCTCTCCAGCTTGGTCACCATAAGGCACATGGCATGTTGCATGGCCCTGAAGCCCCGCTGCATTTCATGGGACCGCAGATAAAGCAGGACTTCAGGGAAGCAACATGGCTATGGGGCTCATGATAACCTATCTGGTCCATAGCTTGCACTGTGGCCAGAAGCTGCAGGGGGTCTGTTTCATCTCCATGATCCTATTCTTAATGCAGCTACTGGTGGGCAGGGTGACCTTCCTTCTCCTCCTCCTGTATCAGCATAGGCTCTAGAGCTAGAATCACTTCCTTCCACTTCTTTTCCTCATGCTGGCACTGTACCTCCTCAAGGGCAGGAAACTATTCCTCCTCCTCCTCCTCCTCTTTTTAATCTTCTATCTCCTACCCTTAGTTGCTGCTATTCTCATCCTCCTCCTCCTTGTCACTACTGCTGTCTTCTGTCTCCATAGGCAGCTGAAGGCATGAGAAAATGAATGTTAGGCAATGTGGCAATCATAGGGCAATATAGCCTGACTTCCATATACAGTGGGGTGTCACATGATTGCCCTGTCAGTGGATAGTGTTGTGCTGAGATTTTATTTGGTAAAATAAAATCTCAGACACCCAGGGCTATACAGAGGTGTGGACTGGGCATGGATACATATATAGAACATGACGTTTGTCTGGTTGGATATGTGCACTTGTATTCCACTATTGAAGGAAGTAGTATAGGTATGGATATACAGGGTGCTTCTGTGATGGAGCAGATCCTTTAGGTGTAGGACCTATACAGTGACAGTTCGGAGTCAGTGTCATGTTCAGTTGCACACTGTCTATGTTGGCTTGGCAGCATCCATCAGACTCAGCTGTCAAATGACCATCCCTCTGCTGCTGGAACAGTTATGATAAGAGTATCCTTCTATGGCTCCCTTATTGCACTCACAAGGGAAACAATGGATACTTAACAGCTGTTGATCTGACGGCATGATTTACTTTGGCATGCATTATCACGATGCTCATATCAGTGTGTAATGGAAGATTTTAAGATTGTTTTTCAACTCTGCCTTTACCGACAGTGCACTCGAGGTCTGTATTTTTGATTAGAAGTAATTCTGTTTGTGTGAAAATGATTTGGAATGTGGAAGAAGATAAGACACAGCTCTAATTAATTTGGTATGTGAAGGGAGAGGTGGAGCCTGTTTTGAGTTCAGACTGGCTACCTGGACTGAGAAACATGTGACCACATTCCCACATGCCATAAGCATTCTGTAATTTTCCTCAACTCTGAAAATGAGTTCTAAGCCTAATAAAAAAGGGAGCTTTGACCAGTGAAGTTGAAAGCTCATCTATGGATGGACGCATCGCATAGAAAGTCCACTCCTGGTCACGAGACTCTGGCTTCATTGAAAAAGGGGCTTCTCTCAGCTGATGTAAAACGCCTGGGTGATGTAAGGACCAGTGCTGCACATATAGTTTATTATTGCTTCTTTTCCTGGTCTAGAAACTCCAAGCTTTGCTTGGATGCAGTGACCAGTAATGTAATGATTGTTTCTTTTTAACTATAGATAGGTATTGTTTCTTTTCAGTTATATAGCTTAATCATTGTGTATATATCTTAAGCATTGTATATCTTAGACACTCTGTTTGAAGTGAACCTCTAATAAAAGTCTCATTTACCTAATACAAATCCAAAAGAATTCACAGTAGTAGTCTGTGTTAGTGTTGTGTCAGTGAGGCAGGCTGTAAAACCAAGTCATAAGTACATAAGTAATGCCATACTGGGAAAAGACCAAGGGTCCATCGAGCCCAGCATCTTGTCCACGACAGCGGCCAATCCAGGCCAAGGGCACCTGGCAAGCTTCCCAAACGTACAAACATTCTATACATGTTATTCCTGGGATTTTGGATTTTTCCAAGTCCGTTTAGTAGCGGTTTATGGACTTGTCCTTTAGGAAACCGTCCAACCCCTTTTTAAACTCTGCTAAGCTAACCGCCTTCACCACATTTTCCAGCAATGAATTCCAGAGTTTAATTACACGTTGGGTGAAGAAAAATTTTCTCCGATTTGTTTTAAATTTACTACACTGTAGTTTAATCGCATGCCCCCTAGTCCTAGCATTTTTGGAAAGCGTGAACAGTGTCATGTCATTAGATGCAGGTATGTGTTGGGGCACATATGTGAAGGCAGGGAAGAACCTCTACATCAAAAAATCAAAGCAAGCAGGAGTAGAGGCTGACCAAGGGACGAATCCAACACTGGAGATGGTGTGCAGTAATACTTTTATTGTAGCTGGTATAAACTAGGACCCAACACAGTCCATGTTTCGGCGCAATAAAGCACCTATATCAGGGGTCAGGTAGAAATTCCTCTGAATGAACTGTGCACTTTAAAACTGAACATGATGACAGCTCAAAGGACTGTAGTACAGCAAAGGCAGCCGTGAGGCATGTGCACAAGGCGGTAAATGATACTACTCCCAGCTGGGTCATAATGAAGCATTGTGCTCTTGTTTATGATCCGTACATATGTGCTACTAATGACAGGGGGAGGGAAGCGATAAGACTACATGTTTTTCATCATTTGTGGTTCTCTGTGTGCATCTACACTGGTCACTCACTTTCCTCATAGAGACCAATATCTGGGTCATGTGCACAACTTTGAAGAGGTCAGTGATCCAGCGGCATGGTGTGACCATGCATCATATCTGGTACCCCTATATCAAGCTTTGAACCTTGCAACACTGACAGAAATACACTTTAACAGCCTGTGGCCAGATTAATAAGGACTCGCTTAAATGGCAGTGACAGGTGGCATCTTACAGACGGATTGACTAGTTCAGGTGTATGTATGTATGTGGGGATCAGTGTGCAAAGGCACAAAACAAGAGAACACACACTATGCCGAAAGTCACAGTAAATCCTTCAGCGTAGGGATGGACTAGTGGATTTCCATGAAAAGGAGGGAGAGAGGTAAAACATAAATCATTCTTTATTACAACAGATGATCATCCAGGATCTTGATAACAGCATAAACCACTTGTGTTTGTGAAGACACTGGTTTTCTTTGCGGCACCCATTGAGCAGTGCCATATCCCTTGGATAACATTTTTATTTGTAGTTTGTTCATGTATGACCAATTTCTGGAACATTATACAAATCACATGTTATGGCCCCTCAGGCAGGCATCTTATGCCAAAACATGGATCCGTATCGGGTCGTTCGACTTGGTCACTGGACTTTGTTTATACATCTTTTGGTGGACATTTTGATTGCATTTCTGCCAGTTGCGTGCCTATGCCATTTCCCTAAGTGGCATCCATAAGGGTCATGGGGACACATGTTGAGGCTTAAGTTACCAGGACAATCTGGATTCGTTCCCATATCTTTGTTCTACAATTTAGTCTGACTTTTGGCCACCTGGCCAGAAAAGCTTTGCCTCTTTGCCGATAACCTTGACTGCCAGAAGGTCATTCTCTGCCTCTGACCAGTTGAACTCCCCTCCTGGCAGCCATGTTGGTGCTTTCTGAATGGGGCCCACTAGAAGTTACAATGTTGTGGGACCTGAAACATGTCAGTATGGTTCCACGTCGTTTGATGTGTCAGGTGCCAGGGCAATGCAAGAAGACACAAGCATTTTATACATGTTAATAGATGCAGGTATGTGTTGCGGCAGATATGTGAAGGCAGGGAAGAACCTCTACATCAAAGCAAGCAGGAGTAGAGGGTGACAAAAATAAAGGCACATACATGAGAAACTTGCTGGCTGCCACCTGCAGACTTTACATGTGCTGATGGCAGCTATTTTGGGGTTATACATGAATCTCTATTATAACACAAGATGCATTTCCCCCCCAGCATTATACTGTGCCCTTTCACATGTGGAAATCTCCCTATTTTGAGACACTTACACATTTCTCTTCCACTCAAGGTTTTAGTTAGTTTGTGTATTCCTGGGGTGGGGATGTATCAGTTTTACACTGGACCTTTGCTCCCTATCTACACATTGCCACCCCATGTTTATTTTCTCACATCTACGAACTTTGCAAATGGGCCTGCATAGGAAAGCATACCACTGTGACCCGGAACACAGTGGGAGAACAAATAAAAAAA
The DNA here is from genome assembly GCF_901765095.1 of Microcaecilia unicolor. Lineage (NCBI taxonomy): Eukaryota > Metazoa > Chordata > Amphibia > Gymnophiona > Siphonopidae > Microcaecilia > Microcaecilia unicolor. Next base: position 423,989,477 of record NC_044031.1, read on the forward strand.
ATCTATGAAAGCATTAGGAAACTGCCAGTATATTTTGGCAATTAAAGTATTACACTATGGTCCTCTTTTATGAAGCCGTGCTAGTGGTTCCCACGTGGCTAAGCTGAGAGAGCCCATTCAAAGTGAAGGGGCTTTGCTGGCATTACTGCAATGGGAGTGGCTAGCACGGCTTGATAAAAATGGCTCTATAATTGCTATATCAAACATTTTTCACATACTTAAATAAAAGATGCTGTATTCATGTGGAGCACATATATTTCTCTGAAGGCAAATATTATGCTTGCTTAGGGCAGTGTACATCCATGTCCGCTTTTATCATTTTCCTGTGACAAATCAGGAGATACCAAGAAAATGTGTTTCTTAAGCAGCTTATCCATTTTTTTAATGAATTGTCAGTGTATTACAATGTTTTGTTTTGTTTTTTAAAGGCCCAGTTTAGTGTAATGACCACAAATCTTTACACATGATGGTTCATAAATTAGTATTGGAAATCATTAGCTATTAATGCCAATATTTTTCTTCAATTAGCAAAGAACGCATTCTTGGCAGGCATTTTATAACAATGCTTTTTCCCCTCATAGGAAATGAATTATTCCATGCCTTGAGCATCTAATGCACTTGTTAAAATTGTTCTGCTTAACAATATAATGTAGCAGGAATTAATCACTGTGGGAATGACAAAGAATATTTCTACTGTAAAGGTGGCATTAATGGTAGACTTGTCAAACTGTCATAGTAGGATATCATAAAAACATGTCTAAAACTATAAATGCTCCATAAGGATGATGTGGAACTATTACAACTCTGGAGGAAGTCAAGAGGCAAATAACAGACTGTGTATTGTTATCAGGGCAAAGGAAACTAATTTAGCACTCCTATTATTGGACCATGGTAGCGTTTATGTAATGTTTCAGTTTATCCAGTACATATAAAATAACAGCGGGTTAAGTACTGTACCTATTCATTGAAAGAGCTAACAATAAATGTTTGCCAAATTAACATATTTTCAAAAGCCATTTACACAGGTAATAGAGCTGTCTGGAAATTGCCACCCTTAACTTGACTAAAAGTATCTGGCAAGGAGCATGTGTGCTTTTAGCTGCTTCAAAAAGAGACATTCATGGGAGGGGAGGGGCAGGGAGGAGTACTTAAGTCAGGGGAGAAACAGAATGCACGTAGATTAAAAATGTATGCACCTTATTTTCCGCTTTAAAAAGTACCTACAGGGGAGAGTCATTTTGAATTTGTTTCCAAGGGTTTACCCCTGTTTTACCGGTGTGAAAGAGCTTTTATAAATTAGCCCATGGTATACACATGTAAAAATATACATGTGACTAAAAGGCACATACTTTTCCATGAACTGCATGAACGCCTTTTCAGGAGCATTGTAGGTTCAACATGGATGCAGTTATAACCCTTCCACTTGGAAGTAAAACTGCTTCCATACATATAGATGTGAGTGGAGTGCCACCAATTAAGTAGTGAGGCTGACTCTTTATTTTGTTTCATTTTCAAGGTGGATAGATAGATAGATAGATAGATAGATAGATAGATAAAGTATTACCGTGCCCTCTTTTCCCACCCCAGTAAACCAATGATGAACAGTTTTATTGAACTATGTTCAGGTTTTACTATACAGATATATAAAAGGGTTGAAAGATTTAGCAGTGATTAAAGCTTTGTTTTGAGATAGCCTCTGAAATGCATAGAAAACCATAACTCATATATCACACAGTCTAATACCAACACTGGCTATTAGACACTTCTTATAGCCAGTAGTTTTTAAACCAATTAGTTCAACACTCTTTGAATCTATTAGTCCTTTTGCTGAGCAGCAACTCCTGGTTCCTTCCTGTCACTCTAGGCTGAGTCTTGGCCTTCTTCACGCCCTATTGTTTTTTGTATTATATTTGTTTATTTGTTTGTCGGTTTGGTTCGTTTGGAAATATAATTTGAATTAATTTTCAGAGCAGGCCCTATCAGTTTATCTATGTTTCTTGTGTTGGTCCACTCTCTCTTATTTCCACTTTTCCCCAGGTTCAACATATATATCCCTCTCCCCCTCCCCCCTTAGTCTGGGTCTCTCTCTCTCTCTCTCTCTCTCTCTCTCTCTCTCTCTCTCTCTCTCTCTCTCTCTTTCTCTCTCTTCCCCTCTCCTATCCCTGCACAGGTCTGACTTTTCTCTCAAGACTTCACCCTTCCTGAACAGGTCTCTCCCTCTGTCCACCATTCAGGCATCTCTCTTTAGCCCCTTGCCCTTCCCCCCCATGCCCTCCAACCTAGTGCTTGCAGTGGCAGCAATGACAACTGCTAGCAGCTGACTGGTTCTACCAGGACCTTTCCTCTGCCAGATAGGACCTGGCAGAAGAAAGGACTTGGTAGGGCCATCCAGAGGCCCTGCTGGCACCAGGTTGGGAGGGAAGGGACTAAAGAAAGATGCAGGACCTGCATGGGAGGGGATAGAAAGAGATAATTCGGGGGGGGGGGGGGGGGGGGGGGAGGGCAAGAGAAAAAGAGAAATGTCAGCCAGCCAATGAGTTGAAGGGCACTATGTTGGCATATTAATTAGAAGGAAAACACACATTACATTAATTTAGCGTACAATAAAATTTTTTAAGGTATGCTAACAAACCAAATGCGCACTAATGTGTCACGGTTGTGGCCATGCCCTTATGTTCAGACCTACTGTTTCTCTGTATCTAGCTTTATGACCTCTCCAGTCTGCCTTTTTTCCTGTTGTTGTTCTGTTTCTTTTCCCTTCCCTCTGGTATGATTCGGTTCCAGTTTGGCCGTGAGGCCCATACGCTTGGACTCTGCACAAGTGGGTTCTAGATCGGCCTTGCAGCCTTGCCTGAGTGGTCTATCTCCCTTTTCTGGTGGTGCTTGTTGCATGTCTTGACTATGCTCTGTCTATTTGCCATGTCTGGTATCCTGTTTGTATTCAGTGCCTGGTTCGCCTCTGCTCTGCGCCTACCCAGAGGACTTGTCTGTTGCAGCCTGGTTGCAGCCCAAGGGCTCACCATCCCAGGGGTTCTGTGAAACCAGTGGCATAGCTATGTGGGGCCATGGGGGTCTGGGCCCCTGTAGATTTGGCCCTGGACCCCCCTGCCAATGACCCTCTTGACCCTCCCTCCTGCCGCCAACCATCCCCCGCCACCACCACTGTTGCCGTCGGCTACCTTTGCTGGCGGGGGACCCAAACCCCGCCAGCCGAGGTCCTCTTCTTCCGGTGCAAGGCTTCATTCTGTTTCTGTGAGTCTGACGTCCTGCACGTACAACGTTCAGGATGTCAGACTCACAGAAACAGAACAAAGCCTTGCGCCAGAAGAAGAGGACCTCGGCTGGTGGGGGTTGGAGTCCCCCGCCAGCAAAGGTAGCTGACGGCGACGGTGGTGGAGGGTTGGCGGGGGGGGGGGGGGGCAAAATTGTTGGTGGTGGGGGTGGTGGCACCGGGGGGGGGGGGGGGTCAGCGGCGCCGGGGGGAGGCTAAAATGTGCCCCATCACCTCGGGCTCTGGATCCCCCTCCCGTTGAAGTCTGGTTATGCCCCTGCACAATGCATCCCTAAAAATTACACCTTCCCGAACTCCAGCTCCAACTACTCTTTGCCCCAGGATCAACTGCTTGTATATTGCACAAAAGAACGTGCTATGCGATCCTAATCCTTGTTGTAGTCACAGATGGGCCCAGGTGAAGTCAGACTGACCCAGTAGTGGCATATCTTTGCTGTGGCTTGTGGGGAACCTGTACCCCGCTAACTGAAGACCTCCTCTACAGGCAGCCTACCAAGTTGGGCAGTCAGTATCAGTGCCCCTGGACCACCACCACCACTGGCCCCCCTGTGCATCTTCAATTTTTGCCTGGTTCAAATTATGCTGCTCCTTCTTGTGATCTTGAGTAAGTCATTTAACCTTCCATTAGTTCAGGTACAAACTTATGAGTCCTTTTACTAAGGTGTGCTAATAGATTTAGCACATGCTAATGATTAGTGCATGCTAAATGATTCAATTCAATTCAAATCAATTTTTGTATACCGCTAATATCCCCTTTCCAGGGTTCAGTGCGGTTTACATTCTAGGTGAGACATAAGCAAATATTGCTAGTGTGAGGTTTGACAAACATTAGAGACCATTGAATTAGTGCATTAGACTAAAAGCATTAAGGAAAGAATAATGGATGATACTAGGAGGTAGAAGTCATGATGGATAGTTATGAAGCACCTCTCGTGGTGTGCGGCATCTTACCATTTAGCATAGGAATATAATGGGTGTCTTATTTAGCACATGATAATCATTAGTACACACTAAATCCATTAGCGCACTTTAGTAAAAGGACCCCTTAGATTGTAAAACCTCTTGGAACAGGGAAATAACTACAGAATCTGAAAATAAAGTGCCTTGATTTACAACTGATAAAGCTTGAGTTAAATGTGAATACACATTCTTGATTTTGTTCTGACTCCAAAAATTTAGGGGGATCTCTTACTAAAGGTTAGAGCAAGTTATCTGCCAGAGGATCCATTTTAATCCTATGGACTCTGCTGAAGATAACTTATTTACGTAGCTAGTTATTATATTTGATTAATCGTGTCACCAAAACATCTGAAGCACAAATTACCTCAAAGTTTCCCAAATACAGCGCGTTCTTGCTATCCGTGTGTTTGGTATTCATGGAATCGCTTATTCAAGGAAAATAAAGCGTAACCCATTTTTGCTATTCATGGGCGTTTTCAATTATTTGCGACCATGCAAGTGCAAATGAAATTGTGTTCCCATGAGGAAGAAAATATTTATAGAACTGTGTATGAGTATGGTTACACCAAAAATCTGTGTATACTATACTTTTACAAAAGAACATTGTATAAAATACATTTATAAAATGCACAATGTAATAAGTAAGCTGTTATTAACAAGAAGGCTACATGAAATGGTGAGTTTATGGTGTTCACTGCACACTTTTGCTACCTAACAGGGTTGCACAGAAACCTAGCCCCCTTTTTTTCCCCATAGAATCAAAGGTTCTGTATTGCGTTTTCAGCATTCACAGGGTTTTCTAGGAACCTAACCCCAGCGAATAGTGAGAACGGACTGTAAATTCTATGTGAATAAAAATGCATTTTGAAGTGAAAATTTATGCCTTCTCTGTGTACAGGGTCTGCTGTTAAGATTTTCCTCATTTATCAAGGGATATACAAACAAGACATATAGGGTGTCTTTTACTAAGGCGTGCTCATGTTTTTAGCGCACGCTAAAATTGTGGGCACGCTAAATGTTAAAGACGCCCATAGGAATGCATTGGCTTCTCTAATGTTTAGCGCGCCTACAATTTTAGTGTGCGCCAAAAACGTGAGCACGCCTTAGTAAAAGACCTCCAGAGAGTTCTTGGTTCTAAAACCAAGAGTTCAGGCTCTGGGAGTGGTGTTCCATTTATAATTTACCTGTAGATGTTTTTTGATATTGTGGAGGAGGGGGTGGGGGGCATACTTGTCTTTTTTTAAACCAAAACAGTTGCTGCCTTTTTAAAAAAAAATTTTAAGCAAGAGAGGGTGGTGCTGAGTAAATCTTGATTGATTGATGTTATATCTGGTACTAGCTGGCTGTAATGAGGCAACTTTCAACCAGTCTTTTGTTTAATATTATTTCCTGGGGTTTATAAAATTGTTCTGCACTTTGTCCTTGTGAACTAAGGGCCCTGTTTACTAAGCAGCGTTATAGGCACATTAACATTTTTAAAGTGTGTTAACTATGTAGGTGCCTACAATATCCCTATAGGTGCTTCTATGGTTAGCGCGTGTGCTAAGTGTAGGCGAGCTAAAAACACTAATGTACCTTAGTAAACAGGGCCCTAAAACTGTTTAAATTGCATTTATTTGTGATTTTCTGCTTATCTGTTTAAGTATTTCCCTTGCTTTTGAACAGACTGTGGAACCCTTTTATTAAAGCTCAGTGTACACTAATTGAATTAGTGCATGGTAAGTGTGCTAATTTTGTTAGCAAATACTAAGCTTTAGTAAAAGAAACACTGTATTTCCTTGCATTAATATAATATTGTATGTTTGTTTTTTGATATATATCTTTTAAAGCAAAAACAAAAAATGCTGCTGCCTAATTTTCAGTCCCATTATGATCAAATAAATTGAATATTGCATATATAATCTAGCATGCTCCCTGGAGTTTCAGCTATGCAAACATTTATACATAATAAACAAAGAATAACATGTTAAAGAGAGAGGAAATAATTAATTAACATAAAATAATGAAATCATTTTTTATCTTACAATCCACAAATTAAAGTAATATTTAGTTTTGTTAGGGCTGCTTCCCTAAGTCAAATTTGCAACTAAGACATAATGTATTTCTACTACTTCTGATAAAAACAAAAATGCCATTTCTAAATTTAAATATGCACTTCCTATAGGCATTGGAAAGAACAATTATAGCACATTTACAATGCAAAGGGTAGACTTGATTTATAGAGAGATAGTTAATTTACTGTATTTGACTGTGCATCTGATTGCCAATAGTTTCACCAGAAATTTATGAGATTTTTTAAAGTGACTTAGGTTAGCAATACTATTATATTCGTCTGTTTCTTTCTTTTCAGATTCTTTATTCACTGGGAATATTCAACCTGCATAAATCAGGCGTCCAAAAATGTTCTTATTTTTAGAGAAAAGAATAAAGTATGACCTTTTAGAGGAAAATTATTCACCTGATTCAGAAGAGACATCCATTTTCCAGTTTTGAAGGAGTAGCTGGAGCCCTTACCGCCACCTCAATGGGTGATGGTAAGTGCTCCCCACTGCATGGTCATGAGGTAAGGATTATCTTACTGCGTGGCCATTTGGGGGGGAGCTTTTTACCCGCTGGCAACCAGGAAAAATGGCTCTTGTCACTACCACAGGGCCCTTTTTCCCACAGCTTAGTAAAAGGACCCCCAGTTAGGTGCTCAATTTTGTGCACAGATGGAAGATCCACATGCAAAGTAATTGATGAAATTAGTGCTAACAATTTATTTTAGTTACATTTGTACCCCACACTTTCCCACTCATGGCAGGCTCAATGCAGCTTACATAGGACAATGGAGGGTTAAGTGACTTGCCCAGAGTCACAAGTAGCTGCCTGTGCCTGAAGTGGGAATCAAACTCAGTTCCTCAGGACCAAAGTCCACCACCCTAACCACTAGGCCACTCAACCACTTCATTGAAAGTCATTAGGAATTATGCACAGATCTGCTCTAAGCACTATTCTATAACATGAGTGCCTGTATTTTATAGTGTGCAACTCCAAAGAAGGCATGGGCGGGTCAGGGGTGTTTGCAGAATTTGGGCACGGTGTCATAGAGCAGTGTTTCCCCAGTCGGTCCTGGATTACCCTTTTGCCAGTCAGATTTTCAGGATATCCACAATGTATATGCATGAGATTGATTTGCATACACTGCCTCCATTGTATGCAAATCTTTTTCTTGCATATTCATTTTGGATATCCTGAAAACCTGACTGGCAAGGGAGTACCCCTGGACCAACTTGGGCAACATTGTTATAGAATACCTGCATTTCCACGCCTAAATGTTAAAATTAGCTGATAATTAGTATTAACAACCAATAATTGGCAATAATTGGATTTTATTGGAACTAATTGTTCTTAATTTGCAATTACACGCTTGACTGCCCTTAGTTATTATTTTACAAACTTAGACCCTGATGCTCAAAAATAAACACGGACACTAGAGGCCATTAGTGCCATACTAGCGCCTGCATTTACCTGCACAGAATGTTCAGAGGGATCTAGCACAGAAAACAAGCAGCACACCAAGTATTTCTCGGGTTTCTCTTGTGAATTTTTCTGCAAAATCTGCCAGTTTTGATTGTTTTTGGAAACACAAGGAAGCCCCTGCAAGCCCTTAAGCGTTGGTCTTAAGAAACACCTGACTCAAGCGAAAGCACACATTGGCATCTGTTTCCTGCGTCTAAATATAGGCATCCAAACTAAAAAAAAAAATTAAAACGCTTATATTTAGTACGCAGAAAACAGACACCAATATGTGCTTCACGTTTGGGTTTTACCAGGCTCATGTGCACAAAAGCCAAACTTACTGCGGAACTCTTCTGCACATGCGCCAAAACACAATCCTCCTGCTGGACTCCCTAATGCTCAATGCTATGAGCGAGCCTATATTTGCAATGTATTAGTGTTGAGCATTAGAGCATTGTTCTTCTGCGCTGTTCTGGCGATATTTTTACGGCATTATTCGGAACAGCACCGGAGTTTTGAGCATCGAGGCCTTAGTGCATATTTCCTTTAGTGTGCAACCAAGGCCGCTGAAGGGGGGGGGGGGGCAGGGGAGACAAAATTCCACGGGCATGAGCCCTTACCACCTACATAATGGGTGGCAGTAAGGTCTCACACACTAATCTGTTTTAATGGCCACACACTAATGGCAAACTTAGCTCGAGTTATCTGTGGTAGGGCTAATTTTCTTCCTATGGGCCCTGCCGCAGATAAGTCGAGCTAAGCTTTAGTAAACAACCCCCTTAGTGTGTGGCCATTATTAAAAATAATAGGAAATTTGGCCATTTTACCTCAGAGGTAAAAATGGTCTTAGCATGTGGAAAAGGCCCACATAAGGGCCTGCTAAGTCCACTTTTAACAGCTGTTTGGTGAAAGAGCTCCTTAGCATTTTAACACCTTTTAGGCGACCTTAGAGAATTATTTCCTAAGTGTGGTAACTGCAAAATTTTAACAAGACTTAGTAAAAAGGGTCCCTAAAAAAAAGACAGAAATCAGATGATAAATGATTGATGTGATGGATAGTTAACTCTAGTGATTGGATTTGGTTTTATATTCTCAACATCACAGGCATGAAACTGGACAATGCAACTGACTGGAATAAAATATGCATTAATAATAACAAAATTGTATTTCTTAGGAGGATCATTAGAAGAGAGAAGGCTATATCTCCACCTTCAAGCAGTCCAAGGAAGGGCCTAGAAGAGACTGGAAGAGAGACAGCCAGGTGATTTCATACAGGAAACCCACTGAAGCAGACAATAAAATAATCCAAAGATTTCCAGGACCTACAGAAAGGAAACCAATAACTTCATCATGCAGAGCTGCTTAGGGAACTCTTGAGAGACATGGAGAGCAGAGGGCAGTGACCCCGCAGAGCCCCCTGTCATTTTTCCCAGAGGCAAGTGTGAAGAGAGAGTCACCACAGTTTCTGGAATTGGTCTAAATGAGATGGAGAAATAGCCCAACCAAAGGGTTATTTCATGACAATTGGCAAAAAAAAAAAAAAGTATCTTTTTGAATCAGGTGAACAAATGTTCTCTAGGCCTCTATCTCCACATTTTTAATTGACTATTCTTGTTCTTTTCATAAAAGCTATGGAATAAATTTACCCAGTAGAAAATATTTAACTAATTATTTATAATAGTGATGCCAAAATGGTTAAAAATTCAAACATTTTTCAGCTTTATCTGTGCATGTTCATTTTCGGTCACTGGACCACATCATAAAATTCAGCTTCCCTGACATCATTGTTTAATTTAAAGCTAGCTTCAGGACTTTGCCTTTAGCTGCTGTTCCTATACTAAAAGTGAACAAATAAAACAAAAATACCTAAAGAGAATAGTGAACAGTTCATGGGGTAAGATGGATTACTTGCATTTTCCACCAATCACTGAACAACACATTGGCTACAGCTTTGATTGATGAAGTATTTAAGCCGTCAATCTTGCATCAAAGGGCTTTTTACAAATGGGTGCAGAAAAGGCTAACATCTAGGTGGTACCAATGAAGACTGGCTGTGCTACAAAATACAAAAAAAAAAGACCTCCAGCCCACAATTTGCTCCCTTACAAAATGTCCAATAACCACTTTAGGCGACCACTTTGCCAGCAAACGTTTCACTTAGAATGTCAGTTTTCTTTATTCAGGACTGCTGTCTACCTCTAAATTTACTGCCCTTGCAATAGAAGAATTTATGTTCCTACAGTTTGGGTACAGATATATTTTCTTCATACATGCTGCTTTTTTTTTTCATTTCTTTTTATGTGAGTCTATTCAGTATCAGTTTGTGATATTGCAAAAGCTAAGTAGTTTGTCAAAAAAAATGATGTTTAGATTTAGACTGTATTTTCTAGATAGTAGGAAGCAGTATACTAGGGAAAGCTGATCTGGGTAATCATTTTGACTAGTTTGGATTTTTTTTTCCTTTTTCTTAATTGTATAAGTGGCTTGTCTGTCTGTCTTGTTTGTATATAGCAGTGCCTTAATATTAGCTATCTAACATAAAGTATTTGAAAGGAACTGAAATAAATATTAATCATCCCAATTCCACATTCTCTTGCTGCATTGGTTACTTGTGGAAGTTTGCAAAGATAAAATGTTATTCATATTTTAAAAACATGTTATAGGACAGTTGGGCAAGGGCAACATTTTAAAAAATTCACTTCACTTTTTGTGTGTCTGACACATATATGCAAGGAATAATAAATGCTACCAAAAGTCTATAACAATGGCATCAATTTATCTATTCTGAAGTCTGGAAGGAGACTGTGCTAGATATTTGTAAAGGCTGGTATTTTTGCTATTCAGCAGTTGAGCAGAACCTATGCTTGAGGTTGAATATTTGAAAAATGTGTGAATTTCAGTGTATTAGGACTCACTAAGGCCTTTCCTGGCTCTGACCAGCAGAATGTATTATCAGCCTAATAACAATAGGACCCTTTTACTAAGGTGCATAGGCACCTACGTGCATCCAACATGCGTCAAATTGGCACTACCACCCAGCTACCGCGTTTCCTGGGCGGTAATTGTATTTTTGGTGCATGCCCAAAATACGCGTTAGAAAATATTTTCTATCATGTGGCGCTTACCTGGCAGTATTACCTGCAGTAATTGGCGGTTGATGCGCGCTGGCTGCTTACCACCTGGTTAGCTTGTGAGACCTTCCTGCTAAGTAAATGGGTGGCGGTAAGGTCTCAGGCCAAAAATGGACATGCGCTGGTTTTAATTTTGCCCCACGTCCATTTTTACGGCCACAAAAAAGGCCTTTTTTCCAGGTGCACTGAAAAATGGACCTGCGTGCATCCAGCACAGGCCACTTTTAGGCACACCTTAGTAAAAGGACCCTAATATGCACAACACATATTATCACTTCTACGACATGAAAAGTCACTTGGATGATACTGAGTCAATATACAAAAGGCGGGAAAACTGCACTGTGCATACATGGGTCACATCATCAGTGTGATCTAAAGGCAAGATGAAACTCTCAAGGCAATATTTAAGCTCTATGGTAGATATTTCTTTGAAATGCTGGGAACAGCATATAAACTTATACCCCAGTATTTACCACTGGCCAATATCTGGATTTTGGTCCTGAATATCTGGGTATGACCACAGCAATAATAGCTAATGGGAATATTCAGCTCCATTACCCAGAAACAAAGGCAGATAATTAAAACAGTTTTTTTCCTGTTATGTTAATCAGATAATTATCTGGATGCCGATACTGAATATCACTGGTCTCTGTTCCCAGACCACCCCAGCACTATCTGGATACGTTGTAATAATTTTCAGCTGCATTATCCAGATATATATTAACGAGAGCCTTGAATCAAATAGATTGAAAATTCTGCAGGAAGCAAAACACTCCTTGGAATCACTGTGGATTGAAATTCCATGTGCAAAGGGGAAAAGGATAGTGATAGGAGTGTACTACCGTCCGCCTGGCCAGGACGAACAGACGGATGCGGAAATGTTAAAGGAAATCAGGGACGCAAACAAACTGGGCAACACAATAATAATGGGGGATTTCAATTACCCGCATATAGACTGGGGTAATGTAACATCTGTACACGCAAGGGACATAAGATTTCTTGATGAAATCAAGGACAGCTTCATGGAACAGCTAGTTCAGGAGCCGACAAGAGAAGGAAAAATACTAGACTTAGTCCTTAGTGGTGCTCATGATCTAGTGCAGGGGGTAACGATACGAGGGCCGCTTGATAACAGTGATCATAATATGATCGGTTTTGATATTGGCATTGAAGGAAGTGAAACTAGGAAATCAAGTACGCTAGCGTTTAACTATAGAAAAGGTGATTACGACAAAATGAGAAAAATGGCGAAAAAAAGACTGAAAGGAGCAGCTCGCAGAGTAAAAAACTTGCATCAGGCGTGGATGCTGTTTAAAAACACCATCCTGGAGGTTCAGGACAAATATATTCCACGTATTAGAAAAAAGGGAAAAAAGACTAAACGTCAGCCGGCGTGGCTAAACAGTAAGATAAAGGAAATCATTAGAGCCAAAAAACAATCCTTCAGAAAGTGGAGAAGAGAACCAACTGAAAGTAACAGGATAGATCATAAGGAATGCCAAGCCAAATGCAAAGCGGAGATAAGGAGGGCAAAAAAAGGACTTTGAGAAGAAATTAGCGTTGGAAGCAAAAATACATAGTAAAAACTTTTTTAGATACATTAAAAGCAGGAAACCGGCCAAAGAGTCGGTTGGGCCGCTGGACGAAAATGGTGTTAAAGGGGCGATCAAGGAGGACAAAGCCGTAGCGGAGAAATTAAATGAATTCTTTGCTTCGGTCTTCACCGAGGAGGATTTGGGGGGGACACCGGTGCCGGAAAGAATATTTGAAGCGGGGGAGTCGGAGAAACTAAACAAATTCTCTGTAACCTTGGAGGATGTAATGGGTCAGTTCAGCAAGCTGAAGAGTAGTAAATCACCGGGACCTGATGGTATTCATCCCAGAGTATTAATAGAACTAAAAAATGAACTTGCGGAGCTACTGTTAGAAATATGCAATCTGTCCCTAAAATCGAGTGTAATACCGGAAGACTGGAGGGTAGCCAATGTTACTCCGATTTTTAAGAAAGGTTCCAGAGGAGATCCGGGAAATTATAGACCGGTGAGTCTGACGTCGGTGCCGGGCAAGATGGTGGAGGCTATTATTAAGAATAAAATTGCAGAGCATATACAAAAACATGGACTGATGAGACAAAGTCAGCACGGATTTAGTGAAGGGAAGTCTTGCCTCACCAATCTAATGCATTTTTTTGAGGGGGTAAGCAAACATGTGGACAATGGGGAGCCGGTTGATATTGTATATCTGGATTTTCAGAAGGCGTTTGACAAAGTGCCGCACGAAAGACTCCTGAAGAAATTGCAGAGTCATGGAATCGGAGGTAGGGTATTATTATGGATTAAGAACTGGTTGAAAGATAGGAAGCAGAGAGTAGGATTGCGTGGCCAGTATTCTCAGTGGAGGAGGGTAGTTAGTGGGGTCCCGCAGGGGTCTGTGCTGGGTCCGTTGCTTTTAATGTATTTATAAATGACCTAGAGATGGGAATAACTAGTGAGGTAATTAAATTCGCCGATGACACAAAATTATTCAGGGTCGTCAAGTCGCAGGAGGAATGTGAACGATTACAGGAGGACCTTGCGAGACTGGGAGAATGGGCGTGCAAGTGGCAGATGAAGTTCAATGTTGACAAGTGCAAAGTGATGCATGTGGGTAAGAGGAACCCGAATTATAGCTACGTCTTGCAAGGTTCCGCGTTAGGAGTTACGGATCAAGAAAGGGATCTGGGTGTCGTCGTCGATGATACGCTGAAACCTTCTGCTCAGTGTGCTGCTGCGGCTAGGAAAGCGAATAGAATGTTGGGTGTTATTAAGAAGGGTATGGAGTCCAGGTGTGTGGATGTTATAATGCCGTTGTATCGCTCCATGGTGCGACCGCACCTGGAGTATTGTGTTCAGTACTGGTCTCCGTATCTCAAAAAAGATATAGTAGAATTGGAAAAGGTACAGCGAAGGGCGACGAAAATGATAGTGGGGATGGGACGACTTTCCTATGAAGAGAGGCTGAGAAGGCTAGGGCTTTTCAGCTTGGAGAAGAGACGGCTGAGGGGAGATATGATAGAAGTGTATAAAATAATGAGTGGAATGGATCGGGTGGATGTGAAGCGACTGTTCACGCTATCCAAAAATACTAGGACTAGAGGGCATGAGTTGAAGCTACAGTGTGGTAAATTTAAAACGAATCGGAGAAAATTTTTCTTCACCCAACGTGTAATTAGACTCTGGAATTCATTGCCGGAGAACGTGGTACGGGCGGTTAGCTTGACGGAGTTTAAAAAGGGGTTAGATAGATTCCTAAAGGACAAGTCCATAGACCGCTATTAAATGGACTGGAAAAATTCCTCATTTTTAGGTATAACTTGTCTGGAATGTTTTTACGTTTGGGGAGCGTGCCAGGTGCCCTTGACCTGGATTGGCCACTGTCGGTGACAGGATGCTGGGCTAGATGGACCTTTGGTCTTTCCCAGTATGGCACTACTTATGTACTTATGTAAGACCTGCCACTTCCATTGACCAGCAAAATGAAGGTGGGGGAGACTGCTTTGGCAAGAGGTAGGGAGATAAATTTGAGGAGAAAAAGGAGCAGATGAAAGATGGGAAAAGGGGAGAAACTGGAATAATTGGGGAAATGAAGAGAGAGGGAAATGCTGAACCACTTAGAGTAGTGAAGAGAGAAGGGAAATTCTATGGGAGGGAGGGAGGGGAGAGGGGAGATGCTGGAACAAACTGAGGGAAGGGAAGGGGAGGGGAGGGAAGAGAAAGGGGAGATGGAGGTGGGGAGGAATAGGAAGAGAAACGTTAGATGGTGGAAATGGGGAAGGAGAAATAGGAAGCCAGGCAAGTTGCTGGATGGAGAGAGAGAGAGAGAAATAGAAATGGACAGATCCTTGGTGAAAGTGAAGAGATAGATAAGATGCTGGATAGGGTAGGAAAAGAAGCAAGTTTCTGGATGAGAGAGAGAGAGAGAGGGAGGATATGCTGGTTTAATGGGTGACAGTGGAAGAAGGAACATGATAAACTATATTAATTGTTTTACCACTTGCTCTGGCAAAAAGTTCCAGAGCTTAACTATACATATTTTCTCCTGTTTGGTTTAAATGTGCTACTGTCGTAACTTAATGGAGTGTCCCCTAATCTTTGTGCATTTTGAAAGAGTAAACAATTGATTCCCATTTATCCATTGTACTCCAATCAGGATTTTATAGACTTCTGTCATATCTCCCCTCTGCTTTCTCTTCTCTAAGCTGAAGAGTCTTAACCTTTTCAGCCTTTCCTCTTATGAAAGTCTGGTTTTATTTTTTCTGCGTATTTGTTTCTACTTTGTAATCTCTTAATATTTAAGTGTACCCCCCCCCCCTTATGAGTGACTCTCAGGGCTGCCGAGAGACTGAGCCGGGCCCGGGGCAATGCCGCCCCTGGGCCCCCCCCCCCCCCCGAGGTTGTCATCGTCACCGCCCCCCTCCACCCACCCCCTTCTGTCCACCACTGGGCCGGGCCACCATGATTCAAATCATAGCGTCTCACCTCGAACTCGCTCCGTGTGAAAGAAGCGCAGCAGCGGCAGTCTGAGGATCACCTCCCTTCGGGCCTCCCCTCCCTGTCCCGCCCTCGAGCAAGTTATGTCAGATGAGGGCGGGACACAGGGAGGGAAGGCCCAAAGGGAGGCAATCTGCAAACTGCCGCTGCTGAGCGAGGTCGAGGTGTGTCGCTATGATTTGAATTCAGGGGGTCCGGGCCCGGTGGTGACGGAGAGGGGCAGGTGGAGGGGACTGCGGTGCCGGGCCCCCCTTGGAGGCCTGGGCCTGGGGAATTTTGTCCCCCTGCCCCCCCCCCTCTCGGGTGACTCTGGTTCTAGGACCAATCTGGTAGGAATCCCCCACGTGCATGCTCTTTTGGTCCCTGAATGCTTGGTGCCTGGTTCCTTCACCTGAGGAAGAAAAGTGTTAGCTGGTGTGATTTCCCTCCCTTCCCTCTCAAGAAAACCCCCAAACTAATGTGATTGTGAAAAAGGCTGGCTAGAAACATGTATTCAAATTATACATCTCTTGGTTCATGGTTAATACTAATAGTGCAATTAAATAATGGAAATATTAAACTTTTTGAAACACAATCATTTAAAGATCAAGCATATTTTTATACAACAATTCCTTCAAAAGTATCAGTTAATCATTCAGATAATTTGTGGTACCTATCCCAATACAACATTGCAACCAAAGCAAAGGAACTATGATATAATTCCCCTATATCCCATTGCTGGTCCCCCCCCCCCCCAATTCTTCTTCCCACCTTTGCTTTGTCCAAGATT
This sequence comes from Microcaecilia unicolor, assembly GCF_901765095.1. Classification (NCBI taxonomy): domain Eukaryota; kingdom Metazoa; phylum Chordata; class Amphibia; order Gymnophiona; family Siphonopidae; genus Microcaecilia; species Microcaecilia unicolor. The sequence goes on from NC_044031.1 coordinate 424,005,659, forward strand.
TCAAATAGACACTCCCAGATGACCACTGGAGAGAATCAGGGATGACCTCCCGTTACTCCCCCAGTGGTCATTAACTCCCTCCCACCCTCAAAAAACATCTTTCAAAATATGTCGGTCCATGACAGCAGTATGCAGGTCCCTGGAGCAGTTTTAGTAGGTAAATGCACTTCAGACAGGTGGACCCAGGCCCATCCCCTCCTACCTGTTATTGTGGAGGAAACAGCGAGCTCTCCAAACCTCACCAGAAACCCACTGTACCCACATCTAGGTGCCCCCCTTCACCCTTAAGGGCTATGGTAGTGGTGTACAGTTGGAGGTAGTGGGTTTTTGTGGAGGTTGGGGAGGTTGGGGGGCTCAGCACACAAGGTAAGGGAGCTATGTAACTGGGAGCAATTTATGAAGTCCACTGCAGTGCCCCCTAGGGTGCCCGGTTGGTGTCCTGGCATGTCAGGGGGACCAGTGCACTACAAATGCTGGCTCCTCCCACAATCAAATGGCTTGCATTTGGTCTGCCATTTCTGAGATGGATGTCCTTGGTTTTGAAAATTGCTGAAAATCAGAAACGACCATGTCTAGGGACGTCCATCTCTAAGGACGACCAAATTTAAGGATTTGGATGTCCCTGATGGTATTTTCGAAACGAAAGATGGATGTCCATCTTGTTTAGAAAATATCCCCGCTCCTGGCTCGGGACATTTTGCAAGGACGTCCAAATCGAAACGTGGACGTCCCTTTTGAAATTGTCCCTCTTGTGCTTCACAATATGCTTGAGACTGAAAAGGGTCTAGATGTTTACTGAAATTACACCAAAATCAAATTTTTTTCTTTGGTGAGTTCCTGGAGAAATGCCCTTTTTCTTCTTTGCATCCACTCTTAAAGGAGGAGCTATTGGGGGGGGGGGGGGGGGGGGTTTCTGTAGATGCAAAAAAATATAATTAAATAAACAGTTTGATAGTCCAGTGTGCAGAGTTAGAGGGTTAGTATTTTTTTATAGCAGAGTTTTTAGGCTACATATTTAAACTGATATTTCAAGGGTATTTACTTGTTTTATTAATACAGTTTAATAAAGCATAGTTGAAGGATATGTACCATTACAGTAATTATTTTGCAGGTCACTATGATGTGTGTTAAGATGTTGGCCAGATACAAGTCTACCATAGTGGATAATGTGACTATATTTTAAAATGCCAGTGTTTCCAAAGTTTCTATAAGTGTGTGTAGGGTTTATGTTGATGCGGGACAGCTATTGAGCACACCGCTTAGTCAGAAATCCATTATCAAGTGCACTCTAAGGCATTATTTAGGAGTACACCAAGTACTACTGACCTATATGCCTAGTGCCCCTCCCACATGGTAAGTCTCCCCCCCCCCCCCCCCCAAAAAAAAAAAAGTCAGGTCTGGCTATGCCACTGGTATAAATACAAGAGAAATAATTAAAATAATTAAGAAGGGAAGATGGTCAGTTTAAATGTGCACACCTTGTATTGAAAAAAAGGAAATATATGATGTAAGACTATTATTTGGGACCTGAAAGTGCAAAGGAATCAAGGAATATGATCAGGAAAAGGAAAAGCAAAGCCGAGTACCTGGAGAACTGACATCTTAAGAAAAGTAAGTCATCACAACAATATAGGATCAAATGTAGACAGTAGAGAAAATAGGCAAAAGGTCAGTAGGTCAATGTGCTAGTGGCCATTTTGAGGTAGCTCAATGGTTTGAGTCTCAATGATTTTATTCCCCTGAACATTTGAACAGAGAAAAAAATAGCCCTGAAATCCTTGCATGGGGAAAAGATTCTTCCCAAAGCAATGTGAATTTTGTGCCTGACACAGCTAAAGCTGATATTGGATAGATTCTATAGTGCTTTCTACTCAGGACTTAACTTGCAGAACGTTTTTTTTTTTCTTGCAGAATGCATTGCTTTCTAGAAGATACACAGAATTTAACATTTTAGATTGGAAAAAAAAAAGACACCCTGCTTCAAAACTGTGCAAATTGAACTGATGCTTTTACACTTTGTGTCTTTTGACCTACTTTTGCCCAAAACTTAAATCTGAACTCAAGGCTTCCTATTACCAGCATCAAATTCACCTACAGTAATAAAGGCAGTGGCAAGGTGAAGTGCAAAACTTTATTCTGTCTGTGATCAGAAATTATGGGGAAGTCCTGCTGCAGTGAGAGAATAAAGGTCAACAGGGTAATGGGTAAGTGGTTAAGAGCTTCCTTGCATCTGAAGGTCAAGGATTACGCACAATGGACAGTACTAGGCCTAAATTGCTAGCCAATCACAGTTATGTTCTGGTAGACAAAAGTCAGACCCTGTAGCTGAAAATCTCCACGAAACATCCTCAGCTAAAAACACAAGAAAAAAATAAGCATTAGTCCACATCATTTTAGGCATGGTTTTCAAAATCTATTCACTAAGGGCTCCTTTAACTAAGCGGCAGTAAGCCCAACACGGGTTTACCGCTCGTTATACAGGGAGGCACTGCTGGCCTACCGCAGCAGACCGGCGGTACTTCCCACCTCTTCTGCGCCATCATTTTCAGCACTGCAAACATTTATTTTTGTAACGCCGGAATGTACCCGGCAGTAATCAGGCAGCACGGTAATCAGGCAGAGCCTCACGCTGCCTGATTACCGCAAGGTTCATGCGGAAGCCCTTACCGCAACCTCAATGGGTGGCAGTAGGGGCTGTGCGGCAAGTGCTTTACTTGCCAAATGGCCATTTTTTGCACAAAGACAAGACTTCCCTTTTATCAGTTGCAATAAAAGGGGGCCTCAGTGCACATGTAAAACACACGCTGACGCCAGCACCGGCCCCCTTTTGCTGCAGCTTAGTAAAAGAAGCCCTAAACCTTTGATGATTCTGCATAAAATAAAGATGTTTAATATGATCTAATAATATGGGATGTTATAGCATGAAGTCTCTGTAATAATATACCTTAAATATGCTGTCAGGCATGTGGTTATAGGCTGACAAGTGTAATCATAAGTAAAATCTGTACTGTGGGCTTTATCGCTGCTATGAACTATTATTGCACTATTTTATGTCTGGTTTTTTTCATTAGGGTTAGAAGCTGTAAAGTGGAGTTCAGCGCCTATAAGCACTTGATTATACAGCTGCCCTGCTACACCAAATTGATTAGGATCAATTTTCAACTCATCAGCTATTTTAGTTTCATAATCCCATTTTACAATTTCAGCATTAATAAGATCATTATAATATCATAACTGGAATGAAAAAAGTACTGGCACTGCGGTACAACAGACAGTAAAAGACCATGCATAAACAAACTGCAGCTTTTAACAAATAATAACCATCCGTAAGAGCGCTCTTAACGATTTTCTGAATTGGTGAGGCTAGCAGCAAGAGCTTTCATCATATTCTACTCATTTCCATGTGTAGCAAACCAGTTTTAAAATGGATCTGCCAATTTGTACATCTGATAGGTAGATAGGTAGATTTATTTTACGCATTGGGGAAATGCCTCTTATTTGTTAAGGGTTCAAAACATTGTGGGGCCCCTTTAAAAAGCAGTGCTAAAAAGTGGTCTTACTGCGCCCTTCAGCGGGTCTTTCCTGCATGCTAATGGCATTGGTAGCATTACTGTAAAATGGTCAGTTTTCTGTTTTCGGCATTAATGTTGCTGTTAGCGTGTGGATCCTTAATGCCACCTATTTTGTAGGTGGTAAGTGTGCACACTCTAATCCTGCATTAATAAGTTAGGGGCCCTTTTACTAACATTTGCTAATGAGTGGCCTTAGGGTGTGCTTACACGAGTCATTCCAGTGCGCTAAGTGCTGCATTGGGAGTGGAGGAATGGCCTAGTGGTTAGAGTGGTGGACTATGGTCCTGGGGAACTGGGTTCAATTCCCACTGCAGGCACAGGCAGCTCCTTGTGACTCTGGCCAAGTCACTTAACCCTCCGTTGCCCCAGGTACAAATAAGTACCTGTATATAATATGTAAGCCACATTAAACCTGCTATGAGTGGGAAAGCACATGGTACAAATGTAAGAAAAAAAAATAAGAATGTACTGTCTGTTTCTTAAGGTAGCTTAGTAACAGGGTCCCTATATACTCACAATATATAGTTTATAGCTAGGTTTTGTTGGAATTGATATGTTTTTATAAGGATGTTTCATAAGACATGAAAGCATCCACAATTTGAATATTTGTAGTCATGTTTGTGTCACTTTTTAAGTTTGGTTGAATACATATAAGGGAAATAGAAAACTAAAACAAGACTATTCATTTTTCAGAAATGGTATTTCAGATGATTATTTACCTGCTTTTGTTTAGTTTATATAGGATTGTTCATATGCTGGTCCCAGGGCTGCCGAGAGACCAGGACAGGCCTGAGACAAGGCCGCCCCGCCTCTGCCCCCCCCCCCCGCTGCTGCCGCCCCCCCCCCCCCCCCCCCCCCCCCGTCGCTCCCCCTGTCGCTGCCGCCCCCTGTCGCTCTCCCTGCCACTGCAGTCCCCGGTCGCACCTGCCTGCCTCCTCGGCTCCGGGCCCCCTGCATTGAAAGCGGCAGTTGCAGATCGCCTCTCTTCAGTTCCGGCCTCACCTTCCCTCCCTGTGTCCCGCCCTCGTCTGATATAACTTCCAGTTTCCGCGAGGGCGGTTCACAGGGAGGGAAGGCAAGGCCAGAACTGAAGAGAGGTGATCTGCGACTGCCGCTTTGAATGCAGGGGGCCTGGAGCCGAGGAAGCAGGTAGGTGAGACCGGGGACTGCAGCGCCGGCGGCCTGACCCCGGTGCCAGGCCCCCCTTGGAGGCCAGGGGAATTTTGTCCCCCCTGCCCTCCCTTTCAGCGGCCCTGGCTGATCCTTGTAACCTCCTAGTTCCCATTGCTCTACTTAAACCATGCTGATGACACAGTGCTAGTCCCTCCCACTCAGCCAAGCACCATATCCATGCCATATATTTTACCGTTTGCATCTGCTGAAGGATCAATAAAAACACTGAAACACTAGAAGACTATGAAATGTGCTGTTTTTTCTTAATGCTGGAAACACACCTTTCTCCAGCTTCTTTCTTTTTTTTTTTTTTTTACTATTTAGTCAGATGTATTTATTATGTTATTTTACATAGACTCTTGACGCAGGAGCTATGCGCCGAAACACGGCCCGTGTCGGGTCTATGCATTAAAGACTTGTCCTTATTTTGATGATCCTTGATGCTGCTTTTTGTTGCATGTGTCATTTTTACTTTGACCCTCTCCGTATTGCGCTGCTGTGTCAAAATTTAGAGAGAACTTTTTTCACGCCAAGCAGTATTTTATGTTTGCAAATGGGCATTTGTAAGACTGCATGCACATAAGGGTGTGTGCCTACAGTCTGGACACATGCACATTAATGTTGCCCAAACTGAGTCGAGGTGAGGATTGAGAAGGAATTTGCATTTATGTTTATACTTTGCAAAAACATGCATATATGTGTGTAAATGAATCAAGAACAAGTGTGTGTGTCAAAGAACCTCTAGAAATGTAAGTGCAAACCTTCCCTGGAGTTATTTTAAAAATGGAAGTATGCACATGCTATTCATTTTGACAAAATATTAGTACCCACAAAAGTAAAACTATGTAAATCTATGTGTACACTTAATTATAAAATCACTCATTTGGTGCAATAAATACAAAACATGTGTAGCTTATATCATGTTGTTTCATGTACAACTCCTCCTTCCTCAAACAGGTACCCTCCGAGTTGAAGCCCCACTCAGCAATATACGGCTCTCCTCCATTCCCTGAACTCCCTCATCCCCCCCCCCCCCTGAGATTCAGCTGAAGTTCTGTAGTCTTGCGTATGGAACTTGAACAGTCACCCTCTGCTCCTGTCCTATAACTGCTCTAGGTTTCATAATGGTATTGATGACCCCCAAGTGGTAGTACTACAGTATTACCACTAGGACTTATCAGTGCCACCTTGAAACTTGGAGCAGCTACCGGAGACGAGTGGAAGAGAACTGCTCTTGCTCCATCCACTGTACAAGTAGAGAGAATGCTGGGTGAGTCCAAGAAGAGGGAAGTCTGGGAGGTGGGGTAGAGTTAAAAATTACTGAGGGGGGCTTCAACTTGTAATGATACTTGATGGGGAGGTCTCTTGATTCATGGTGTAATCCACTTTGCAGCTATAAATGATGTAAACAGAATAGAATAGATGCTGTCAGGGGTTGACTGTTGGGGGGAGCTATATTGGGGATGCTATTTGAGGGGGGAGGGTTTGATTTAAGTCTGGAAAGGTCCATGTCCATGCTACTGGAATGATGGTAATTGTCTGCACTTAACACCATCTCTTGAGGTGGTGGTTAAGTGCAGCCACGCTATTGGCAGTAGTGACAGCATGTAGTATTGTCCCATGTGCTAGCTGTCAACGCTAGCTGTTCCCCATTTTCACCCATGACTTGACCTGATCCCATTCCTACCTGCAATAACTGGTTAGCATTGAATTTTTATCACACCAGCCGGTTTTAGCATTGTGATAGCCATTAATGTGGGACCACACTAAGCAGCGACTACATAGTAGCACCTACTCAAGCTGCTTAGTGTGGTTTAGTAAACATCCCCCTAAATCAGAGGTTCCCAAACCTGGTCCTGGAGGCACCCCAACCAGTCAGGTTTTTCAGAATATCCACAGTGAATATTCATGAGAGAGATTTGCATGCACTGCTTCTAATGCATGCAAATTTGTCTCATGACTATTCATTGTGGATATCCTGGAAACCTGACTGGCTGGGGTGCCTCCAGGATCAGGTTTGGGAACTGCTGCCCTAAATAATTTTCTGCACATTACCTGGTAGATGTAGAAGCCTTTCGATACTGATGGGATTTCTTTCCCTTTTTTTGTAAAACTTGTTTAGAAATAGTCTAGTGAATAATTTCCTATATCTCTTTGATAGAAGAAAATAGGATGCCATTTTATAGCTGATATTTAGCTAGAAGCCAGGTCACAAAAGCCATTGCAACTTTTTATTATTTGTGTCTGATCCCTTAAAAAACTGTTTTGGTTTTTTTTTTAAGATAGATTGTGAGCGTTTTCTTGAACACTCAGGGTCACAAGCATTCTGTTTATGTCCTGTGAAGTCAAGCTAGTGCTGTGTATTGGAAAGTGTTTTTTGCCACTGGGGAAAAAAAAAGAAAAAAGATTTATGCCTTTAGCCATGCTGAGTGAAATAACCACATTGTGACAAAGAAGGCAAATGTTTGCTTGTTCAAGTTAAGCTCTTATTCATCCCACAACTGACTAAATCCATGAAGATAAACATGTCATGACTTCTTCAGTTCAGCAATGACTGTATATTGTCCTCAAATGAATGCTGTAATATTTTTGCTCCACACTTTTCTGGGCACTGGTAAGCTATGAAAACAGGCTGAAGTAACACCATAAATCAAAACGCACACAGATCTTGTTTCATTTAACCAAAAAGAAAAAGGAGAATGAAGGCTTAGAAATCTTCTTGCCTCTTAGCATGATTGGCATCTCCTAGAAGCATCTTTTCATATGCTAGGAAGCACTAAACAGCTGCAGGTCCGATGACTGTATCTAATCACGTTCCTAGTAATGAAACATTCACACCAGGAAATCCACAGAAAACATGAGGATTCATCTTTTAAACTACTGATGTATTGATCCTTATCTGCATCTCTTTAATTAACAACTGTAAAAAAGGGAAAGAGTTTTTTTTTTTTAGAGGAGTGAATAATCATGCATCCTTGATGCAGACTGACTAACTTTCAGGAGATAACTTTATAAGGTCACTCCCACATGTATATGGCCACTTACGTGTTTAAATGACCTCTTATAAAATACCAACTAGTGTAAAAGTATGCAACAATGACACAACAGTATGGACTTCACTGGTGGGTGTGTCCAGTGTAAAAGAACAAAAAACAGAAAAGAGGGAGCGACCACTGACGTTCAAACCTTGGGATATTTATTAACAATTCAAAGCTATGCAAAAACCCTATATTTATTTATTTATTTATCTGTTGCATTTGTACCCCACATTTTCCCACCTCTTTGCAGGCTCAATGTGGCTTACAATACATCATGGATAGTGGAAATAAGAAAAGAATATACAGTTGGTGTTACAGAAGGATTTTGGGTTGAATGGTAATGGAATACATGGTAGTAATAAAACAGAAGGTATTATTAGACAGTTATGGATATATGTGGGCAATATCACATGTGTTGATCTTTGAGGTATATTTTGTCAAAGAGATGGGTCTTCAGTAGTTTGCGGAAGTTGGTCAGTTCATAGATCGCTCTTAGGTTGCGTGGCAACGCGTTCCAGAGTTGCCTGCCCATATAGGAAAAGGTTGATGCGTGCATTAGTTTGTATTTTAGACCTTTACAATTGGGGAAATGAAGATTAAGGAATGTACGAGATGATTTTTTAGCATTCCTGGGTGGTAGGTCTATCAGGTCTGACATGTAGGCTGGGGCGTCTCCATGGATGATTTTGTGAATTAGGGTACATACTTTAAATGAAATGCGTTCTTTGAGTGGGAGCCAGTGTAGCTTCTCTCGTAGGGGATGAAACAAATACAGAGTGATGTTGTTACAGAACATTAGAGAATAAAGAGAAGAAGAGTGATATATTGTTCATTGCAGATTATGGCTTCGTTTTGTTCTTGATGCAGTCCTGCGTTTTGGCGCAGAAGGTGCCTGCCTTAGGAGTCTTGGAAAGAAATCAATCTATCATCTGCATAGTTGTCAAAATATAGCTAAACATGTAATGAAACACGATTTTTTAAAAAAAGGCAATATCAGGTGACACAGTATAAAACAAAACCGGAAAACACCAGTGCCAGAACATGCAGCACAATCCGCTAATGTGGTTTGTTGTTTATTAACCGCATTAGCGGATTGCACTGCATGTTGTTGCACTGGTGTTTTCTGGTTTTATTTCATACTGTGTCACCTGATCTCGCCCTTTTTTTGGTTGGTGTTTCATTGCATGTTTTCCTGCAATTCCAGAACACCCATGGTAGAATACCATTCAGCACCAATTTTTTCAGTGCTGAATTTTGAACATAAGAACACAAGAATATCCATACTGGGTAAGACCAATGATCCATCTAGCCCAGTGTCCTGCTTCCAACAGTGGCCAATCCAGGTCACTAGTATCTGTCAGAAACCCAATAAATAACACAATTGTATGCTACCAGTCCCAGGGCAAGCAGTGGCTTCCCCCATATCCATCTCAATAACAGACTATGGACTTTTCCTCCAGGAACTTGTCCAAACCTTTTTAAACCCAGATAAACTAACCACTGTTACCACATCCTCTGGCAACATGTTCCAGAGCTTAACTATTCTTTGAGTGACAAAATATTTTCTCCTATTTGTTTTAAAAGTATTTGTATTTTGAGCTCCATTTATAGATTTTTCTCCATAGTGGAATACTTTTATTTGAATCTTTAACATTTTTCTGATATAGATTTCCCAATGTCTTTAATTTGTTGGAATCAAGCCTAGGCAGTACATAGGTTTCTATGGCAAATTTAATTATTAGAGTTTTTCAGTAAGTAGGAAATATTCCAGGTACTTGCACGCAAACATATTTGAAAAGAATTTCTCATCAGTCAGCATAGTTTTTGCAAAGTTACATTTCAGAACTGAAGGTCTGGTTTGCTATTATTTTTCCTGTTCCTTCTACTGGATTAATTATTGTTTCTCACTCTAACAAACATTTCACAACAAATTCATTTTTGGTCACACTGGAATTCCAGATATCACTAACAACAATGTAATATGGAACTTGCATATAGCACTTCATCGTAATATCCTGGTGCTGCATGTTCACAAAGGGCTTTTGGACAATTTACAATTATTTACTATTTGAATTAATTTGCAACATTTTGTCAGTAAGCGTGTACCATTGAGACAGAGAATGATATTTGCTCACCAAGAAACATTTAACATGATAAATATTGCTATAAAAGCAAGGCTCTCCTACAGCCTGGTTGAATGAGAAGTAATCCCTACCCTGGGGATTTAAACACTTATCTTGCCTTATGGCTCTTTTTAAGTCTTTGCCTGAGTGAAAACTAGGTTGATTTTTTCTGAGAAGTGGCATGATTTAAAATAGTCATGATCTCCAAATGCATGTGCACTAATGAAAACTGTATTCACAAGATATCTTTTTAAAATTTAATTTCACATGGTCATTGACTTGACGTCATATGAGACATGAAGTCATTTTTTTTCACCACTTAGAACATTCATTTAATCTAGAAATCATTCTCATTGAACATCTTTGCTAGTATAATAGCTGAATGTATCAGAAAAAAAAGATGATGACAGATGTAGAGTTTAAGGGGAAAATTACAAGGAATAAGAGACAAGGCAGAATTCCTTACTGGTTTTTGAAGGAGAAAGATCTGTATTTAATGCCTTTCCAGTAATATTTCAATATGAGTTACAAGCAGGTATGTCCCTGTCCTCAGAGGCAATGAATAGTTAAGGGGTCCTTTTACTAAAGCTTACTGCATGTTAATGGATATTAGCACATGTTAAATGCTGAAAGTTCTACTTTATACATATGGGCCACGTGTCACTTAGCACAAGCTAATGCCCATCAGCATGTGACATTAGCATGTTCTAAGTGCAGGTTGTGAAGTCTGGCTTCCCTGGTTGTCAGCCTGCAGTTCTAATCACAAGGCTACTCTTCCGTTCCCCTGTGCTTTAGAAACACGTAGCTCCAGAAGAGAACTGAGCCTACATATTAGCACAGTAAAAAGGCATGCAAAATAAAAGCATAACTTTGTAAAGTTTATTTAACATAGAGGCTGTTAAAGAGATGAACTACTTCTTTGAAGGATCCTATGTGAAATGAATAAGATAATTCCATGATTTGCTTGCTGGAAGATGTGGCCAAGGTTAAGAGTATACCTCGGTTCAGAAGAAGTTAGGGCAGTTTCTGGAGGACATATCCATTGAAAATTGTTAGCCAGTTGGTGTATGAGGTTTTCTAAAGTTTTAAACCTCAGAGCTTTACAATTGACTAATATTATGCAAACCACTTTGTAGTTTCTGTTCAGCTAAATAATGGGGGTCTTTTATTAGAGACTAGTGCATGCTCTCTGTAGCAGGGCTCATAAGAATAAAATGGGTCTTGAGATAGATAACACGGGCAAATTTATGGAGCGGCATTTTATTGACATCCAAGTCAGAATGTCACAAACGGATGTCCATCTCACACTTAATGTAGAACAGGATACAGCTTGCTCTAAAATACATATAAGATAAACGTCCTTGTACTGGAAATGTCCAGCATGAAACATCCAAATTATGAACAGGGGAAAATAAGGGACATGGACATTAATATGGCAGGAAAGGGATTTCCATCTTATAAAATGACCACACAGATATCGAGCAGGGACTGTCTCTTCATGTTCAAGTGTACAGAGCTGTGTATGTCTAGTAGCACTATAGAAATGATAAGTAGTAGTAGTAGTAGTCGTAGTATATCAATGCAGAGAAGTATCCTAATGGTTAGACCAGTGGGCATTGAATCAGGTGACCCAGGTTCAAATCCTATTTCAGCTGTTTATTTTTTTTAATTGTGAGCCCTCCTGGAACAAAAGAAATAACTAATATACCTATGTCTACTACTTTAATAGTCTTCTGGCTTGTAGGTATCTTTTATGTTCAGGTACAGCAGGTATTTTTCTGTCCCTGGAAGGCTCACAATTAAAAAAAAATGCTAAAGTGGGATTTAAACCTGGATTCCTTGTTTCACAGGCCATTGCATTAGGCTACTCCTCAGATCTGCATACTATGGGGGTGTTTTACAAAGGCACGCTAGCGTTTTTAGCGCTTTCTAAGTTTTAGCACATGCTAAACACTAGAGACACCCATATATTCCTATGGTTGTCTACAGCATTTAGCACATGCTTATCTTTAGCAAGCACTAAAAACACTAGTATGCCTTTGTAAAAGGACTGTTACGTGATTAAGAATGTCCATAATACCTCAAGCTGTCATAGAGCCTGGCATCCCTTGTTGGATTCAAATTCAGGGGAAAAAGAAGGGGACAGCAACCACTGGTCCCCCCCCCCCCATATTAAAAACTATTTAACTGGACAGGAATGGTTAAATAGTCTTTAAGCACCTAACCATGGGTGGAGGAGTGGCCTAGTGGTTAGAGTGGTGGACTTTGGTCCTGAGGAACTGGGTTTAATTCCCACTGCAGGCACAGGCAGCTCCTTGTGACTCTGGGCAAGTCACTTAACCCTCCATTGCCCCAGGTACAAATAAGTACCTGTATATAATATGTAAACTGCATTGAGCCTGCCATGAGTGGGAAAGTGCGGGGTACAAATGTAATAAAAATACAAAAATAAAAAAATATTCAGTGGGAGATAACTGGTTATTTCCAGCTGAATAACACGGTTAGTGGCTAGCCAGTTAGGTGCAGATATTCAGTGTCTAACCAGCTATTGGGCTCATTTTCATAAGAGAAGGAAGTCTATCTTTCGACATAAATCCGAAGATGGACAGCCTTCCAAATCGGTATAATCAAAACCCGATTTAGGACGCCCCCAACTGCACTCCGTCGCAAGGACAGCTAAAGTTCAAGTCAGAAATGTCCATGTCTAGGGACATCCAAATTTAAGGATTTGGATGTCTCTGACGGTATTTTCAAAATGAAAGATGGAAGTCCATCGTGTTTCGAAAATGCAGGTTTTCCCACCCCTGGATTTCACCATTTTGCAAGGACGTCCAAATCGCAACTTGGACGTCCCTTTCAAAAATGCCCCTCCATGTGGAGCAGTCAAAATAGGCCACTTAAATAGTGAGCCTGTTTTTGACTCCTAAAATGTTAACCTGATAGCGATGAATATCAGTATAGCTGGTTAACATTTTAGCAGCCAAAATAAACCCGGATATTCAATGACAGCCACCGGATATGGCCCGGCATTGAATATCCAAGTTTAATGTGAGTGGCAGACAGCAAACGCGCTGCCTGCCGCTGGCTGAATATCAGGCCCTGGGGATTAAGGAGGTGATGTGGACAGCTGCTCAATCAGAGCACCTTTCTGTACATGGACATGACAAGTTCCAGTTCTAAATAACAACATCCATCTTTTTAGACTTGGATGTCCCTTCCCTTTCTGTGATTGGAGTTGAACATCCATATTTTGGGCCCTCCCTAGTTCCACCCAAAACACATTTAGCCAGGTAATGTTATTTATTTATTTCTCAAAACTTGATATTGTGCCTTACGCTAACGGAATTGGATAACAATTTTAACATTTATGTACTGATCATGTAATAATCATGGCTTGTCCAGCAGGTCTTTGGATAAATTATTTGGTTGATTGTTATTCTTGTTTGAGTGTTGGGTAATATTTTAAATTTGTATGTCATGTTGTTTTATTATATTTGAATTGTATTTTTGTTTTTGTATGTTTATGTTGATTGTTAATCATTTGCTTCACTATTCTTTGGGCTTTACTGTAGAGGGAGGAATGATATGATGCTTCTGTAATATTCCCAAAATCTACTTGGATTCCACCTATTTCATTAGACCAATTCGTTTGTGCATTTAAATCTTTGGTGCTATGAGACATTAAACTACATTTTGGAGAAGGAAGACAATCTCTCTAAGGAAGAACACTTGTCTTTGAGGAAATTACACTCCAATTCAGAGATTATCATTAAGAGGGCTGATAAATGTGGTAAGGTTATCATTCAAAATAGGACAGATTATGATCAAGAAGTCAAACAACATACCAATCTTTGCAATGTGATCCTACTTCAAGACTACAGAAAAAGATTTTGGAAGTTACAAAGATAGGAGTGGATATGGGTTTTCTTACCTCACAGGAATTTAAATTTTTTAATTTGCAACATCCAACTATCTCAGTGTTATATACTTTACCTAAGGTACATAAGAGGACACTGAAACCTCCAGGACTTCCTATTATTTCCTCTAAAGGATCTGTACTTGAACCATTGTCCACATTTGTGGATTGTTTGCTGCGTCCTCTAGTACCCTTGTGTATGCTCATATATTAAAAATACCACTCATTTTCTGCAGCTATTGGAGAGGATTGTTATTCCCAGAGACAAGAAACGTTTGATGGTGTCTATGGATATTAAGTCCCTGTATCTGACCATTTCACAACAGGAGGCTCTTGACATGGTTTGTGTAGCATTGCATCAGAGACCACGTCCTCGTTGTATTCCTACTGACTTTTTAGTTAATTAACCAAGATAGCTTTGACAGAGCATTTCTTTCTATTTCAGGACACTTTGTTTTTACAAATCTCTCGCATTGCTATAGGAGCGAGTATTGTTCCTATCGCTAATTTATTCATGGCACAATATGAAGAGCATTGAGTGTATCAGTCTCCTTATGATGAACATGAATGATGTATTTCTTCTTTGGTCCAGAGACGATGATGTCCTATTTATTTGTTGAATGGTGAATGACTGTAATACACAGATTCAATTTACATATTCATGCTCACCAATTCAGATAAACTCTTTGGATGTGAAAGTCAAGTTGCAGGATGGGAGGTTTTCCATCAAGTTATTTAAAAAGTCAACTGATAGGAATTCTATGTTGGCCTATGGGAGTTGCCATCCTGTTAAGTTGAAGAAGTTTACCTTATTCACAATCGGGCTCATTTTCGAAAGAGAAGGACGTCCATATTTTGACACAAATCGGAAGATGGATGTCCTTCTCCCAGAGATGTCCAAATCGGTATAATCGAAACCTGATTTTGGACGTCTCCAACTGCAGTCCATCGTAAGGACGTCCAAATTTCAAGGGTGCATGTCAGAGGAGTAGTGAAGGTGGGACTTGGGCGTGCCTAACACTTGGACGTCTTTGACCCATAATCAAAAAAAAAACAAGGACGTCCCTGATGAACACTTGGATGTTTTCATCCGGACGTATTTTTATTACAAATAAGTCACAAACAGGTGCCCAAAATGACCAGATGACCACTGGAGAGAATCGGGGATGACCTCCCGTTACTCTCTAAGTGGTCATTAACCCCCTCCCACCCTCAAAAAAGATGTTTAAAAATATGTCGTGCCAGCCTCTATGCCAGCTTCAGATGTCATACTCAGGTCCATGACAGTGCATGCATGTCCCTGGAGCAGTTTTAGTGGGTACTGCAGTGCACTTCAGATAGGCGGACCCAGGCCCATACCCCCCCCCCCCCTACCTGTTACATTTGTGGAAGAAACAGCATATATAGGTGCTCCCCTTCACCTGTAAGGGCTATGGTAGTGGTGTACAGTTGTGGGAAAAGGGTTTTGTGGGGCTCAGCACACAAGATAAGGGATCTATGTTCCTGGGAGCACCACTGCAGTGCCCCTTAGGGTGCTTGGTTGGTGTCCTGGCATGTCAGGGGGACCAGTGCACTACAAATGCTGGCTACTCCCATGCCAAAATGGCTTGCATTTGGACGTTTTTGACATGGATGTCTTTGGTTTCGAAAATCGCCGAAAGTCAGAAACGTCCATGTCTAGGGATATCCAAATCTAGGGCCATCCAAATTTAAGGATTTGGATGTCTCTGATGGTATTTTCGAAACAAAAGATGGCCATCCATCGTGTTTCAAAATACAGGTTTCCCCACCCCTGGATTTCACCGCTTTGCAAGGACATCCAAATCGCAACTTGGACGTTTCGAAAATGCCCCTCTATCGTCTCCAATACTGAAGGATCTGTATGAATGAGTCTGATTTTAAGGCACAATCTAAGACCCTGTTACATGATTTATTGAAAAGGGGATATCCATCTGAAGTTTTGAAGCAAGCCTATAAGAGGTCCAAGTATAATAATCATGCTTTATTGTTGACGGATACCCAGAGACAACAGGAAGATCAAGTTCAAACTTGCGTAGTACAATATACGATGGGGGGGGGGGAGCGACTGCAAGTATTATTCAAAGATCAACATGTTTGTATTGCTTTTTCTAGAACTCAAAATTTGAAAGAACTATTAAGTCCCAATATACTGGTCAGACAAGGTTGGTCTACAGTGATCCATGCACTGGGGTACTGAAGATGTAGAGATTGAACCATCTGAAATATGAATTTACATAAATACATAAGTATTGCCACACTGGGACAGACCAAAGGTTCATGAAGCCCAGCATCCTGTTTGCAACAGTGGCCAATCCAGGTCACAAGTACCTGGTAAGATCCAAAAACAGTACAATACATTTGATGCTGCTTATCCCAGAAATAAGCAGTGGATTTTCCCCATGTCAATTTAATAATGGTCTATGGACTTTTCCTTTAGGAAGCCATCCAGACCCTTTTTTAAACCCCATTAAGCTAACCGCCTTTACTAGATTCTCTGGCAACAAATTCCAGAGTGAAGAAACATTTTTTCCGATTAAATTTACTACTTTGTAGCTTCATTGCATGCCCCCTAGTCCTAGTATTTTTGGAAAGAGTACACAAAGTATTCATGTCTACCCGTTCCACTCCACTCATTATTTTCTAGACCTCTATCATATCTCCCCTCAGCCATCTATTCTCCAAGCTGAAGAGCCCTAGCCACTTCAGCCTTTCCTCATAGGGAAGTCGTCCCATCCCTTTTATCATTTTTGTTGCCCTTCTCTGTACCTTTTCTAATTCCATTATATCTTTTTTGAGACGTGGCAACCAGAATTGAACACAATATTCGAGATGCAGTCGCACCATGGAGCGATATAAAGGCATTATAATGTCTTCATTTTAGTTTTCCATTCCTTTCCTAATAATACCTAACATTCTATTTGCTTTCTTAGCCACCGCAGCACACTGAGCAGAGAATTTCAATGTATCATCAACAACGGCGCCTAGATCCCTTTCTTGGTCAGTGAGTCCTAACGTGGACCCTTGCATTATGTAGCTATAATTCGGGTTTGCCCCAGTCTCATAAGGTCCTCTTGTAATTTTTCACAATCCTCTTGCAATTTAACAACTTTGAATAACTTTGTGTTGTTAGCAAATTTAATTACCTCACTAGTTACTCCCATCTCTAGATCATTTATAAATATGTTAAAAAGCAGCGGTCCCAGCACAGACCCCTGGGGAACCCCACTATCTACCCTTCTCCATTGAGAATACTGACCATTTAACCCTACTCTCTGTTTTCTATCTTTTAACCAGTTTTTAATCCACAATAGGACACAACCTCCTATCCCATCACTCTCCAATTTGCTCTGGAGTCTTTCATGAGGAACTTTGTCAAAGGCCTTTTGAAAATCCAGATACACAATATCAACCGGCTCACCTTTATCCACGTTTGCTCACCCCTTAAAAGAAATGTTATGGATTGGTGAGGCAAGATTTCCCTTCACTTAAATCCTTGTATATCCAGATGTTTATTAATCCCATGACAGGAAAGAAGTATTTTCTTCAATCACACACACTGACTGTAAGACAGATCACGTGGTTTATGTTCTTCAGTGTACTTGGAAGAAGCTTTATATAGGCAAGACTACAAAAGAGTTGCATGTTCAGATCAGAAAACACAGATCGCATGTATAGTGGGAAAAGATTGGTATGCCTCTAGTTACTCACTGTAGAAATCAGCAGCATAATTTTGGTCAGTTTTTATGCTTTGTGAGTGAACAAATCACCGTGGCAGCAACAGAGATAGAAGGCTGATTCAAAGGGAATAATGGTGGATGAACTCCAATCAGTAGGCTTCCGTGGTTTAAATATCAGCATTGAATGGCAGTCTTTTTTTCAATGTGAGGGCCCTCTCTGTGACTGGTTAATTTTTGACAGTCTCTCTTTTTTAAGGGGCCAATATTTTGAACATGTAAGTCTGCTGGAAAATTGGCAGGAGATTGAATATGTGGTAAGTGATCCAGTGAATTGTTAACTCTTTTCCTTGTACTTTTTTGTGCATGTAGTTCTCTGTTTTTTTTTTGTTTGAATTTTTATGTTATGAGTTTTCTTGGCAGTTTGAAACAACAATATGAGAGAATTAAGAATCAAAATGGAAATGTTATTTGGATAGATGAGGCTATAAAGATATGGAACTGATCAGCAGCAGTTTCTGTTCACTGATGAAGCTGAGGAGAAAATGAAGAACCCTGATGGGATTTTCTATAAGTTTTTTTTCTACATATTACTGTTAGCCGGTTTTTGTATATGCACCTAAGATTTTGAAGTCTAGTGATTGATGAGCTTGAGGATGGTATGATGGCACTGGTGAAGAGGGAAAAAAGCAGAGGAAGGGGAAGTAGGGAAAGGCGCAATGGAAGATCAGAGTGTAGTAATCTTATCTTGAAATATATGGCAAGATCAGAAGCTGAGGTAAATAGTGAGGATTCTGAATTGATAGCTGGTGTTTTATTGCTTACTATAGGAAAGCCATTTATACTATAAACAAAAGATGATGATTGGTATAATCTCTGATATCTGGGAACAAGCACAGGGGTGGGATCTTCCCATTAAGCTCTGAAAGGTATTTATGTCAGACAGAATGCTGGACTCATTGTATCATCAGTCTGAATCTATATGGCAAATCTTATGTTAATTCAAAAAGGAGACATAATTTGAACCAGGCAACTATTGACTAGTTCTGCTCATTTGCATTTTGAGCAAAATGCTGTAGGTCATCAATGGTTTGAGAGAGATACTCATATAAGTGAGAGAGAAATGATTAGAAATAATCAGCATGAGTACAGAAATAAGTCTTATATGACCATTCAGATTGTTAGACTTTTTTGAGAATGAGCAGCAAATGTGTTATGATAAAACACAGATACTTAATCAGGATTTTGCTAAAATTCTGCCCATGGTGATCAGCAATTTTAAAGCTGCTGACTACCACAGGCTGAATCAAACACAAATATTTCATGCTGGGCCATGCCTGGGCACTGACATTGAATATCCAAGCAGCCACAGACCCAGACATTATACTGGTGCAGGGTAGTATTTGGTGCTGGCACCCATATAGCTAACCAGGAAAAGATAGGACTGCCTTTTGTACGGTCCTATCTGCTCACTTAGATATCTTATGGCATCCTCTTCCTCCATTCACGAACCACTCAGGCACCAAAACCCACTTCTCCTCTTCCTCCACTCTCGATCTCAGTTGATAACACCCTCATCCTCCCTGTCTCATCCGCCCGCAACCTCGGAGTCATCTTCACCTCCTCCCTCTCCTTCTCTGCGCACATCCAGCAGACAGCCAAGACCTGTCGCTTCTTCCTCTTCAACATCAGCAAAATTCGCACTTTCCTCTCTGAGCACACCACCCAAACTCTCATCCACGCTCTCATTACCTCTCGCCTTGACTACTGCAACCTACTCCTCACTGGCCTCCCACTTAACCATCTATCCCCCCTTCAATCCATTCAGAACTCTGCTGCACGTCTTATATTCCGCCAGAACCGATATACTCATATCATCCCTCTCCTCAGATCACTTCACTGGCTTCCGATCAGATACTGCATTCAGTTCAAGCTTCTCCTTCTTACCTACAAATGCACCCAGTCTGCAGCCCCTCATTACCTCTCTACCCTCATCTCCCCTTACGTTCCCGCCCAAAACCACCGCTCACAGGACAAATCCCTTCTCTCGGTACCTTTCTCCACCACCGCCAACTCCAGGCTCCGCCCATTCTGCCGCACCTCACCCTATGCTTGGAATAAACTTCCTCAGCCCTTACGCCAAGCCCCCTCCCTACCCATCTTCAAATCCTTACTCAAAGCCCACCTCTTCTATGTTGCGTTCGGCACCTAACCTTTATACCTTTCAGGAAATCTAGAATGCCCCAATTTGATGACCCCTACTTGACTAATTGAACATTTGTCCTTTAGATTATAAGCTCTTTGAACAGGGACTGTCTTTCTATGTAAATTGTACAGTGCTGCGTAACCCTAGTAGCCCTTTAGAAATGTTAAATAGTAGTAGTAGTAGTAACTTCATTGTACCACAGTGGTCCAAGGAGATATTTAGTGGCACCGTGCAGTTAAGCACCACTGAAGATCTGAGGCAGCCACCTGAGAGGGGTTTAAGCAGGCAGTAGCCTCTACTGCCTGCTTAAACCCTTCAATGTCTACCCCTAATTTTGCAATCATGGAAAAGGGATTTGAAGGCACTATAGAAGCATCCACCACCCTTTCCTTGGAAAAATATTTTGACAATATTCTTGAGTTTAATCCTTTGAAACTTTATTGAAAAGATTTGTATCTTGGGTATTATTAATACCTTTTAGGTACTGTGTAGAGGAATCTTAGAAAGGATGCACAAGCTAGAGTAGAGACGTCCAGGTTGGTATGTCCACAATTAAGTTAGTATTTTAGAAAAGTATATCCAGTGTAGATCCACTTGTAAAATAAATGCCTTCTTGGACATCCCTGCCTAGCAACATATATCAGGAATACCTATTTCACACATCCAGACTACTACTACTACTCAGTGCAATTTTTCTAGCAAAAAAAAGTGCCGATACTCAAATGCCAGGCCACCCTTCAGGGGTGAGGTGATCACTGAGGGACTCACTCCACAATAGCCAGGCCCCCTTCAACCAGTCACAGAATCTATGACAAAGGCAGAATTGGTGTCTTGAGCCTGAGCTCTTTCATTAAAACTTGTGGTCCATGGGTCAATTTTAGGAGACACTGGAAAAGGTGTCGGTACTCAGTACCCCCGAGTACCCCCGCAAAAAAAACCCTGCTACTACTACTAATAACATTTGTATAGCGTTACCAGGCGTATGCAGCGCTGAACATGAGACACACAGAGACAGTCCCTGCTCAAAGACATTCAGAAAACAGAGGGTGATCACCCCGGCATTTGTATGTGTAAGGTTTGGTACTGCACACTGAACACAGCACATCTGTGGCATCACCTGCAGTTACCCCAACCTCCCCAGTCACAACACCTTCACTCTCACTCTCTTGGTATCACCCAACAAGACCTCATCCTGATATCAGCAAATCTTACCCTCTTAGCATTACCTGACAAGACTTCACCAATGACCTGTATGAGGTGGTGGGTGGGGGGAGAGGGATGCTCACTTCCTTTTCTCTGTTGATTATGCGTCACTGCATGGATCACAGCCTTCTACTATCTCTACTTTGTCATACTGTTTTTCTACTTTGAGATCATCAGACACTAACAGTCCCAGTCCTGACAGATCTTTATTCTGGTTGGTGCACATCAGTATTTCACCAGCTATTGTCCACTGTCCCTTTGACATGACTCTGCCACTTGTACTTATTTGCATTGAATTTTGATTGCCTTGATTTGAGCATTCCTCAAGATTTATTTTAGATCGTTCTCATTCTATCTACTTCCCTAGGGGGTATCCTTTCTGTTGCATATCTTAGAATCATCTACAAAATGGCAATTTCTTCTTTCTACCCCCACTACACACTCACTCACAAAGGTAGTAAATAGAATCAGCTTAGTCACTCTATTCACCTTAGTCACCTCTAGTCACTGCTCTCTCTTCAGAGTAAATTCCACTTATTACTGCTCTCTGTCATCTACAATCAAGCATTGTTGAAATTCAAGTAAATCACATCTGGTACATGGCCTTGATCTAATTCTCTGCTTAGTCAATTAAAGAAATTTATCAGATTTGTGTGACATGATCTTTCTCTGGTAAAACCATAGTATTTCAGGTCTTGCAACTTAGTGGATTATAAGTAATCTACTATCATTTGCTTCAGTACAGTACCAATTAATTTCCCTAACACAGAGGAAAGACTAACTAATCTCTGTAGTTAACAATTTCCTTTCTATAATCACTTTTAATGTTTTGTGGCATCACATTATTCTCCAAAGATCTATTAAACAGGTCCTTCAGTGGACCCACCTGAACCTCTCTGAGCTCCCTTAAGATCCTAGGATGAATTCTATCCAGACCTATGACTTTATCAACTTTCAATTTTGCCAGTTCCACACAAACACTATTTGTAAATTATTTGTATGTTCCTCACTTCCATATACCTTTTCCAACAACAGCAATCCTTGTCCAAAGTTTTCAGTGAACATATATCCTGCATTTGTTTACTATTCCTTCATTTCCCTCACCTCTCTCCACACATTGATCCTTATCAGATATACAATTATTTTTATTATTATTAAAGAATTAAGCACATAACAATATCTGCAACATAGCAATAACATCTTAACAAGAGCCCCATCCACCCCCAGACCCCCTACCCACTCCTCCAAAAGAAAACCAGTGCTTAGTCAACTAAAGTACCAAATATGCCAAATTTTGGAAAACATAGGTAGGCATCCCTGTCTCAAGGCAGTCAATGTGGACATTTGGAAGAGAAAGTCCAACTTTCAAAGCTTTTGAGGTATGGGTGGTACTGACTGTCCAAGTCTGAGCCAAAGCCAATTCTGCCACACAAAGAAATTAATTACTTAACTTATGCTGTTCCACAGTGATCTCTGACAGTTTAAAGTGGAGCAGGCAATGCTCCATCCTGTAGGGCTAGGACTTGCCCAGAAACTGTTGGAGCAGATCCAGAATAGCAGTTCAGTAAGGGGGAACCTTATGGCAGGTACATCATGGATGATAAAATGTACTTCTTCCCCCGCAGGCCCTCCAGCATTGTTCAGAGAGCTGAGGATAGATCCTAAAAAGCTGCTAAGATAAAAAAAATTAAAACATTCTCAATGATATTACTAGCTATAGAACCCTTAAACAAATACTGAAATCCTTTTTTTCAGCAATCTGAAGCATAGGCAGACTTCTTGTCAAGCAGTATACTTCTGGAGTGGAGTAGTAAATAGCAAAAGAGCCATATAGAGGTGAAATATACTTACCTTCTCCACCTGACCTCTAATAGCCCATTCAAAGGGTATTTCTGCCAAACCAAGATCACCCTGAGTCCTTCGATATATAAAGTCCCTAACCTGACTATATTGGAAAATTTCACTCTGCTGTAGGCCAAATTTGTCTTGGAGGTCCGAGAACAATTAAAACTCCCCCTCATCCTAAAATTGTTTCAAGGTCCACAAACCCTTAGAGGCCCAAAGTTGATAAGTCAAATACCCAGCCCCTGGCTTAAATTGAGGAATATACTGAAATGCAGTCTGAAGATGATAAAGTCTATCCAGAAAAAAAAACCCAAACAAAAACATTGTGTGAATAGTGTACCAGGTGGTTAAAGGAGAGAAGGCCTTTCCATGGTAGCTATAGGACTGCCCACAATGGGGTAGCACCCACCCAAGCCTGCTCCCAATCAGCCCATTTTTTCAAAGTACTCAATATCCAATCAGCCAATTTGCACAATTGAGCAGCCTGATAATACAAAATAAAATTTAGGACACCCATGCTTCCCTTAAGGTTTGGTTCATATAAAATACCTTTACCAACTCTCAGTGACCTTTTATGCTAAAGGTAAGCAAAAACTTTCATATGAAGTTGTTGGGAAATGCGCTTTGGAATTGGAAGGGGAAGCGCCAAAAACAAATAAAGAATTGATTGCCTGGATACAACCCAGCCAAGATAATGTAAGGCTCTTCAAGTGGTCCAGCTCCTCAAATAACTCCTGTAATTTACAAGGAAAATTAGCCTGATAGAGACCCCCCCTTAGTGTAGTGGTAGTATTAATGTGTTGCGTTTTTCAAAGCAGGAAACTGGGTTTGTGAGTCCTTGGGCCACTGCCGAGGAGCAGCAGTGGCAGGCAAAACCACACCAAAGGCAAGGCAGAACTCTGACAGTAGAATAAACCAGGGTTCAAGCTGGGTCAAGGTATGCAGCAGACAGTAGCATAAACCAGGATACACGCAGGATTCAGGGCAGGCAGCAAATCAGTAGCATAAACCAGGAAACAAGCAGAGTCTGGGCAGACAGCAGAATCAGGCAAGAAACCAGGACAAGAAACCAAACAAGGCAGAAGTGCAACAAGCACCAACATACCTGGGACCTTAGACGTAATGCAAAGGCAAAGCAGAAATGTTCCAAGATGGCTGATAAGCCCAGAAGCAGTTGGAACTCAGCTGCTGCAATCACCAGGCAGCTACGGGTGCTGGGCAGGCTCAAACAGCACAAGCAAACCTGGCAGCCTGGAAGATCCGGACCGGACTGGGCTGAACTCTGGAACGGGTGATGGTCCACAGCAGCCACCGGTTCTGGCCACCAGAGGGCGAGGTGAGCACAGACGTAACATAATGCTCAAGTATTTAATTGAAGTAGAGGAGTAGCTTAGTGGTTAGTGCAGCAGACTTTGATCTTGGGGAACTGGATTCAATCCCCACTGCAGCTCTTTGTGACTGAGCAAGTCAATTAACCCTTCATTGCCCCAGGTCCAAATAAATACATGCATATACTATGTAAACTGCTTTGAATGTAGTTGCAAAAACCACAGAAAGGTGGTATATCACATCCCATTCTCTTTCCCCCTTAATGAATTTGCACACCCAAGCAAAATGGAAATCTTTGCTGTGAGCTCTGCACCTTGGAGGCCTGTCGATTAACATTAAATATTTCAGATTTAGTCACGTCCACTTTAAACCCAGAGACCGTCCAGTAAGGTAACAGAGCCTCTAAGACTCACATGAGGGATCCCACAGGATTAGTCAAAGTAAAAAGAATATTGTCCGCAAACAACATGGTCTTATGCTCTGAAAACCCATTAGGAAGACCCCTAATGTCACAAACAGTTCTCACCCTCTAAGCCAACAGATCTATCGATATGGCAAAAAGAAGTAGGGAAACCGCTCACCTCTGGTGAGTACCACAATAAAGCTCAATGGCTTGGTGTAAGATCCATTTATACACAGGCTCACCAAGTGATGCATGTAGAGAGGTACTGGCCTGTTATACCTATTTTATCCAGTACCAAAAACATGAATGGCTAGTGCACCCTGTCAAAGGCTTTTTTCAGCATCAATCAACAAGACTCTGATCTGCTTGAACTTAATGAAGTAGATGGAGTAAGCATCTAATATTAAGTTTGCCGCCTATGAATGAAACCTGCCTGATCCTCATGAATAAGCTGGAGGAGAACCCCCTGAAAGCATATGGCTATGATTTTCATAAAAATCTTGTAATTGGTATCAAGTAACAAAATAGGCTTATACAAACCACAACTCATGGGGTTCCTCTCCAGTTTTAAAAGCTATTTTCTGGTGGGAGCCGGTGGTGGGAGGCGGGGCTGGTGGTTGGGAGGCGAGGATATTGCTGGGCAGACTTATACGGTCTGTCCCAGAGCCGGTGGTTGGGAGGCGGGGCTGGTGGTTTGGAGGCGGGGATAGTGCTGGGCAGACTTATACGGTCTGTGCCAGAGCCGGTGGTTGGGAGGCAGGGCTGGTGGTTTGGAGGCAGGGATAGTGCTGGGCAGACTTATACGGTTTGTGCCCTGAAAATGAAGATACAAATCAAGGTAAGGTATACACATATGAGTTTATCTTGTTGGGCAGACTGGATGGACCATTCAGGTCTTTTTCTGCCATCATCATCTACTATGTTATGTGGTTGGTCTTCAGGGGAATCCTGTGGGTGGAGTATGCATCATTCTCATATGCATAATTTGGGCTACGTACAAAAGTAAAATATGATCATTCAGCAATTGAGTACTACAATCGAACATTAGCAAATGAGTCTATCTAGTAGAGCATTGCCACTCCTATGAAGACTGCCACCATATAATAAAGGGAGAAAACAACGGAGAATGTAATATTTTAAGCTATACTCGGCCATATTAGCCATCAATCAGGGCTAATGTACCATGTTGTAAATGCATTAAATATTAAATATTTCCCCTAAGGTACTGGCACAGGTGGAGAATGAATGTTATAGTGACTAAAAACAAGAAAGAACACCCAGTTGGAGTTCACAGGAACAATTACACAGCATTATACCAACTTTAGCACAAATACTGTTTTTCCCTTTGATTGAGAATTCAGAGAAAGAGAATTTTTTTAAATGTTGACCTGATAGCATTGCATATATTTTCCAGTTTGGAACAGTACCTCAGGGGTGCTAATTACCTGTTACCCTTGTTTACATGCAAATTAAAGTTTAACATTGCTATTTTTTTCCACAATAGTAAGTGGGAAGAAATGTAAATGCTACATAAAACACGTCTAAGTATCCAGACAACTACACTGACCAGACCTTTCAAGTACTTGCTGCACTACTGAAGATGTTATATTGCAACTAAGAACTCATATAACAATAACCAATAAAAAAAATAATTCTTTCAACAATAGAATTAATACATTTTAGTTTGAATTATAAAAACATTAGATTAACATTATAATTCTACAGTGATCTTAAAAAACAAGGTCTCCTTGTACAAAGCTGCGCTAGCTATTAGAGACACACCAAATGCAACAAAGCCCATTCAATTCCTATGGGCTTCATGTCATTCAGCCTGCAGCAATCACAACCACAGCTTTGTAAAAGTAGCACTTAGGAAATTTGCAAAATTCAGAAGGTTAATCAGGTAATCTAAATTTTACAGCACCCAGTCATAATAGCCCTGAAAATAATAGCCCCAACAAAACAGCCTTGTAACAAAATAACCCTAATAAAATAGCCCTTGACAAAATGCCCCCTACACAAAATAGAACCCTTAACAAAACAGCCCCCTAAGAAAAAATAACACATCATGAAAAATATAATAAACTACAACTGAAATCTTCACTGATAAAGACTCCTACCAGAAGCATTCAGTTGCATAAAGCATATATAAATAAACAAATTTCTATAGCTACAAACTGATATTCATGAACTGTTCTGCTATTTAAAGAAACTATTCTTCCATCAACATGCTAATTAAAAAAAACAATATTGTCATCATCTTCATAGTCTTACCAACCTTATTCTGTTTGACAAGGTAAGAATATCAGGAAAAAAATGCAGTCCCATATTCTGGGCAGCCTGATCGGGCCCTTTTGTCAGGGGGCTAACTTGTCAAGGGTTATATTGTGGGCAGGCCATTTTGACAGTGGCTGTTATGTCAGGAGCTTTATTGTTTGGCACCTTTTTGTCAGAGCAGGTTTGTCGGGGCTATTTTGACCAGGTACCAGATTTTACATATACACTTATGTTTACTAAGGTGCGCTATAGATGCGTTAGCATTGTTAACGTGCATTAATCGTTAATGCACATTAAATATCTACATGCCCATAGAAATGTATAGGTGTGATGGCGTTTAACACGCCTTAACTTTAAAGACGTGTTAAAAATGCTAACGCACCTTAGTAAACATACCCTATAGTCTGGGAAAAATTAGCTTTTTTCATTTTTGGAAATCCACATAATGATAACAAAAGAGTTTCCTAGTTCACATCGTACCTTGAGTGGTGGAGTGTTTTTATAAGTACTAGAGTCTGATAAATGATCAGCAGGAAAGGGATGTACTGACTCTGATCCTTGTAGTTTTGGGAAAAAGGCAAAACTAACCACACTGTCATAACCTGGTTAATTGTCAACCATATTGTCTGATCGGGTTCTCAAATGAATGGCTAAGGTTTAGTTAACCTCTCATTAACTGCAGGCCTCAATGAACACTTCCAAATTTTATTGCCTGATCTGGGTGAAGTTCACCTGGCATCTGAAAATGTGATCCTTCATTGAATAAATGTTAGAGCACAAACTAAAATAGTCTGTATCAACTATCAGAAATGTATGGCTAGATTCATTTACGTTGTGGCCTTAATACATAGGCAGTAATCTGACGTATGAGCTGTTATTTCAGTAAAACCCACAGGCATTTCACTATAAGATCTGTATTTAATATAACCATGTGCACATATGTTCAGAAGATTTAAGTGCTCCAGGCAAGAGATGACACCCATTCAAAGTAACCACTTGTACATTATTACTGCTAGAACATGAAAAAGTCTGTAAAATATTAAGACTAAGAGTAAGCGTTTTTTCATGAAATTATCTCTCAGTAGTCATATGAAATATAATATTTCCTATTTTTCATGTTTTATTGCATGATGTAATTATATAACAAGGTGCCTAAGATCAGTAGGGAGTCAACTATTTGAGGCACTACTTTATAAAGACATGTGGAGAGGGCATTTTAGAAAAGACATCCAAGTCAGAATAGGGATGTCCAGCTCATAATGCCAGAAAACAGACACCCATCTCACATGTATTTTCCAAAAGGAAACATGTCAGGATTTGCTGTTTGAAAATACGTAAGGTAGATGTTCATGTGCTGAGGACATCCAGCATGAACAGCCATTTTACAAACTGGAAAGTTCAACATATGAATGGCAAAAAATCAGGGACATGGACATCTGTCTGCAGCATTCTTAGAAGAATAGCCTCATAGAGCAGAGGGGCAGCCTAGTGGATAGTGGAGTAGACTTTAAACCTATGTTCAGATCCCAGGAACAGAAAAATACATATTGTACCTGAATGTATACCACTTCAATAGGCTTCAGACTAGCAGGTGGTTTATATATTTAGGTACAGTAGGTATTTTTCTGTTTCTGGAGGTTCACAGTAAAAAAAAAAACCCCAAAAAACCTAGAATTGGATTTGAACCAAGACCTCATGGTTGACAGTCCACTGCACCAGTGGCGTAGCCAGACCTGACATTTTGGGTGAGCCCAGAACTAATATGGGTGGGCACTATGTATTTAAGTGAGAGTAGCATTTCTTGAGAAACTCCGAAATAATGCCTTAAAGTGCACTTGATGAAGGATTTCTAATAAACAGCCCTACCCTACCCCACCCCTCCCCATAGCCTAGTGTCAGCCCTGTCCTACCCCCTACTCATCCCACCATTATGATGTTAAAAAAAAGCAAGCATTTACAATTGTATTACCTGCAGTGCTGGGCTGGCAACTGCTGCTTGGCAGTAAAGTTGTACCGAGAAAGGAACTCGATTTAAGAACCAGGCTCCCAATTCCCACGTTTCCAGGGCAGGGCCAGGCTGAGGATCGCACTAGCTCAATGCTGAACCCTTCGTGCACCTGGCTTGCAGCTATTTTTTTTAGCCAGCCCTGATACAACAAGCGAGCGGAGCGACAGCACGGCTGAGTACGCCACTGCGCACAGCACACACAGGCACGTCATACCACGTAGGCGTAGGATGAAAACCTACAGCGACGAGCTGCACGGCAGCGATGCGACCTTCAAGTGTATTGCTGAGCCGACTGCCGACCCGAGTCTGCAACTCTGCCTCTGCATTGCAATGCCGAAAGGTAAGGGAGCCTGGAGATCATCAGCTGAGCGGGTGCTGTCTCTGCCGTCGCTAGGTTGCTGCAGTGTGTGCGGCTGTGCGCTTGGGTGGGCGGGCCCGGGCCAAAATTGGGTGGGCCTGGGCCCACCTGTAGCTACACCCCTGCACTGCACTAACGTGTAGCCTAATCTTTAGACTTACTTCTTGCTTTGCTAAGAATGCTTATAATACCTAAAACTGTCATAGAGTCTGGTATCCCCTTTCAGTTTCACTTTCAGGGGAGAGGGATTAAGGTGAAGGTCATGCCTTAATCCCTCCAGTGGTCAGCTACTCAATCAGGGCACTTTTTTATACCCTTGACATTATTGAAACAGGTCTAATTTAGGACATTCTTCTTTTTTGACTTAAATGTTTCTTCCCATTCAGTTATCGCTGTTGGACCCTCCCTAGTCCTGCCCTAAACACATCCCCAACATACATGCCCCTTTGCTATTTTAACAAATTGCAGTGCAGGACATCCAACTTCTGTGTTTTGAAAACCGTGATTTGTATGTTTTCAGCAGATTGACCTTTTTTTGCCCGTTTTGAGGCATCCATCTGCTTTGAAAATGAGCACCATAGGCATCTATGTGTCTTCAAGATTGCTCCACAAAAGCACAGCTAAAGTGAAGCTGGTATAAATATGTGCATGCACGGATGTAAAAACAATATTTTATGAATCAAGACTCCA
Source organism: Microcaecilia unicolor (assembly GCF_901765095.1). Lineage (NCBI taxonomy): Eukaryota > Metazoa > Chordata > Amphibia > Gymnophiona > Siphonopidae > Microcaecilia > Microcaecilia unicolor. The sequence goes on from NC_044031.1 coordinate 424,035,495, forward strand.
CCCATGCTCTGCCCAAAACTTATCCCCAAACATACCTACACCTAAGGAGAGATGAAGAAGGGAGAAAAGGTGGAGGGGAAGTCAAAGAGAGAAGGAAGTTGAAGAAGAGGTAAAAAGATAAATGATGTTTGTATGAAGGACATGGAGAAAAGAGATGTAGGAAAGGAGAGAGCATGAAGGCGAGAAGAATGGGAAGTAGAAGAGAAGGAAGGATGGGTATAAAAATATAAAGAGGGAAGAAGGTGAAGAAGATGGTGAGGAAAGAGATAAAGAGGAGAAGAGAGATGAGGCAAAGAGGTGAGGGACTTGTGACAGGAGGAGGAGAACATTATGGGATAGGTGAGGAAGGATGAGTACGGGGAGAGAAGGAAAAATGTGGGGAGGATAGAAGTAAGAAGGGGGAGATATAATGGAAGAATATAGGCAGGATAAAGGAAAATAGGAAAACGAAAATAAAAATACAGGATATAGTAGTAAATAAAAGAAAAAAAGATTGCAGCAAGATGGAAAAATCCGTAAAAGGGCTGAAAAAAAATGAAAAGATAAGTAGAGCAAGGAAATGTAGAAACCAAGGGAGGAAATTAAAAATGAACAAATGAAGAAAGACTAGAGAAACAAAAACTGTAAGCCTAAATTAGAGACAGGTTTACTAAAGAGCACTAGGGGGCCCTTTTGCTAGCACCATGGATAATAATTCCATATTTTCTAGTGCAGCACTAACCGTGCACTGCCCAGTTACTGTGGGAGCCCTTACCGCCATCTCAATGGCAGAAAGTGCTTCCCCCCCCCCCCCCCCCCCCCCCCCCCCCCCCAGCATGGCTACATGATAAGAATAATCTTACCACGTGGCCATGTCTTTTTAGGGACTTTTTACCCACTACAGTAATAAGGGCCATAGCGTGCTGCAAAAATGGCTCCCACTGCTACCGTAGGACTCTTTTTACTGCAGCTTGGTAAAAGGACCCCTAGGTGTTTAGACATAGTGCAAGTTAACCCTAAAAGCAATGGCTCTGTGATATCTGTTGGGGCGTGTCCAACAATCTTCCTGCAGTTTCTGCATGGGCAAGTTCTCTAAGGTGTGCTACTTTCAGGCACTATGATCACAGATACAACTAATGCCACCTCAAGAGGTGGTGTTAGGTGAACTCAGGTTAGCTGTGCATTTAGAACATAAGAGTAGCAATACTGGGTCAGACCAGTGGTCCATCTAGTCCAGTATCCTGTTTTCCAAACAGTGGCCAAGCCAGGTCACAAGTACCTGGAGGAAACCCAAATTGTGGCAACATTCCATACTAAAAATCCCAGGGCAAGCAGTTGCTTCCCATGTCTGTCTCAATAGCAGAGTATGGACTTTTCCTCCAGGAATTTGTCCAAACCTTTTTTAAACCCAGATACTCTAACTGCTGTTACCACCGCCTCCGGCAAAGATTTCCAGAGCTTAACTATTCGTTGAGTGAAAAAATATTTCCTCCTATTTGTTTTAAAAGTATTTCCATGTAACTTCCTAGAGTATGCCCTAGTCTTTGTACTTTTGGAATGAGTAAAAAATCGATTTACTTCTCCTCGTTCTACACCACTCAGGATTTTGTAGACCTCAATCATATCTCCCCTCATCCACCTCTTTTCCAAGCTGAAGAGCCCTAACCTCTTTAGCCTTTCCTCATATGAGAGGAGTTCCATCCCCTTTATCATTTTGGTTGCTCTTCTTTGAACATTTTCTAATTCCGCTATATCATTTTTAACAGGGCATGCTAATTACAGTACAGTGACTTCAAAGTGCAGTCTATGCCCAATCTCTGCCATCACCCCACCAAGTCCCTGACCTATCCTGTGCTAAGCAGTTAAGGGTAACTTCAATATAGGCTGCTATATAGGCACCAAAAAACTGAGTGCTATGCTTATCTAGTATTATGTTGCGGTAGAGTTGCGCACCAAGGGCTAGATTCTATATATGGCATCAAAAGAATTGCTGCAGAAAAAAAATCACTATTCTACAAGCCACACTTAAAGTTAGGTGTGGTTTATAGAATAGTGCTTACATCCAGGAATTTAACATTGTGTAAATGTATGCACCTACATTAGGCACATATTGCAGTTATTCCATAACAATGCGTGCAAACTTTAGGAATGCCACCATTCTGCCCATGACCTACTCATTTCTGTGTCCCCTTTTTCAAATCACGAGTAAATTTTAGGCTCTCATCCCACGCCTAAATGTATGCGTGTAAAGTTCAATTAACTTTAATTAGTGCCAATAATTGCTTGTTAAAAATGCAAATTATTGGCACTAATTGGCTTGCTATTTAAGTAAATTGTGTGTGCAAAATGGGCATGCACCCAAATTTGCACATACAATTTTTGGCAGCTTTCACAGAATTAGGGGGCAAATCTTTTACAGAACACTGTAAGTCTGCAGTTATGTACCAAACTTTAGGTGTGACCGCTAACTGCCCACTAAGTGCTTTTAAGTGATTCATTGTTTGCATTGTATAGACTAGAGCAAAGGTTCAATGTTTTTGAGAGCCTTGGTCTGATCACTATTTGATAAAATTATTGGTGCCTTTGCCACTGTCAAGTAACTGGATAAGTCCAAAGATGGTTTGTGTGGTATGTGGAGTGTATAATATTTCTAAATTAAGGAAACATTGGATTCCAAAGTTACAGGAAATAAGTGATTGTGATTTGACATGCTGTCAATACTTGGATTGACTCATCAAAAAGAAATCTTGGATGTTGTAGCTCCACTAAAGAAAGTTTGCGTCAGGAGAACACATGAGTGTACCATAGTATTCAACTCAAGTAAGAGAAACATTTTTAGGAATTATATAGATTCTTATCAAAAATGTATTTTAACTGCTGAAAAAGCTACCCAACCCTCAGCCCCTTCCTCTACCTCTATCCTAGCATGTCAGTGTCTGCCCCTTCTTCCAGCATCAGTTTCAGCCTTCCCCCTAGCCTCAGATCCCCCTTAGATTCTGTCTCAGGCTTAACCACCTCCCCCAACATGAGTTTCAACACCGCTTCTGTCTCAACTTCATGCCCCCCAACACACACACAACATAAACCTCAGCAACCTGCCTGCATCAGTCCTTGTTCCCACCAACATCAGTCAGTCCTCTATCAGCACCCGCCTTCTCCTCTCACCTTAGTAACTGCAAAATCTAGGTGATAACGGCTGGGAACGTTCCCAGCTTCTTCCCAAACAGTTACTGTACAGAAAAATAAACTTTTACTGTGAAGTAGTGTAGTGATAGACAGAGCATATACACTTACCATATCCCATTTAGGATCTATATATATGGATACCTATATTCAACTGTTCACTGTACAACTGTTCTTCTGCATCTCATTTGGTTCTGTATAGCATAGGAGACAGGAAGTGCATCTATCTGCAAGATGTAATTCCCATCCATTCCCTACCATAATCTGTACATTTTCTATGTCAATTAGCATATATTAATCATACCAGCATGGTAATAGCTACCATGGTCATGTGCTAATTCATATGCTGCTTATTGCACTTTACCAAAAGAGTCCCTTAACATTGAAAATATTTAATTGACACAAAAAACCATTATAAATCTTTTTTATTGCTATTTTACCCCTAATGATATGAGATGCATACTGTTGCATGAGCTACTGAAAACTAAGAGCCAAAATATCTAGAATGGGCTAAATGCAGGGCTAAATTCTATATATAGTGCCAAAAAAATGGCACTGGAAAGGCACCATTCTATAAGCAGGGCCGCCAAGAGACTGGGCCGGGCCCGGGGCAAGGTCGCCCCTGCCCCCCCCCCCCCAAGGTCGTCACCACCGCTCCCCCCTCCACTCGCCCCCCTCCGTCCACCACTGGGCCGGGCCCCCTGCATTGAAATCACAGTGCCTCTCACCTCCATGTGAAAGTGCTGCAGGCAGCAGCAGATCGCCTCCCTTCGGGCCTCCTTCCCTCCCTGTGTCCCGCCCTCGCAGAAGTTACATCAGACAAGGACAGGACACAGGAAGGGTCATGGATATTGCAGGATAAATTAGGAGCGTAGTTTTGAGTTACATGTGTAATTATAGAATAACGATGCTCTGTGTGTAAATTTATGCATGGGCATTACTACCATGTTTTCATTGGTGCAAACAGAGGCACCTAAATTTACAAACAACCTCTCTGCTTAAGCATAACTTCCATAAACCATGCTAAACATAAGGCACAGCTTATAGAATACTGCTTAAGCAGGGGGTTTTCTGCACAGACTTTTTAGGCGTCATATATGGAATCTAACCCTATGTACATAAATGTTTAGAATACAAGCATACATGTGTGCACATATGCACTTGATCGTGTATATACTAACATGCCTTTTAAGCACTGTTCTATAAATACTTGCTTAACTTAGCAAGGGGGGGATTACACAGGGAGCACAACAAAGAGAGTGGAGGAGTAGTCTAGTGGTTAGAGCACCAGTCTTGACATCCTGAAGTGGTTGGTTCAAATCACATTGCTGTGCCTTGTGATCTTGAGCAAGTCACTTAACCCTCAGGTATAAAATTAGATTGTGAGGCCTCTAGGGACAGAGAAATGCCTAGTATACCTGAATGCAACTCGCCTTGAGTTACTACTGAAAAAGTGGGAGCAAAACCCAATGGGCAATACATAGGCAGGGCTCCCACGTACACATGTAACTTATTTACTAGTCAAGTGCTTGTAATTAACTCCATGGCAAGTGTAAATATGAACACCTCAAGCTATGTTAGCATTCTGTAACATAACCTAACTGCCTAGCTTCCTATATAGAATAGGTTCCAACTGCGCACTCACAGGCCCCAGTATTCTATATAGTGTGCCTAGCCTTCCTAGTTAGCATAGCTGAAATCCAAGCATATTCTATAAGAGGGTTGTCCAACCCTGCAATCCAATTGGGTTCTTAGGATTTTCTCAATGAATAGACATGACATCTGTTTGCATGCACTGCCTCCATTTTACGCAAATAGATATTATGTGTATTCATTGGGGAAATCCTGAAAACCCGACCTAGCGAGGGCCGAGGTGGGATACCCGTGTTCTATAACAATGTGCATAACGTAATTGGCTTAATATGCTTATCAGTATTGTTAACAGCACTTGAGCAATAATGAGCACTAATTGGCAATAATTAGAATTTATGCGCATAACTCACTAAGCGTATTCTGTAATGCAGCTAAAAAGGTGTGTGGCTATGGGTGGGGAAATGGGTGTTTTGTGGGCATTCCAAAATTTACATGCACTGTTATAGAATATGGCCCTCTGTGCTTAAATCTACACACCGGAATTGACGTCATGTTTTCATTGAGGTAACTGGAGGTGCATAGGTTTAGTCATTAAGATTTCAACTAAGTGTATTCTATATACTATGCCTACATCTAAACACCACTTATAGAATAAATTTAGGCAGAAATGTTTTCCATGCATTTTTTTAGGCACCCTATACAGAATCTGTCCCAGGGTGTCTAAATAGGGGTACCCTGATATACAATTGTCCTTCACATGCTTTCCTATATAGATGACGTCTACAGGCAACAGTTGAACAGAAGCATCCAAGACTGCAAATCCTTTTTTGCTGATTATCTCCAATTAAAAGGAGTTATCAAAAAGAGTGTGAATGGAATTTATTATGCTAAACATATATTGTTCGCTGCACCATATATCAATTATTAAACATCAACATAGAGCTTCTTTTAATTATTATAGGAAGATAATTGTTTTTTTTTTGTTATTATTTTCTGCCCTAGCCACAAACTGTGATTTGTGCTGTCATAGACTTCCCCAACTGCTTTCTGTAGCTCCCTCTGGATACCTTCGCTGTGCCCTCCATGATATGGAACACTCATAGTGAAGAACAGTTTATCGGCATTAGCCTATGCAGAGAATGCCTGTGTTTATCCAGCTTGTGGGAATTCCTGTCAGGGAAACCATCATAACAATCAGAGGCACATCCCTGAGCCTGGGAAAGAAATTTCATCTCTCACGTGGCTTCCACTTCAATTTTGTCAATATATTTGACAGCAGGAAATGAAGTTCACTGAACCTTCTCATTCATCTTTTGAAAAACCACTCCCAGTGTCAGTGCCGTATCTCCTATCCAGAGGAATTCAGAAAGCCCCTCACCAAAGGTGAAAAATCCTACTCTGCTTTACTGAATGGTTTGCTATATCTACTCTGATCATTTAAATTTATTAGATTTTTTTTTTATTTTGAAAGATTAAATCACTAAGGGGTCCTTTTACTAAGCCACGGTAAAAAGTGACCTGTGGTGGTGTGAGTACATCTTTTGGGCATGCGCTGGGCCATTTGTTTTTACTGAGTCTATGAAAAGGGGCCTTTTTTAAAGAGGCCGGAAAATGGTCGTAAACTAAAATCGAAACCAGCGCGTGTCTATTTTCAGCTTGAGACCTTACCGCCACCCATTGACCTAACAATAAGGTCTCACACCCTACCCGTGTGGTAACCTTGCAGCGCGCACCAACTGCTGTTTACCACTGGGTATGCGGCCCACGGTAGAAAATAGAAAATTATTTTCTACTGTGGGATTCGGCACATTCCAAATTCAGAAATACCACCCGGCTTACGCACTAGCCAGGCGGTAGTGCCGATTTGGCGCATGCTATATACACGCAGGCCTTTTATGCAGCTTAGTAAAAGGGCCCCAAAATGAAAAAAGGTAACAACTAGATCTAATAAGAGGGATCATATTTTAGAAAAACTAAATTTCAGATAGAGCCAGAAGAGGGGTCTGGGGTTCCTCTCACTCTGCAATTCAATTTTTCTTTGAAAAAATGTAAAAAAATGTTTAGAGGGCTATCTGCCCTAAAATATTAGAATATCAGCACAATGCTGATGTAAGTGAGAAAATGCTATGGGAAAAATACAGTTCTAAAACATGATGGGCTCGATATTCAGCTGGTGGCGCTCAGTGTTTTGCTGAATGCACCGGCATTATGCCTGTTAATTTAATGCTAGTCTATGAGCTGGCAAAAGTATAGAGGGTTAAGGGGTCCTTTTACTAAGCTGTGGTAAAAAGGGGCCTGTGCTAGCATCAGTGCATGTTTTTTACACGTGCTGAGGCCCCTCTTTACCACAGCGGGTACAACGTTGTCTCTTTTGTTTTTTTTAAGAAATGGGCATGCGGTAAAGGCCCCCGTGCTAACCCAGGCTTGCTATGTGCCGATCCGGAACTATAGCTGGGCCCAGCGGTAGCTCCCACCCTCAGCACCGGAAATGGTGCGTGCTGGGAGTGGGAGCTACCGCTGGGCCCAACTATAGTTCCGGATCAGCACTTTGCAAGCCTGTTGCTGCACACCAACCCTTTAGCAAAAGGGTCCCTCAATTCGATATTTAGCACCTAACATAGGACTGACATTTATATGGTTTTTATGGCCAGTTATGTACTGCATGTCGGCACTGACTGGACAAGTGCTGACTCCACCCCCGGAATGCTCCCAAAATAAGCAGTTTCGAGTTGGGCACTAACCAGACATTTACAATAGCACTAACCTGTTAAGTGCTGCAGAATATGACTACGTAGCCCTGAACAAGCAATTTAATTAGTCAGGAGCCATTTCTGGCTGGTTAAATCACTTTGAATATCGACCCTGTTGAGAATAAATTTCTATAAGTCAAAATTTCTATAAGTAATTTGGATCAGAAAGTGGATGTTAGGTCCATGCATGCAAACAATCTAGGGGATTTTGTTCAGCCCAAAGCATGGTCAGTGTTTTTTTAAGATGCTGATAGCTAAGGCCAGAATTAAGCCTGTTGCTCTTTTTTTTCTGCTCTGCTCCTCTTTGGATTTTTTTTTTTTGTTACATTTGTACCCCGCACTTTCCCACTCATGGCAGGCTCAATGTGGCTTACATGGGGCAATGGAGGGTTAAGTGACTTGCCCAGAGTCACAAGGAGCTGCCTGTGCCTGAAGTGGGAATCAAGCTCAGTTCCTCAGGACCAAAGTTCACCACCCTAAGCACTAGGCCACTCCGCCACTCCCTGCTGCTCTTTGTTGTGAACCATCCTACTCCCAGTTTCGGTCCCTCCTCGAGACCTACCTGTTCTCCCAAGCCTTCTTTCTAGTCTATATATGCATTGCCACTCTTAAAATACAAAGTACATATGTAATTTGAAGTACTGTCCATACCATGTCCACAACAGTCATTCTTAACATTTCTGTAGGCTATGGTATATACAGTGCTTTTTTTTGTAGAAAAAAAGGTGCCGGTACTCATTATGAGCAGGGTCACCACATATGGCTCCACCATACCAGCCATGGCGCATATAAACAGACATCATTGAAAGTATTATACTACTATAGGAGAAAAAAAATAACGTGATTTTTTTCATTATAAATAATTTCTGTAAGCTGTTACAGCTCCAGTATACCCAGTGCAAAATAAGACAGCAGATGTAAATTCTCAAATTCGACATATTCCAAACACTAAAATGAAAATAAAATGATTTTTTTCTACCTTTGTCTGGTGACTTTGTTTTTCTATCCATATTGGTCCCAGTCTCTGATTCTGCCGCTCTCTATCTGTTCCCTTAACTCTGTTTCCACAGATTCCTTTCCATTTATTTCTTTACTTTCCTCCTTTCTTCTTCATTTTTTGTTCTACATCCATAGGTAAAAGCTGGTCCTCCGCAAACTTGACTGGAGGAGGCATAGAGTGGATCCAGTTTTTGCCTATTTTCTCCATCCATGTGCAGTTTTTCTCCTCTTTTCCCTTTCCCTCATCTCCGTCAATATGCATCTCCTTCCTATTCTCCCCTCCCCACCATCCATGTGCATCTCCTTCTTCTGTCTTCCCTCTCCTTCATCCAAGTCTAGCATTTCTCCTCCCTCCGTATCCTCCATTCGTGTGTATCTCCTTTCTCTGTCTTTCCTTCCCGCCAACATTTCTCTTCCCTGCCCTCCACTCCATCCATGTCCAGCATTTCTTCTCTCTCCCCTCCCCTCCTTCCATGTGCATCTCCTTCCTGTTTTCTCTCTCCTCCATCCATGTCCAGCATTTCTTCTGCCCTCCCCTCCATCAATCCATATCCAGCAACTCTCCTCTCTCCCCTGCCCTCTCCTCCCATCCATGTCCAGGGTAAACTTCTACAAAACAGATGAAGATGTGATTCCGTGTGCCCCAATGAAAGGAGAGTTTAATTCTACTTCCATTTAATTTTAATATATTCCATCATCTTTATAAACACCAGGCTTCCCAAGGCAGATTACAACCAGTTAAGATGAACCCATCAGGAAACAGAATATTCTCACTGACATCTGGCCATCTGAATTGTTTAGAAGGACAGTGAAGAAAAATTAGCACAAACTACAGAATTTATAATTGCTGTTTCTACTAGCTACAATAATTTTTGAAGTTGTTTTAATGATATTCAATAATGTTTTTTCTTCTCCACCTCATAAGGCACTGCCTATCCAACAAAAACAATGTTAAACTTGTTACAGATGGACCGACAATAAAGAACGACAACGTGGATGCAGCAGCTCACAGGTTTGCTTGCTGTGTTTTGAGTGAACGGCGACGGCTGAGCAGGGGAGTGGAAACAGAGATTAATCAAATGTCTTCCTTACTTTCAGTGGACTAGATAGGCTCACTTCCACTCCACTCTCTATTTACCAAAATCACAGCGGCAAACTCTCAATGTCCCACCTTCCTCTGATGTCATTTCATTTCCACGAGGGCGGGATGCTGAGAGGGCAGGGAAGCGAAGGACGGAGGTGAGCCTGCCTGCTTGCTTCCTTTACTGCCGCCACCCTCCGGTTCACCGCTGCGACTTTGGTAAATAGAGAGTGGAGTGGAAGTGAGCCTATCTAGTCCACTGAAAGTAAGGAAAACATTTGATTAATCTCTGTTTCCACTCCCCTGCTCAGCCGTCGCCGTTCACTCAAAACACAGCAAGCAAACCTGTGAGCTGCTGCATCCATGTTGTCGTTCTTTATTGTCGGTCCATCTGTAACAAGTAGGGGAGCTGCCGGCCCTCAGAAAGTAAGGTGCCAGTACGCCGTACTGGCACAAAAAAAAAGCACTGGTTATATACCAGTGGTTTCCCACACTGTGTGCCCTAGCACCCCAGGTGCCACAGCAAACTTGCAGGGGTGACATGGCATATTTTCTTCACCCCCTCAAGTCTCCATATTCAGCGGGAGACTCCCGCTTTGGCGAGTCATCTCCTACACTCCTGCCAAAGCGAGAAATTATCCCGCTGAGACACATTGCCACCACTGCCCTGCTGCTACTGCTTCTGCCAATCAGCAGCGGCGACAGCAAAGCAACAGAAAGCAAGCTCAGAGCTGCAGCCTTCAGGCATGCACTGTCAGCTCTGGTGGTTCACTGCCCCCGCTGATGTCAACTTCCCGTTCTGGAGCAGAGGACCTTCAGAGTCGACAAAGTGTGCCTGAAAAGGCTGTGGCTCTGTGCTTCCTATTTGGTTGTTTTTCAAAGGTCACTGCTGCTAATCAGGAGAAACAGCAGTGGCCAGGAAACAGAAGATACTAAGTGGAAGGGGAAGGGGGGCATGAAGAGAGAGGCAGGAGATACTGAATGGAGAGAGGGGAGAAACAATTATAGACGAGTGGGGATGCTTGACAGAAGATGGGTAGAGAAAAAGAGAGAGTTCATAAGTCCATAATTGTTGCCGTACTAGGAAAGACCAAAGGTCTATCAAGCCCAATATCCTGTTTCCAACCGTGGCCAATCCAGGTCACAAGTATCTGGCAAGATCCCAAAACAATAAAATACATTTTATGCTGCTTGTCCCAAAATAAGCAGTGGATTTTCCCAAGTCTATTTTAAAAATGGCTTATGGACTTTTCTTTTAGGAAGCTATCCAAACCTTTTTTAACTCCAATAAGCTAACTGCTTTTACCACATTCTCTGGCAATGAATTAATTACACACTGAGGGAAGAAATATTTTCTCTGATTCATTTTAAATTTACTACTTTGTAACTTCATAGCGCGCCCCCTAATCCTAATATTTTTAGAAAGCGTAAACAAACGATTCATGTCTACCCATTCCACTCCACTCAGTATTTTATATACCTCTATCATATCTCCCCTTAGCCATCTTTTCTCTAAGGAGAGAGAGAGAGCCAGTATATATAGTAGGGGTAACTGAGGGTGTCGGACGTCGTGTGCAGTGCCGTATAGTGAGCACCTGTGACTGTCCCAAGTGTTGAGTTCAGTGAGCAATAAAAAAGAAACAGTAAGAACGTGTTTTTCCTTCTCACTTGCAGTAGTAAACCTGTCGCCAAGACCATGAAGCAGCAGCGCGAAACGCTGGCCACCATCGGCTTGGGGCAGAGGGGTGAAACAGCAAGTTATAACACAAGAGTTTTGAAGTGTTGATGAGATAAAGGCAACAGCAGAATAGTCAAACGTTGACGACAAAGAAAAGGCACATGGAAAAGATGTGTCCTTTTTTTACTATCATAGCTCATTGTTGGATAGACCAGTCTGGATGTATTGAAATAGGAGATTAAACTTAAACTGCAGGACTATAGTTTATTTAAACTCTCTGAGACAAGTCAATTGACAATAAGTAGATGTAAAAAGAAAAAGAATATAACGGAAATTGCTTAATGCAGTCTACTACCGGAAGGTTTTTTCTGGCCGATAATGAAGAGAGGATCGCATTGATCTGTTTAGCTCTGTAGATATGGCATATCTGGGAGCTCTTTTGGGTCTTTTTCCTTCCAAGACGGAGACCCAAATGGTCAGAGAGCATCCGTATGGACTCTAGGCTAGGATCTATCCGATATATGTGGGATTTAGTTTTTGTTCATATTCAAACTCAGAAATAGACATAGGGAGGACATAGAAATAGAAAATTAGGTCATAAGATCTATCTAGTCTGCTCATCCATATCAACTGCTAAGCTCGTCAATCCCTTCTACTTTTTCAAAGAATCTTGTCCTATGCTTTCTTGAATTCAGATACAGTCCTTATCTCCACCACCTCCACTGCGAAGCTATACCACACATCCACCATTCTTTCCATAAAGAAATATTTCCTTAGATTACTTCATAATCTGGTGATGTTTACGTTTTCTATCATACCTTTCTTCCAAAGTATTTAGATTTAGAGTTTAAGTCTGCCCTGACAAGCTTTATGATGATTACTGAGTATTTTTATTAGTTACCCTCTATCCTGATTATATCTTTTTAAAGCTGCAGTCTCTAGGATTACACACGGTATTTCAATGAGGTCTCACCAGAGACTTATATAGAGGCACTATCACCTTGTTTTTCCTGCTGACCATTCCTCTCCTTATGCACCCAAGCATCCTTCTTACTGTTGCTCTTTCTACCTGTTTGGCCACCTTAAGATTATCAGATAGCATCATTCCCAGGTCTCACTTTTCTTTCGAGCACAGTACTTCTCCTATAGCAGTGGTTCTCAAACCTGCACTACAGTTTACTAAGCAGCGCTTGCAGCTGTCCATGCGCTAGTGCTGACATGGCCCTATCATTTTTGAATGGGCTGTGTCGACATTAACGCATGAACAGCCACTAGCACTGCTTCATAAACAGATCCTCTGGTCCTGGAGGCACCCCAGCCAGTCAGGTTTTCAGGGTATCCACAATGAGTATTCATGAGAGAGATTTGCATGCACAGCCTCCACTGTATGCAAATCTCTCTCATGAATATTCATTGTGGATATCCTAAAAACCTGACTGGCTGGAGTACGTCCAGGACTAGGTTTGGGAGCCACTGTTCTATACTGTATTGTTCCATTGGAGTTTTGTAGCCCAAATGCACACCCCTGTATTTATTAGCATTAAATGTTAGCTGACATACTCTAGATCATTCTTGAAGCTTTACTAGTTCCCTCCTCATGTTAACCACACCTTCCAGGATATATCAAAGGAAGCTAGTTCATCACTGACTACCTGTTCTGGGGTGGGGCAAGGCAACATTGGATTTTGGAGTCTTTGGGAGTGTATATGAGATGAAGAGTTTATGATGTTATGTAGAAGCTTATTTTTATTTATTTTATTTGTTACATTTGTACCCCACATTTTCCCACCTATTTGCAGGCTCAATGAGGGGAATAATCGAACGTCACCGGCGAAATAGGTCGCTGGCGATCTATTTTGGCGGCGGCGCAACAGCTGGCCGGAACCGTATTTTCAAAAAAGATGGCCGGCCATCTTTTTTTTCGATAATACGGTGTGGGCGGCAAAATGCCTTGGATTTCGCCGGGTTTGAGATCGCCAGTTTTCTTTTTCCGCGATAATGGAAAAAACTGCCGGCGATCTCAAACCCGGTGAAATCAAAGGCATTTGGCCGTGGGAGGAGCCAGCATTTGTAGTGCAATGGTCCCCCTCACATGCCAGGACACCAACCGGGCACCCTAGGGGGCACTTCAAACATCTTTTATAAACAACCAAATTAGCTTCCAGGTGCATAGCACCCTTCTCTTGTGTGCTGAGTCCCCCAGATCCCCCCAAAACCCACTGCCCACAAGTGTGCACCATTACCCTAGCCCTAAGGGCTGAAGGGGGGCACCTATATGTGGGTACAGTGGGTTTTGGGGGGTTTGGGAGGGCTCAACATTAGCCACCACAAGTGGAACAGGTAGGGGGGGTGGGCCTGGCTCTGCCTTTCTGCAGTCCACTGCAACCAACAACAACTGTTCTAGGGACCTGCATACTGCTGTCAGGGTGCTGGGTATGACATTTGAGGCTGACATACAGGCTGGCAAAAAAGGTTTGTATTTTAATAATTTTAGTGTGGGAGGGGGTTGGCGACCACTGGGGGAGTAAGGGGAGGTCATCCCCCATTCCCTCCGGTGGTCATCTGGTCAGTTGGGGCACCTTTTTGAGGCTTGGTCGTGAAAATAAAAGGACCAAGGAAACCCGGCGAAATACTGCTTATCGCCGGGTTTTATTTTTCCATTATCCGCGAAAGCCGGCCATCTGGTAGCCACGCCCAAGCCTGCCCATGTCCCGCCTTCGCTTCGCTGCCAACATGCCCCTTTGAACTTTCGTCAGCGAGGCGAAGGGAAAGCGGCGAAGCTATCACAAATGTAGCTTTCGATTATACGCTTTTCGCCGCTTTTGCGAAATCGCTGGCCATATCCCGATTTGTGTCGGGAAATAGCCGGCGATTACTTTTGATTATAAGCTGGAATGTGGCTTACATAGTACCGTGAGGCGTTAGTCGCCTTTAATGATAAAACAGATAAAAAGTGATGATATTATCAAAGAGGTTCATGTGTTACAGACATGTTAGGAGAATCTTTTATGATGTAATAAAGTTGTGGCTATTTTTCTTGCTATATACAGTTATATTTATTTGTGTAATTGTTTCAGGTGAGAAGGTGTGTGAGGGGTGTTGCGAATGATGATATTATATCTTTCCCCCTGCAAATAGTAGAAAATGTTACCTTATTGAGCACAGTCAAGAATTGCTTTTTATTGGTTATGTTGAAATGTGCCATCAGCTTGTGTACCAAAATTTTGTGTTGATTTTTCCCCCTGTTTCTGCTGCTCCTTGACACTGTGAGATCTTTTAGTGTGGAGGATGCTAACAAAAGATTAAGCAGGTAAACAATCAGTGAATAGCAACAGACACATCTGGGTCTTTTGATATGAAAAATATATAATGCAGGTGCTTAATGTGCCTGCTCAGATCTGATACCATTTATGACAAATGATGCATGAAATTGTCAGAAATAAGGAATGGAAAAATATAGTAGCACTTAATACTTTATCTTCAGAAAGAAAGCATAATTCAAAGAAGTAAGTGCAATAGTAGCACCAGGGTTAGCTTTGTGTAAGAGCTGGTGAACGCCAACAAAAAGATGGCACTGTAAAAACAAAAGAAAACCCTCTGCAAAATGGAAGCATTGATAGAATCTGAAAAAAATCAGACCTCCACCTGAAATGGTATTTGCTGATTACTGGATGACAATCACAAAAAGGGGAAAACTCCGCTTTAATTTGTGAAATACAACAATAATCAGTAAGCGAATCTATTGTAACTAGATGTAGGATATCAAAAAATAAATGGAAGGGGGGAGAAAGGACCTCAGACAGGTGGTAATCAGCCAGATTGCTAAAATTACTCATAGAGAATCACCATACTTTTAATCATCGGTCACAACCCAATATCCTCCCTTATCATGGACAAATATCTTTTAAGGAAATGTTGTAAAAAGAATGCTACATCCACTGTGCAAATCGGAACTTTCAAGACATCAAAATGCAAAAGCACTTAGCTTATAGCAGCATGAAACAAGGGCTACCCCGCCCAACGGACCCGTTTCGCAGGTGGGGCTTCTTCAGGGGAAGGACGCCCAATTTGATCACTGCTCAAATAGAGATTAGTGATGTCTGCTTGACGGTCTGGCTGGCAGCTCAAAATGGGGCTGCCAGCCAGACTGTCAAGCAGATATCACTAATTGAAATTAACAAATGAATATATTAAATAGCAATGGCGAGAGTGGGGCACCTTGAGATACACCAAATTGCAGTGTCCATGTACATGAAAGCTTACAATTTTTCATTACAGTATGTGATCCATTGACCAAAAATTTATGAAACCATTTTAATAGAACATCAGAGAGTCCCGGGAACATGTGGTGGGGCATTTTTGATATGATGACTATGTCAGATTTAGGACATTTTGCTGAAAGTCAAGTGGCAAACATAGGGGTCCCTTTTACAAAGCGTCGGTAAGCCCAACACGGGCTTACCACACGCTATCCCAGAACTACTGCTGGCCCAACATGGCCACCAGTGGTAGTTCTGGCTCAAGCGTGCTCCATTTCTGGTGCTCTGTAAAAATGTTTTCATAGCGTGATAATAACCCGGCGGTAATCAGGCATTGCCACGTACTGCCCGGTTACTGCCAAGTTACCACAGGAGCCCTTACTGCCACCTCAATGGGTGGTGGTAAGTGCACCCTGCCACATGGGCACGTGATAAGAGTTATCTAACTGCATAACCATTTTTAGGGTTTTTTTACCTGCATGGTAAAAAGGGCCTGGTGCATGGAAAAATGGCCCCCACTGCTACTGCAGGGCCCTTTTTCCTGCAGCTTAGTAAAAAGCCCCCATAGTGATTTTCAAGCCATAAAAACATCTGTCTTTTAGTTTTCAATATCGTCTTTATCTAGATGTTTTTGTGCTCAGTGCATCTATCTTTTGGTACCATTAAAAAAAAGGCCTAGAGAGCGCTACAGTGAACTTCGCATAAAAGGTCTGAGGTACACATCTCATCATAACTCCCTTCTATTATATGGAGAGCCCACCAGGAATAGCAAAAAAGTACTGTACCCAAATGTACAAAACTACAACAGACCTTAAGGCTGCAGGTATCACCTATATGTAGGTACAGTAGGTATTTTGTGATTTTTGGAGGGCTCACACTTTCCATCACAAGTGTACCAGTTAGAGTGGGATATGGGTTCTCTACAGTCCACTGCACCGACCACTAGGCTACTCCAGGGACCTGCTTGCTGCTCTAAGAAGAATGCCCATTATATCTGCTGCATTCATAGAGCCTGATATATACTGTAACTTTCACATCATATGTAGCTAGTAACTTTCAATGATTAAAAAAAGTAGTTTTTGCCAAAAGGTGCCATAACTATATTAGGGATGTGCAGCCAGAAAATTTTTGTTTTAAATCATTTCCATGAATATTATTTTTATTCATTTTCATTTGGCCATATTTTTTTTTGTTACGAGAGAAAAGACAATGAGGGGTCCTTTTACAAAGCGGCGGTTAGCACAACGTGGATTTACCGCTCGCTAAAAAGGAAGTACCGCCAGGCTACTGCAGCAGCCCAGAAGTAGTTCCCACCCCCCCAGAGCCATCATATCCAGCACTACAAATATTTTATTTTTGTAGTGCTGGTGTGTACCTGGTGGGAATTTGACAGTGCTGTGTGCTGCCCAGTTACCGCCAGGATAGCGTGGAAGCCCTTATTGCCACCTCAATGGGTGGTGGTAAGAGCTCCCCCCTGAAATGTCCATGCGGCAAGTGCTTCACTTGCCACACGGCCATTTCTTAAAGAAAAGAAAGAACAACCTTTTACCCACTGTGGTAAAAAGGGGCCTCGGCACGTGTCCAAAACACACACCGATGCCAGAGCAGACCCCCTTTTGCCACAGCTTACTAAAAGGGGCCTGAAAGAGGGCATACTCTTTCTGAAAAAATACATACTATAATTGGCAAACGATGAAACATTGTTTTGCATGGGGGGGGGTTTCTGTTCATTTTCATTTGATAATGACATGCAATGACATGGGATTTGTCATTCACATTTCCCATATTGTTGCAAACAAATGCCTAGCCTAATATCAGGCTCATTTTCAAAGCACTTAGCCTCCCAAAGTTCCATAGAAACCTATGGAACTTAGCCTCCCAAAGTGCTTTGAAAATATGCATTGTGTACCACTGATGAATAAAATACAGTAGCCTTTTAAATGCCACATAACCTGTGAGCAATTCCAATGATATACTTGCACAGGTCTAGATAAAATGATATGGATTACAAAATTAATAGCTCTGTTTTCTGTAATGTCAAGGGCTCTTGAACAGGTGACATTAGCATCATGGCTTTTCACCATTACAGTAGTGAAATTGGCATTAATTAGCACTTTATTTGCTGTTGTACTCCTTTTCCTACAAATACTTCCTCTAGGGTCACGACAGTTATTTCCTTCCCTTTAATCTTTTGTTTCCAGTTATTGAACTATTAACCCTGGGTACATTTGAGTTACTGAATAGTAGCTAGTGTCACAGAAGAAAGTTAACAGAATACTATGCAATATATGCAAGATGCATGAAGGAAGAAGAGCAGTCACAAAGCAAAGAATGATTGTGACTGAGGCAAGTCTAAAAGTGAATTTGCCTAGTGCCCAAACTGCAGTCGAATGCACAGGAAGATTGCAATCTAAAAAATATTTGATACTTTTTTCAAGATACACTCAATAATGAAATGCAACGCAATCTGATAATAAGCTATTTTACCTTGTACTGAATACATGCCATAATTATTTCTTTTAAATGAAGCAGCATAAGCAAAAATTAATATTACAGATGTTTAATTGCGCATATGAAGGGCAATTCTGTAAAGTTTGTTCAGTTATATTCCTATTATGCATATATTTAATTAGAATAATGGCATATAGATTCAGTAAATAGTGTTCAAACTTAGACACTGGGAAAAACCCGCACCAAGCACTATTCTATTAAGGGCATTCCAGGTTTTATTACCCTTATTAAGTAGCGCTTAGCGTGGATTCTCTGCACCCAAATTTTGGGTGCAAGGATTTATGCCTGTTGAAACCTGCTGTAAATCCTGGCACACGTTAGGTGTGTAACCCCAGTATTCTGTATCAGTGTGCCTAAATTTTCAGAATGCCCCTGACCGCCCATGCCCCACCCATGGCCACGCCCCCTTTCGGGTTGCACGCAAAACACTTTGGAAGTGCAGTGTTATAGAAAAGCACGTAAGCAGATTTACATGTAAATCCAAATTAATGTCTAGATAATTTTCAAATAGAAGGAGAAAGCCTCAACTAGCTCCAGACTTAACAGTCTGTAGAGCTTACATTTGTCATCATTGGCATAAAAAAAAACCTTCTATTATCAACAGTGAAGAATAAATAAGTCTTGAAATAAATATAATGAACCAGGGGTTTCATGTAAAGGAGCGTGCACAAGAGGACGTCAGCGAGAAGAAAGAGCAGGGCAGTGAACGCGGCTGCAACGGAGACTGGCGCTGAAGAAGACTTCGGCTGGCGGGGGTTGGGGACCCCCACGAGCCAAACCAGGGACCCGGACAAAATTTGCAGGGGCCCAGGCTCCTGTGGCCCCACCTAGCTACGCCCCTGTAACATAGCACTTAACTGATAGTGCTGAAAGCCTTCTTGTGTTAAATCTTAAGACCACGATCAATGATGGCTAATGTTTCACTCTACTGCTTCAGGCCACATGGACCAGATTCTTAAGCACTATTCTGTAAATATGTGCTTATCTTACATAGTGTGTATTGTACATTGGATCATGGAATATATCTAGATAGATAGATAGATAGATAGATAGATAGATAGATAGATAGATAGAAAGTTTATGCATTTTTATTTATATATTTTGCAGCCAGTTAACAGGTAAGTTTTTGCACATAAGCAAATGGATTAGGACAACCATAAAATGTCAAGGACATTTGGTCTTCAATGGAAATTTTATTCCATATGGCAAAAGTACTTTACACGGGCCATGTTTTGGCGAAGAGCGCCTTTCATCAGGAGTCCAATAATTTGATGGAGTGCATCAATGCATATATGAGTGACTGTGAGTGAAATGATTGTGCTGGTATGCTGAAAAAGACCTTTATTGATTTTACTGACAGACACGCATTTATGCATTGATGTTATCCATCAGATTATTGGATTCCTGCCAGTTTTTTGCACATACCATACCTTTAGTGCAAAATGTAAGGTGTGATAAATGCAAAGCCTAAGCTTTAAACGGAAGGATTACGCCTAGTATTTGTAAGGACAGACACTTACTGCATGGTCTCCAATCTATATGCATTGGCAGATATCACATGTGCATCTGTGATATCTGCCAATGCATACAACATGGCCTCAGTTTAACAACAACAACAACAAAACTAACCTCAAACATGCTCCGATCCCTCTGTGATCATTCCCCTGCCTACTCCAGTGTCTCCCAATACAACTCCTCTCAATTCGGTGCCTCAAATTTAAAAAAAAAACCCAAGACCCCTGCTCTAGCACCTAGCAACACTAACTTCCACTAATGTGGCATTTCTCCCTCCACTACAAGCACCCTCTGATATGTGTCCCCCAACACAAACCCCTCCCCTCAGCAGAGAACCTCAAACATGTTCCTCCCAAAGAAGGGACTCCTCATAAACCCCTTACCCTCCTCCCCCCTAATTCCCCCCAGCCTCCTCAAGATCATCCAGGTATTGCTCTAGTAGTCTAGTGGATGGGGCAAAAGTGCTCCCCTTTTGGTTTTAAAATTAACAAAAGCAGACTTAGGAAGTTTTGTTTTAAGATAATCATTTGAATACTGATAAATCTTTTAGAAGCAGAATTGTTATAAGGTGAATGACTTTAGTGGGAAGGAATGTGATGAAAAGATAATGCTATAAACAGAACACATCCAGTGGTATGAGTTCTTAATTTATAAGTAAAATGTGGCCTACTACCTTGATTCAGAAAGAGAACTCTCAAGATTTCCATCCAAATCCAATTAACTACTCAATCAAAGTTGAAAAAAATAGAACTCTTCAAGAAAAATCTTTTGTCAATTTACAAGATTAAACCTGACTGAGAAATGCATTCCAGCTTCTGTACAATTAGAACTGCTTGGAAAATGTTAAAATTGGGTAAAATATATATGTGTACATTTATATACAATATAGAACATATTCTGTTTGATGTTAGAAAACAGGATTGCATTGGATGTATAGCCAAGCTAAAATCCTTTTATTTTAGTAGTGATGGCAAAAGCTGTTTCCTCAGTTACAGTCACTGTACAGTATGATCATATATACAGTATAATTTGCAATTATATTTTTCAACAACACAGTAAAGGGTATAACTCATCATTTTATCCTGAGTGACAACTTGTTGGCACTAAAGTGTAAAAGCTTTAGGTCACAAAACAGCAAAAGTATTTGACAAGTGCAATAAAAATAATTATGACATATTTCAGTTACTACAAAAGAAACAAGAACTGGTCCTAGATATGAGATTGTTATTTTATGGTCTGTTATTTAGGGCCAAAAGAGATACAACATCTTTTGAACTTGGCATGACATCAAATCTGAATAAATATAAATTGTGTATTAAAGTGTGCTGACTGATGTATTCATTAAAATGTATATGTATTAAGATGGGTATAATATAAACTTCTGATATCCCCTTAAAGCAGTAAACATAAAATCACAAAGCTAAAATGTTTTTTTTTTTTGCCTGCTACATCTCCATTGACTCTCTGCACCATGTACTCCCTTTCCTCCACATTAGGGGCTAGTGGGTCTTTTTACCAAGCTGTGGGACAAAGGGCCCTGCAGTAGCGGCAGGGGCCGTTTTTCCGCACGCCAGAGACCTTTTTCCTGCAATGGGTAAAAAGCCACCCTCAAAAAAAATGGCCATGTGGTAAGATTACTCTTACTGTATGGCCATGTGTTGGGGAGTGGTATGGGCTCCTGTGCTACCCCAGCGGTGTATATTTTTAAAAATCCAGCTTCACTAGGAATAGCATGTACTAGAGGCAGAACGACTGCCAGCAGCCTTGTTGGGCCATTGGTAGTTCCGAGTTGCTGCACTGCAAGCCCTAAATTCAAAAACCTGGGGCTTGCAGTGGAGTGGAGGAGAGGCCTAGTGGTTAGTGCACCAGTCTTGCAATCTAGAGGTGGCCAGTTCAAATCCCACTGCTGCTCCTTGTGATCCTAAGCAAGTCACTTACCCCTCCATTGCCTCAGGTACAAACTTAGATTGTGAGCCCTCCTGGGACAGAGAAATATCCAGAGTAACTAATATAACTCACCTTGAGCTACTACTGAAAAAGGTGTGTGCAAAAATCTAAAAAAATAAATAAAAATCAGTACCAAAAAAGAAAGCAGCACTCAATGGTTTTTATGGCCCCCTATTTTCTATCATGCAAATTTTAGGAATTACCCAAGCACCTCCCATGGTCACACCCCCTTTTGGGTTGCACGTGACTGGATTTGGGCACACATTGTTGTAGAACAGCGCATAGCAAGATGTGCATCCAAATCTAAATCGGTGTCTATTAGTACTGATTAGCAAGCTATTATTGACACTAATTGAATTAATACCCAATTTAGTTGAGTGTATGTCTTCAATTGATACCCAAATATTGGCACCCGATTTTGGGCACTATATATAGAATCCAGGGGAAAGTGTGTAGTTATTAACATGAGCTACCATTAAAACAAGTTATTGTACTACTAACTCAAGCTGTTTTATCAAAGTTCCAATTTTATACAGTGAAACCTAATAACTGGGGAAACAGTAAAATAATACATCTTAATAATAGCCTATGTAGATATTTACTCCCTGAGGGGCCTTTTTGCTAAGCTGCGTAGTTACCACTCGGCTACCACGTGGCCCTTGCGGTAATTTTATTTTTGACGCGCATCCTCTAGGTGCGTCAGAAAATATTTGTATTTTCTGGCACGCAGGCGATAATCGGGTGGTTATTGGCATTTTATTCGCGTAGACCATTACCGCCTGGTTACCGCATGAGACCTTACTGCTAGGTTAATGGCTGGTGGTAAGGTCTCAGACCCCAAATTTTCATTTTGTTGCACATCCATTTCGGCAAACATTTTTAAAAAGGCATTTTTTACAGGTGCACTGAAAAATGATTCTGTGTGTGCCCAAACACATGTCTACAGTACCACAGACCATTTTTCAGCACGACTTTGTAAAAGGACCCATTAATTACTAGCACTTCCCTCCAGTAATCAGTGTGTTGCATGGTAGGATGATACCCCCTTTCATTTGTGAGTCACATGGAATGACCAACATGTAAGCTTCTTTCTTTGTGAGAGGCTTCAACCTTTTTCTATTTCTAACCACAAGGAGTCCACCATCACCCAACACCTCTGTTGTCAACTCATCTTGCTGCAGTTCCTCCAATTCCACCGCCAGGATATTCATTTTCAGGTGATAATACACAGCGTGAACCTACTTAAACTCAAGTCCACCATGGCATCCTTGAAAAACTACAGGGCATCTATGATCTGAGTCATATTTGTCCATTTCTGATGCCCCAGGAGCTTTCAGAACTGATCTTAATATTCAATGTCCTTCGATGGAGGACTACTCACTGCTCCACTAATATGTGACCGTCTGTGGGAAAAGGTGACTAATATAGTGGATCCAAAATATTAAGATGGCCAATTTTTTATGTCATGGGTCCATAAGCAGTTTGCAAAAGTTATATGTTTGAAATTTTGTAACGTTTTCATTTTTTCACATAAGAGGATGAGGTTTGGGCTGTTGTATTTCAACTTGATTGCTCTAACAGAATTTATCAAAACCTCATTTTTTTGTTTCTGGTGATTTTAGTCACCTTTTCCCAAAGAGATAGTCACATATCTCCAGAATTAGGTGGATTTTCACCTGGTATGAACATTCTGAATAAGCATGTATTTTTAACTCATTTATGATGGTTATTACATTTTGTTTGATGTATTTAATGTGAAAAATGAAAACATAAAGAATAAATATAGATATATGTATATAGATATATTTTTTATTTTTATAAAGAGAAATAGAACACACAGGAGTAGATAAATATTAAATATATTTATTTTAATTTGTAATAAGTTCTCATTTGAGCACATTTTGATAGACAACATTTTTTGATTTTCGATTTGGAGCATATATGTATAAAGACTTATTTGAGCCAACTCATGAACAGGTGACATATAACTGGCCATGTGAAAAATATGGGCTTTGTAAGTTGTTACCTGTGTCTTTTAATGTTTGACCTTGAGCCTTATTTATAAACATTGCAAAGGCTAGTTGAACTAGAAACTGCAGTCTTTTGAACTGTATTTGATAGGTAGATAAGAGGAATTTTAGGTATAAAAATGTGCTGTCCTTTGGCACAACCAGTCAAGATTGTAGCTACAATAACGTGTGGCATTAGAGTTTTAAGAGCTAAATATGTGCCATTATGTAGCTTTGGAGCATTTAGATTTCATAGCAGTATGATTGGCGAACCAATTTTTAAGTGTAGTTGATGTGGTGGCATTCCTGGTGGATGCAGTGAATTTAGAAATTCAACCGAATAATTTGTATTTTCTAATGTTTTCCAGAAAATGCATTGCAGTTGGTGTTCAGCCATTGGATAAGGATTTTAGTGGTTCTGGAGGAGCATTTAGTAAAAGGAGCCTTACTTTACCACCTGAGCAGCATATAACAGGGGGTTCTGCCTTAAATTTTAGTGCACAACCTGATTTGCAGACAATGCTCATTTTGCCAATACTCGATTGAGGACACTTCATATTTGTTCATTGATTTGTAAGAAAAAGCTGCCCCTTGTAAATTTGATTTCATTAATAGTCTTCTAGTGGCCTCTCTTTTACGATTACTTTTTAAACATTGAACAGTTTGCTGTCTGGTCTCTTGGGCTCTGATAGCAGCTTGAGTTTGTCTTTGGTACTGAAGTCGCATTTCATTTTCTTTTTGGTGTTATCTGGCTACAGGTCAGGTATAGCCATAAAAAAAAATAAAGAAATTAGAAAGATGGTGGAGAACCCTGTGGGACCAAAATTCAGAAAATGATTTATTGAACCATACACAGTAGCTACAATTACTTTAAAAATTCTGAAACTATATGGAAACTTTCCCCAAAATATCAATTCCATTTAAATACTCCAGTAACAAACAGTGATCAACTGCATCAAAAGCTGAAGATATATCAAATTGCAGGAATATTGCTTGATTCCCAGCACCTAATAGTTC
This sequence comes from Microcaecilia unicolor, assembly GCF_901765095.1. Classification (NCBI taxonomy): domain Eukaryota; kingdom Metazoa; phylum Chordata; class Amphibia; order Gymnophiona; family Siphonopidae; genus Microcaecilia; species Microcaecilia unicolor. The sequence goes on from NC_044031.1 coordinate 424,060,016, forward strand.
TTCCACATAAGAAGTCAATGCTAATGACAGTGTCTCTGTGCTATGAATCGATCTAAACCCAAATTGGGAATTCTGAAGACAGTCAAATTTATCTAAAACAGTAAATTTTTGGCTGAGATAAGGTTTGATCATTTTAGTAAATAAAGGAATAGTAGCTACTGGGCAATAACTGGAAGGCAATGTCAGATCCAAACTAGTACCTTTAGGTATTGGGATAAGAACAATATGCCCCATATCACAAGGTAAAAAAAAAAAATAGATAATTAATTCCCAAAGTAAGCCACACTAAAACAGCCTGAAGGGCTGTAGAAAACAGTGACACAGGACAGTTATCAAAACAGCATTGTGATTTCACACTCTTCAGCAATAGAAAGTACACCTCATTAGAATTGATCAGTTGAAACTTATCCCAAATTTGATCCACAGGGATTGACATGCAATAGTAACTTCATCTATTTTGTCGTTAACAAGGTGGATTGCCTGCATCAGATCAGAGACAATTTTAGCCACCTTATCAGCAAAGAAATCCACCAGTTCCTGAGCTAAAGGCTGTGAAATTTGGGAATCATTATGACCCAAAGATACAGTGGTTAAATCTCATACAAGACTAAAAAGTTCCTTACTGCTGGCCAAAGCTAAACCAACTATCTTATTATAATGACACTTCTTAGCAGCAACAGTTTTTTTCTTATAATGCTTAAAAGAAGATTTCCCAGCTAACTTATCATCTGATTGCCTAGATTTGCACCAGTGTCTCTCTAGACGCGTGCATGTTTGTTTCAATATACCCAGCTGTTTCGTAACCCATGGAGAATTTCTAGAGGAAAAAACCTTCTTAGTGAAAATGAGAGCAATTTTGTCTAAAACAGCTAAAGAGACTGTGATTTTATTGAATCTGATACTAGCTAGGATAACAGTAAAGAAGCTGAGATTTCTCACCAAAATTATAGACCGGCGAGCCTGACATTGGTGCCAGGCAAAATACTAGAGACTATTATAAAGAACAAAATCACAGAGCATACACATAAGCATGGATTAATGAGACAAAGCTAACATGGATTTAGTCAAGGAAAATCTTGTCTCATTAATCTACTACATTTCTTTGAAGGATTGAATAAACATGTGGATAAATATGAGCCGGTCGATATTGTGTATCTGGATTTTCAAAAGGCGTTTGACAAAGTACCCCATGAAAGACTCCTAAGAAAATTAGATTCTGGGAGACTAGGCATCCAAATGACAGATGACGTTTAATGTGAGCAAGTGCAAAGTGATGCATGTGGAAAAGAGGAACCCAAACTATAGCTACATGATGCAAGGGTCCACATTAGGAGTCACCACCCAGGAAAAGGATCTAGGTGTCATTGTTGATGATACATTGAAACCTTCTGCTTTGTGTGCAGCAGCGGCTAAGAAAGCAAATAGAATGTTAACAATTATTAGGAAAGGAATTGAAAATAAAAGTGAGAATGTTATAATGCATTTGTTTTGCTCCATGGTGCAACCACACCTCAAATACTGAGTGTAGTTCTGGTCACTGCATCTCAAAAAAGATATAGCAGAATTAGAAAAGGTACAGAGAAGGGCGATAAAAATGATAAAAGGGATGAGACAACTTCCGTATGAGGAAAGGCTTAAGTGGCTAGGGCTCTTCAGCTTAGAGAAGAGATGGCTGAGGGGAGATATGATAGAGGTCTATAAAACACTGAGTGGAGTGGAATGGTTAGACGTGAATCTCTTGTTTACTCTTTCCAAAAATACTAGGACTAGGAGGCACGCAATGAAAGTACTAAGGAGTAAATTTAAAACAAACTGGAGAAAATATTTCTTCACTCAACATGTAATTAAACTCTTGAATTTGTTACAAGAGACTGTGGTAAAAGTAGCTAGCTAGCAGGGTTTAAAAAAGATTTGGATAATTTCCTAAAAGAAAAGTCCATAAGCCTTTATTAAGATGGACTTGGGAAAATCCACTGCATATTTTTAGGATAAGTAGCATAAAATCTGTTTTAGGCTTTTGAGATCTTGCCAGGTACTTGCGACCTTGATGGGCCAGTGTTGGAAACAGCATACTGGGCTTGATGGACCTTCAGTATGTCCCAGTATGATAATGCTTATAATCTTCTCAATCACTTCCTCATAGCTGCTTTTAAGAGGACATAATCTGCAGCTTGTTGAGGGTCCATAGACCTATAGGAAGCAAGTGCCTCTTGTGAGAAACAGGGAGCGATCTGATAGGCCCCACTGACCACCCAGCAGCCTGCAGTACCCACTCAAACACCATCTTCAAGGTCATTCTTTTCCCCAGTTTTGCCAAATGAATAGTTCCCCATGGTAAAGAACCAGCCTCTATTATAGCCTACTAATAGATATATGACCCCTGTTTCTCAGTTCCATGGTACTCTACCAGGTGGTTCAGAGTCTGAGTCTCATTTGCCAGCAAGGTAAGTAGGGGGATCTGCTGCTCTCTCAGGCATTTCATGGCAGCACTGTTTCAGCTTGTATAGTCTACATCTTACCCAGGAACTACTGGAATAATTGTTGAGGATTTTCTGTGTTGATACCTGGAAAATGAAACACAAAGAGATACCCAAGTTTAGCTCATTATATGCAGGATACTTCTACTTTCCATCTCTAACTTTCTTTGAGTCATTCAATCTAGCCTCACGGTTTTGGTAGTCTGTTCATGCCTTGTAACTGTGATGTCTTTCTGGGTAAACTGGAGAGGATGTCCCCTTCTGGTCACTCTAGTGGACATGTTATTCATAGAATCCCACTGGTGCCACCGTAATGTCACTAAGGGGCAGGCGATAGTGTAATCCAACATCCTCTGACAAAATGCCCAGAAAACAAGTGTAATCCAAATCTCCAACTGTAAACAAGCTCAGGTTCTCAAAATATCTCTAGCAGTGAGAATTATAATTTTGTCCACAACAATGATAATCATGAACAATCAATAGAGTAAATCTAAGGTTTGTGCCAGCTGAAATCCCTTACTGCTTGGCATAGACAGCAGTCAACTATAGTCCAGGGTGCTCCATCTGACTATAAGAAAAATCTCTAATGTTGCAAGTAGTTTCAAGTGGAGCCAAATATCCAGTGTTTAAAATATATCCAAAGGAATGTCTTTATGTCTTCTCACAGTGCCCTTCAACTGATGCTTTAAAAAAATAAAGAAAAAAAAAGTCCTGCACACTCCAATATTATCAATGGCAGTATCAACCTCAGTTCACTGGGACTGGAGCAAAAAGGAAAAAAAAAAAGTCCTGGTTGGTGCCTAATGGCCACACCCTCCACCAGGTCCCTCTGCATTAACTTATTTTCCTTTAATGCAAAAAAAGTCTTTCTGCATCTTTCCTGTCATTTTTAGCACAAATCTACAGGGGGAGGGGGGAACCCACAAATTTTGTTGTTTTCCTATGTCATCAATTATGTGTTCTCTTTTGCAAGAGTATGCAATTTTTCCAAAAATAATACATTCTTTTACTGAAATAGTGTGCCTTATCATTCCCTGTTACAGACACTGACCTGCAAGTTTTAAAAAATATTAAAATATTTGGATTTAGCTAACACCTTTTTAGTAGTATTGTTAATAGGGTTGGTTAAATAGATTTATTCTAGGGCTCAGTCTCCTCCCCCCTCCCCCCCCCCCCCCCCCCCCACACACACACAACCTATCCCTTCCCTGTTCTTCTCACTATTTTCCCTCTTGTCTCTTTCCTGTTTTTGCCTAAGCCCTAGTACAGGTTCTATAATACTGAGAGAAGTTGTTCTGTCTGGTGTGGCCTTTTCTCCTGCATGCAATCTATGTGTAATACCACCTTCAGCTGTAAGGATTTTATCTATCTTAAACTTTCCATGTTAAATATTGCACCTTATTAAACACTCATGCATGGGTCTAGAAATGACCTATTTGTTCTTACAATACAAAACTGCCTACAGATAACATTTTTTTGAATGGAAGTGAGGGGACTTTGCCTTCCTCTGGATTCCTAGATAAAGATAGCTGTTGTACACTTAAAAGAAGTTTGGATTTAATGGATCTCTGGTATTCTTTCATCCTTACCACCTATGTAACCATGTTGCCTTTCATTTGGCACTCTCTCTCTCTGTCTCTCTGTCTCTCTCCTAGCAAACAAGCTGGCACTCAGGCCTGTAACACTGTATTTCCCATCAATATGCTTGGAACTACAGCTGCCTGAAATGCCTAATGAATTTTACAATCAAAAGCTAAAGTGAATTAGCTGTAGCAGATGTTTTTACTCTGGGAACAGCCAGACCTTTCTAGCCATTCATTTATTCTTCAAGGGGATAAAACTCTGTACTTCTATTATGTGTTGTCATCGGAGCATTGCACAACTTTATCAAATGTTTTATTCTAGAAACGGAATTAATTTTCTGCAAGGAGGTTTTTGTGTGGACCTTTAATCACATTTACTGGGAAACATGTGTACTGTAAAGTTGGAGAGCCGATTATGGCTTCCCTAAAGGCCACTTTCCAAAGGAAAGCTGCCCTTATTCCCAATACCCTCGGGTTTTGTGAAGAGGAAAAAATTAATTACTATTTTAATAATGAAGCCAAGACTGCTGAAAATCCTCTTAGAGAGTAGCTGGGTGAGGTAATGGTTAGCAGGGGGGATATTGAAAGCAGTGACCAGAGAGCCCAGTCTTCAGGATCCCATTCATTCTGTGTAAGATGATATGGGCTGCTGGGTCACACATTAGTGAATTTAAAAAAATAACACAGTTGACTCAGAGGAGGAGAAAAAGTGAAAGGTTACGATGCAGGTTACTAGAAAATGAGCATCTGTCTGAACATTGTGTACAGTGCATGGCCTGCTTCATAAGTATAAGCTGAACGGTTTCATTTCTCATATCTTCATGTAAAGTTCTGGTTTGTAGTACTCAGAATTACTGCCTCTGGCTGCATATTGACCTAAATAATAATAATGGTGCCTTTTTACTAATGATTACTTTTGTGCAAATGTAATGAAATAACTGTAATATATTGTGTTTTTCAGTAATGAGTAATATAACATCTAGTTACTTTATAAAGTTACTTTTTAGTGATACCCATCTGATTTCCTTTGCATCTCTAGACCCATTATTGGGTTGCTTCTGGTTTCGTGCAAACTTCCTTTTGAGTTAAATTATTAAAGTGTGCAGCACAAGGTGATAAAGATGGCTGGGTCTTCAACATTTAAGTACTCTGTTTATGTAAAATGTTTTGATTTAGTAAGTAATAAAGATAACAATATTTACGTTCGGCGCAAGTTCTGTTTGGTAAGCCACACACCTGAGAATGATGAAGTGTCGTCAATTCCAGCAAAGAAATAAAATCTTGTTCAATCAACTGTTGATTTTAACCGTGACATCAAAGTATTGCAAACCCAAGTGGATGACTTCATCATGAACTTGGTACAGACCTTAAATATGCCTCACTCCTGGTTCGTGCTCTTCAACGAGAGCTCGATGAACATTTTGGTCATTATCTTGACTGTAAAAATTTGATTCTGGCTGTAGTTACCACAGTTTCGTTTTTGTTGAGTTGAAGGTGACAAAATGAAGATGAAATACAAAGAACTTCTTTTCAAAGAAATGAAGACAGTGAAGCTGCCATCAGAACAAACTGCACTAGCTGCATCCAGCAGTGGCTGTGCTGATGAAGATGGCTTCTTCTGTTTTCAGAATGTTGATGGCAGTGACTGTGCTGATGAAGATGGCTTCTTCTGTTTTCAGAATGTTGATGGCAGTGACAGAAGTGATGTTGCTGCTGCATTGGACCTATTTCTAAATGACAATTTTCATGACGTAATCGGTATAACATAGTTTCCTCATATTAAGGCACTGTTTTTTGAATTGTAAGACAGGTTTGCTTTCAAGTGCTCCTGTTGAAAGGCTTTTTAAAGCATGGGCAGACAAATTATGACTGCAAGATGATAAGGAGTGGCCAAGATGGCGGCATGAAGTTGTGCCATGAGTTTGCCATCTCTTACCTGCTGCTTAGACTGTGGTTTTTTCCATGTAATTATGTCACATACGAAGAGGAAGGGGGTCATTCGGGATGTTCCCTCTGCTGCCCAAACTTCCTCCCCTCATGCAGCAGTCGATTATGTGGTTTGCGGCCAGGACTGCCTTTTGTGCTGGAGGTTTAAGCCTGCGGACAGCTGCAAGTGAAGGAGAGCCCTCAGCTATTGGGCTGGATGTCACATTGGGCCCTTTTTACCAAGCTGCGGAAAAAGGGGGCCTGCGCTGGCATCAGCACGTGTTTTTGACACGCACCGAGTCCCTCTTTTACCGCATCAGGTAAAAGGTAGGTCTTTCTTTTTTTCAGGAAATGGCCAATTGGCAAGTGAAGCACATTTTGGGGGTAGCCCTTACTGCTACCCATTGAGGTGGCAGTAAGAGCTCCAGCACTAACTTGGTGGTAACTGGGCAGTGCACAGCACTGCTCGATAACCACCAGGTACACACTGGTGCTACAAAAATAAAAATATTTTTGTAGAACCAGATATGACACACGCTGGGGGTAGGAATTACTGCCAGGCTGCTGTGGTAGCCCAGTGGTACTTTCTTTTTTAGCAAGGGCTTTCCACTACTTGGTAAAAGAGGCTCATTTTTCCCCTCCCAGTGCAGGATCATCTGACATGCCCTACCAAACCAGCAGTGAAGGTGGAGGTACCCCCAATGGAAGTCGTTCAGGTGGTACCCCATGCTGGGGTGATTTGTCAGCTGAATTTGGCATGGATGGAAGGAACATCGCTGACCAGCTGCCAGTGCAGGCCGTGTCTGAGTCAGCTGCATTGCTAATAGAGAACATTAAGAAGGTTCTCCAAAAAATGGATATTGTCTTTGAGAGATCTGCAAAGGAAGTATTATCTTTAGTGAGTAAAATCGATGTTCTGTCTAGGAATTTAGAAGATACTAGGAAAGAGTTTTCTGAGCAGATACCTGTTATTAAGAATGAAGTTAAATCTCTGCAATAGATAGAGAATTTTAATAGAAGGCTAAACTTGTGCTTCTTGAATTTTCCAAAAGCCTCTGGAATTTCTCCTGTAGATTGCTTTAGAAAATACCTTGTGGAAGTTTTGAAATTTTCCTTTGATAAGATACCTCCTTTATTTTCCTGATCTTGGATCTTCCAGTTGTGGACAATTATGTAAATATATATTGTTGAGAGAAAATGTTTTCCTTTTTATATTAATTTCTGAATTTCCTTACATTTATGTGATAAATGTGAATGTAATTAAGTAAAATGATAAATAAATAAAAGATACCTCCTTTAAATAAACTATATTATATTCCTGTTAAATCTGGGGGATGCCCAAGTGAGGCCTTGACAAGTGGCACAAGAGGATCCATTGGAAGATTTGAATGTCAGCATTATTGTAAACATCTTTGAATGAGTACTCAGAGCAGATGACGCTGATTGCATCTTTTGTGTTTCAGCAGAACTTGAATGCTGTTATGAGACTGTACTTTAGTAATTCTCATACACTTTTCTGTGGCAGAAAACTCTGGAGATATCCTGACGTAACTAGACAAACTCAGGACCGCAGGAAGGCCTTTTTGGCCCTACATCAAAAAGTATTATCTTTGAGGGCCTCTTTTCTACTGGCTTATCCTTGCAAATGTTTAATTAAATTTATGGGGATAAAGTATGTATTTCCTCAACCTGAGCAGTTAAAATCCTTTATGTATCTCAAGAAGATCATAAGCAGAATGTCCTAAGCAAGTTGGTCTTCTTGTCTTTTTATTTTTTTGCTACTCTCCCTCTCAGTTTGTGGTCTAAGAAGGAAATTTTAACTTTGTATTGAAATGTTTCTTTTTTTCCTGTGATAATTATTTCTTTCCGTTTTTCTTAAGCAAGTGGTTTTTAACTTGTATTCTTATTTGGAAATTATAAATAAACAAATAAAAAAAAAAAAAGCTGATAAGAACATAAGAATAGCCATACTAGGTCAGAACAATGATCCATCTAGCCCAGTATCCTGTTTCTAACAACGGCCAATTCAGGTCATAAGTACCTAGCAGAAACCCAGATAGTAGTAAGATGCCCATTGAAAGACAATCACTTTGCATTGCAATTGCTTCTTCATTGTAATAAGAGCAGTTTCAATTAAAGCATTAGCATTATACTTCAAAACCAGTGCCTTGATATGAGGTAACTGTTATTGGACCTATTTCCAAATGATGCTCCAAAAAATGAAACCCTACGATCTACCATTCTGATTGAGCAAGTGTTTCTTAGCTGGCATTGACACCAGAAGAAGGCTCTGTCTGGTTGTCCTACACTGAGTACTAATGAATATAGATACTGTTTTATTGATTTCTGCACTGCTAATATGCTAGCTATTTTCATGTTTTTTTCCCTTATTTGTTCGTTATATTCCTATGGGCATTTCCGCGTTTACCACCAGCTGGTTTCCACCATGAGCTAAAAATGCTACTGCGGCTTAGTAAAAGGACCCCAAATTGTTTTGGATCCCTATATTTGAGGACTTGAGCATTTTCTGTTCAGATGTTTTCCTTGATAATAGATAAATTTCCAATTGCTAGAATTAATTTTATGTAATGTTGAAACAACTTTATAGCCAAGAATTAAAAAGTAACTAAAAGTAACATATTACTTTCACAGTAACTTAACATATTACTTTCACTAAACAAGTAACTAGTGACTGTAATGTATTACTTTTTCCTTGCACTAACTAGTAACTTTAATATATTGTTTTTACAAAATAACTTGCCCATCACTGCATAAATGCAAGAAGCATATACATGAGTGAAGCAGAGCGAGGCTTCCACTTACCCGCACACATGTTCATGCTCTTTAAGTGACTGCAGTTATACTAGGCCTGTGGCTGGTGAGTAATTGTGAGCACAAAAATATTAAGTACACCAATACTGAATTATGCTAGTTATCTATATTAGAATCTGGGTGTCCAGATGCCATTATCAAATAGGCTCCAGCTGCATCCAGTCTTAGTCCCTACACCACTCTCTGCTCAACATAAGACTATTTCTACTTCAGGAATCAGATGAAAGCTCAGCTCTTCAAGCAGGTTTTTCATGGAAGAAGCGACTAACTTGCTAGTCTCACACACATAAGGACTAACACTGGCTGCATATACAGTATTGTGGCAGGATTTGCTTATCCATTTACATTTCACCTGCCATGCGGATGCCCCAGTCTCCCTTTCTTGAAAATCCTCCTGCAATTTCTCACAATTGTGACTTAACTTTGAATAGTATTATATCATTTGCAGATTTTACCACTTCACTCATTGCCATTTCCAGATCATTATTAATACATTAAAAAGCATTGGTCCCAGTACATATCCCATAGCTTGCCACTGTACACTACTCTCCATTGATTTAACCCTATTATCTATTTTCTATCGTTTAATGAGTTCCCAGTGTGCAGTAGGGCATTTTCTTACTCCATGACTTCTTAATTTCCTCTCGAGCATCTCCAAAAGGATCAGAGTGGAGGAGTAGCCTAATAGTGCAATAGCCTGAGAACCAGGGGAATGAGGTTTGATTCCCACCACAACTCCTTGGGGCTCTGGGCAAGTCAATTAACCTTCCATTGCCCCTGGTGCAAAATAAGTAGCTGTATTTAATATATTAACCACTTTGACTGTAACCATAGAAAGGCAGCATGTCAAATTCCTTTCCCTTTTACATCAACACTGTGACAAACTGTACATTCAGTATTTTTTTCTTTAAAACACAAATTTTAAGAAGTTCCCTTCCAACAGTTCTCTGCATCATTCTCTGTTGCAATGGTTCAACGCCATTGCTTCATCTTCCTCTGTCACTTGAATGTTTTGTCTTTCCTTCTGACACTGTGTTTTGACTCTGATGGTACTGTTTCTATCTGCAATGGCTTCTCAGGTGGTGTCTGAAACACATCTGTGGGGTCCACTGGTACTGAGATCTTCTCTATCTTTTGCTTCTGCAGTTTCTTCATCTGCTGTTTCTCTCTGAACTTAGCAGCCTTGGCCAATCGTAGCATGTGCCGGTGCATGTTTGGAGACTAGTAATGTGGATTTTCATATAGAATTGGTCCTCCAAAGCCACCCTGGAATATTTTAATGAAATTTAAAACAAAACAGGGTCCAATTTCTACCAGAAATGCATCTTCTTCTATAATCTGATAGTTCTTTATAATGCCAACCTAGTCTTTAAGTCCTATTTTCTAGGAATAGGCTTCATTTGGAACAAAGAGGTGACTTTGTAAGGAAACTTCAGCTCTTATTTTAGAAGCCCTATCTATGATTTACATGTAACATAGTAACATAGTAACGTGAAGGGGCATAATCGAACGGAAACGTCTATCTCCATGGGCGTTTATCTCCGAGAACAGGTCCGTGAAGGGGCGGACCGAACCGTATTTTCGAAAAACATGGACGTTTATCTTTTTTTGAGCTGGGCGTTTATGTTTTTCAGCGATAATGGAAAATGAAAGCACCCAGCTCAAAAACGAATAACTCCAAGACATTTATTCGTGGGAGGGGCCAGGATTCGTAGTGCACTGGTCCCCCTCACATGCCAGGACACCAACCAGGCACCCTAGGGGGCACTTTTACAAAACAAAATGGTAAAACAGCTCCCAGGTGCATAGCACCCTTCCCTTGTGTGTTGAGCCCCCCAAATCCCCCTCAAAACCCACTGCCCACAAATCTACACCATTACTATAGCTCTAAGGGGTGAAGGGGGGCACCTACATGTGGGTACAGTGGGTTTGGGGGGCGGTTTGGAGGGCTCCCATTTACCAGCACAAGTGTAACAGGTGGGGGGGATGGGCCTGGGTCCACCTGCCTGAAGTCCACTGCATCCCCTAATAACTGCTCCAGTGACCTGCATACTGCTGCCAGATAGGTGGGTATCACATTTGAGGGTGAAAATAAACAGTTGTGAAACGGCATATTTTGTGGTGAGAGGGGGGTTGTGACCACTGGGGGAGTCAGGGGAGGTCATCCCTGATTCCTTCCAGTGGTCATCTGGTCATTTAGGGCACTTTTTGGGGCCTTATTCATGGAAAAACAGGGTCCAAGAAAAGTGCCCTAAATTCTCTCTAAAAACGCATATTTTTTTCCATTATCGGCGAAAGGCGCCCATCTCTGATCGGCAGATAACCACGCCCCAGTCCCGCCTTCACCACGCCTTCAACACGCCCCCATCAACTTTGTCCGCATCCGCGACGGAGTGCAGTTGAAAACGTCCAAATTCGGCTTTCGATTATACCGCTTTATTCGTTTTTGTGAGATAAACGTCTATCTCCCGATTTGGGTCACAATATAGGCGTTTTTTCTATTTCGATTATAAGCAGGATAGTAACATAGTAGTTGACGGCAGAAAAAGACCTGCATGGTCCATCCAGTCTGCTGAGGTGTAAGGAGGTGTTTCAGAGAGCTCTGCAGACTTCCAGTGGGAGGAGAGTGAGGCCTAACTCCCTCCCCAAGGATGTGGAGGGCCTCTGGGGAGCGTTCCCCAGGACAGGCCCAGGCCATGGGGCCTCTTGGGCTCAGGGACCAGAGGGTCAGGAAAAGCGGTCTCCTCCCTTGCAGTGCCGCAGGGAGGAGGGAAAGGAGCCCTGTGGATAGAAGAGGGCCAGACTCCAAGGGAGGAAGCCGGACTGGTACCCCCCTCGCGGCCGCACGACGTCCAGCAGGTGAGGGGGGGAGAGAGCTGGCGGAGGCCCTAGAGAAGAGCTGGTCTGAGAAGGAAAGAGTGGTAATGGAGATCTGTCAAGAGGCCCTGCCGGAGGTGGAGGAGGAAGGCAGTGAGGATAGTGACGATTTAGAGGAGGAAGAGCTTGTGGACTACTGCCAGGATCCAGAGGACCCGGCCAGTGGCATAATTAAAATGGTGAAGAGAATTAAAAGTACGGAGAAGGAGGTGGTGGACCTGGGGAAGCGAGTCAAAATGGCAAAAGCCCTGAGCAGGCTGGCCCCAGCAGAGCATCGCAAGACCTATATGAAAGAGGAAACCAGGTTGCTTAGGCTTCTCCAGAAAAAAGAACAGCTGCTAAGGGCCCTGAGGAAAGGCCCTGGAAATCCTCTGAGAGAACTGTATATCAACAGAGACAGGATGGCCTCGGGGGGACAGGCCCCGTCAGCCTCGGTACAGTGGAAGCAACAAACAGAGCAGGAAGGAATCAGCCCAGGCTTTGGACCCCAGAACATTGAAGCATCAGGGGAGCTGCCAGGAACTAGCACCCAAAATACATTAAAATTCATGCAATACCTTGCTAGTCAGTCGGGGCCTCTGCAGGCAGCTTCTGGAGTAAGCAGGACTGAAGGTGGGGCTGTGGAAGCCTCATTGAGAGCACCTGAGTGTGGGAGAGCAGAACAGGAAAAAAACTTTAACACTAAGACTTTTCACATTGTTGAAACAGAGGCTGGAATTTCAGGAGAGAAACCTTTTTCCACAGAAGTGGTGGTGGAAGTTGAAACAGAGAACTTACCTGGAGAAGAGGAGGTTGTCCTGTTCCCAATGCCTGTAGTAGGAGCAGAGGGCAAGGAAAAAAATGCCTGGGAGGCCTCACCCACAAAGCTCTGAGAAGCAGGATGTTCCAGCCAATCAGCCTGCAGCAGGGCTAAGGACTGAAAGTGGAGATGTTCCAGCAGGGAGCTGCCTCTTAAAGGAGAATGCAGGAAGAAAGGCAGGTGAAGACAAGGAGTGGGTTTTGATAGAGAAAGCACAGGAGGCCACACAGTGTTCCCCACATAAAGGTTCAGAATGGCAAGGAACTGCGCTGCCGGGTGGCGGGATGCCATGCCCGCCCAGCACATTGGAGCAGGAGGCGCCAGCCAATCGGGCTGGAGGAGCAGGGATGGCCGCAGAGGAGAATGCTACAGCGCAGGAGGATTCCCCATGTTTGGGAGAGCGAGTGGTGCTGGAGTGCGGGAAGCCACTCTTACTTTGCAAAACGGCAGAGCAGGAAGTCCCAACGAAGCAGGACACCAGAGGGGAGACCAGTTCCCAGGAAAACAGCGGGCCCGCACAGGGAAAGCTGGAGCAGCACGTTGCAAGGAGGGACCCAGCACAGAGAGCAGGTTCCGGGGGGGAAGGAGGGGGGAGGAGCGGGAGGTGTTTGCCTTGCAGTGTGCGCCAGAAGGAAAATTGACTGGTACCTTTGACTTTGCAGTTGGCCAGGCTGCAGGGGTGCGAGCCAGGGGGGAGTGTTCGGGCCGGGAGGGGAGGGTTGGCTCGGTGGGCGGGGGAGGGGGTCAGGGGCATTGGGAGGGGAACAAGTATTTAGGGGAACCTGCTCTCACTCTCTCTAGCTAACGTGTTGAAGGGGACAATGGCAGGTTTTTTGCTGCAGGGGAAATGGTACAGAAGGACACTGTGAAGGCAGGGGATGTGCAAAGTCTGCTGACAGAAGGGAGAGAAGGGAGGGAGGCTGAGAGGGGAGGCAAGAGAGAGAGGGGGGGTACGGCGCAGCAGGAGCAGGGGGGTCTCAGTGCAGGAGATGGAGGAGGGGGACGGTGGGGGGTGCTCCATCCTTTGCGGCGGTAGTAGGTGGGAGGGGCGGGCGCAGGGGGAATGGGGGGGCAGGAAGCATTGGGGAAGGATGGGGGGAGGGTGGGGGGGCCAGGTTCCCAAAAGGAGGAATGTGATTCAGTTAAGGTGGGTGGGGGAGGGGGGATGCCAAGTAGGGATGAGGCCCTAAAGTTGGTCTTGGGTTTAGGATTTCTCCCAGAGGACCTCTATGCCTGTATCCACCCGGTGAATATCCCAGAGTATGATGTTAGTTTTCTGACCCAGCGAGGCATGGAGGTCTTCTGGGAGAAATACGAGGGGGTAAGGGGGAAAGGGGATTGGAGAAACTTTAGGGCCGTACCGATCAGCAGACCTGACCTGGTGCAGGTAACCCTGCTGGTCCGAAATGAATCCATTTCAGGGGCGGACCTGGCCTTCTGGCTACAGCTGTACGCAGAATTGCGTACCCCCTTGTCCAAACTCCCTGACCCCAGTAGGGTGTGGGCGGGAGGATGGTGTGCGCAGGTTAGGCTGAAGCAGGCAGGACACGTGACCCAGCACATTCCCTCCGCGGCGTTCATTGGCAGGGATCGGATCCTCTGCTTTTACAAGGGGCAGCCGTGGCAATGTCACAAGTGCGGGTCATTCAGACATTTTAGTATGTCGTGCCCAGTACGGCAGTGTGGGAAGTGCGGGTCTAAGGAGCATCCTACGGAGTCTTGTGCATCTATCCGGTGTAATTTGTGTGGGGGTCTGGGGCATGCATTCAGAGCTTGCCCTTGGGCCTCCCATAACGGGGGAGAGGAGGACATGGGAGGGGGCGGTCCAGTTCAGAGGGAGAGGGGGGAGTGAATGTAGGGCGAGATCAGGTTCCCGGGGTGGGGGGGAAAGGAGCTGCGGAGGGACAGGGAGTGGGAGGTGGGGAAGGGTTGGGGGAAGGGCGGAAGCGGCAGGACGGGGCAGATGAGGGTTGGACGCGGGTGTCAAAAAAACAACGGAAGGTGACGGGGGTACGGGAGGAAGGGGGAGGGGAGGCAGGAATGGGGATAGAAGTAGAGAACAGATTTAGGGGATTGGAAGATGAGGGAGGGGGTGACGAACTGGAAGGAGAGGAAGGAGAGGATGGGATGAGCCGGCAGGATGGGTTGGAAAGCATGGCAGACGCTGGAAAGGGAACAGCGGGTAAAAGGAAGAAGAAGAAGAAGAGGGAGAAGGTTTTGAGGGACGAAGAGGAGGAAATGGTAGTGGAGGAGGTCGGGGAGGTGGGGGGCAGATTGGGGGGGGCTGAAGGGAGGGTGGGGGAGAGAAGGAGGGTAGGACAGGAGGCAGGGATGAAGGCAAGAGAGGAGAGGGAGGATGGGCTGGAGGCAGGATTGATGGAGGGGGTCGAAGAAGGGGCAGAAGGGGCGGGGAGAGGAGGCAGGGGGGGGAGGGTCAGTGGACGACTCCCAAGGAGGGAGGGAGGTGGGCGAAGAAAAGAGGAAGAAGGGGAGGAAGAAAGTAAGGAAAGGGGGGGGGGGCTTTTTGAGCTAGGGGTCCGGGACTGGGCGGATGAGGAAGGGGAGGGTGAAGGGGAAGGGATCCCTGGAGGTAGTATGGAGCAAAGGGAAGGTAGCCAGGAGGGTGGGGGGTATAGAACGGCACAATGATGGCTGGACTGCTGTTAACATTCGTCACACTTAATGTGGCTAGTGTCGCCTCCCAGAGGGCGAGATGCTTGGCGTTCGATGGCCTCTCTGCCGTGGCGGTGGACTGTTTTCTTCTGCAGGAGACCAGGCTGCGAACGCTGGAGGAGGTTCGGCGGGCAAAGCAGGCCTGGAGATGGGGGCCCTCTATTTGGGGTCTGGCAGGGGAACGGTATGGGGGGGATAGGCATCCTCTTCAAAACATTTAAAGTAGAGATCCAGAGGGTGGTGGAGCTGGGAATTGGGAGGTGTCTGGTGTTAGATGTGAGATTGCGGGGGGTGGCTTTGCGGGTGATTAACATCTACGGGCCGCAAAGCAAACGGGGAAGGGCAGCACTGTTTGGGAAAATTCGGCTGTACCTTTACACCTCACGGCAGCTAGTTTGGGGGGGGGGGGGATTTTAACACAGTCCTGAGGAAGGAGGATAGGGGGAGGAGGGCGGCGCAAGTAGGTTACGATGGGGTACGGCTAGCAGGGATCATGAAGGGAGCGGGATTGGTGGACGCGCACATAGAGTTTGGTGGTGGGACGCAGGGTTTCACTTTTGCCCGGGGCACTTGTAGAAGTAGAATCGACCGGTTTTTAGTTCGGGGAGGGGCGTGTGGGAAGGCACCAAGGGTGGTAGAGGTTGATTTCTCAGACCACAAGATGGTGCTGGTCGAGCTGGGGGGAGGGGGGATTCACGGATTGGGGAAAGGATTGTGGCGTTTAAATCAGAAATGGTTGAGGGAGGGGGTGTTGTACCAGGAGTATCTGGAGTTTCTGGCAGACCAGGTATCCATTCAGGGTGTCTTCCCTTCCCTAGGGGACTGGTGGGAAGTTTTGAAACACCGCACCAGGGGGTTCTTTCTCCGTCAGGCGAGGAGGCAGGGGAGGGAGGTCACCCGGCTAGGAACTGCTCTGAGGAAGCGAAGGGACAATTTGATTTCCAGGGGAGGGAAGAGGGAGGACATTGAGGCCTTGCAGCAGGAGGTGGAACGGGTACAATACAATCGGTACTCTTCCCTCGTCTATGAGCGGGACTTCGGGAAGCTGCTCAGCCCGAACCCTTATGACTGCTGGTACAAGGGAGAGGAGGGTGGTAGAGGGGTTAAGGGATGAGGGGGGGACGCTCCAGCAGTCTAGGGAAGGTATCTTGCAGGTGGTGGGGACCCACTTTGGGCGGGTCTTTTTGGACCAACGGTTGGGGGAGGAGGCCATGGCGAGGTACATTGAGGAAACCCCAGGGGTGGGTAAGGGGGGCCTCATCTTCGGGCCTTGCTGCGGCCGTGGACGCTGCGGGAGGTACAGGAGGCCATTGGGGCCTTGCGGCGCAGGACGGCGCCGGGGCCAGACGGACTCCCGGCAGAGTTCTACCAGCGGTTTAGGGATCAGTTGGCGCCAGTCTTGTTGGCAATCTGGGAGGCGGCACGAACAGGGGGATCCTTGCCTGAGTCGATGGGGGCATCAGCTTTGGTCCTCCTTAGCAAAGGCAAGGACCCCCAGGATGTGGCAAATTGGCGGCCGATTGCACTTCTGAACACCGACCGGAAGATCTTCACTCACATGCTCCTTGCCCGCATGAGGAAGATCTCCGGGGAAGTGCTGGCAGCCCCGCAGGGGTGTGGGGTCCCGGGAAGGGGGGTGCTAGAGGCAGTGGCCTGGGTGAGGGAGGGCCTGGAACGTAGTCGGGTGGGAGAGGGCAGGCTGGTCGTGGCCTTGGACCAGGACAAGTCTTTCGACCGAGTGCAGTGGGGTTTTTTATGGAAGGTCCTAGACCACTATGGATTCCCGGGGGAATGGATCGCGCAACTTCAGTTATTGTATGCGGGGGCGCGATTCTTTCCCCTGGTGAATGGATGGAGGGGGGCGGAGGTGGGGATCTCGGCGGGGGTGCGGCAGGGGTGCCCGTTGAGCCCCCTGCTGTACGCTTTTGCCATTGATCCCCTGGTGAGGAGGCTGGAAGGGGGGGGGAGGACGAGCTCAGAGGAGTGGAGGTAGGCAAAGGGAATGTGTTGCGAGTCATCGCCTATGCGGACGATATCACTATCTGGGTGGCGGATCGCAGGGAGGGGAGGAGGCTGCAGGAGACCCTTGCAGCATACTCCCAGGCTTCGGGGTCTCGGGTAAACCTGGGCAAGAGCACCAGCTTGTGGGTGGGGCCAGAGGGACGGCGGTTTAATTTAGGTGGAGGGTTCCCGGATGGGATAGAGAAAATGAGGGTTTTGGGAGTGTATTTTGGGGGAGGGGATTACGGGCGGGAAAATTGGGAACAAAGGATAGCGGAGGCGAGGGAGAAGGTGGACCGCTGGAAGGGGTGGCGGATGCCCATGGAGGACCGGGTCCGGTTGCTGAAGAGCCAGGTGGTCCCCATGTTCCTGTTCCTGAGCTACATCTGTCTCCTGCCGGAACGCTGTTTCACGGCAATTTACAGCGTGTTCTTTCAACTCCTGTGGGGGAACAGGATGAACCCAGTTCGACGTAATTTCACTTACTGGTCGCGGGAGGAAGGGGGGGGTGGGAATGGTAAACCCAGTCTTGCTATTCTCCTCCCTCTTCATCCAGTTTAACCTGGGGCGGGCGGGGGGTCTGAATGCCCCAGGATGGGTACACAGTGTTGTCCAGTGGTGGGAGGGATTTTGGGGTCCTTGGTTGGGGGGAGGTAGGGTGGGACGGTTGCGGAAAGGGTTCCCGGAGGGGGTAGGCTACTATAAATCTTTGGTAAAGCTGGTTCGGCTGTGGGACATTACATGGGAGGAAGTTAGGGCAGGGCAGAGGGAGATCTGGGTGGAGCGGGTTCGCTCCCAACGCTTCTCCTCTCCCCTGGCTCTTAGGGATGCTCCGGAGCCCGTGCTGAGGTAGGGCCTGCGTTTTATTTCATCCAAACGCATCCCACACAAGTACAGGGACATTGCTTGGCTGTCCCTACATGGCAGGTTGTATGTTAGGGCAAACCTTCGGTGTAGGAACCAGCAGGACCGAGACTGCCTGAGGGGGGGAGTGTGCTGGCCGGCTGGAGACCATGGACCACTTCCTGAAGGAGTGTCCATTCTCCGTAGCGGTTTGCCGGAGAGTGGCTGCCTTGCTGGCCATCCCCAGCTTCACGTCCTACACCTATGCGGACTGGGTGTATGGGAGGCAGGGGGAGACGGGGCGGCTAGAGCCAGGTACCGCCTTTCTAATCTCAGTTATCATCAAATACTGCCTATGGATGGCTCGCTGCGGGGTGTCCCTGGGCCAGGAGTGCAGGTCTGCTGAGCAGGTCTCCTGGGACGTTGTCCGAGCTGTCCAGGAAGTGGCCCGATGGGAACGGGTGGAGGTGGGGGTAAACACCTTTGGGGTTTGGTGGAAGCATGTACGCTTGAAGTTGAGTTGAATGTTTGGGGGGGGGGTTGGGGGGGACGGTTTTTTGTGTAAAATTTGCATTTTTGTATAAAAGTATAGAGGGGCTGGCTTTATAACTGCACAGTGTAATGTATTGAAATTTGATTTTCCGCTTTCATTTAATAAAGGAATTCTCCAGTCTGCCCAACAAGATAAACTCATATGTGTATACCTTACCTTGATTTGTACCTGCCTTTTTCAGGGCACAGACCGTACAAGTCTGCCCAGCAGTATTTCCCGCCTCCCAACCACCAGTCCCGCCTCCCATCACCGGCTCTGGTACAGACCGTATAAGTCTGCCCTCCACTATCCTCGCCTCCCAACTACCAACCTCTCTTCCCCCACCTGCTCCGCCACCCAATTTTGGCTAAGCTTCTGAGGATCCATTCCTACTGCACAGGATTCCTTTATGCATATCCCACGCATGTTTGAATTCCGTTACCGTTTTCATCTCCACCACCTCCCGCGGGAGGGCATTCCAAGCATCCACCACCCTCTCCGTGAAAAAATACTTCCTGACATCTTTTTGAGTCTGCCCCCCTTCAGTCTCATTTCATGTCCTCTCGTTCTACCGCCTTCCCATCTGCGGAAAAGATTTTTTTGCGGATTAATACCTTTCAAGTATTTGAACATCTGTATCATATCACCCCTGTTCCTCCTTTCCTCCAGGGTATACATGATCAGTTCAGCAAGTCTCTGCTCATACGTCTTGGAATGCAAATCCCATACCATTCTCATAGCTTTTCTTTGCACCGCTTCCATTTTTTTAACATCCTTCGCAAGGTACGGCCTCCAAAACTGAACACAATACTCCAGGTGGGGCCTCACCAACGACTTGTACAGGGGCATCAACACTTCCTTTCTTCTGCTGATCACACCTCTCTCTATACAGCCTAGCAACCTTCTCACTACGGCCACCGCCTTGTCACACTGTTTCGTCGCCTTCAGATCCTCGGATACTATCACACCAAGATCCCTCTCCCCCTCAGTACCTATTAGACTCTTCCCGCCTAACACATAAGTCTTTTGTGGGTTTCTACTCCCTAAATGCATCACTTTGCATTTCTTCGCATTGAATTTTAATTGCCAAACCTTAGACCATTCTTCTAGCTTCCTCAGATCCCTTTTTATGCTTTCCACTCCCTCCCGGGTTTCCACTCTGTTGCAAATCTTAGTATCATCCGCAAATAGGCAAACTTTACCTTCTAACCCTTCGGCAATGTCACTCACAAATATATTGAACAGAACGGCCCCAGCACCGATCCCTGAGGCACTCCACTACTCACCTTTCCCTCCTCCGAGCGAACTCCATTTACCACCACCCTCTGTCGTCTGTCCGTCAACCAGTTCTTAATCCAGTTCACCACTTCGGGACCTATCTTCAGCCCATCTAGTTTATTTAAGAGCCTCCTGTGGGGAACCGTGTCAAAAGCTTTGCTAAAATCTAAGTAGATTACGTCTATAGCACGTCGATGATTCAATTCTCCAGTTACCCAATCAAAGAATTCAATGAGATTTGTTTGGCACGATTTCCCTCTGGTAAAACCATGTTGTCTCAGATCTTGCAACTTATTGGCTTCTAGGAAATTCACTATCCTTTCCTTCAGCATGGCTTCCATTACTTTTCCAGTAACCGAAGTGAGGCTTACCAGCCTGTAGTTTCCAGCTTCTTCCCTATCACCACTTTTGTGAAGAAGGACCACCTCCGCCGTTCTCCAGTCCCTCAGAATAACTGTTGAAAACTCAATTTTAGAAAGTCAAGATTTACACTTGTAAATTTGCAGTATGTGAATGTTGCAAGAGGGTTTGCTTTGGGTGTGGTTTGGCTGGACTAGGGTGGGACCAATAAAATGCACATGTACTCCGCATTTCAGAAATTAAATGCGTGTCTAATCAACATCAAAATTTACAGTTGGTTCCATGTATGTATATAGGTTCTGTAGAAGTATAGGGGTCCTTTTACTAAGGTGCACTGAAAAATGGCTTGCGGTGATGTAGGTGCAGGTTTTGGGTACACACCAATCCATTTTTCAGCAAGGCTATAAAAAATCCCTTTTTAAAATTTTTGCCGAAAATGGACATGCGGCAAAATCAAAATTGCTACATGTCCATTTTGGGTCTGAGACCTTTCCACCAGCCATTGACCTAATGGTAAAGTCTCACAAGGTGATCGGTCAGTAATGACCTATGTGCGCCAAATGCCACTTGATGCATGTAGTTGATGTGCGCCAGAAAATAAAAAGTATTTTTCAGGTGCGCATAGCGGATGCACGCCAAAGATGAAATTACCATAAGCACCACATGGTAGCCATGCGATAACTCCATTTTGGTGCAAGTTGGGTTCACGTAGACGCTTTTGCAGTTTAGTAAAAGGGCCCCATAGTTTTTGGCAGTGCTCTACAAAAATGGTTAGAAGATATCACCCCCTTAATCCTCCTGTGTTTCCAGGAGTCCAAGAAACTCTTTATTAAAAAAGACCTGATGTGGCCACACAATAATTATGTGCAAACAAAATGTGATGACACATATGATTATTATATGATTTATGATTGGGATGTCATGACTATGTGTCATCACATTTTGTTTGCACATAATTATTGTGTGGCCACATCAGGTTTTTTTTAATAAAGAGTTTCTTGGACTCCTGATCTACTTTGTGTTCTACTTTTTACTTCTTAGAACTGCCTTCTTCTACCCCTAACCTCCCCTTATTTATACAGATAGTATCTAGCCATTTAATGATTTAAACAGCCAGATGCTATAAGCCTCATTTTACAGAAACTGTACAGTAGAAATTGAAACTGAAATATCCAGTTTGGGATATGCTTAATTCCAATGGTATATTTAGAAAATGTTATTCTTTTTATAGAGCTTTTTCTAAAATACTTACAGGAGTGCAGGTGTATTTTCTGGTGAAGATTGGAGCTAAGAAAGTTTGTCAAATGGATGTAGTAGTAGCCTTGTTTGGCATGTGCAAGAGCAGACAGGAAGGTGGTCAGCAAGAATTTGAAATGTATGAAGTCAGCCTGGGCATGGGATTTTAGCCAAAGGCACTCAGCAGAGGGGGCACATGAATGTGGGTAGCAGATTGTGGAGGTCAGCCAAAGCTGGGGTTTTGTACACTTTACAGAACAGGGAATGGGAGGAGTGAGTGTCCAGAGCAGAGGAAAGAATAGTGTAGAAAGAGACAGCTTCATTGACAGACTTGGACAACATAGTGGATGAGAGGAGAGCTGAACCTGTGGTGGAGAGAGTGTGATGGTCAACAACCTGAAGATTCCTAAATATATTGGTGGTGATTGGATGACACTGGGGGGAGGGGTGGAGGGGGATTAAGTGTGAAAATTGTCAGATATCTGTCAGAGAGAGGAGAACAGAGGTGAAGAAATTAAAGAATGAGCAGTTGAAGAGGAAGACACGATTGAGATAGTGGCCATGCTGGTAAGTAGGGGTAGTGCAACATAGCTGGTGATTGAGGATGTAAAAGGAAGAAACTTAAAGCAATAAGAATCAGAGGGGTCATTAGCAAGAATGTTAAAGTTCCCAAGAATGAGGAGAGGATGGTTCAAGAAGGAAGGAAAGCCAGGAGTCAGTCAGTGAGAAAGGAAAAGAGGGACGTATCATGGAGAGGTTGTGGAATAAATAGTTAGATGGAGTGGACTTAAAAAAAAAAAAAAAAAGTCAGTGAAATTAGGTGGTTGAAGAGGTTGAAACCTAAAAGATGAGATTAGCAGCCAACACCAATACTGTGGCCAACCTGGGGAGCTGTATAGGAGAAAAGGCAACCTTCATGACAGAGGGAAGCAACTGAAGTAAAGTGTTTGGGGAAAAGTTATGACTCAGAGCAAGAAGATGGAGAGTATGAGAGATAAAGAGTTCATGAATATAGGCAAGCTTGTTGGAGGCACAGGAGAGGAATAGATATAAGATGTGATCTGACCTGCACAGGTAGGGTGACATTGGATTTGAAGGGCCAAGATTTGGATTGATGTCCCCAGTAGAGAGGAAGAGAAGGAGCAAGAGTATGGAGAAGAGAAGGGGAGGCATGATGACAGTGATAAAGATAAGATGTCCTCAGACAGAATGGGAATGGTTGAATGAAAGGAAGAAAATGTTGAAGCTTGCGAGATGAAGAGAAGGTAGAACACAAAGGACTGATGAAGTGATGAAATCAGAAAATGTGCAATATGGTTTTGAGGTATGGAGTGGTTTGAGATAGGGAATAAGATTGGGAAGAGTTAGAATCAGGAAGAGAAGGTGGAGTGGAGTTGAAATGAAGGATACTAATAAATTCCTTTTGGTTCCAGATTCTTCCTGGGGATCTCCAAACTGTCCATGAATATATTTCCAATTGGAAAAACACCCCCAAGTTTCATCATTCTCCTCTCAGTGGGGAAAAAACAATAGAATGAATTATCTCCTCTTGAATCTCCAAGATTTCATGCAAGTACCTCTTAAATATATTCAGCTGGGGGGGGGGGGGGGGAGAGACACCTTAATGCAGAGATTTAACACCTAAAGTTGGTTCTCCATATTCTCAAATTTCCTGTGGATAATTGACTTATCTTTTATCAAACCAGTTTGCACAGATGACACTATATTGACTTTCTGCTCCAGGGTCTTAATCTGATCCTTACATTTCCCAATAGCCTGGGCATGTGACTGAACTCCATCATGAATCTCTAAGCCCATTCCATTCAGTAGCCTATACTCCTCCCCTCCCTCCCTGACCCCTAACATACATTCATCCACTCACTTTGCTCTGGTGGTGTTGCTTTTAACAAACTCATCTGGCTTGTCTCCACCCTTTTGTTGCTTTCCAGAGATCTAATCTCAGCTATTCATGGAAACTGTAGTTCTCCCTGACAGCCAAGTTAAACTGACATTCTTTCCAGCAGTTTTCCTATGTCTGAGGTGTTTTCAACTGGACATTCCTGACCCTGTTTATGAACAAACAACTGTCTACTCACCACACTACGGAGAGTGCCTGCTACAGGTAAATGATTCGGTTTTTTTACTGGACCAACTGTCTCAGAGCAAGTCTGGAGAAAGTATTCACTTTATTTCACCTGTGGATCTAGACTTTCCAAAACAGCCTCTGACCTTTGTGGAACCACAGCACAGACAGTGGTTTGAATATGTCACAGAGCCTAAAAGAGTAACTTTATAACTACCTACATAGGAGGAAATGTGCCTATATAATTTTCAGTACATGGACTTCACCAGAGTTTCAAATAAAAGGTATGTGCATGTTTTCACTTTGAAGATTGACTCGGGGAAAATATTAGTACACACATTTACACCTATTAACTTGTGAGACACTTTTTCTAGCCAAAGATATGCACATATATTTTTGAAAATTCAAAAGTATGGTTATAGTTCCTAACCCTTCTCAGTCCCTTGCTGAGGAATGTCCCTCCCACTGGGAGGTAAGCATACAGGTAAAAGAGCAATACAGAGGCAGTTGTATAAAGTGAGTGTTAACATGTACATGCTGAATATGTGTGTGATCAAACAGCAGAAGAGAGGGTCAAAGCGCGCACACACACAAGAACGAGAAGAAAAAGCACCAAGGGCCATCAAGTAAGAGTCCTTTATTAATAGGCTCAACCTGGGCTGTGGTTTGGTGTCCATCAATAAGCCAACATCAGCGGTCAAAATAAAATAGACTCCTAAGAGTTATTTCCAAAAGGGTTAAAAAATTTTCAGCCACAGCTCACTCAAGCCGGCGACCAATTCTTTTAATCAGAAGTGCAAAGAATTGGCCCTTGGTCCTTTTTCTTCTCAAATATGTGTGTAAATAATTAGAATAATCGCATATATGCACACAAAAGTGATCATATGCATGTAAATGCCAAAACTCCACCTTAGGGCTATCCTATAAATAGATGCATAAATGTAACAGCATGTAGCTGGGCAGTGAGCATAATCAAGGATAGTGCTTGGGTGCTGCACACAGGGGTCCTTTTACCAAGCTGCAGGAAAAAGGGCCCTGCGCTAGTGGCGGGGGCCATTTTTCCCACACACCAGGGCCCTTTTTACTGCAGCAGGTAAAAATACTCCATGTACCCATGGCCATGCAGTAAGAGAATTCTTACTGCATGGCCATGCGATGGGGAGCCATTGAGGTGGTGGTAAGAGCTCCCATGCTAACCCAGTGGTAACTGAACAGTGCAGCGATGCCTGATTACTGTCGGATTAGCGCCATGTAAGCATTTTTTCTTTTCCCCCCCGGAAATGGTGCGCTCAGGGCAGGACTACCGCCAGATGCCATGTTGGGCCAGCGGTAGTCGCATTAGGCTTACCACAACTGTAAAAGGGCCCTACAGTTACACATGGGAGATGAACGACAGGCAGGGATCTGCGATGCTATGACCAGCAACAATGACATCAGACCACCGAGTAACACAAAGCAGTAGTAGAAGTAGAAGCTTTAATGCACAATTAAAAACTCAATGCTTGACGTGGCCACGTTTCACCTTCAAGGCAGTGTCGGGATCAATTAGAGGGGAGAAGCAATTTGTGCTTGCTTCCCTCTATCATAGCATGAAAAGGCAAACAGCCAGTGCTTGTGCACAGATATTCTCCAAACAGAGCCTGTTGCAAAATATGGCCTCGGGAATTGTGTTTTTAATTGTGCACTAAAGCTTCTACTTCTGCTTTGTGTACACTCTGTGGTCTGCTATTGTTGTTGCTGGTCATAGTTACACATGTCAATTATATACTATTATAATATATGTGCACAGTTTTCTGGCACCTGGCATAAGTGTTTCTGCATAAATTATAGGAATGTGTATTTATTCATGGTATTCGATATACTGTCCTCCTAGCATGAGCAATCAAGGGTAAGGGTAATGCATTTGATATACTGCCTTTTCTGTAATACAAGCAAAGCAGTTTACATATTATATACAAGTACTTTCTCAGAGAATTCACAATCTTAGCTTTTTTGTTTTTGCACCTGGGGCAGTGGAGGGTTAAGTGACTTGCTCAGTTTCACAAAGAGCTACTGAAGGACTTGAACCCACTTGCCCTGGTTTTTCAGTCCACTGCACTAACCATTAAGCTACTCCTCCATCCAAAGGAATTTACAAAAAAATGTTTTAGCTCAATTCAAGATTGTATCTGTTACACTAGTATTTTATTAAAGGAAGTAGACACCTATTTTCCTTTATAGAATAGGTGTCACATGGAGGGGCATTTTCGAAAGGGACGTCGAAGTTGCGATTTGGACGTCCTTGCAAAACAGTGAAATTCAGGGGCGGGGAAACCCATATTTGTGAAACAAGATGGATGTCCATTTTTCGTTTTGAAAATACCGTCAGAGACGTCCAAATCCTTAAATTTGAGTGTCCCTAGATTTGGTTGTCCCTAGACATGGACGTTTCTGACTTTCGGTGATTTTTTCGAAACCAAAGACGTCCATGTCAAAAACGGCCAAATGCAAGCCATTTAGTTTTGGGAGGAGCCAGCATTTGTAGTGCACTGGTCCCCCTGACATGCCAGGACAGCAACTGAGCCCCCTAGGGGGCACTGCAGTGGACTTCATAAATTGCTCCCAGGAACATAGATCCCTTACCTTGTGTGCTGAGCCCCCAACCCCCCCCCAAAACCCACTACCCACAACTGTACACCACTACCATAGCCCTTACGGGTGCAGGGGGCACTTATATATGGATATAGTGGGTTTGTGGTGGGTTTTGGAGAGCTCGCTGTTCCCTCCACAAATATAACAGGTAGGGGGGTATGGGCCTGGGTCCGCCTGTCTGAAGTGCACTGCAGTACCCACTAAAACTGCTCCACGGACCTGCATGTGCTGTCAGGGGCCTGAGTATGACATCTGAGGCTGGCATAAAGGCTGGCATGACATATTTTTAAAGATGTTTTTGAGGGTGGGATGGAGTTAGTGACCACTGGGGGAGTAATGGGATGTCATCCACCATTTTCTCTGGTGGTCATCTGGTCGTTTCGGGCACCTTTTTGTGCCATAGTCGTAAGAAAAACAGTTCCAGGTGAAAACATCCAAGTGTTTGTCAGGGACATCCTTGTTTTTTTCGATTATGGGTCAAAGACATCCAAGTGTTAGGCACGCCCAAGTCCCGCCTTCGCTATGCTTCCGACACGCCCCCTTGAACTTTGGCCTTCCTTGCTATGGAGTGCAGTTGGAGATGTCCTAAATTGGGTTTCGATTATACCAATTTGGACATCCCTGTGAGAAGGACGTCCATCTTCCGATTTATGTCAAAAGATGGACGTCCTTCTCTTTTGAAAATGAGCCCAGTGGGCACCTAAATAAAGTACATTACTACAGACTTACCCTCCACATGCATAATTTTATCTAGGGCTTTATTTGTATTCAAAAAGGAAGTGGAACTGGGGATGGGGTCATGGCCGGAGGTAAACTTTCTTCTATAAACACAATGTTCTATTTGTGGATAAAAAGGAAGCTGGTACATGCATGTACTTGGAAAATTCCTATATTTAATAAAACAAGTTTAAAGAATGCCACCAATTAGTACAAATTTGCAACATTATGAACAAAATCTAGGGCTAATCAGTGTTTTTCTCATCATTTACGCTTTTGATACCACAATGTTGTACCCGGAAATTTTTGGCAGCCTGGTAGCATGAAGGAGTAGCTGCGTGGGGAAGGAGGTATACTGCACAGTATTATAAAATTTTCTGTTATTTATAAATGCAATCGCTCTATCTCTGCAAACATGTAGACATTTAAAGTAAATCCATAATCCAGGGCAAGAATTAATTATGCAATTTAATATTAACTGATATGGCAGGGGGAGTTATCAATGTAGGCTAACATTAAGATGGGTTATATATTATCACTAGCCATGATGTCTATATAATAATTGGTCACTCTGCCTCCCTGGATGGCTGGATGGCTGGGTTCATAACAGCATGCAAATGAGCTGACATCAGCTCGCCTTCAGCGTTCCCTTCCCTCTCAGTGTCCTGCCGTCGTAGAAAGATGAAATGATGTCAGAGGAGGGCGGGACACTGAGAGGGAAGGCAAGGGAAGGCTGGAGATGATGCGAGCCGAGCCTGCCGCTGCTGCGACCTGAGGTAACCTGAACGGCTTAAAGGCAGGGAGGCAGGAAGGAGAACAGGGCAGGGGAGAGGAGGGGAGAGTCACTGGCCATGGAGGGGAGTGGAGGGGAGAGTCGCTGGCCATGCATGGGATGGGAGGGGAGAGGAGAGGAGGGGAGAATTGCTGGACATGGATGGGATGGGAGGGGAGAATCGCGGAACACGGATGGGAGGGAAGGGCAGAGGAGAATCGCTGGACATGGATTGGATGAGATGGGAGGGCAGAATCGTGGCACACGGATGGGAGGGGAGGGCAGAGGAGAATCGCTGGACATGGATAGGAGGAGAGAATTGCTGGACATGGAGGGGAGGGCAGGGTAGAGAGGAGAAATCGCTTAGACAAGAGCCTTCCTAGGGCCCGTTTCATTTTTCACAAAATGAGCTTTGTTGCTTGTTTTAGCATAATGTCTCATTGCATAAAATGATACTCTGTGGTACAATAGCAGGATGTGGTAAAATAACCTGTCATTACAGTAGCTGCCATTGATAACTTTCCCCCTTAATGATAATTTTTGTTTTACACAAATAATATTGAAAACAAAAATTTCATTCTGGCCAATTTTATTTAAATAAAAATATATATAACCCCCCCCCCCCCCCCCAACAACAGGTAGAACATTTCTTCTTGGAAGTCACCATAATATAATAAAATATTCTGATTCCCCATGTCATCTGAGCAATCACAATATATATCTCTCCACTACCAGGCACACTGTGAAATACAAAATCTGAAAAAAAAAAATCACAACTGAATGTATCTGTAGCAAACCTGTCATACAACAGTAGCACTAATTAATATGGGCTCTCTTTGTTAAGCTTCGCTGTAGGCACGCTAGCGTTTTTAGCACACGCTTACAATTAGTGCACACTAATGCTAGAGACACCTATATATTCCTATGAGTGTCTCTAGCGTTAGTGCATAATAATTTTTAGTACATGCTAAAAATGATAGCGTACTTTAGTAAACAGAACCCTATGATTCAAACAGCATTCAAACCTATGAATAGCCAACACTACAGGTATTACCCTGGCCCTAGAACACCAATATAGTTACTTCTGATCAAAGAGAACAAGTGTGACTGCTTCAGTTCTCTACACAAATTACATGCAAACAGAATACCGCACCTTAGTCATAGCCAAAACATAGCTACATAGGAGCCAGCCCTGTGGATCCAGTGGGTGCTGAGCATCCGCAATATTGAGAAAACTTCTTCATTGTGTTCAGGAAGGGTTATTTGTACTGTGTCTGACACCCCCAATCATTTTGAAACACTGACACTTCTGCACAGATAGACCCTCAAAAAATACAGAATATAAATCAGCAATAGAAATATGAAAACAAAAATTGAACTAGCAACCCCAAGAAGTCAAATTCGGCATGTACCACAACACTACAGAAAGAAAAACACATTCATTTAATCTTGTATTTAACACAATACAAAGACATACAAAATGTACATTTCCAAAAACTAGCATATTCCAGTTCATAAATCCAGAATAAAAACACTTTTTCTACCTTTTTTTCTGGGCATTTTAATTTCCAATCACACTAGCCCCAGTGTGTTTCTCTCTTCTGCTTTCTTGTCTATCATCTTCTGTTTACTCACAACCGTCTGTAACATATTAACTTTCCCTTTTAGCTCTTTTCTCCCTTTCTTTTATGACTTTGTGCACTCAAATTTCACCCTCTTTCTTTTACTTTCAACCTATTTATCAACTTTCCATCTCCTTTTCTCAGTCCCTATATCGCCCATCCTAATATCCTCCACAACCCCATGGCTTTATAGTTCCATTATGTTCAGCACATCCCCTCTCTCCACTTATATAGTTCAGCATCTTGCCACTGCCCAGCATCTCATCTCCCCCTCTCTCTCCTTCTCTCCACCCCACCCTTGTAACCCATCTTTCCTCTCTCTCCACTCCCCTCTCTTGTAGCAAAACATTTTCCCTCTCTCTTCCCCCTCCCACATTTACAGCCTAGTATTTCCCTATCCTCTCTTCCCTCCCGTCTCAACAGTGCAGCTTCTCCTCCTTCATCCCCAACAGTGCATATTCTCCCTTTCTTTATCTATTCCCTCCATTATCAGTATCATCCTCTCTATTCCTTTCTCCTTCCCCAGTCAGAATCTCCCCCTCCCATTCTTTTCTTGCCCTCTATATTCAGCAACTCTTTACTTATTCACATATCATCTAGAATTCCAATCTCTTCTTTTCCCTTGTATCTCATTTTGTCTTTCCTGTCCAGCATGTCTCCTTCTCCTCACTCCCACAATGGTCCAGCATTTCCCTTCCCTCCCCTCCCCTCCCCTCCCCTTCCTCCACTGGTCCTGCATTTCTCCTCCTCCCCCCCCCCCCCCCCCTCCACAGAGTAGCATTTCTCCTCCTTTCCCCTCCATGGACCAGTGGTGTCACCATTTTACATTTCAAAAATGACTTTTCAATTGCACTTTAAGAGGATTGTAAAAAGGTCTGGCCAGCCTTACACAGTGCATTAATCACCCCATTGGCTCACTGCACCATCTATTGAAAACATTTAGGGCCATTTTCTGCATTAGTATATATAAAGATACGACAAGCCATGCTGCATCAAACCAAAACACGTCACATCCAGCAAAATGGCTTTGACAGTAGCCAGTATGGGTCACAAATACTTGGCAGATCTCAAAAGTAGTTCAATTTCTCAGAGCTCATGTCAAGAGAAAACCAATGGCTTTCCCAAGTTGATCTGGCTAATACTTTTTTTATGGACTTGTCCAATTCACTTTTAAAACCCATTATATTAGTCTCCTTGACGATATCCTTCAGCAATATACTCCATAGCTTTATCACCTTTGTATGAAAAAAATACCGGTTGTTAGTTCTCTGTTTTTAGTGATGTTTGAAAATTATAAAACAATCCCACCTCATGATTTTATAAACTTTTATCAGTTGTTTCTTTTCCAGGCTAACAAGCCCTAACCTATTTAGCATCTCTTTTTATGGGAGATGTTCCATCCCCTTTATCACTTTTGTTGAACTTCTCTGACCCTTGATCTGGCTATTGACACTTTTAGTAAGTTGATATCAAGAGACAGAGAAAATATGGAGAAGAAACACTTGTATTGTTATCAGAATTTATGAGTGATGAGAGAATTGCTTTGAAACAACTGCAGGAGAATTCTGATGTCATAATCAGACTTGCGGACAATGGTGGTGCGGCGGTGATTTGGGATAAGGCAGATTATATGAATGAAGCCCTACATCCATTGTTTGGATCATGATCACATGGATGGCCTGTTGGAACAAATTTGTCAAGTGACTTTGGAAGCTATGGATGCTGGTTTCCTTGCGAAAAATAAATTTTAATATTTAAATCATCAGAAGGCAAAAATATCAATATTTTATTTGCTTCCTAAGATTCATAGGAACACGCTTCATCCGCCTGGTCGCCTGATAGTTTCTGGTCAGGATTCATTGCTGAGAGATATTGTAAATATGTGGATGGGTTCTTGACCCCTCTGGCTTGTTCCACTCATTCATATTTGAAAGATACTGCTCATTTTCTGAATAAGATTCGTGGACTTCAGTTGGTACCAGATGATGTGGTATTGGTAATGTTGAATGTGCAATCATTATACACGACTATACCTCAAAAAGAAGCAGTGTACGTGATTCAGTCAAAATTAGATGAAAGACCTCGTCCTCATAATGTACATATAGAATTTATTGTCAAATTAACTTGCTTTGCCATGGAAAATAACTATATTCTTTTCAATGACACATCACGTATGCAACTTCCTGGTATAGCTATGGATGCCTTGTTTGCCTCTTCGGTGGCTAATCTGTTTATGGACCAACTAAAAGAAGAACACATTTATACTATTCAGGGGTTCCAGCATGTACTTTGCTGGTGGTGATTTATAGATGATATTTTTGTAATATGGTTGGATGATATTCCATCTCTCCAATCATTTGTTAATGATCTTAACATGTGCCGTCCTACCATCAAGTTTCCTACCATCATCTGACAGAAATTGGTTTCCTGGATGTACAAATGATCAAAAGATGTGGTTTATTGGAAACAAGTGTATACTCAAAATCAACAGATTTGAAATACTTTGTTAGCATACACCAGTATGCATCCATTTCCCTCTAAAAATAGTTTACCTTTTGCTCAGTTTTTGCATCATCGTCGCACTAGTGGTTCTTCTTCTAAATGTAAGGAGTCAGCTGGACATTTGAAAGAGTCTTTAAGTGATAGAGGCTATCCTTCTAAAATTATTCATTAGGCATTTAAAAGAGCATTGTTTAATAATCATGACCTTTTACTTCAAGGAAAAAATGATCAGACACAGGAAGAAGTGATTTCCTGTGTGTTTAAATAAACTGATGCCTCTCACCATGTGGCTAAAATAATCCGGAGGCACTGACGAGTTTTATCTGTACATGATACTTTGAACAAGCTCATTGTATGGTGTCTTTTTCTCGTAATATCAATTTTTCAGGCATATTATGCCATTCAGATGGACACAGTATGAAACAGGTAAAATTGGTCACTTTAAGTGTGGCAAATTTGTGCCATTACTATGGAAACTACTTCTTTTTGGGATGATAATAATAATAAATTGATCCTGTTATGTCATTGTGCTTCATGCACTTTTAAAGCAGTGATATATTTATCCACTGTCCCTGTAATTTGAAATACATTGGCCAGACTAAATGGATGTTGAAGACACGTCTGATTGAGCATAAGCATTGCATATCCACTGGTAAGATAGAAGCTCCATTGGTTAAACATTGCCAGGATTTTCAACACATGTTTGATCAATTGCAATGTTTTGTGATTGACTCGATTCCAGATAATGGTCGGAGTCGGAGAGGTGATATCTCTCATTTATTACATCAAAGAGAGCAATGATGGATTTACCAACTATGTATTGTAGCTCCTTTGGGGCTTAATGGACCATTGGAATGGGAAGAGTTTTACTGATTGTCTGCTTGTTTATTGAATGATGTCATCACGTTTTGTACATTTTGTGCATATTTGCTATGCTGTATTGTACGTTATGAACTACCTGCAGTAATTTGGGCATTTTTCAGCGGTCCTACAGCTGTGAAGGTAAGTGTTTTGTGCACATGATTTTTGCATTTTACATGTAGATAGTGCCTTTTGGTATGTTAGTTCATCTGTATTAAAGTTTAGTTGGCTGTTTTGTTTTTTTGGGAACACATTTTTTCTCTCTTATTGTTCAGAGTTGTTTTCTGTGTTCTTTCTTTCTAATAAATGCCAACAGAAACCTGTGATAGCAGACCATTTCAGGATGATTATTGTTCAGTGTCTCCTGGGGCAGTTGCGGTTTCATTTGTTTAAATTTGTGAGTTTTCTACAGGGCACTAACGTCCATTGGCACCTTATACCAAATATTGCTTTTTGATACTACAGGTTGTATTTTTGCTATCCTTTTGTGTTTTGTCCTTTTTTAGTTCTGCCATATCCTTTTTGAGATGCACCAAATACTCAGCGTGAAGTTGCAACATAGATGTTCCTATATTCTCGTCTTTTTTTTTTTTTGTTCCTTTTCAAACGATCACTCACAATCTATTTGCTTTTTGTGGAAGTCACAGAACATTGGGTGGACAATTTCAACATAATAGTTCCTAAACAAGTTACAGATATAGACTAAAAAAGATCATATGTAGCACACATATGACATATATGAGATCTATATTCAAAATTTTGTCCAATTAACTTTGGAAGTTAGCTGGATATTTTAATGTAATTACCTGTTTCTGACGATAGGTTAGATGTTCCTCAAACAGTGAATCATTGTGGAGTCCTCTTACTTTCTGCAGTAAAAAGGGCCCTGTGCTAGCAGTAGCATATATTTTTGCCGCAGAGGGTAAAAAGGCCAAAAAAAGAAATGGCTGTGTAGTAAGTTTACATTTGCCATGTGGCCATTTCAGGGGGAAGCACTTGCCACCCACTGAGGTGGCGGTAAGGGCTCTGCGTTAAGCCGGTGGTAACCCTGGTGGTAAAAACACGGAAATAAATTTTCATAGCACCAGAAATGGAGCACGCTGCTGCAGTAGCCCGGCGATAGTTCCGGATCGGTGAGCGGCAAGCCTATTACCACGCACCAACCCTTTAGTAAAAGGGCCCCTGTATGAAGATGATTCAATGTTATGCCTTAGATAACATGTTGAAGCTCAATTCCAATAAAACTAAGATCCTTTGGTTGGCATTATTATACCTAATTTTGGAAAAAGTGGCTACTGATGTCTTTTTGCCAGTCAAGTTAAAGTCTAGATCTGTGGTTCCCAATCCTGGTCCTGGAGGCACCCCAGCCAGTCAGATTTTCAGGATATCCACAATGAATATTCATGAAAGAGATTTGCATACCAAGGAAGCCATGCATGCAAATCGCTCTCATGAATATTCATTGTGGATATCCTGAAAACCTGACTAGCTGTGGTGTCTCCAGCGCCAGGTTTGGGAACCACTGGTCTAGAGTACTGGGTATTGTTTCAGATTCTTCCTTGTCTTTTGAATCACAAATAAATCATGGAGAAAAATGTTTTTCAAGCTGACGCAACTATGACTGTTGTGATCCTACTATGAGCAAAGTGCTTTTGCTTTACTGGTTCAGTTGCTAATATTACCTCTTCTTGGTTAATGCAATGTCCTAGATCTGGGTCTATCCTTGAAACTCTTGAAAAGACAATTGATTCAGAACACCTCAGCCAGATTACTTGTCAAACTTAGTAAATTTAGTACTATTTCCTCTCATTATAGCTAATTTACACTGGTTTCCTGATCATGAAAGAATTCTATTTAAATCGGAATGTCTGATGTTTCAGATCCTTTATGAAGTTGCTTCAGAACTATTAATATATTTAGTTGTTGCCCCATTGCCTCAACTTTCTTTATATTTCTATAGTTTACTTATACCTCAACCATTTCCTTTTAAAGATATATGCTTTTTCAAGATGACCAATACTATGTTCTCGTCCCTGGCAATACCTTTCTTGAATGCCCTTCCTTCTTTTATTAGGATTGCAACGAATTATTATGTATTTTATAGAAAATTGCAAACTGTTTGGTAAATTGTCATTTTAAGCATATTTTAGGTTCTGTGATTTTACTTTGATGAATTGTAATTGTTTTATTACTATTCTGTGAATTGCATTGGACCCTTATTTTGGGGATATAGCAGTCAACAAGAATCTTGCTGATATTGATATTGATAAATCGTTAGCTTTTAAAATCCCACCACCCCACCTCTGCTGCACGCTAAGCAGTTTAGTCTGACCAACCCACTGGTACAACCAAATTTAAGTGGGCAAATAAAGGTGGATTTTGAGGCGGTCGTAGTTTTACTGAACCAGCACAGATATTCACCGTTGTCCAGCTAATAATAACCAGCATAATCTGGTCATGGCAAAGGGTTGTCCTAAACTTCTCCTACTTTTTCTTGAAAACTTTACCCAATTGTTTTGGGTGACAGGAATGTGTAGATAAGCACTGCTGAATATCCACCTAATTTTTGCTCTCACCAGCTTGCGAAATATTAGCCTCCGCCTCTGACTGTACACATATGTAATAAATAACTTACTGTACCTAAATTCTATAAATGCTGTAATCTATCTTGAACATTATTTGGCAAAGTGAGCAAAATATCCTAATTATTATTATTAAATGTGTTTTAGCTATGTGTGAACTTGTTTAAAAGATGTTTACTAAACATGTCAGTGAAGCTATGAAGCTATTAGTTTTTGTCAAAATGAGCAGATATCTCTTTCTTTACCATGCCACCTACTTCGGTATCTGGATCATGTTCATACAGACACTTTCCAGCAGGACCAGACTCCTCTCGCCCACCTCCAATCAGCTGACTCAGAATCCCCTCCAGTGCTACATGCATCTTTCTGACTCCTCCCACTGATGATATACCTCTAATTGCATCTTCAAAATTTCAGGGCTGATAAGGAGAGCGGTACAGAAGGTGCAAAGAATGCTTAATAAAGCCCACTGAGTGATTTCAAAATGAAATCCCTGCCTGTGCTTTACTTTCTCCATACCTGCCCATTTCCTCTATAGGTGGAAGTATGTTTGCTGTGAAACAGCAAACTTGTTTCTAGTCAATCACAGTAGGACAATTCTCAGCCTGGAGAGTTTACCCAATTACCTGATAGGTTACTCAGACAAATCCCTTAGAAAACTAACCTCATAATGGATTCATATTTATGTATGTAGACTAAAACCACATCTAGCCATTTTCAAACCCAGACTAAAAATTCACCGTGTTGGACTTTTAATGTGTTTTATTTATGTGGTGAATAAATATTTCTGGTGATGGATGTGCCCCGCTGTTTTTGGTGATGGATATCTTGTATTGATCTGCTTTCAAGCATGTTTGTCTTGACTAGATTGTAAGCTCTGAGGAGCAGAGACCTTCTCTTATATGACTGAGCAGCGTTGCATGCATCTAGTAGCACTTTAGAAATGAATCATAATAGTAGTAGCAGTAGTAGTATATCTAACTAGTATCTTAATATTTGAATATCAAGAGCCATCACATCATTAATTTTTTCCACAGCCTAATCAAAAGTTACTTTGTCAATAATTTGTGTGAAAACAAACAAACCAAGTTCTTTATCTCTTTACAAAGTTCTCTTTGCGGAATCATGTACACAGAACACTGTCTCTTTAACTTTAGTTTAGTTTAGGTTTGTTTTTTTTTTAGTTTAAAGATTACATTTAATATCTATTTCCCAGCAGTGTACAAACTGACATCATCTACTCATAAAAGCAGAATGCTTTTGCTTTTTTAAGCTTCAAGCTGAATAACAAATTGCCACAGATGACAGCATAAAAGAATAACAGAATGGAATCAAAAGAAAATTCATTGTCAACAGAAACCCCCTGCTGAGGAATTTCAATTTCATATATCTAATTATCCCTGTCAGTTGGAAGAACTGACAAAAAGCATTCTTTGTTCTCTCTTTCTGCCTCCCGCATCTCACTCTCAATTAATTCCGGCATACAAATATGACTAATTGTCTTTGCAGTACTCAAGAGCTCTGTATGTAAATGTTCATGAACTGAAAATGATTAGTAGGGTATTCAGGCATCGATTTATGATATTTGAACACAATAGACATGCATAATTCAGGTGACCATGTTAGCACCCTCACAAGCCCTTATTACAGAGATTAGGCAGGATTCTCTTTTCACATCCCTTTTTCATATCTGCTTTGTGACAATAACTCACTTTGTGCCTATTGAAAGAGGAAGCATTATATGTCTACTGTGGCTCACTGAAATTACCATGAACACGATTGTCAGCATTTAAATAACATATAATGTGGAAAAAATGTTAAGATACTTTGAAGAGAAATTTTTAAAAAGTTGCCACTCTATCAAGGTTAAAAGTTTTCTCAACCTCAGTCAATTCACAAGCTTTTCAAACAGTAGCGTTCCCAAGCTCTATATTCAAAAATAGTAAGTGGAAGTGCTCTGGCAGCCTTGTAACTTTCAGAACTTTATTTCAATGGGGCTCAGGGTAACTTCAGTTTCTCTCCACATGGTGTAGTCCAACTGCATAATGAAATGAGCAGTACTTGAAAATAAAATAAAATGTATTTGTAAGGGGCTGTTTTTACCTCACAGTTTAAAGAAAACACACAGTTTCATGAGATTTTCTATAAAAATAGCAATATGTCATGTAACTCTTGCCGCTCATTGCCCTCTTGGAACTTACTTCAAGTTCAGCGCTAAGAAATTGTAATTGTTTCACAGACTTCATCATACATAACTGCCCATAAGTGATTGGCATGGTGACAAATTACTGACTGCACTATGTACAATACCAGTGTTTAACAATGAATGAGTGCAACCTGCACAGAGTAGAAGGTAATACTCTTACCATCCTATTGGGCAGACTGTATGGACGATCCAGATCTTCATCTGCTGATATTTACTATGTTAAGAATCTGACAACTAGAGGCTTTATTTTAGTGGTAGACCCGCGGGAGGTGGTGGAGATGAAAACGGTAATGGAATTCAAAAATGCGTGGGATAAACATAAAGGAATCCTGTTCAGAAGGAATGGATCCTTGAAAGCTTGGTGGAGATTGGGTGGCAGCACCGGTGGTGGGAGGCGGGGCTAGTGGTTGGGAGGCGGGACTAGTGCTGGGCAGACTTCTACAGTCTGTGCCCTGAAAATGGCAGATACAAATCAAGGTCAGGTATATACATAAAGTAGCACATATGAGTTTATCTTGTTGGGTAGACTGGATGGACCGTGAAGGTCTTTCTCTGCTGTCATCTACTATGTTACTATCCAGCTCATTTTTGAAAGAAAAGTGCGCCCATCTTCCGACACAAATCGGGAGATGGTCGCTCTTCTCTTAGGTTCGGCAGGAGCGGCCAAAGTTTAAGGGGGCGTGTCGGAGGTGTAGCGAAGGCAGGACTGGGGCGTGGGTAAGAGATGGGCACCCTGGGCCGATAATGGAAAAAAAGGCCAGCCCTGACGAGCATTTGGCAGACTTTACTTGGTCCATTTATTTTCAGGACCAAGCCTTAAAAAGGTGCCCAAACTGACCAGATAACCACCGGAGGGAGTCGGGGATCACCTCCCCATACTCCCTCAGCGGTCACCAACCCCCTCCCACCCTAAAAAAAACATTTTTTTGCCAGCCTCAAATGTTATACCTAGCTCCATGACAGCAGTATGCAGCTCCCTGGAGCAGTTTTAGTGGGCACTGCAGTGCACTTCAGGCAGCCGGACCCAGGCCCTTCCCCCCCTACTGTTATACTTGTGGTGGTAAATGTGAGCCCTTTAAAACCTACCCGAAACCCACTGTACCCACATCTAGGTGCCCCCTTCACCTGTAAGGGCTATGGTAGTGGTGTACAGTTGTGGGTAGTGGGGTTTGGGGGGGGGGGTTGGGGGGCTCAGCACCCAAAGTAAGGGAGCTATGCACCTGGGAGCATTTTCTGAAGTCCATCACAGTGCCCCCTAGGGTGCCCGGTTGGTGTCCTGGCATGTCAGGGGGGTCAGTGCACTACAAATGCTGGCCCCTCCCATGACCTAATGCCTTGGATTTGGCCGTTTTTGAGATGGGCGCTGTCGGTTTCCATTATCGGCGAAAACCGCCCATCTTTAATGTTGACCTAAATGTTGGGATTTGGGCAGCCTGGACTGTATTATCAAAACAAAAGATGGCCACCCATCTTGTTTCGATAATACGGTCAGCGCTGCCCCTTCCTTAGTTCGTCCCCGAAGATGGGCGCCCTTAGAGATGGGCGCCCCCGTTCGATTCAATATCCAAATTATGTATTCTGACTAAGAAGTTAACTGGACACTAGCTAGGATTCAGACCAATGCTCAATTAATTCAGCACATAAAGGGGTCCTTTTATTAAGCCGCGGTAAAAGGGGGCCTGCACTAGTGTCAGTGCGCGTTTCCAGCTGAGGCCCCCTTTTACCTCAGAGGGTAAAAGGTTGTCTCTTTTTAAAAAAAGAAATGGCCTTGCAATTAGTGAACTACTTACCATGCAGCCATTTCAGGGAGGAGCACATACCACCACCCATTCAGGTGGCGGTAAGAGCTCATATGCTAACCCAGTGGTAACCAGGCAACACACAGAACTGCCCGATTACTGCCGGGTAAACACCGGCGCTACAAAAATAGAAACATTTTTTAGCGCCAGAAATGGCACATTCTGGGGGTGGGAACTACCTCAGGGCTGATGCAGTAGTCCAGCGGTAGTTCCTGTTTGGTATGCAGTCAGCAAGCGGTGCGCTTACTGCCGCTTAGTAAAAGGACCCCAAAGTTAGGACAGCCTTTTGCTGTTCTAGAGTTATGCACTTACCTCATCAATTAAAGGACAGAATACCACTGACTAGTTAAGTAATGGCTCCACCCAAGCTGGACCATCCCTAACCAGCTAGTTAGGGAATAGCTGGTTAGCGGTGATATTCAGCAACACTAGCTGGTTAAGTGTCACTGAATATCAGCGGCCAGCCAGCTCAGCGGGATTTAACCAGGCAGGAGCCTCTCCTGCTTGGTTAAACCACTTTGAATATTGACCCCTATACTGCTTATGAGCCATGTCAGTTAACCAGGTTTCTTTCTTCTGCGATTGCTGGGTCTGCAGATGTCTCCACTTCTCTGGCTCCTGTGCCTCCCTCATTTTATTGCACTTAAATTTTTAGTGTAGCTCTCCTCATGCTTCCTTCCTTTTTCTTTTTCTTTGTCATATTTCTTTAAATTGTGAATTTGGTCTTTCTGTCATTTATGTTAAGCATGGCATTTTGTGGTCTTTCTACTTTGCTCTATATTTCCTGTGCTACTTGATTATTTGCAAGAGCATTAGAGGACACACAAACACATTATAATCAGCAGTGAATGTAAGTAAGATAATCGATGTTAAATAAAACATGTTTGACCACTGCTAGGATCCACAAAATTCTGAGGTACTATATTTATACAGCCCAGTTGTGGCAGACATGTTAAGGGCCATTATCAATTTTTGAGTGTGAATCTGTTTCCTAACCCCTGAAGCAGACAATGAAACTGCATGGATTTGAAAGAAGGGACCGCGCAACAGAGCTCCGTTTGACATGTTGCCAAGATTGGTTAGAAATGAACAGATAACTCATCTTTCTTTTTGTATGACAGAGCGAGCACTTTTCACATTATCATTTGTATGGACACTTTAGTACATTGAGGGTCAAACTCTTACATGGAGGGGCATTTTTGATATGATGTCTAAATCCAACTTTGGACATTTTGCTGAAAACGTCCAAAAATCAAGTGTTGGACATGGCCATTTTTGAACCAGAGAAACATATATCTTTTTGTTTCAAAAATGGCCATTTCTTATATGTTTTTAGATGTTTTGTGCCCAGTGTGTTCTTCTTTTATGAACATTTTGGAAAAAAAACTAAGCGAAAAATGCACAAAAACAAGCCATTGGGACATATGGGAGGGGCAGCATTCTTGGTAGACTGGCCACACAAATATCCTAGCAGAGCAGTGTGGCACCCCAGGGCGTGCTGCAGTGGACTTTCCATAAAAGGTCTCAGATCCACATCTCACCAGTATACCCTTACATTGCAAGGGGACCACTCCAAAACCCACCAAAAACCTATTGTACCCAACTGTACACCACTACAATATCCATTATGGCTGCAGGTGTCACCTATATGTGGGTATAGTAAGTTTTTGATGGGTTTTGAAGGACTCACACTTTCTACTACAAGTCTAACAGTTAGAGTGTGATATAGGCTTGGGTTTCCTTCTTTACAGTCCACTGCACTACTAGGCTACTCCAGGGACCTGTTGCTGCTCAAATAGGACTCGCCTTAACATCTGAAGTAGTCATAGAAGCTGGTATGTACTGTTTCTGTCATATTTTTGAGGGGGGGGTGAGAGGTGGTCAGTGACCACTGGGGGAGTAAGGGGGGATCATGCCTTAATCCCTCCAGTGGTCATTTAGGGCACCTTTTTATGACTTTAGTCATTATTGAAACATGACCAGACCAAAACATCCAACCTTTAGCCATGAACATTTTTGCTTTGTTCCATTATGGCAGAAAAATGTCGGTGAATGCCCAAATCCCACCCCCAACATGGCTCTAATATTCCCCCCTGTGATTTGGACACACTGTAGATGAACTGAACATAAGAACACAAGAACAGCCATACTGAGTCACTCCAATGGTCCATCTAGCCCAGTATCCTGCTTCCAGCAGTGGCCAACCCAGGTCACAAGTACCTGGTAGAAACCCAGTTAGTAGAAAAATTACGCACTACCAATCCTGGAGTAAGCTGTGGCTTCCCCATGATCATCTCAATAACAGACTATGGACTTTTCCTCCAGGAGCTTGTCCGGAGCTTGACTATTCTTTGAGTGAAAAAAAACACGTCCTATTTGTTTTAAAGTATTTCCATGTACTTTCATTGATTGTCCCCTAGTCTTTGTACTTTTTAAAAGAGTGAAAATTTGATTCACCTCTACCCATTCTACACCATTCAGATTTTTATAAACCTCAATCATATCCCCCTTAGCCTTCTCTTTTCCAAGCTGAAGAGCCCTATCTTTTTAAGCCTTTCCTCATATGGGAGGGGTTCTATCCCCTTTATCATGTTGGCCACTATTTTTTAACCTTTTCTAATTCTGCTATATCTTTTTCGAGATACGGTAACCAAAACTGTAATACTCAAGGTGAGGTTGCATCATGGAGTTATACAGAGGCATTATAATATTCTTGGTCTAAGTGCTTTGAAAATGAGCCCCGTGATAGTAACACAGCAGATAAGGGCCCGCATGATCCATCTAGTTTGCGCAACAAGGTGGCCAAAGTTGAATCTGACACTTTGCACAAGTTCCACTTTTTCATGCTTTTACACTGATATGCTTAATCCTTGTCTCTCTCTGCCAATTTTGGGGCACAGACCATAGAAGTTGCCCGGCACTGGTCCTACTTCCCAGCTACTGGAGTTACTATCAAAGTTCACTCCAGCCTTGATCCAAATCTGTTTTTGCCATTTACGGGACCACATCATAGAAATCTGCCCGGCACTGGTCATACTTCCCAACCTCTGAAGCTGCCGTCAAAGCTCACTCCAGTTATGAGATCATTTAAGTTTTGCTTTAATTGGATTCCATCCTTTTTCTATATAGTGTTCCTCTATGTTTATCCCATCTTGAATTCCATCGCCTTTTTTTGTCTTCACAACCTCATACAAGAGGGCATTCCAGGAATCCACCTCCCTTTCTTTGAAAAAGTATTTCCTAACATTGCTCCT
Organism: Microcaecilia unicolor; assembly: GCF_901765095.1. Classification (NCBI taxonomy): domain Eukaryota; kingdom Metazoa; phylum Chordata; class Amphibia; order Gymnophiona; family Siphonopidae; genus Microcaecilia; species Microcaecilia unicolor. The sequence continues at coordinate 424,102,462 of NC_044031.1, forward strand.
AATTCTCCCTTCCTGCAACCTCAGTTTATGACCTCTAGTTCTACTGCTTCCCCATCTCTGAAAAAGATTAGCTTGCATATTAATGCTTATAAATGAGCATGAGGTAGATTTGCATACCGTGAAGACACTGAATGTAAATTTATCTCATGCATATTCATTGTGGATATCTTGAAAACCAGACTGGCTTGATGTGTCCCAAGGACTGGGTTGAAAACCAATGTCTTTTGACACAAGCCCCATATAATTTTTGTCACTTTCCTCTGAACCACCTCAAGTCTTTTGATGTTCTTATCAAGATGGGGCCTCCAAAATTGAACATAATACTCCAAATGTTGCCTCACCAATGACTTGTACAAAGGCATTAACTCACCTTCTTTCCTCTACTGGATATACCTCACTCTATGCAGCCAAGCATCCTTCTGGCTACACCTATCACTTTGTCACATTGTTTTGCTGGCTTAAGTTCCTCCAACACTATCACCCCAAGGTCCATCTCCCAGTCTGTGCTTATCAGCCTCTCACCCCCTAGCAAATATGACTGTTTTGGGTTTCCACACCCCATTGACATCACTCTACACTTCTTTGCATTAATTGTAATTGTCAAACATTAGACCATTCTTCTAATCTTTTCAGATCACTTCTTATTTGTCCATTCCCTCCAGGTTGTCCACTCTGTTGAAAATCTTTGTGTTGTCTGCAAAAAGGTAAACTCCCTTCTATTACTTCGGCAATGTCATTCACAAATATGTTGAGTAGAATCGGCCCGATATTGGTCCTTGGGGCGCTCTGCTACCTTTCTTTCTTTCTTCTGAGTGAATTACATTCACTACCACCCTCTGATATCTGTCAGTCAACCAGTTTTTAATCCAGTTCACCATTTTCTTTGCTAATTTCAGCCCATTCGATTTGTTCACAACCTTCTATGAAGAACCGTGTCAAAGGCTTTGTTAAAGTCCAAATAGAGCACATCTTGCAAGTGCCCTCAATCCAAATCTCTGATCACCTAGTCAAAGAAATCACTCAGATTTGTTTGACATGATTTTTCTTTGGTAAAACTATGTTGCCTTGGATCTTGGATGCCATTGGATTATAGGAATTGTACTATCCATTCCTTCAGCAGCGCCTCCATAATGTTTCCTACCACTGAAGTGAGGCTTACCGACCTGTAGTTTCCCACTTCTTCTCTGTCATCATATTTGTGGAGAGGGACCACATATGCCCTTCTCCAATCCTGTCTCCAAGGATCTATTATACAAACCTTTAAAAGAGCCCACCAGAACCTCTTTGAGCTTCTTCAATATCCTCGGATGTATCTCATCCATCCCCATGACTTTGTCCACTTGGTTTTTCCAGTTGTTCATAAACACTTTCTTCTTTGAACAGCTTGATTTCTACTCCACTCCCATTTATGTCTTTGTCAGTCAACAGAGGTCCTTCTCCGGAATTTTCTTCCGTGGACACAGAACAGAAGTATTTGTTTAGTATGTTTGCCTTTTCCTCATCATTTTCCACATATTGGTTCTCAGCAGCTTTCAGTCTCACAATTCCATTTCTAGCCTTCCTCCTTTCCCCAAGATACCTGAAAAATATCTTTTCATCTCTCTTTACGTCTCTAGTCATTTTTCTTCCATCTACTCTTTTGCCAGCTGTATTTCTCTTATATCCTCCTATCCTGCTAGCTCTTTCCTCAGGTACTCCCTCATTTTAATAAAATCACCATTTGGCATACACATCACAAAAGCCAGCCTACATGTGACATCCAATCCCATATCCACTAGTACATTGTAAATGTCGCTGAGCTGTACCGAGCAGGATCTATGTATGTGGCTATGCACGTGTGATGGGGGAGGGGAGAAGAGATGAATCATGCAGCTTTTGTAGGAAACATAATCTCATCCATTTGGAATCACACTGCAACTGTTGAAAGTGCACAGTTGGCCTCATCTACTAGTCCCTGGAACATAAGCAACCGGACTGAGGGGGTCAGATCTCATTGAACACAGATGTGACAGATGAAGTTGCATGTCCCCAAATCAAACATGAGCATTACACCTCTCAACAGAAACAATGTAGGTATTCCCAAATCTGCAATGGTTACGTATGTAGGCAGCACTGATTGAGAGCAAATGCATTACTGGAATCCCTGTGGAGACACAGGTCAGACAAAGAGGTACAGGAAGGTAGAGGGCAAGGCTTGAAGAAGCAGTGGTTCATCCTTTAAACATGTCTATGAAATATGCCATGCGCCCTTTCCAAAAGATGAACGGAGTTATTTCCTTTCACAGCCAAGATGAAGGAGGAGGAAGAGGAAGAGGAGAAGAGCTTATCCAAATCATTAGAGGAGATGGAGGAAGAAGATGAAGAGGAGGAGTGGGAGAGCCGGCAAGCAGCAGCAGCTCCATCACACTGCAAAGCCACAGAAGGGGGTCATAAGTGGCATCTTGTGGTCCTTGGCTCCCCACGACCTCTGGAGCCTATGAGGGGGGGGGAGAGGAGGAGGGAATGGTGGAGGAGGGAAAGGAGAAGACAGAGTCCCCTGCCTTCACTTGAACCATCCTAGCACCCCAAGGGCTGGCTGTGGAGCCTGAGGGGATAGCAGCAGTAGCAGCAGGTGCCAAACTCAAGACATCCTATCCCAGGTTTGTCCCTGCAGCTGCTGACTCCACTGGAGCAGGACGCCCACATTCTGCAGACCATCAAGTTGACCCTGTCATCCTTCATGCACATGCACTACATCATGGGCCTCATGGTCAACACCATGGAGGGGATAAGAGTGGAGATATTTGCCCTCAGATGCCATTAGGCATCTTGAAGCATATATCTCCTATAATCCATCCTAACCGCCCCCCCCCTCCAACCACAGCTCAATAGCACATGTAAACCTTGGTGCCACCTCCAATAGGCCCTCCAAGCCTGCAGCCCCTCTGTCAGATGCCTAATTTATTGGGGAACCCTGTACATCTGTATGTTAGTTATACCACTGTTACATATAGATACAGCACACAGTGACAAATTATGGATTCGTTATGTCTGGACTGACATGTTTTCATTTATTTTCTTATGAAAGAATGTTCCATATTTATGTTAATAACTGAAAAAAAATCTTTAGCCGCTTCCCCTGTGGGTAGCCCCATTCACCTGTGTGAGATAGGAAGAGTGAAAGAATGGACATGGGGTAAGAAGGAGACCAGGAACATGTTGCCAGATAATGTCCCAGCAGTCTGTACATAGTTGCTGTGAGTTAGGCTCTTGCATTCTGGTGTGTGTGTGTGTGTGTGTGTGTGTGTGTGTGTGTGTGTGTGTGTGTGTGTGTGTGTGTGTGTGTGTGTGCCAGTGATCTCTCTGCTCTCAAAATGGCCGTGTATCCTCGAGTGTGCCAAGATGTATGAGTCATGGCAAGATCCAAGAACACATGGAAAGGCATCAGTGATCTTCCCCTCTGCGTTGCACACTACTTGCATATCCAGGGAGTGGAAAGATTTTCTGTTATGGTAGGTCATTTCCGTTCATTTTAGGGGTCTGAAAGCCACACAGGTGCAGTCAATGACACCAAGGGCAGAGGGTAAATGGCAACCTCATAGAATTGGGTCATTGTGCATTGCCTCTGCAGTTGGGACTAAGAGAATGTGATATAATCAGCGCATGTGTGAGAAGGGCTGAGAGGAACTGGGAAATGACTGACTGACTGAGGTGTGCAGTGGCTGCCAGGATAGTCTGGAAACTGCCAATGGCAGGCATAGGTTGTGAGTGATGATGCAGAGGAAGGGCTCCAACTGTTGGCAGAGGTGAATGAGTTGTCAAAAAGGAAGTGTCCTATGCACTGCTCCTCAGTAATATCAAGAACTGTGTCTTATATATCTTGTGATAAAGATGTAGCCTGTTGGCCCACCTCTCCTTCCTGTGTGCCTTGTGCAGCATGGTCTCCACAGCCCAAACCTTCTGGCAGCTCATGGCCAAAAACTCCTTCCTACAACACCCAGAGTGATCCCCACCACAAACAGACAGACTCACACACTGTGCAGTAGCACAAACACTGACAGACACCACCTCACATCTCACAAATACCACCTCACTTGCACACACATGCAGGCACAGGCACAGACAGCATGTAGGGCTAGGAACCAAGGGACAGGCAGGGCAGATGCAGACAGAGAGAAACTTGTTTGGGCACGGGTCAGGAATGGATGTCAAGCGGGCTCACAAATGGGAGGGGAGAGGTTGCAGGGTTCATAAAGGCAAGCAGGGCAGATAGGTGAGAATGGGATACAGAGGGACTGTGGCAGGGGCAGGATCAATAGAGGTAACAAATGGACAAACCTGCATGGACAGAGATGGGACTCAGGCTTACAGAGTCAGCGCCAACAAAGATAAGCATATATTGTCTTTGGTCTTTCTAAGAGGAAAGGATCTATATAGATTGTTAATGGGTTCAATGTTTGCTGAAAGTGAGTTTATCTTTTCTCTAGGTTAATAGTTTGTTTTGCACTTTTTGGATCATCCACTAATGAATGCCTTCTTTTTAATATAATTTAGGTTCTCATAAATCCCATTAAAAAGCTATGTCTGGTTCAGGGGCTTGAATTGGCAGAAGTAGAAGAGAAAAGGGTTCTCTCATGGCTCATGGAGGGCATACAGTGACATGAGAGCCTGGAGAACAACTTGCAGTTGTTGGATAAGGTGAAACCCTTTAATTTTCTTTTTGTATTTATTGTTGTTGACCATGGCTCCTTTTCTGCATGTCTGCAATTATCTTCTCTGTGGCTTCTATCTCTGTCTGGCACGATGCTGTAGCTATATATAATATTTAACTTTCAATTTCTTTATTATTTTATTAATTTACTTTTAAAATCTTAACACCCAATACTCAGAGGCACTTACCTGAGCAGGAGTGGCTCCTACCTGAATAACTGCTACTCGCTGGGACAGGCACTTATATTATATTTTAACGTATTTTATTCATGATATTTTTGTAAAAAGTGGTGTGTCAAGTAAATAAATGCAATGGAGTACTATAGACATCAATTATCTTCACATTGAGGTATCATTTCTACTTAAAGCATACTTTTTTGAATTCTGATAACGGTTTTATTTCTATTACCTCAACTAGAAGTCTTCTCCATCTACCCACCTTTTCTGTAAAGAAATATTTCCTGCTCCTGAATCTGCCCCCTTGTCGCGTCGCACTGTGCTCTTGTTCTAGAACATTCTTTCCTCTGAAATAGGTTTACTTCTGATGGATGAATAGCCCAATGGTGAATGCAGCAGGCTGAGAGCCATAGATGTTAGCACTGAAATCCCACTAATGCTCCTTCTGCTCTTGGACAAATCTCCGTTGCCTTAGGTGCAAACTTCGGTGCCCTGTTTACTAAGCCACGCTAAGGGCACGCTAGCATTTTTAGCACGCGCTATTGATTAGTACACACTAAATGCTAAGTCGCCCATAGGCACATATGGGTGACTCTAGAAATTAGCATGTGCTAAAAATGCTAGCACGGCTTAGTAAACAGGGCCCTTAGATTGTAAAGCCTCTGAGAATAAGAAATAATATATCTGAATGAAACTCGCCTTGAGCTACTATTGCTAAAGTCAAAATCTCTCCCTGTCTGTACTTTCCTCTGAATTATATTCTTAGGTACTTAAATCTAATCTCATATGGATTTTGGTAGTATTTATCTGTCAACTTAATTTAATTAATTTAATATCACATAGTCTGTTTTTACAATCATAGAGCATACAAAGCTCAAAACAACAAAATAATATAAAAGCAATCAATAAAGATAGAAATTAACCCCCGGATTCTATATAGCATGCCTAGATATCTGCACTGAAATCCAAGCATGTTCTGTAACAATGTGCATTACTTAATTGGCTTAACAAGCTAAGCAGCATTAACAACAGCTCATAACAAGCACTAATTGGCAATATTTATAATTTACAAGCACAACTCACTAAGCACATTCTGTAATGCCGTGTGCCTAACTTCTAATGCGTACAGGCAAAAGGGGTGTGGTTATGGGTGGGGAGATGGGCATTTCATCAGCATTCCAAAATTTAAGCATGTAATTATAGAATATGGCCTAGTATGCCTAAATCTACATGCCGATTTTCTAGGCACCATATATAGAATCTAGCCCCTTAGTGCTCATTAGTGCTTAGTGGGATTTACACCGCGTTTTTGTTGGTGTAAACGGATGCACGTAGTTTTAGGCACTGAGATATCAACTAAGCATATTCTATAATTGGTGCCTAAATCTAGAATACGCCTAGCAAGTTATGCACATACATTCTAATTAATGCCAATTAGTATCAATATTTGCTTGTTAAGTGGCAATTATTGGTGATTATTAATTTGTTAAGTAATTAAGTTGTGCACACAAATCCAGACTATGACCAAATTTGAGCGCGCAATTTCGGTCATGTTATATAAAATCCGGGGATTAGTTCAGTGTGGGCAGATAATATTTGCAATCTGTGTATCATACTATATCCAGAGCAAGGCTGACACACCAGAAAGGGAAAGGGTGATTGTTCCTTCTCTGGTGCTTTCTCCTGCTTTCTCACAAGAGAAATAGGAGAAGACCAAAAGCATTCTGCAGAAAACAGAAATAGCAAAAAAGCAGAGAAGGCCATGGAGATAATGATGTCACTGGAGCCAGACTCCGGTCAACAATAACATTTATAATCAGAATGTGGCTCCAGTGACATCATTATCCCCCTGGCCATCTCCGCTTTTTGCTGTTTCTGCTCCTGCTTTTTCACCAGTACCGGAATCACTGGAAACTTCTTCTTGTCAATTTTTGCAATCTTATTTCAAACAAATACAATCCCTTAAAATTTTTTATATTTCCACTTTGCACTCTCTTCAAAAGCTTCTTCCAACTGACCAGAACCTTAGTAGGAGACCAATAGTGATTGAAGGAAGATCTGCTAAGCTCTTAAAGAGAACTCAGCGCAAATATGTGAGAAATAATAGTAGCAGTTACAAAAGAATTTTTCAATGATATTGTATGTATAAGACCCACAACATATATTATTAGAGACTAGTCTGTATCAAAAATAATTTATTTATTTATTTATTTGTAGCATTTGTATCCCACATTTTCCCACCAATTTGCAGGCTCAATGTGGCTTACATTTGCTGTAATGGCGGTTGCCATTTCCGGGTAACAGAATTACAAATGGTATTGAGTTAAGGTGCATACATACATGGTAACATACATGGAAGGTTTCTGAATAATGCAAACTGAAGTAAAAAGAAACATTCATTAATGTGTATTGAAAAACAGACCCCTAAAATAGGTAAAAATAAAACACAGAAGTGTATTAATTATTAACACCAAAAAACAAAAATCTCACTTATTCTACTCAATTCCTTATGAATAAATGGACCAAACGCCTGCTCTCACAAACATTAACAAAAAAAAAAGAAACATACAGGGCAAACATTATTATTAGTTTCTGAAGGTACTTTTAATTTAAAAAAAAAAAAAAAAAAACCTCTTCATACTCCACATTGCATAGTATTACTGAGTACATTATCACATCAGACATTAATAAAAGCAAATAATTAAAAGATACAATAATATAATAAATCACACTAACCTAGGTATTCTCAACCCAGTCAGATTTTCAGGATAACCCACACTGAATATGCATGAGATAGATTTGCATAGAATGGAGGTAATGCATGCAAAATGTTCATTGTGGATATCCTGAAATCCCAGCTGGCTGAGTGTGTTCCAAAGACTGGGTTGAGCATTGCGTACGTCTAGTAGCGCTTTAGAAATGATAAGTAGTAGTAGTAGTAGTAGTAGAACCCCTGCATTAAACAAATCAGAAAGTTTTCACATTCTTCAAAAAAGTAAAATAATCAGATTCTAACCAAAGTGAGAGAGAAAATCTGTTCCATGACACTGAAACTGCGATTATTATGGCACAATCCCTAGTCTGAACCTTGTGCATCACATTTAAGCAGAATACTGTTAATTAAGCCTGTACAAAGATCGCAAAAGACAGTTTGGAGAGTAAAAACTAAAAGCAACTTGTAAATAACAGAAGCATTCCAATATACAGTCTTTAACAATAAAACCATAATCTGAATTTTCACACCAGCAGCTATAGAGAGCCATTATCAAGCTTGAAGTCTAGGAGTGACAGAATTCAATTTCAAGCAAACAGTAACTAAGGGGCCCATTCACTACAGTACACTAAGCCCTAAGGGGTTCTTTTACTAAGGTGCACTGAAAAATGGTCTGCTCTAGTGTAGGCGTATGTTTTGGGTGCGGGCAGATCCATTTTTCAGCGCGCCTGTAAAAAAATGCCTTTTTTTTTTGTTTTGCCGAAAATGAACGTGCAGCAAAATAAAAACTAGCACAAGTCCATTTTAGGTCTGAGACCTTACCGCCACCCATTGATTTTGCGGTAAGGTCTCATGCGTAATCGGGCAGTAATGGTCTACGCATACCAAATGCTGATTACCGCCTGTTTTTGTTATGTGTCAGAAAATAAACATTATTTTTCAGACATGCGTAGCGGACACACGTAAAAAATGAAATTACCTACCAGACCATGCGGTCAGTGGCGTAGCAAGGGCGGGGCGGTGGAGGTGGTCCACCCCGGGTGTCAACGGGTGGGGGGTGCTCTGTCCACCCCCTCCGGCGTGGCATGGCACCCCCCCCTGGCGTAGACCCCCCATCCGATAGTCCCCACCTGCCTACCAGCTGAGCTCCGTGCACTGGCCGGCACCTCGAATCTGCAGCGCTGCTGACTGTAAAAGAAGAAAACCGTCTCGTCGTTGGCCCTTCACTCACTGAGTCCCGCCCATTGATGTAACATCCTATTTCCTCGAGGGCGGGATACAGTGAGTGAAGGGCCAACGTCGAGACGGTTTTCTTCTTTTACAGTCAGCAGCACTGCAGATTTGAGGTGCCGGCTGGTGTACGGAGCTCAGCTGGTAGGCAGGTGGGGACTGTCGTGGGGAGTGAGAGGCGCTGCACCGGGGGGGGGGGTCCACGCCGGGGTGGGGTGCCGTTCCACGCCGGGGGGGGACGCCGTGTTGCACTGCACCCGGGGGGGAGGTGCGTGCAGCGGCGATCCGCCCAGGATGTCAGCCAAGCACGGAACGCAACTGCATGTGGTAACTCCAAATTGGCGCATGTTGGGCATGCGTAAGCACCTATGCGGCTTAGTAAAAGGGCCCCTAACACAGGCTTAGTGATGAGAAAAAGCTCACTGCAAAACGTATTATTTAAAAAATATTTTTTTCAATAAAAGTTTCATTGTTTTTCATTGATGTCTCAACATTGTTTTTCCTGCTGGCAGAGGGTAGGCTTTCTGTGACAAGGGAGAGAGCTTTCTCGTGTTATGCTTCACTTCTGTGGGATATTTTATCTAATGAGTTATATGGAATACAGGACTTACACAATTTTAGAAAAACCTTGAAACATATTTGTTTAGACTGGCATATGTTTTTCTTGATACGTATTATGGTATTTATCCTGTAGATGTTTGATTCTAACCTGCCCTGAAATATGGTGAAATATCGCTAACTCCAGACTCCGTTTCTTTTATCTCGCCACACCTTATGCCTGGAATAGACTTCCTGAGCCATTACATCAAGCTCCATCCCTGGCCACCTTCAAATCCGGGCTAAAGGCCTACCTGTTTGATGCTGCTTTTGATTCCTAACTTGTCACTTGCTCGTAACGTTTATCTTGTCTTCCTCTCTTCAATAATCCCCTTTTCTCTATATGTCCTATCTGTCTGTCCTACCCTTATCCCTTATTTGTCCTGTCTGTCTGTCCTGATTTAGATTGTAAGCTCTTTTGGGCAGGGACTGTCTTTTCTTCATGTTCAATTGTGAAGCGCTGCGTATGACTGGTAGTGCTGTAGAAATGATTTGTAGTAGTAGTATGGTGGGATATAAATTCATTTATGAATGAATAACTAAATAGTCCATTGAAATGTTGTGTTCTATCAGCCAAAACTTGAATCCAGTTGTAAATTTTCTGAAATAGCTACTTTCCTAAATTCTTGCTTTCTGTCTACTACATTTCATGTCTGTTGTTCCCCATTCCTATCTTGTATATCAGACCTAACGAGAAAGTGATGCATCCATACCAGCTATATAAGATACCACCTTTTTGTCAAACTAAAAATATGGAAGCAGCAACAAATCCAGCCTAGGCCCCTTTACATGTGTTAGAAATGTAATTAAATTCAACAGAATCAAGAAAACACAAAACCCTTCTCTAGCATTTACACATTTGCATTATCATCAAAGTGACAACTGAAGTCGCCCAAAAATCATTATCAAATAAACCCTCCTTATGATCTTTCAAACCACCCGGGGGAAACTACACCGACAAAAAACCTAAGGACTCCCCTTATCCCGCCTTAACAATGCACCTTCATAATCACCTCAACTAAACCCATTAGTTTAACCAAACCGAGTTCTGACTTCAATATAACTACATCTTCTCTATGTTCTCACTCTCGACTAATGTAAGATGATATAACCAATAGGATACAATTCTATCATATAAGGACCCTAAACATCCGGCAACCAAGTCTCATTTATAGACATATACAACTACTGTTCCAATAACAGATCTATAATCACTGTATCTTTTTGCAACTTTGATGGTCCATTCACATAGGCACACTGCAACATTCAGTTCCAAACATTCCCAACCTTTGCACTGCCCTGTCTATTATCTTTTCAATAGGTACAAGTTCTTCCTACAATACTTGCTTAGTTAGTATTACCTTTGAATGCCCTCCTCAAAATCCTGAGCAGATTTGACCCTTCCTCATAACAAGATAAATCACTTGTCAAGTCATGGTCAATGTTAATATACTAAGGAAGATATAGGGAGCAGTGCAAGATGGCAGACAGCACAGTTTGAGCATTGCAAGAGTTCCTCTTTATTTTAATAATGGTGGGAAAAAAAGAAAGTTGGCAGCTGCGGGAGTAAAGAGTTGTTGTCGGCTTCTCTTACCATTGGTCAGATGGATTGCCATCTTCAACGTCCAACTTTGTTTGCATTGTCTAGAGAATCAATTCTAGAAGTGCCTGAGGGTCCTGAGGAAACAGCTCCCTTGCTATTAGAAACCTCTCTGAGCTTGGGCATTAGGCAGCATCCCCCAAATTGGCTGCAGGAAGGACAGAGGGCGTTGGTGGAAGTGTGCCCAGCAGATGACATCAGTATGACTGTCAGTGCTGCTGCAGTGATACCTTTGGAAAGTGGTAGTGTTTTCCCTCTTGAAGTTGGTCAGCGGTACCCTAGCCTGGGAAATTTTCCTGCCTTTGCATTTACTTTACCTTGAGGTATTTATAAACTCTTTCTTCTGTAAATGGCGCAGTATCCACTCCACTCCCAGATGTTCCCTCTGCAGCCAGCCATGGTCCTTCTGCAGGATTTTCCTCTATGAACACCAAAGAGAAGTAATTGTTTAGCACATTTGCTTTATCCTCATCGCTCTCCTCATAGCCATTTTCATTATCTTTCAGTCTTGCAATTCCATTCCTTTTTTTCTCTATTCTCCAATATATCTGAAAAAGGTCTTGTCACCTCTCTTTACATCTTTAGCCATTTTTTCTTCTAGTTGCGCTTTCACTAGCCGTATTTCCCTCTTCGCTTCTTTGAGTTTAATCTGATAATCTTTTCTGTGATCCTCTCATTGCATTCTTTTGTATTTCTTGAACAAAGCCTCTTTTGCTCTTATTTTTTTCAGCTACTTGGAGAACCATATAGGTTTCCTGTTTCTCTTGTTTTGTTTACTTTTCTTGCATAAAGATCAATTGCCCTATTTATTGTAGCCTTTAGCTTTGACCACTGATTTTCCACTTCTCCTACTCCTTCCATTGCCAACAGCTCCTTCTTCAGGTATTCCCCCATTTTATCAAAATCAGTACGTCTGAAATCCAGTACTTTGAGTTTTGTGAGTCCGAACTCCGCCTTTGCCCTTATATCAAACCATATTATGTGATGATCACTATTACACAGGTGGGCAAAGATGTGCACTCATTCAAAAGAGCACACAATTACAAAAGAATATTCATTATTCACAAAGAATGCACACTCTTTCAGAAGAGTATGTATTATTGTGTATTTTCTGTGTATTTTCCTTAGCCAACAACATAAAATGGCATAGGATATACCACTGACATTTCCTAAGTCATTTCAAATGAATGCACATCCCTAGAGAGTATCAGTTTAGATTGGTAGGAATAGATCCTGTACCAGAAAACTACCTTCCATGTAATGTGCTAACCTCTCACATAGAGGATACATCTCCAGGGGTTTGTGCCTAGGAGGGTAGGGACAGGGCTTCTATTGTTATTTGGTGATTCAGGGGTCCTTTTACAAAAGTGAGCTAGCTAACTTTTTTAGTGAATGCTAAAAATAAGCATACGCTAAATGCTAGAGACACCCATATATTCCTATGGGTGTCTCTAGCATGTAGTGAGTGCTAATCATTAGCACACGCTAAAAACGCTACCACGTCTTTGTAAAAGACCCCCTCAGTGATTAGAATGTAAATTGCTGGGTGACTAGTGGCCATGAGTATTGGTAACTTGCCTGAAGTGGTGAAAATAGATTGAAAGATCGGGTAAAAGACATGAGGGGAACTAATGTTGGTTTCATATGCTCATTTTCCTAACAGGGCCAGCCCAACCATTACACAAGACTGAGTGGTCACCAAGGGCAGCAGCTTCTCATGGGGGGGTGGGTGGGATGCAAACAGCAGCTGTAGTGAAAGCAAAACAATAGATCCTGACAGCCATCAATGCATAGTCCCCCCCCCCCCCCCCGAATCTATATATGGCCACCCCACCTTCTTCATGTGAGTCTGTCATAGGAATGCTTTTGTGTTTCACTTATATATTTTATTTATATATTTATTTGTTTATTTATTTATTTATTTATTTTATTTATTTGTAGCATTTGTATCCCACATTTTCCCACCAATTTGCAGGCTCAATGTGGCTTACATTTGCCGTAATGGCGATAGTCATTTCTGGGTAGCAGAGTTACAAATGGTATTGCGTTAAGGTGCTTACATACATGGTAGCAAACATGGAGCATAACATATATGGAATAGATCATGGTATATGTATATAACATGTGCACACATACATGGTAAAGAAGAGAAAAGTTGTGGTAGTGCATGAAGGCTCCTGAGTAGTAGATTAGTTAGTAACATGCATTCTGATATTCTGATATTTGTTAATATTTGTTCAGTTCGGATCTGAAGAAGAAGGGTTACCTTTGAAAGCTAATCGAAAAATGTATTGTTATTCCATTAAAAGGTAGTGTCTTGTTTTATTTTCTATGTTTTTTATTTATTTCTATTTATTACCTTTAAAAGTAGACTAACATGGCTACCACACCACTTTACTCAAGATGAAATATTAAAGAAATTGGTACAGTAAGTTTACAGATTCCCAATAGAAAACAAAGCAATGATTGCAAGTCACTATTAAATATAATTTTTCATGATGATGTTGCCATTTTTTGCACAGATTTACTTTGGGTCCCAAATAGTTTAAAACAAAAAATAAGGTCAAAAACTGCATCTATCTCTCTTAATTGAGTTTTCAAAGTACATTTACATCACAATGTCAATGAGGCCTGTCCACACTGAACACAATCAGAATTCTTTCTCTCAAAATTTCACATTTCATTTGAAAATGCCAAATCCCAATGACAGAAATAGAAATAAAAAGCATGAGTCAAATTGCTTTTAAAAGTGTGCCACTTGTAAATGTAGACACATGCCATGGAAATGATCAACCGTGAACAGCAGCCTCCCCTCTACTTTGCTGAGACGCTGGCTGGATCAGTCAAAACCGGCAAAATATGCTCAGTATATTCACTTTTCATGTGAACCTATTTGCACAGCTCACACTGCCACCTTAATTATGTTAAGTAGAAGTTATTTCCAGAAGTTTACACCTGATGAGAGCTGTACAGTGCCTGACATACTGTTACAAAATTACAGGTTTTTAACTTGTGAACAATTATGAAAGGTGAAAAGCAGAGAGCCCTTGATCCTTTCTCACTGTACAGTTGTGAGGAGAGTTTTGCAATATCTAACAGTTCTCAAACCTTTGATTAGCTCAGCAGCAGCAAAAAATAACAACAGCAAGCTTAACCACAGCATTTCAACATCATGTTAACTACAAAGAATGCTTCAAACCGGTGGTCTGGATTCTGTCTGAGTCAGTCATGCGTCAGACAGGAAATATGCTATCAGAGCACATCTCTGAGCCCTATTCAAAATGACATTTTCCCCCATTCTGTGCCTATGGAAAACACTGCTTTGAATAAGATCCGTTGCTCTGTAGGGGTTTATAACATTATTTGGTCCTGTGAATGCAGATAGGGGTCCGATACAGAAATACAACCAAACATTTTTATTTCTTAGCATTCCTTCACCCAAGTCTTGCTTTCAAATTTTGTACTGAAATGGTGCAAGGTAGCATGCACTGGAAATGGCAAGATATCTTAAGCAAATGAGGCAGCAGTCCGGAAGGGGATAGATTTTACAGTCAAAGAAGCTGCTTATTCGCAGCATTCATGTGTTTCACGTGGGTCTGAGAACAATGATCAGCATGCTGGTGCTATTGCTGTAACAAATTATTTTAAAAAGAATGCAGCACTGTATGATTTAAAAAATACAGAGGTCAATATTCAGCTGGCAGTGGAATGGCTTTATTCTCAGATATTCAATACCGAGCCATGTCTGGGCACTGACATTAAACATTCAGGCAAACGCGGGCAGCTAAAACATAGCTGGTTAAGTGCTATATTCAACATTTAGGGGTCCTTTTACTATGCTGTGGTAAAAGGGGCCCTGTGGTAGCAGTAGCACCTGTTTTTGCCATGCACAGAGGCCCTTTTTACTGCAGTGAGTAAAAAGGCCAAAAAAAAGAAATGTGTGTGTATCAAAATAGATCCGATTCACAACCTTTAGTTCAAAAACAATACACTCAGTGAATCTCAACTGCACACTCACAACCACTGCGTGTTTACAGTTATACTTTTAATGAGAGGGAAAACCTCATACTACTGTGGCCACACTTGGTCCCTTTTTACCAAAAAAATACTGTAGGCTCACAGTGAAAAAGTAATCATGGGTAAAAACCTCTCTTAGTTCTAATCGTGGTGTAATCCAAAGCCACTTATTTTTTTTATCAGTGCTCTGGTTCTAATCGTGGTATAATCAAAGCCACTTATCTTTTTATCAGTGCTCCATTGATCCGTTGATGCTCTGTGGGAGTGAGGTCCCGATGGACCCGTTTCGCCGCTGCTTTTTCAAGGGTCCTCATCAGCTCCGTGCTAATTTGCAGTTGCAGCTCCTAGGCTCCCACAGTCATACGATGAGGACCCTTGAAAAAGGGGCAGCAAAAAGGGTCCGTTGGGACTTCACTCCCACAGAGCATCAATGGAGCAATGGAGCACTGATAAAAAAAATAAGTGGCTTTGATTATACCACAATTAGAACCGGAACACTGATAAAAAGATAAGTGGCTTTGGATTACACCACGATTAGAACTAAGAGAGGTTTTTTACCCATGATTACTTTTTCACTGTGAGCCTACAGTATTTGGGGGGGTAAAATGGGACCAAGTGTGGCCACAGTAGTATGAGGTTTTTCCTCTCATTAAAAGTATAACTGTAAACACGCGGTGGTTGTGAGTGTGCAGTTGAGATTCACTGAGTGTATTGTTCAAAAAAAGAAATGGCCATGTGGTAAGATTGCACTTGTGATGTGGCCAAGCTGGGAAAGCACTAACCTGGTGGTGACTAGCCAGCAAGTGGCGCTACCCGATTACCACCGGGTAACCCCCTGCGGAAATATTTTTCAAATATTTCCACTAGCGCCGGAAATGCTGTTTACTGGGGGTGGAACTACCACCAATGGCCGTGTTGGGTCGGTGGTAGTTCCGGATTGCAATGCAGTAAGCCCACGTTGGGATTACTGCTAATTTGTAAAAGGGTCCCTTAACCAGCTACGTTGAGCCGCATAAGTTAGGACCGTTTTCTATACAGTTATCTTAGCCAGTTACAGGCTGAATATTGACTCTGAACTGGCTAAGTGCTGACTCCACCCCTGCAATGCCCACAAAGCAGCCAGCTTTGACTTAGGTGCTAAACAGACATTTTCAGCATCACTATCAATTAAATGCTGCTGAATATGCCCGGTTAGCCCCAGACAAGTGATTTAAACGAACAGGAGCACTTTGGGGTCCTTTTTACTAAGGTGCAGTGAAAAATGGCCTGTGCAGTTGTAGGCACATGTATTCAATGCACGCAGTTCCTTTTTTCAGCTCGCCTGCAAAAAAAGGCCTTTTTTACCCCAAAAATGGACGTGCGGCAAAATAAAAAATTGGCCGCGTCCATTTTGGGCCTGAGTCCTTACTGCGGTAAGGTCTCACAGTTAACCGGGCAGTAATCGTCAGTGCACTTACACTGCCGATTACTGTCCAATTAGCGCCACGCAGTAGAAAATAAACACGTATCAGACGTGCATAAAAAATGGAATTACTGCCCAGTGCTTGCAGTAGCCGGGCAGTAGTTCCAAATTCACGTGCGTTGGATGCACATAAGTGCCTACGTGCCTTAGTAAAAGGGACCCTTTGAATATTGACTCCACAATGTATAACATTATGGAAACGAGGAACAGAAAATTCCAGTATTCAGTATAGAAAAGGTGAGTTGTATTAGGTCATATTCAGCACAATTATTGCATTTGTCAGATTCCCTCTATAATCTCTGCATGGTTGTTTTGCCTGTTTAAAGAAAAAATAAAGTTTTTAAAAGACTGGTGTTGTATAAGAGTAAATAAAGTAGTCCTTTTACTAAGCTTGTGGTAGCACTAATGTCTTACTGCAGGGCGCACTCAGGTGTCCCGCCGTAATTTTGGGATCAGCGTGTGCTACCCACTTGCTAAAAAAAAATAAAATGTAGTTTTTAGCTCTGGGGGTGGGTCTGGGGGTGGAGAGTGAGTGTGATCTGCACTAATCAGTGCAGCTGCATTGCCATGTGCTAATCGGTTAGCATGTGGTTAGCATGTGAGTCCTTGCCCCTATAAAACAGGTGGAAGTAGGGGCTCATGCACTAATGGCCATGCGCTAAAGAGAAAGTTAACTCATGGACATTAATGCAGGAAATAGAAACATTGTCCATTTACCCCATGTCCCAAAGAGAATCTTCAACATACAAATAACTTTCCAAGACTTGGCCACCAGTTGCTCTTCGGAAAAACTTGCATCCTAGGGTTTTCTGTATCACAAAACAATTTGGACTCCAAGGAAATTAGCTGCTGCTGGTCTGAGCTCATCAGATAAATGTTGGCATTGTTCATAGAAAGTGGGTATTTTCTTGCGCATGATATATGAAAGTCAAATAATTCATACTTTTTGAAAAGAAGTTTGGAACGTCATCCAAAAGATCCTACCTATAGTGGATGATCTGTCTTATTCCATCATCATCTTCAAATCTGCATCTCAATCTTTTGAATTGTCAAAGTCACAAGCAAAGCTGCTGGACATCCTCCTTACTATTGCTCAAAGGCAAATCCTATTGAACTGGAAATCTGCACAACTATTGAATGTCCATTTTTGGTGGAATACTGTTCTACAACACCAGAAACTCGAGTTTGCCATGGCAGAGAAGACTCGTGCGACAATTTCCACAAAAAAGTCTGGTCTTCTCTGGAAAGCTTCCTTCAATCTACTCAGACCCAATCCTAGCCCAATACAAAAGACTGCTATATCAAGCATTTATTTTTCTTTTTTCTTTCTGTTCTCGCTCTCCCTTTTTGGTATCCCTTTATTGTTCCATCCATGGTATTGATATATATTGAAAATTAATAAAATATCTTGAGAAAAAATATATATATATTTTGGTTGAAAGGTGAAAAGCTTATGAAGTTGATGTCAACTAGAAGAAAGAAAAAATCAAATATGCTCAAAAATAAGGGGTCCTTTTACAAAGACGCGCTAAAAAATGGCTTGTGGTAGTGTAGGCGTGGGTTTTGGGCGCACGCAGATCAATTTTTAGCACTTTTTTTGCCAAAAATGGACATGCAGCAAAATGAAAATTGCCGTGCATCTATTTTGAGTCTGAGACCTTACCGCCAGCCATTGACCTAGCGGTAAAGACTCACACGGTAACCGGGTGGTAATGACCTACACATGCCAAATGCCACTTGGTGTGCATCCATTACATGAGCCAGAAAATACAAAATATTTTTCAGATGCACATAGAGGATGCACCAAAAATGACATTACCGTAAGAGCCACGCGGTATTCGGATGGTAACTCCATTTTGTCGCATGTTGGGCATGCGTAGACATTGATGCGGCTTAGTAAAATGACCCCTAAATTTCTTTACTTTGTTTGTAACTAGAACAAGCAAAATACTCCTGTGTCGATATTCAAAAGCACATGCAGTTTGGTGGTTAGGCGGACTGCAGAAGTGTTTTGTTCTTTAATAATCTGGGCCACTTAAACAAATTCTTTTGGACAAATAAATTACTAAAGGATCAAAATTATCAGTCTGAAAAGGGGTTTTATTTAGAAACAACACTACTTATAACAGCACTATGTATCATCTGGGAAAGCTCCCAAACCAGTGGACCATATTTTAAACAGCATAGAGAGAGATTTAGAAGTTAGTAATTTGTAAATGAGAAGCCTCAAGTCCCATATAGGAAAATCATGCATTCTGAAAATATGGGTCAAGTTCTTCCTTCAGAGTGGTAAAACATTGAATGCAGTTTTTAATGCAATGTGTTAGCTAGAACCATCAAAAGAAATGTGAAGGAAATAGATGAAACATATTAGAGGTTTCTGCAGAATCAGGATGTCATCCTACACTATATTAAATCACCAAGAGTGAATAAACCATTAAATATCCAGTCTCCAACAAATGAAATTGTGGACAATCCAAAATATGTGATTGAAACAACTTGGTTGCAGAAGTGAATCATGTCATTTATTGGGAAGCTGATTATCCAATCTGTACAAGACTTGATTACTTGCCCATATAGAGGGAATATTTTTAAGATGTTTTGAAAGGATAATCCCTAGCATGAGATAGAGGTACAGGTTAAAAAAAATTCTCTTTCTAAATTAACCATCCTGGAGTTTCATGGGGGTTCAGGAACCACCACCAGCCATTTTCAT
Source organism: Microcaecilia unicolor (assembly GCF_901765095.1). NCBI lineage: Eukaryota > Metazoa > Chordata > Amphibia > Gymnophiona > Siphonopidae > Microcaecilia > Microcaecilia unicolor. The sequence continues at coordinate 424,121,663 of NC_044031.1, forward strand.
CTTTGTCTCAACAAACCATCTGGTAATAGGATCAAAAATTAGAAAATGGACACCACCCTTACTCTTTGGGGTTTAAAGCTTATACAGAACTGAGCGGGATGGCTTATTTTTCCACAAGAACTTAATAATTAGGTATTCAATCTTTCTTTAAAAAATGTACTTGGGAAAATTAAAGGTAGCATACTGAAAATATAGTTCATCTGAGGGACAAGTGTCATTGTAAAGGCTTCCACTCAGCCCCACAAGACAAGCAACCTACCAGGAAGTCTTGCAATTTGGATAGTTTGGCATCTATATTCAAATGAAGAATATCTTCCAGAGATGATTCAAACCAAATTCCCAAACATTTTAAAGAGATTGGTGCCTTCAGATAAGGAAATCTCCCAAATCTGAACTTCTACAGTGTAAGTAGAGTAAGTTTTTTAACAAGCTAGAAATGCAAAATGATTAATAAATTCAGAAAGTGCAGGCAAGGAGGTATCGAGGAGGATATCATCTGCATAAGCTGATACCTTCAGATTTTGATTAAAACACCTTGTCCTTGATATGTTATCAGCTGATCCATTGGCACAGAGTAGGAATCCAATAGCAATAAAAATCAAAAAATGACAAAGAGAACACCCCAAGAGATAAAGTGTAGGAAAGGCTATAAAAAGCATAAAATTCAATAACCATAAAAAGCAAACAATAACAAAGAGAACACCCCTGTTCTCTTTGTCATTTTTTGCTTTTTATGGCTATTGAATTTTATGCTTTTTATAGCTTTTCCTCCACTTTATCTCTTGACAGAGGCACCCAACACAAAGTGGAGGAAAGGCTATCATTAGCATAGATGTGTGTTTAAGGGTAATTATATATGGTTTGGACAAGGTTAATGTAATAACCCTACCAAACGTTCCTCAACATCAAGCAATAGGGCAAGCTCAGGCGCTGGAAGCATATTGACTTGATGAACAATCTGGCAGAACAATCTAGTATTGTTTGATAATACCACCTTTGAGCAAACCTACCTGATCGCGTCATTAAACTAATAAACGACTACCTCCATTCCTAGGGTGTGAATTTTTGCAAGTATTTTACAGTCAAAATTCCATAATGATACGGGGTAATAATTTTGAGATTATGTGTTGTCTCTCTTCTGCTTTTAAAGCAGAACTATCACAGCATCAAAAGACTGGGACACAGATTTGGTATGGAGGAGAAATACTGCAATGCAACAAGCAAATGATCCTTGAATTCTTTTGCAACAAGTTTATAAAATTCTATAGTTAGACTATCTGTGATGGGTACCTTACCCAACAGGAAGATTTTTATAGCATTTTAAACTTCCTCCAATCTGGGTCCAGCAACTCATTACATTAATTGGACACTTATATCCCACACTAGCTTCATGAGTTTCATGTGGCTCACAATTGCAGAAAAAGGGCAAGATGACTGGGCATACCCAGGAAAAAAAGAAAATGTTTCACTCTTAGATCTCATTTAGATACCACAAACTTTTGAAATAGAAAGGTTTTTAACATCTACGAAACTATGAATAATTGGTTTGATATTTAATCACTGAAAGAAACACGTTCCACTGTTTGGCCGATTGGTAAGGGATCAAAGCTGGACTAACCATCATATAAACATTTTTTCAAGAAAGTCAATAATATCCTTATTTCAGCATCCATTGTGAAGGAGTATAAAAAGTACGGTATATGGTAAACAGCCAAACTCTGCTCATCAGAAGTTACGAGTTCCCCCTCTGTGCTATTAAGGTAAACAATTCTATGCCTGGCCTTTCAGCCCTTAAGTTATTGTGCTTGCAGTCTCTCAGCCTTATTGTTATGAGCATAATAAGTTTTATGCTTAAACAATGAGGTCATGTCTGTCTTACTGAGATATAATGAATTTTAAGTTTTTGGAGGGCTTAGCAGGATGTCCTGAAATGGGGAGAGGATATACTGCTGCTCCAGCTGGGATATCTATTTTTCAAGCTCAATTTACTGGGTTTACTGATCTTTTCACTTCCTGCCTACTTAACTAATAAACTCCCCATGAATATATGCTTTAAGAGCAGCCCATACTATTGCTGGTGAGACAACAGGGATGACATTTGTTTGTGAAATCCTGTTAATATGCTTCTAAAATCAGCATAATTAAATAAGGCACGATTGAGCCACCAGAGTAGATTCTTTGAGACCTGAACTGCACGTTATAAAAATAATGAAACAGCAGCATGGTATGAAACTAATGTCATACAATTTTTGTACTGCATACCTCTAATAGTAGACAATTTAGGGGTCTTTTACAAAGTGTCGGTAAGCCCAACACGGGCTAACTGAACACTAAAAAGGGACTACCACTGGAAGAAAACCCTAGGAAATGGCTTGTGCAAGTGGTAACCCGGCATCATCGTGCACTGCTTGGTTACCGCTGGGTTACTGTGGGAGCCCATATTGCCACCTCGAAGGGTGGCGGTAAGGGCTCCTCGCCGCATGGCCACACAGTAAGAGTTCTCCTACCGCATGGCCATGTTTGTTTGAGTGCTTTTTACCCGCTGTGGTAAAAAGGGCCTTTACGTGAGGGAAAAATGGCCCCTGCCACTAGCACAGGGCCCTTTTTCCCGCAGCTTGGTAAAAGGACCCCTTAGAAACTAAGAAATAATCAATTCTGGTATAAGGGCCGTGTACTACTGAAAAAAAAAGTAAACACTTTTCCCACTGGGTAGCAAATACGCCAGGGATCGAGTTCCTGCACGTGAGAAGGTACAGTTTAGAATAGCCAAAAACAGTAGAGGTGACACAGAACACAATTTAACACTGCAGATGTCACAAAGTCCTTTATTTTAGATTTAACTAGACTCACATGGGCTGTGTTTCGGCCTATGGGCCTGTATCAGGAGTCTGAAATAATGTCATACCATTGTATAGTGATTGGTTCACAAACCAGAAAGTAAAATACAACAGATTGTAATCCCAAGGTAATTGTCACAATTATCGGTATTTTACAAATACCTAACTTCTCAGTGTTTGGCAAACCAAGAAGGCATCTCAGTAAAGTGCCAAACTCCTAGCTCTTGAGAAGTGTTTGTGAGATACCAATAATTGTGACAATTACCCTGGAATTACAATCTGTTGTGTTTTACTTTCAGGTTTGTGAACATCTTATATATAATGGTGTGGCGTTTTTTCAAACTCCTGATGCAGGCCCACAGGCTGAAACATGGCCCATGTCAAGTCTAGTTAAATCTACAATAAAGAACTCTGTAGCACCTGCATTATTAAATTGTGTTCTGTGTCACCTCTGCTGTTTTTTGCTCTTCTAATCTGAGATCCATGGAGGATTGTTTGATTTTTCTAAGGTCTAGTTTGGGTCATATGATCTAAGATTGGGTTGAAAGCTATGTTAAAAAATATCCCACCCCACCTCCTAGAATAAAAGGGCTCCAAGAGCTCATGTGTAGTCAATAGAAAATAAAGGGGAAGGGAAAGGGGATGGGATTTGATATATCACATTTCTATGGTTACAATCAAAGCAGTTCACATATTATATACAGGTACTTATTTTTGTACCTGGGGCAATGGAAGGTTAAGTGACTTGTCCAGAATCACAAGGAGCTGCAATGGAAATCAAACCCAGTTCCCCAGATTCTCAGGCCACTGCACTAACAACAAAGGATCATCTGATGCTGGGCCAAAGAGACCAAGGAGGTGTAGCTCTTGACCATTTAGAGCTAAATTCAGTAAATGGTGCCCAAATTTGGGCAGCAAAAATATATATATAGAAGTGCTAAGCACTATTCTATAAATAGTGCTCTGAGTTGGACGCTGTTTATACAATAGCACTTAGCTCTGGGATCTCAGATGTCATTCAGTCCAGTGGACTCACATTCCTATATGGAAAGGGAAGTCTTAGCAGCCTGTAAAGAATGACCAATCACATCTCTGCGCATATTCCACAGATCGCCAAAACCTGTCGTTTCTTTATCTACAACATTAGCAAAATCCGCCCCTTCCTTTCTGAATATGCTACCAGAACCCTTGTCCAAACCCTTGTCACCTCTCGCTTGGATTATTGCAATTTACTTCTCACTGGTCTTCCTCTCAGCCATCTCTCTCCTCTCCAGTCTGTCCAAAATTCTGCAGCACAACTTATTTTCCGCCAAAATCGTTATACCCACACTAGCCCACTCCTCAAGTCACTTCACTGGCTTCCGCATACAATTCAAACTTCTCTTACTGACCTTTAAATGCATCCATTCTGCAGCTCCCCATTACCTCTCCACTCTCATCTCTCCCTACATTCCTCCCCGTTAACTCCGCTCACTGGACAAATCTCTCTTGTCGCCCTCCCCTTCTCCTCCACTGCTAACTCCAGACTTTGTTCCTTTTCCCTCATGACACCTTATGCCTGGAATAGACTTCCTGAGCCGTACGTCTAGCTCCATCTCTACCTGTTTTCAAATCTATGCTGAAAAACCCACCTTTTCACCACTGCTTTTGGCTCCTAGCTACTACTTATTTGCCTCCCCTTGTTCCTTCTCACCCAGTACTTCCCTCGCCTTAATTGTCTTGTCTTAATTGACTTAATTCTCTTAATTGACTTAATTGTCTTAATTATCTTAATTGACATTGCCCTTAATTGTCTTGTCTGTCTGTATTACTTTTAGATTGTAAGCTCTATTGAGCAGGGACTGTCTATGTCAGGTGTTCAGCGCTGCGTGCGTCCGGTTGTACTATACAAATGTTAATAATAATAATCTTGTATTAACATGGACATCAGTCAACTAGCAGTCCTCATAAGGATCAAACCATTATTGCTACACAGGAAGGGTTGTCATTTTATTCCAGCTTGCCTAATAGCATTGACCCAATTATGTAAAAGAACTTGCAATCTTGTTTTTCTTATCTAACGTGATTCATAATGGATTAAACCAGGAATAGGTCAACTCTGTCAAGTGAATCTGGAACTGGTTGACAACACTATACTCAAGCAACCCAGATCCACAGCAGAGTGGCCAAGTTATCCAATTCCAGGAGAGGGGCTTTTTGACCTGGTCAATTATAAGAATGCCATTTTACATCGATAAACACATTTTTGCCCACATAAAATAAGCCCAAAAAAAACCCACAAAAAACCCACGCTTCAAAAAATATGTCAGTGCAAAAAAGCTTTTATAGGAACCAAAGAAAAAACATAATACATTATAATGTTAGTAGAATAAGGTGAATAGAGGATGCCCTCAGACTTTAATTTCACCCAACACACAACATTAATGATAAATAGTTGTTTCTAGGGTGGCATGCAGGCTTATTTTTGAAATAGGACGCCCATCTTTTGACACAAATCGAAAGATGGGTGTTCTTCTCACAGGGTCACCCAAATCTGCATAATCGAAAGCCGATTTTGGGCGTCCCCAACTGCTTTCCATCGCAGGGATAACCAAAGTTCACGGGGGCGTGTCAGAGGCGTAGCAAAGGCGGGACTTGGGCCTGCCTAACACATGGGCGTCCTCAATCCATACAGCCGCTTTCCCCAGACTCTTAGGAAATAATGAAAGTTTTGAAAGTACTCAGTTTGGAGAGAAGAACTTCAAGAACACAATTTAAATTTGGGAATTGTTTTAACCCCTGATGCAGCAGTTAAGTGCAAAACGGTGGCCAACATCAGTGATACTATGAAACTAAGCTGAGAAGCTAAGTACAATTTAAATTAAAGTTCTTTGGAATAGGTTAAAAATAAAATTTGGGAATTTGGAAGGTTTTTATGCCTGTAATGGATCATGAATGGGTAGAAAAGTACAAAGGCACCCATCAGAAGTCTGAGGCTTTTCCTTCCTATTTTTCATATATAAACATATATAACTTTTTGGAGAATGTAAGACTGAATACAGTGTTTATAGTGAAGTGAATTGGTGATTGGTTTGCATTTCACTTCCCTTTTGTTGGAGGTAAAATAATTTGCATACACATCTAATCTGTGCAAAGTGCAAGTGTGAGTGAGGGAGGGAGGCAAGACAGAAATGCAGTGCATGTTATATAAGCCAATGAAAGTGTTAGGATTAGTCATTTTCTTAAACTAAAAAAAATGCAAACACCACAGTAGCCCCTCAAAACAAACATTTGCAGAGGAAACTTTAAGCAGTGTTTATATAATATTGAGATGATATTTCATGACGTAAATTCAGAGAAATTGTTGCAGCTTACTCTGAAAGTTATTTAAAAAAATGATTGAATCTGTGAAAATTGTTCCAATAAGAAATAAGGGGGTCCTTTTACAAAGCTGCGGTAAGCACTAATGTGTGCTTACTGCAGCAAAAAATGCTGTACAATGGGGCACACTGAGGTGTCCTGCAGTAATATTGCCATGTGCACGCACTACCCACCTGCTAAAAGCCAAAATGTATTGTTTGGTGCAGTGGGTGTGTCTGGGGGGCGGAGAGTAGACGTGTTCTGCACTAATCGGTGAGCGCAGCTACATTGCCACATGCTAACCGATTAGTGAGTGAGCCCTTATCGCCTACATAATGGGTGGCAGTAAGGACTCATCTACTAATCTATTTTAATAGCCACACACTAAGGACCCTATTCTATAAAGGTTATGCTCCTAAAATGTATGCTCCTAATTTTTGAGCATAATTTATGCTTCTAAATTATGAGCACACTCTATGCTCCAAAATAGATTATGCTCCTAAATTAGGAGCATAAATTAGGAGCATAACCTTTATAGAATAAGGTCCTAATGGCATAATTAGCACATGAAAATAATAACCAAAAAGCTGTATTTATGATCCACTTAATTGTTAGAGATGTAGTTGCAAGAACTAGTCATAGAAATTAAATAGGTATAAGGATTAAAGGAAGGAAAATCCTCAAAGTGCTCCACCTCAACAGATTTATAGACCTTAAAATGATCACAAGGATCCACTCTTCATCATCGGCTCAAAAACCTTCCTAGTCCAAAACGTATACACTTTTTTTGAACTTTATCAACTTTTCTTCTTTATGTAACATTAGTGAATAACAATGTCCAACATCAGTGCAGAACACTTTTCTTTCTGGTCAATATGTTTCAATATACATTTTCAAGTCAAACATCACACAATGCGCAGAAATCCTGTGCTACTGAATTGAGAACAGTACTTATCTCTGCAAGTACATAAAGTGCCACTCCTCATATACTTCACAGTCCCCAGGACCCATTTTCTGTGATTTGTATGATTCCACACCCATCTGGTTAATTTCGGAGCCCTTTTACTAAGCAGCAGTAAAAAGTGGCCTGCGGTGGTGTAGGCGTGTGTATTGGGCGTGCACTGGGCCAGTTTTTACCGCATCTACAAAAAGGGGCTTTTTTAATGGGATGGGAAAAGGACCTTCAGTGAAAATGAAACCAGCATGCGCCCAAAACCGGCCTGAGCCCTTAACGCCACCCATTGATCTAGCTGTAAAGACTCACGTGTTACACACTTGGTGACCGATCAGCACATGCCAAATGTTGATTACCACCAGAACTGGCGCATGTAGGATGAAATAAATAAATAATGCATCCATGCCAAATCTGAAATTACCACCAGGAGGCTGCGCTGGCCTGGCGGTAGTCTCATTTGAGCATGCGCTGCATGTGCATATAGCCTACCATTGCTTAGTAAAAGGGCTCCTTAGTGAAAATTAGCATGTGGCCATTAATACCAAAATAGGAATTTTAGTCATTTTACCCCAGTGGTAAAAATGGCCCTAGCGCACAGGAATGACCCACGTAAGGGTGTGCTAAGGTCACTTTTTACCACTGCTTCGTAAAAGAGCTCAGAAGGAGCTGCATGGTTGCAATAGTATTTAGCTCAGATGAACACTAGTCTAGAGTGGGAGTAAATATTGTTGTCTTTTAGGGTTCCTAAAAATAAATGACAGGGGATTTGTGAACAGGCCTGTGAGATTAGTGAGGGGTACAGAAGGAACTCGTCTTCCTGAAAGCTTCAATTGCCTTTTATTCATGCTGTGGACTCTTTTTTTTTCTTTCCTTTTTGCCAACTACCTCTGGGTGGTTGCTTTTATAACACTTGATATTTGAGGTTTCTCACAGTTTGCTCTTTAGGTGTCAAAAGAAATGTGGGGGGAATCCAACCGTCTGTTTTTCTAGCTCTACAGCAAATAGGTCCTATTTGATACTACAGAACAAACAGTTCAGGAGAGCAAAATTAATGACATGGAGAAATCTATAGATTTTTTGGTATAATCATGATGCCCTCAAACATATTACTGTAACTAAAACTGGAAGACAAAATAAGAAAACCCTCTTTTCCAGGCATTCACAATGAAGTTTCCATCACCACCTTTAATTAGTGTATCTGTGTAGTCCAATTGTTTAGAAGTATACTCCCCAACTCTTAAAGATGAAAGTCTCTCAGAACAGCTCATCCTGAGGAGCAGGAAGACAAGTCAGTGAGGGAGAGAGAGAGAGAGAGAGAAAGAGAACAGGGCAGAACAGAAAGGAGGGGATGGAGGCTTGAACAGACACTCAAATTGTACACTGGACATTGGGCAGATGTGGGGATAAAAGTGTCAAGCGTGAAAAGAAAAAGAGAAATATGGCTATTTTCTATTCTTCTCACTCTTCCCATGAGCTGTTTGCTCAGTTGCCATGGAGCAGCCGGTGAGATTTCATAACTTTCCCCCTGCTTGCCATGTGCTCATGCAACAATGCGAATTTAATCAGCCCAGACAGTTGTACGGGTTTATGTCCATGTGAGTGGAATAAAACTTCTCACCAGCTATACCCACCAAGTAGCTAAAAGCCATAAATAATCAGGAGCTCCTATGACTTGCACCTGCTTGTTTTATTTGCAAGTGTGAGAGGAAAAAGAAATTACTGTAGACTGAAAAACCTTCCCAAGCTTTGTTCATTTCACGCATCTTTCACCCCCCCCCCCCCACCCCCACCCAAAGTGTTAAAAAATATAATAAAGTAAAATAATATGTATGAACAGTAATGTCCTTCTCCTGAAAAAAAAAAGCTGGTAATATACATGCTTCTAATTAAAAAGCAATGTGTGTTGGGAAAATAACTTAAGCAGACTTTTCCATTAAAACATAAGAGAATGTTTAACTAACACTGCAGGGATCCTATATTTAATAATTTTCTTCCAGTCTGAAATAGGGCTCTTAGTAGTTCATTTACTAAAGTTAAGCACTAGTGTGAAATCATGAACTCACTTTACAACTCGGCCCTTGCAGTGGTCTAATTACAAATAGTATTAGGGCTAGATTCAATAAATTGCACGCAAAGTTGGGCACCGGAATGATGCATGCTAAGCTAGAGTTTATAGTTTATTTAAATTTGTGATACCGCCATTAACTAACTTGCAGATCACAGTGGTGCACAGTTCTAATAAAAAAACACAGAAAAGAATAGAAAGGGAACTGCAATAATTAATAAGATAGATTCAGCAAACTCAGGGTCCCTTTTACCAAGCTGTGGCAAAAGAGGGCCTGTGCAGGTGTCAGCTCGTGTTTTTGACGTGTGCCGAGCCCCCTTTTACTGCAATAGGTAAAAGGTAGGTCTTTCCTTTTTTTTTCAGGAAATGGCCATGTGGCAAGTACTTCACTTGCCGCATGGCCATTTCAGGGGGAGCCCTTGCCAGTGAGGTGGCGGTAAGGGCTCCTGCACTAACCCAGCAGTAACCAGGTAATGCGTGACACTGCCCCATTACTGCCGGGTACACACCGGCCCGTAGCGTAGCCACAGGTGGGCCTGGGTGGGCCAGGGCCCACCCAATTAGGGATCAGGCCCACCCAACAGGTGGTAGCAGGTGGGGATCCCAAGCTCCACCAGCTGAAGACTTCCCCCTGATGGTAATGAAAGCGCTATTCTCCACGATACCAGCACCTGTGCATGCTCAGTTTTCAGTGCATGCCTGCTGCAGACTGCTAAGGTGGAAAGAAGCGTTTTCCCGCCAGCTGAGATTTTGTTTTTGGTGGTGGATGAAGGGGAGAACACTTGGTGCCCACCCACTTCTTGTCTAGACCCACCCAAAATCTGTTGTCTGGCTACGACCCTGACACCGGCGCTAGAAAAATAAAAATATTTTTGTAGCGCTGGATATGACGGTGCACTGGGGGTGGGAACTATCACCAGGCTGCTGTGATAACCCAGCAGTACTTCATTTTTAGTGAGCAGTAAGCTTGCATTGAGCTTACCGCCACTTTGTAAAAGGGGCCCTCAATCACACAAGAGTCAAACAAGCAATCATGGAAGAAAAGAGAAAAAGGACAGTGATAATGTAGAAGCAGGGTGAGAGCTGATAAAGACTTGGGTGGAACTAAATGCTTGATGAAATAGCCAAGTTTTGAGTGCTATTTTGAAATTTTAAATGACAGTTCTACAAGGATAGAGAGCGGCATAGAGTTCCAGAGGAAAGGGGCTGCGATGAAGAAGGCCTTATACAGGGTGGATTCCAGTTGGGCAAAGTGGGGGCTAGGGAGACACAGATGGTGGTAACTTATTGAATGAAGGAGCCATGCAGGTGAGTAAGAGAAAACAAGATTAGTTAGATGCCTGTGCGGTAGGCTTTGAAAGCGAGAGTGAGTGTCTTAAAGACAATCCTTTGATCTACCAGAAGCCAATGTGATTTACTAAAAAGAGGGGATGATTAGGCATGATTCAGCTAGTATTCTGTAAAGGATGATTTTTTCAGAACGCCCTTTATGGATTACTAGCTTAGCACACATTTTACACATTACTTTGTTTTCACACATTAAACGCTGTTATAGAATATGCCCGATCCACGCTTTAGGCATGGGCATTTACACCAGATTTTAGTTGGCATAAAAGGTCACACCTAAATTTAGTCACGGGTCTGGGCGCTATCCCCTGGATTATATCTAGTGCAACCAAAATTGCATGTGCAAATCCAGTTGTATTCTGGATTTCCATGTGCAATTTAATTACTTAACAAACCAATCAGTGCTGATTATTGTCACTTAACAAGCAAATATTGATACTAATTAGTATTAATTAAATTTACATGCACAACTTGTATTCCATAAAGTGGTATGCCAAAAAGGGGACATAGTCATGGGTGTGGAATGGGTGGGCTGTGGGCGTTCCAAAAATCTACACGAAGGGTTATAGAATATGCCTACTCCATGCCTAACTTAGGCACCGGTATTTACACCCAAGTTTTACTTGGCATAAATAGACACATCTAGTTAGGCACAGGCATGGCTGCTAGGCATATTCTATAAACCTGCTAGATGTAATTCTATAAACCTTGCCTAGGCAGAAATATTTTCAGTGCCACTTTCAGGTGCCATATATAGCCTGTAGTCCCATGTATATTCTATAAACCACGCCTAATTTTAGGCATGGTTTATAGAACAGTGCTAAGCACCATATATAGAATTTTTTGCAACTCCATACATAGAATTTGGTCCTAACTAACTAATGCACTGTTAACGTTGGACTACTTAGCGCTTCCTAAATAAGAGGCAGAAAGTTCTGCATTAACTCTGTATAGGTAACACATGCTAATGGTAACATTAATGCATGATTTGCAATAAAACATATAGGAATGCCCCAGAAGGTGCCATGTCATATCTGGGCTTAGCATACGGTAAAATCCTTGGTTACAATGCATTAAGCCCAGATTCTAGTAAAAGGGTCCCGTAATTTTTATTTCAGAAACTCTCTCTATTCATTTCAAACTAGAGAAAATGGTGAACCAATTAAAATGTCTGACACGTGGAGGGGCATTTTCAAAAGGACATCCAAGTCAGAATAGGGACATCCACATCAGAACATCCCAAACAGATGTCCATCTCACATGTAATTTCAAACAGGAAATGCGTAGAGATTTCCTGTTCTAATATATTTGAAAAGGAAGTCCATGTGCCTGAGATGTCCAGCATGAACATCCATTTATCAAAGCAGAATGCCAAAATTATGACTGGGGGGAGGGGTAGGGTTACCATATGGCTCCAGAAAAAGGAGGACGGATTAAGCCAGCCGGGTTTTACTTCCATTGCTTTCAATGGAAGTAATTGAGCCAGCCGGGTTTTACTTCCATTGCTTGAAAGCAATGGAAGTAAAACCCGGCTGGCTCAATCCGTCCTCCTTTTTCTGGAGCCATATGGTAACCCTAGGGAGGGGGAACAAGAGACATGGATGTCTGTATGACAGCAACCATAGAAAATGGTCAGACAGACATCCATGAAGAGCAGAGGGGCAGCCTAGTAGTTGTTGCAGTGAACTGTGAACCAAGGGACCCAGCTTCAAATCCCACTTTTTGGGTTGTTTTTTTTGTTTTAAATTGTGAGCTCCCCAAGAATAGAAAAATAGCTACTGTATCTGAATGTACACCACTTCTATAGCCTTCAGGCTTGCAGGTGGCTTATATATTTAGGTACAGTAGGTATTTTTCTGTTCCTGGAAGGCACACAATTAAAAAAATAATAAAAAGTTAAAGTGGGATTTAAACCCAGGTCCCTTAGTTTACAGTTTACTGCATTAGCCACTAGGCTACTCAGATCTGCACAAGGCTCTGTTCAGAATGCTCATAATACCTGAAACTGTTAAAGAGCCTGGCAGTTCTTTCCAGTTTCACTTTCAGGGTAGAGGGAGGAGGACAGCAACCAATGGGGAAATAAGAAGATGTCATGCTTTAATCCCTCCAGTGGCCAGTTGCTCAATCAGAGCACCTATTAGTATCCTAGATATGATTGAAATATGCCTAACTAAAGATGTCCTTCTTTTTAGACAGAGACATTATTTTCTTTGCTAATCGCTGTTGGACATCCTGATTTTGAGCCCTCTCTAGACACCCAGAACACTCCCCTTTGCTATTTAGATGTACAGTAGATGTCCAAATCCTGCCTTTGCAAAATTATGATTTGGACCTTTCAAGCACATGGACATCCATTTTGGCATTTGGGGATGTCCATATGCTTCACTAAATAAGTGTCTTAGAGGGGCATAATCGAACGAAAACGTCTATCTCCATGGGCGTTTATCTCCGAGAACGGGTCCGTGAAGGGGCGGACCAAACCGTATTTTCGCATAAAATAGACGTCCATGTTTTATTCGACAATTTGTGAGCTGGGCGATTTTGTTTTTCAGCGATAATGGAAAATGAAAGCGCCCAGCTCAAAAATGAATAAATCCAAGGCATTTGTTCGTGGGAGGGGCCAGGATTCGTAGTGCACTGATCCCCCTCACATGCCAGGACACCAACCGGGCACCCTAGGGGGCACTTTTACAAAAACAAAAAAAAAGGTAAAAGAGCTCCCAGATGCATAGCACCCTTCCCTTGTGTGTTGAGCCCCCCAAATCCCCCTCAAAACCCACTGCCCACAAGTCTACACCATTACTATAGCCCTAAGGGGTGAAGGGGGACACCTACATGTGGGTACAGTGGGTTTGGGGGGGTTGGACGACTAATAAGCATTAAGCAGCACAATTGTAACAGGTAGGGGGGGATGGGCCTGGGTCCACCTGCCTGAAATCCACTGCACCCCCTAACAACTGCTCCAGGGACCTGCATACTGCTGCCAGGGAGGTGGGTATGACATTTGATGGTGAAAATAAAAAGTTGTGAAACATCATTTTTTGTGGTGGGAGGGGGTTGGTGACCACTGGGGGAGTCAGGGGAGGTCATCCCCGATTCCCTCTGGGGGTAATCTGGTCATTTAGGGCACTTTTTGGGGCCTTATTTGTGAAAAAACAGGGTGCAGGAAAAGTGCCCTAAATTCTAGGTACAAACGCATACTTTTTTTCCATTATCGGCAAAAGGCGCCCATCTCTGTTCGGGTGATAACCATGCCCCAGTCCCGCCTTCGTCAACTTTGTACGCTTCTGCACAAGGAGCTGCAGTGGGAATTGAACTCAGTTCCCCAGGATCAAAGTCCACTGCACTAACCACTAGGCTACTCCTCACACACTGTCATGCCTGCACAGTGACAGTTACTGATGCCATGTACTTTCAGTTACCTTATGCTCATTCAGAAGCTTTAGAAAAGGGCCTCTTTATCAGGATTCTTAATTTTTTAGCAATCAATGGGTGTGTGTGTGGGGGGGGGGGGGGAGGAGCTATTTCCACCTGACCTCTAATCTGTGGGGCTACTCCACAAGTCAGTCCCTTGCATTTAGTCCAGTCCCTGCAGTGAATTGGTCCAGTGCTGCTGTACATTTAGTATATAGTTGCCCTGAAGTGCTAAAGAGTCCAGCACTACACTGTTTATTAATGAGCCCCATATACAGTTAAGTTCAATTGGAGCTACAGAATGTTTAGTGTCAATATCTTCTACAACTAATTTGTGATTATTTAATCACTGAGTATGTTCACTAAACATCTGCCAATTACATGTTGCTGGCTGGTTTGCATTCTGCTTTTTCATATCCATTCTGTAACGTATGCAGTTCAGTTAAATGTCCCCAGGGCTTGCCTGCCTACATTCTGTTCATCTGAAATAAATCTAAACACACACTTGATGTATCTTGTATGCAGAGCACATGTATTTACACAAGTACATCATAAATACATCAGGGTATGTGTTTTTACAATTGCTCATTTTACTTATAAACTTCAGCTGGAGCAATGGTTCAGAAACCAACTTAGGGATCTCCTTACCTCCGGTTGCCTTGTCTTTCACTGACCTAAGGCCACATCAAGAAATAACCTGGGTCAGAGAAAATGTTTGCTTCTGTTATGTGACTAAGAAAGCTAATGTGGGTTTTACTGCACAGTAGATATTAGCATGGGCATGTGCTAATGTCTCCTATACTAAAAAAAAAATGTTTAAATAGCAGTCAGCATGATAAAAATTTTGCATTAGCTGCCTAACACAGGAGGGGGAAGGGCATGGCACAGGCAGGCAGACCTGTGACAGCTAGCACATGGGTTGGTACTGCCCACTAGCTATCATGACTGCCAATAGCATGGCTGCAGCTACCACAACCTTATTTTGTACCAGGGGCAATGGAGGGTTAAGTGACTTACCCAGAGTCACAATGAGCTGCAGTGGGAATTGAACTCAGTTCCCCAGGATCAAAGTCCACTGCACTAACCACTAGGCTACTCCTCCATGTAATTGCAACTTCATTACCAGCCATCAGACAGGGTGGCCACTAACAGCTGCAGTGCCACAGTGGCACAACCTCCTAGCCTTCTGATCCATCTACAATGTCCAATCCACCCCAAAGTAAGGCATACTTAAGCAAATGTAATTTTGGTGCCAAATTTCTAGGTGCGATGTATAGAACCTAGTCCTGAGTGTTATTTTGTAAATGATGCTCTGAGTTGCTGCTATTTATAGAATAGTTCGTAGTGCTGGGATCTGCCTTCAACAAGCTTTAGGCACGAGGATTTATACTAACTGAACCTTCGTTAAATCCCCATGCCTAAAATAAGGGCTGATCCCCCCCCCCCAAATTCTACAATAGTGCATGAATCTTAAGTGAATGCCCCGACCCACTCATTTCCCTCCCATGGCCACACCCCCTTTTGAGTTGCACTTAGTAAATACAAATTGTTGCTAATTAGCACCAATAATTGACTGTTAGCACCCAATTATTGGCACCATTAGACTTGTTCATTAAATTGCATGTGCAAATTGGACATGCACTCAAAGTTCCATGCACAATTTTAGGTGCCATTTATAGAATTCTCCTGCGCATGGGCATATGTGGCCTTTTGTGCACATAAATGACCTCATAAGGGTACTTACAATGACTTGATAGTGCGTACTTTGATGGTGGGATGCACATGGGCAGTGTTTTGAGTGGAGCATCGGTGAAGTGCTCAAGTGCAATTGTAAATTTTAGGATACTGTAGTTTACATGTGTTTTTGCACACTTGCCTTATGAATAAGTGTATTTTTGGACACTTGCATTAATATTCTATAAGAAAAAGTAGATACATATAAACTTGATATAGGTGCCATAAGAAGTGTCTTTTAGTTTGCAAGCTGTTGTAGAATTACCCTCCATGTGTTCAAGTGTAAGAAACATACTTTATCCTATCAACAATCTTGATCTGCGTACATCACTTACAACTGTCCTTCATGTGACACTAGTCACATACGTTCCTTTACATACAACTTGCCATCCTGAATATTTGCAATGTTACCATGGTTTCCCAGTTACATAAATCTCCTACAAACAAGGCAGCAAAGTTAGGAATAATGGGAAAGGGAAATGGGACTTGATACACCACCTTTCTGAGGTTTTTGCAACTACATTCAAAGCGGTTTACATATATTCAGGGACTTATTTTGTACCAGGGGCAATGGAGGGTTAAGTGACTTGCCCAGAGTCACATGGAGCTGCAGTGGGAATCAAAGTCAGTTCCCCAGGATCAAAGTCCTCTGCACTAACCACTAGGCTACTCCCCCAGTAGTGCCTCAATTTTCCCGTACAAGGGCTTCTTCCGTGCATCACCAACCCTGCATCTTCAGAAGTCATACTTCATAGTTTATTAAACATTTTCGCATAGACTGATCAGCACTAAAATTACAAATTCAACAAAACAAGCATAAGTAAAATAATAAAATGAATTAACAGTGAGCGCTGAGTGTGGCCCTGGACCTACTCAGTGGAACAGCCATGTTTTTAATGATGCTTTAAATTTTTTGAAAGCAAGCTCACTGCGAATATATCAAGGGAGATTGTTCCATATGAAAGAAGCCAGAAAATAAAAGGCACTATGTCTGGTGACTTCCAGTTGAGCACTCCTAGATCCTGAGAGCACCAGGCGTTGATCACTTAACGAGCATAAAGCTCTATTAGGGGAATAGGGGACAGTAAATACTGACAGATATTCTGGCATACCAACTCTAAAGGCTTTGAATGTAAGAATCAAGACTTTACAAATAATTCTCTGTTCCATGTTTCATGAGCAATTGAGTAATATGATCGAACAACCTGCATGACACTGTAGTCTAATGACGATGTTTTAATATTTGAAGTTTTTTCAGTGCAGAGCGGGTTAGAACAGCATAGACAATGTTGCAATACTGTATATAATGTACTGTATTAGAGAAAGTTCTGCCTTCTGATATCTACCAATCTTCTGTAACATATTCATCATATTTATTGGCTTCCATCGTTTTTCTAGGTAGCATGCCATGCTTGCTCCTTGCTATCACCGTTCTGAACAAGAGGAATGCATATACAAAAGAATAGGACACATTTTAAAACTAAAGCATTGCCATTTCCTTCTTCTTGTCTCCTCCTTAAATCCTATTTTTAGAATTACCAAATAGTACACTTTCCAATCAGTTACAGTGGGGGAAATAAGTATTTGATCCCTTGCTGATTTTGTAAGTTTGCCCACTGACAAAGACATGAGCAGCCCATAATTGAAGGGTAGGTTATTGGTAACAGTGAGAGATAGCACATCACAAATTAAATCCGGAAAATCACATTGTGGAAAGTATATGAATTTATTTGCATTCTGCAGAGGGAAATAAGTATTTGATCCCCCACCAACCAGTAAGAGATCTGGCCCCTACAGACCAGGTAGATGCTCCAAATCAACTCGTTACCTGCATGACAGACAGCTGTCGGCAATGGTCACCTGTATGAAAGACACCTGTCCACAGACTCAGTGAATCAGTCAGACTCTAACCTCTACAAAATGGCCAAGAGCAAGGAGCTGTCTAAGGATGTCAGGGACAAGATCATACACCTGCACAAGGCTGGAATGGGCTACAAAACCATCAGTAAGACGCTGGGCGAGAAGGAGACAACTGTTGGTGCCATAGTAAGAAAATGGAAGAAGTACAAAATGACTGTCAATCGACAAAGATCTGGGGCTCCACGCAAAATCTCACCTCGTGGGGTATCCTTGATCATGAGGAAGGTTAGAAATCAGCCTACAACTACAAGGGGGGAACTTGTCAATGATCTCAAGGCAGCTGGGACCACTGTCACCACGAAAACCATTGGTAACACATTACGACATAACGGATTGCAATCCTGCAGTGCCCGCAAGGTCCCCCTGCTCCGGAAGGCACATGTGACGGCCCGTCTGAAGTTTGCCAGTGAACACCTGGATGATGCCGAGAGTGATTGGGAGAAGGTGCTGTGGTCAGATGAGACAAAAATTGAGCTCTTTGGCATGAACTCAACTCGCCATGTTTGGAGGAAGAGAAATGCTGCCTATGACCCAAAGAACACCGTCCCCACTGTCAAGCATGGAGGTGGAAATGTTATGTTTTGGGGGTGTTTCTCTGCTAAGGGCACAGGACTACTTCACCGCATCAATGGGAGAATGGATGGGGCCATGTACCGTACAATTCTGAGTGACAACCTCCTTCCCTCCGCCAGGGCCTTAAAAATGGGTCGTGGCTGGGTCTTCCAGCACGACAATGACCCAAAACATACAGCCAAGGCAACAAAGGAGTGGCTCAGGAAGAAGCACATTAGGGTCATGGAGTGGCCTAGCCAGTCACCAGACCTTAATCCCATTGAAAACTTATGGAGGGAGCTGAAGCTGCGAGTTGCCAAGCAACAGCCCAGAACTCTTAATGATTTAGAGATGATCTGCAAAGAGGAGTGGACCAAAATTCCTCCTGACATGTGTGCAAACC
Organism: Microcaecilia unicolor; assembly: GCF_901765095.1. Lineage (NCBI taxonomy): Eukaryota > Metazoa > Chordata > Amphibia > Gymnophiona > Siphonopidae > Microcaecilia > Microcaecilia unicolor. Next base: position 424,140,229 of record NC_044031.1, read on the forward strand.
TCATCATCAACTACAGAAGACGTCTGACCGCTGTGCTTGCCAACAAGGGTTTTGCCACCAAGTATTAGGTCTTGTTTGCCAGAGGGATTAAATACTTATTTCCCTCTGCAGAATGCAAATAAATTCATATACTTTCCACAATGTGATTTTCCGGATTTAATTTGTGATGTGCTATCTCTCACTGTTACCAATAACCTACCCTTCAATTATGGGCTGCTCATGTCTTTGTCAGTGGGCAAACTTACAAAATCAGCAAGGGATCAAATACTTATTTCCCCCACTGTATGTTCAGGTAGCTCAAAGAGATAAAAAGTTGACTTTCCAGAATGGCAGTTGTATTGGACGAAGTATAAACATGCAATTGTGGGGGTAACTTTATCAAGAAGGTACCAAAATTTAGATTCTAAGAATATGCATAAAGGATCATAATGCCAGCATGTATTTGTATGCATGTGAGTAAACGTTAATATTATGCTATGCTATAAAAAGGCACCTAAATGTGATGGCGTTTAGAATACTATAGGGGGTATTTTACTAAAGCTTAGCTCGAGTTATCTGCAGCAGGGCCCATAGAAAAATAATGGGCCCTGCTGCAGATAACTCGAGCTAAGCTTTAGTAAAAGACCCTCATAATTTATCTTCTTTTTCTCAATCTAGGTAGAAGCATTTACACCAGATAAAATAGAAATAGAAATGCTTATTGCACCCACGCCTCAGAAGTTCTAGGCAAATTACAAAAGATATGTCTAGGAATTTCGTAGGATGGGTTTTTGGTATAAGAAATTGAACCGGTCGACAGCACAGGACAAGTTATTCTTTGGCAAGGTCTCCAGAAGAAGCTGTTTGTGAAAAGGGTCGCCGTAGGGACCTCAGCCTATTTTAGGAAAGAACCAAGGCATTGCACAGTGATCACAAGGGGTGTTATCGTCTGAAGGTCCATAAGCTGATTTATTAGTGGCGCTGTCAAATTTTCACATGGTGAAGACACACCTTCTGTGCGCCCAAAGTTAAGTGTGATCTTGATTCAGTTTTTCTACATTTTTTGATATACTATTTGTTTGGTAGACTTTATAAATGTTAATTAAAGTTTTTGATATTATTAAGGCTATCAAACAAAGTGCATAAGTATTGCCATACTGGGAAAGACAGAAAGGTCCATCAAGCCCACTACTACTACTACTACTACTTAACATTTCTAGAGCGCTACTAGGGTTACGCAGCGCTGTACAATTTAACAAAGAGAGATAGTCCCTGCTCAAAGAGCTTACAATCTAATAGACAAGTGAACGGTCGGTCCGATAGGGGCAGTCAAATTGGGGCAGTCTGGATTCACTGAACGGTAAGGGTTAGGTGCCGAACGCAGCATTGAAGAGGTGGGCTTTAAGCAAAGACTTGAAGACGGGCAGGGAGGGGGCTTGGCGTAAGGGTTCAGGAAGGTTGTTCCAAGCATAGGGTGAGGCGAGGCAGAATGAGCAGAGCCTGGAGTTGGCGGTGGTGGAGAAGGGTACTGAGAGGAGGGATTTATCCTGTGAACGGAGGTTACGGGCGGGAACGTAAGGGGAGATGAGGGTAGAAAGATAGTGAGGGGCAGCAGACTGAGTGCATTTGTAGGTAAGAAAGAGAAGCTTGAATTGAATGCGGTATCTGATCGGAAGCCAGTGAAGTGACCTGAGGAGAGGGGTGATATGAGTATATCGGTTCTGGCGGAATATGAGACGTGCAGCAGAGTTCTGAACAGATTGAAGGGGGGATAGATGGCTAAGTGGGAGGCCAGTGAGAAGTAAGTTGCAGTAGTCCAGGCGAGAGGTAATGAGAGCGTGGACGAGAGTTCGGGTGGTGTGTTCAGAGAGGAAAGGGCAAATTTTGCTGATGTTAAAGAGGAAGAAGCGACAGGTCTTGGCTATCTGCTGGATATGCGCAGAGAAGGAGAGAGAGGAGTCAAAGATGACTCCGAGGTTGCGGGCAGATGAGACGGGGAGGATGAGGGTGTTATCAACTGAGATAGAAAGTGGAGGAAGAGGAGAAGTGGGTTTTGGTGGAAAGACGATAAGCTCGGTCTTGGACATGTTCAGTTTCAGGTGGCGGTTTGACATCCAGGCAGCAATGTCGGATAAGCAGGCTGATACCTTTGCCTGGGTCTCCGCAGTGATGTCTGGTGTGGAGAGATACAGTTGGGTGTCATCAGCATAGAGATGATACTGGAAACCATGAGATAAGATCAGGGAGCCCAGGGAAGAGGTGTAGATTGAGAAGAGAAGGGGTTCAAGGACAGATCCCTGGGGAACACCAACAGATAAGGGGATGGGGGTGGAGGAAGATCCATGAGAGTGAACTTTGAAGGTGCGGTGGGAGAGATAGGAGGAGAACCAGGAGAGGACAGAGCCCTGGAACCCAAATGAGGACAGTGTGGCAAGAAGTAAGTCATGATTGACAGTGTCAAAAGCGGCGGATAGATCGAGGAGGATGAGGATGGAGTAGTGGCCTCTGGATTTGGCAAGGAACAGGTCATTACAGACTTTAGAGAGTGCTGTTTCTGTCGAGTGAAGAGGGCGAAAACCAGATTGAAGCGGATCGAGGATGGCATGAGAGGAGATAAAATCAAGGCAGTGGCTGTGGACTGCGCGCTCAAGTATCTTGGAGAGGAAGGGTAGGAGGGAGATGGGGCGGTAGTTGGAGGGACAGGTAGGGTCTAGTGATAGTTTTTTGAGGAGTGGCGTGACTACGGCATGCTTGAAGGTGTCGGGGACAGTTGCAGTGGAGAGAGAGAGGTTGAGGATATGACAGATGGAGGGGGTGATAGTAGGAGAGATGGTGTTAAGTAAGTTGGTGGGGATGGGATCAGAGGAACAAGTGGTGCATTTTGAAGAGGAAAGAAGGCGGGCGGTTTCCTCCTTGGAGATATCAGGAAAGGAGGAGAAGGAGGTCTGGGTTGGTTGGTTGAGGGAGAGGGTTGAAGGGTGAAGAGGAGGAGGTGGCTTGGTAGTGAACTCAAGGTTGATTTTTTGCACCTTGTCACGGAAGTAGTCAGCCAGTGATTGAGGAGAGAGAGTGAGGGGGGGTAAGAGCGGAGGGCACTTTGAGGAGGGAGTTAAGGGTGGCGAAGAGACGACGAGGGTTAGAGCTGAGAGAGTTAGTCAATTGGGTGTAATAGTCCTGTTTGGCAAGGAATAGTGAGGACTGGAAGGAGGATAGCATGAATTTGTAGTGAAGGAAATCTGAATGGGTGCGAGATTTTCTCCAGAGGCGTTCAGCAGATCGGGTGCAGGAGCGAAGGTAACGGATGCAAGGGGTCAGCCAGGGCTGGGGATTAGTACGCCTTGTGGGACGGGAGGTTGATGGTGCAAGGGTGTCCAGAGCAGAGGAGAGAGTGGCACTGTAAGCGGAGACAGATAAGGTGGGAGGGTCAATAGCCTGGAGATTCCTGGAAGTAGTGGTTAATGTTGGGCGGGGCTGAGGGGGAGGGTGAAGAAGTGTGAAGGTGATCAGGTGATGATCAGAGAGAGGAAGAGCTGAGGCGTGAAAATTGGAGGGTGAACCGGAAGAGGAGAGGACGAGGTCAAGGCAATGGCCATCACGGTGAGTAGGGGTGGTGGAACACAGCTGGAGGTTGAAGGAGGATGTTAGAGTGAGGAACTGAGAAGCGTGAGAGTTGGACGGGTCATCAACGTGTATGTTAAAGTCTCCGAGAATGAGGGACGGAGATGAGGGTTCAAGAAAAACAGAAAGCCAGGCATCGAAGTCGGTGAGGAAGGGAGGGATTTATCAGGCGGTAAATGACTGCCACTCTGAGTGGCAACGGGTAGAATAGACGGATGGAGTGGACTTCAAAGGATGAGAAGCAGTGAGACTGTGGAAGGAAGAGCCCAGCATCCTGTTTCCAACAGTGGCCAATCCAGGTCACAAATACCTGGCAAGATCCAAAAAAAAGTACAAAACATTTTAGGCCGCTTATCCCAGAAATAGTGGATTTTCGTCAAGTCCAATTTCAATTTTATTATTATACAACTCATTAGAGTAACAGAAATACAGGAAAATATAACAATCCAATATCTAATATAAACAAATCATTTCTTTCATACTTTCGACCAATAATAAGGATAATTTTGATCCAAGAATTTAAGAGAAAGTAAAATAAGGAAAATTACAAAAAGTCAAAGTTACTGCTACCAAAAAATGTCTCGCCTCTTAGCCTATCTAACAGTGTCGTCTGGAGGTCTAACTGCTACATTTACATCTTCTTTTGAAATCAAAAAATCTATCAACTGTTTAGTATTAAAAAACTGATACATTTTTGTTTGATACACAACTGTACATATACAAGGAAATTTCAAGATTTAATTCGCTCCTATGGCCAGAGCAGGGGCGTAACCAGACAACAGATTTTGGGTGGGCCTAAGCAAGAAGTGGGTGGGCACCAAGTGTTCTCCACACCACTACCACCAACAAAATATCTAAGCTGGCAGGAAAATGCTTCTTTCCACCTTGGCAGTCTGCAGAAGGCATGCGCTGAAAACTGAGCATGCGCAGGTTCTGGTATTGTTGAGAGTAGCGTTTTTGTTACCATTAGGCGGAAGTCTTCAGCTGACGGAGCTTTGGATCCCCACCAGCTACTGCTAAATGTCTGCTACTGTTGGGTGGGCCTGAGCCCTAACTGGGTGGGCCCTGGCCCACCCAGGCCCACCTGTGGCTATGCCACTGGGCCAGAGTCCTCTGTCGTAGTTTCTCTCGCCAAGTCCGGATATATTCTTATTTTCGATCCAAAAAAAGTTGTTTGTAAATGTCTAAATGAAAGTCTCAAGACTGCGTCACGGTCCATTTCCAATGCAAAAACAACCAGTAAAGTTGACCTCTGAGTGACAACCTCCAAAGAGGATTCCAAAAATGATGTCAAGTTCTTACCTTCTCCTCTATTAGGCTGAGAAATAGAGCTCTCCAAGCTATTTTTATTTGGCAAGTACTGTGCCCGAACAATGGGAGGTAAGAACTCACTCGACATACCTAATATCTCAGATAAATATCTTTTTACCATATCAATACAGGAGATTAAGGGAGATCTGGGAAAGTTAGTAAACCTCAAATTTAACCTTCTAGATTTATTCTCTAAATATTCTAAACTTCATAGCATATAGTTTCTGTCCTTAATTGTAACTTGATTAAGGACTTCCAAAGTTTGTATTTTTTCTCCCATTTTCTCCACATTAGAAACATTATTAGTGATTGTTTGTGCCTGTTGGAGAGTCTATATGCTTTGAGAATGAGCTTCCGTGTGTCCTTTTTTGCAGCTTTGGAGATACACGCTCTTTTTATCAACTGTCACATATATGTTTTTCACTTTGCTGATTCTTGCACTGGTACCCTTGAAATTTTGATACCATTTTGGCTAAGACTTTCAAAGTTTAATAGGTACCTAATGCAACTTTGTAAGTCTATGTGCTTTGAAAATGGACACCTAAATGTTGTTTATGGACTTCTGCAGACGGCACTTTTGCTGAAACACAGCCTGTGTCAAATCCATGGCTACTTATCCTTTGAGACTTTCATGGTTTTTGTTACCAAAGTTACTTTCGTAGATACATGACTTTACCTGAACTGGGCAGAGGTGTCTTGAGGCAGGAATGGGGAGGGTTTGCATTTATCCACATGCTTTTGAAAATACATGCACATGTACACAAAATAACTCGACAATTTGTGTGTGCTGAACAGCAGGTGTAAATGTAAGCATATATATGCCCTGACATAATTTTCAAAGCAAAAATCCATCATATTTTCCATATGAAAATGCACCAGTACCCACACACGAAAAGGTACGCATGTACTATTTATATATTGTCTCAGTTATAAAATTATCCCCAGAAAATTGTAGAAAATCTCACAAACTATTCAAAGATTTGGTGTTTTCCTCTTGACAATAAGTCCATGGCGTCAAAAACCATTTTTTTTGAACAATGAACTTTCCTCAAAGCCAGGAAATATCATAAAGGGAAATTTTTTCAAATAGCCTGTGTAGTAGCAAAAGATGTGTTTTATTTATTTTGTTGTATACCACCTGCAGGCCACTAAAGTGGTATACATTCATGTACAGTAGGTATTTTTCTATCCCTGGCAAGCTCACAATCTGAGTTTGTACCTGAGGTAATGGAGGGTTAAGGGGCCCTTTTACTAAGCCGCGTAAGGCTCTACACACACCCAATACATGCCAAAATGGAGTTACCACCCGGCTACCATGTGGCTCTTGCGGTAATTTCATTTTTGGCGCATGTCCAATACGCGTGGCTGAAAAATAATTTTTATTTTTGAACCCGCGCCAAGTGGGATTTGGTGCACGTAGGTCATTACCGCCCGGTTACCGCGTGAGACATTACCGTTAGGTCAATGGCTGGTGGTAAGGTCGCAGACCCAAAATGGACATGCAGCAATTTTGATTTTGCCGCACATCCATTTTCGGCAAAAATTTAAAAAAGACATTTTTTTACAGGTGTGCTAAGAAATGATTCTGTGCACGTCCAAACACGTTTCTACACTACCACAGGCCATTTTTCAGCACAACTTTGTAAAAGGGCCCCCAAGAGGGGCATAATCGAATGGGGCCAGCCATCTTCAAGGCCGGCCCTGTAAAGCGGCGTCCCAACCGTATTATCGAAACAAGATAGCCGGCTATCTTTCATTTCAATAATACGGTCAGAGCCAGCCAAATCTCAACATTTGGGCCGGCTTTATAGATGGCCGGCTTTGGTTTTCAGCGATAATGGAAACTAATGGCGGCGATCTCAAACCCGGCCAAATCCAAGGCATTTGGTCGTGGAAGGAGCCAGCATTTGTAGTGCACTGGTCCCCCTCACGTGCCAGGACACCAACTGAGCACCCTAGGGGGCACTGCAGTGGACTTCAAAAATTGTTCCCAGGTGCATACCTCCCTTACCTTGTGTGCTGAGCCCCCCAAATCCCCCAAAACCCACTCCCCACAACTGTACACCACTACCATAGCCCTTAGGGATGAAGGGGGGCACCTACATGTGGGTACAGTGGGTTTGGGGGGGGTTGGAGGGTGCCCACTTACCACCACAAGTGTAATAGGTAGGGGGGATGGGCCTGGGTCCACCTGCCTGAAGTGCACTGCACCCACTAAAAGCTGCTCCAGGGACCTGCATACTGCTGTCATGGAAATGGGTATGACATTTGAGGCTGGCATAGAGGCTGGCAAAAAAATGATTTTTAATTTTTTTTGAGTGGGAGGGGGTTAGTGACCACTGGGGGAGTTAGGGGAGGTGATCCCCAATTCCCTCCGGTGGTCATATGGTCAGTTGGGGCACTTTTTTGTGGCTTGGTCCTAAAAATAAATGGACCAAGTGAAGCCGACCAAGTGCTCGTCAGAGCCAGCCTTCTTTTTTCCATTATCGGCCGAAGCCGGCCATCTCTTAACCACGCCCCCATCCTGCCTTCTATACCCTGCCGACACGCCCCCTTTAACTTTGTCCGGCTCTGTGATGGAAAGCAGTTGGAGCCGACCAAAATCGACTTTTGATTATACCAATTTGGCCGGCTTCAGAAGATGACCAGCCATCTCCCGATTTGTGTCGGAAGATGGCCGGCTTCAGAAGATGGCCAGCCATCTCCCGATTTGTGTCGGAAGATGGCCGGCCATCTCCTTCAAAAATAAGCAGGCAAGTGACTTACCTAAAGTTACAAGGAACTGCAGTGGGATTTGAACCAGGTTATGCTGCTTTGTAGCTTGCTGCTCAAATGTTAGACTCTTCCACCTTTACCAATCAAAATAACTGCATCTAATTTTCAAATAAGAAGTATCTGGTATTTTGCCTAGTTTAAAGTACATGTGATTGTGTGCATTTGTACCCACTATTTATGCTGGTGGCTAAGAGAGGAGGGGAAAAATAGCATGCTTCTTGTTGAAAATCCAATACACCTGTTGATTCATTTCCATAACCTTGGGAAAACTTGTTTTTAACCAAGCTGAAAGTCCACCGAGTGTGGATTTTTAGCTGAAATGAGTGAGACTAATTTCCAAACATGCTAGTTAACCCGGGTAAATAGCTTTGAAAATTACCAGCAATTTGTAAGTGTGCCAGTTCCTAGCAATGTTTGATCTATCCAGCATTTTGAAGGCCTCTATTGATCCTCTGCTTCCACTACACTTCAAGCAAAATATAATCATTGACTATATGCACTTGGAGCACTAGGAGTCATTTTATCTCTTCTGTTTTTTTTCTCTGCACTGAGACATTTTAGAACCACTATAACAACACCAAGTAGGGGTGACGATACAGCAGTCTGGTTTATCCTGGACCTGAATCACTCATAAAATAAGCCAAAACTCTGTGGGAAAGGAAATTTTACAGTGATAAAGGAAAAGTCTTTTCTTCAATGTTTGTTTTCAAGTTCCATACCATCTTGCCTTTCCTATTACTATTCAGCTCTTTATTTATTTTGAAACAGAATATTTTCTTCCAAAAGAAAGCCTTATTTTGTTTTGGTTTTGTTTTTTTTCATTCTTCTCTCTAAGTCTCAGCTAAAAAGTGCATTCCAGAAAGTCAAGGTCCTGGCTTGGCTTACCACAAGTGGGGAATAAACTGCCCTCGATCTCAACCCTGGTGAAGTGATAGCCCTTATCGAATCTTAGAACTTAAAAGTTGAAATTGTTCCTTCATGGCTACAGTGGAGCTGCTGTGTGCATCAAACCATCTTTTATGCACTGCTCATCAAACACCTGTTTATGTGAATGTAGGACACATCCAGGTGCCTCTGCCCAGGGCTTTAAAAAGTAAATGCCAGGAGGCCAAGGGAGGGAGAGAGGGTGGAGAAAGCTGATACTGAAGAGGAAGGGGAAGGTCAGAGGTACCTCATAAAAATACCACTGGTAAGGAGAAACTACTGTACTTCATAAATACATTAGTTTTAGGCAACACAGCCATAAATTTTATTTATATGGATACCTCTTCCCTGTGTATGAATAACATTTGTGTCTTTCAACCAAAAAATGAAAGCACAGTTTCCCCGAATAGGTCACCAGTTCACAAATATTTGCAAAAGAAAAATGCTGGTGAATTTACTGAATGCCTGAGATACGAATGCAAAATTGCTCACAGGCTTTAAAGTCTTGCCCTAAATGCAGAATAGCTCACCTTCAACCACTTACGTTAATTCTTCACAGTAATGGTCTTGCTGTCATAGCTCAAAGCCTTTCATTTCTTTCTTATTGTGCATCCAGTCTGTCTGTCCTGAGCAGACTCCAATCTCCAATGCATAGGCACTTTCCATTATGTCTCTGTATGGTGCTGTGTATATATAGCAATCAGTACACAAATCATTAGGGATGGGCAGCCAGAAAATGTTGTTATAAATGATATTAACAGCGCACACTTTTCTTACAAAGTGTGTGTTATATGGGCATTCGCCTGGATTTTATAAATGGTGTGCAAATTTCTGTGAGCAAAATTGTGTGCTATTCTGAGATGCGTGCACAACTAAATCAGCTAACAAGCCAATTAGCACCAATAATTTGGTGCCAACAATCAATGACTGGCATTAATTGGCAACACTTTGGATTTGCACATGCATCTTGCTAAGCCTAGTGGTTAGAGCACCAGTCTTGACAGCCAGAGGTGGCCAGTTCAAATCCCACTGCTGCACCTTGTGATCTTTGGCAAGTCACTTAACCCTCCACTGTTTCAGGTACAAAATTAGATTGTGAGCCCTCCAGAGACAGGGAAATGCCCAGTGTACCTTAATATAACTCACATTGAGCTACTACTGAAAAAGGTACGAGCAAAATCCAAAAATAAAATAAATGCTATTCTGCCCACAAATCTTATAGCATATAACTCAAAAGGGGGTGCGACCATGGGAGGGGCATGGTCCAGTCATGGGTGTTCACTAAAATGCACTCAGTATTACTGAATACTGGGGATCTGCACCTAAATTACTTAACCAAGATTTACTCCAGGTTTCAGTTAGTGTAAATCCTTGCACCCAAAGTTTGGTGTGGAAATTGGCTGTAAGCATTATTGTATAAATAGCATCCAATTTGGAGCAAAAGGACTTCAGTGTTTTAGGTCACGTCTAAAGTAAAGCTTGGACTAATGACCCGCCTTACTTCTTCACTAGTCCTAAAAAAAAAACCCAATGTTTAATTGCATAATTTTAAAACTTTTTTTTCTTTTTTCATAAAGTCCATTCATATTCAAACTCTCCCAGGTACTTATCTGGAGTGGTACTGCTACACTCTACAGCACGGCTGTTTCACCTTGCCTTCGTCAGGAGCATTTTTATTATGCAGCACTCTCGGTACCTTAGAAAATATATTTTGCAAATTATTCACAACTATGCTTACTTGACTACAAGCTTAAAGTTATGATATTCTTTCTCATACTAGCCCAATACAAATAAAATGATTTTTGGTAAATATTTTCTTACCCTGACGTAGAATATGTTTAGTTCTTAGAGTATTTTTATAGCAAATTAATTATTACTTGCTAGTTTCATATAGTGGTATTTTCAGAGGAACAAGTAAAGCCAATAAGGAGAGCTGTGATCCAATTTGAAGTGCCATTTATAGACTAGCACGCCATGTGGATTTTTTGGGGTGCCATTTTTGAGCACCACTCTTTCCCCAATTGTACACACATGCACAAATCATTATGCCTATGCACACACTATCAGGAAAGAGAGTCCACTATTTATGTGAGTATTTAGCTCTCCTTTCCAGTGGTAGTTCAAAAAAGTGTGCGTTATATGGGGAATTCAGTAAATGGCACCCAAAATTAGGCATTTGGGAACATCTGCATTTTGGGGCCCTTGGAGGAGTAGCCTAGTGGTTAGTGCAGTGGACTTTGATCCTGGGGAACTGAGTTCAATTCCCACTGCAGCTCCTTGTGACTCTGGGCAAGTCACTTAACTCTCCATTGCTCCTGGTACAAAATAAGTACCTGAATATATATATAAACCACTTTGAATGTAGTTGCAAAAACCTCAGAAAGGTGGTGTATCAAGTCCCATTTCCCTCCCCTTTTACTAAGCTGCAGTAAAAAGTGGCCTGCACTAGTTTTGTAACGGTATCAGTTTATTACTGAAATATGTAGCATATTTGCTGGATATATATACAGCAATATATTTGTGTATCTTTTAAAAATATATATTTGACACAGCAGCAGAGAGAATAGTTTTATTTCAAGCCTCTCTCTCTCCATTCCTTTTTCTGGGAGCTTCTGAGAGCAGGAATAAGTTAACTACAAACAATTAACAAAACAAAAGAGCTTCCTCTGCCCTCCCACCGAACAAAAGATGGACTAAGGTGGGCACCTGAATAAAACAAAGGACTCAGAGGAAGCATAAACAGAACATTTGCCTGTCATCAGAGGTATACCTGCCCCTCCCATCATCTATCAGACAAATGGACGCCAGGACATCTGCAGAAAGAAGGACTTATAATGTGGTCATGTGAACAGACTACATTAACCATAATGCCTTGCAAAATATCCAGGACATGCACACACCATGCTTCTCTGCTAACATTATAAAAGGCCTGGAAACAGCCCAGCTCGCTCTCTTGGGACCTGCCTTCTCTTGGAACCTGCCTCTCTTGGAACCTGCTCCTCTTGGGACCTGCCTCCTCTGGAAACCTGCCTCTCTTGGAAACTGCTGCTCTCTTTGGGGTCCGCTGATGTCTTGCTCCTAAAACATGTGCTTACCTAATGCTGTTCATACTGTGTAACAAGGACTTGTGAGTAACATAACTTTTGATCTAGACCTGCTACTTTGTTCTATTTTTATGCACAGATTACCTGTAAAGATTCCTTTTAAAACCTACCTCTCGTGTGCAATTGTATATTAAATCAATCTTTTTGAAGCTAAAAATACGGTCTCTTTGTGTTCTGAGTATATTGAAGCTATATATATTTAATTTATTTAATTTATTGCAATTATCACCTTTGGTGATTGGTGGAGAAATTAATATCCTAAAACGTATAAATACAGCGCTTGCTCTTAAATTATAAACAGTAGCGAGTTGCTCTCGAGCTATTTTCCCCAAAATAAATCATTTCTTCCAACATATTAATTGCTGGAGAAGTGGGTAGAATTTCTTGTAACAGTTTGGGTGATGAAATTTGTGTGCATTGTTTTTCACCATGGTGGGTAAAAAGACCTTTTCTTCAAAATGGAGCAGTAAATAGCCATGTGCTAATATTAAAAGTAACCCGCTACTTGTGCGGGAATCAGGCAGCACGCAACAATATGGCCGCACTGTTGATTATCACCGGGAACGCTCCCAAGGTAGAAAATACAAAAATATTTTCTATCATGGGAAACGGCTGGAGCCAACCTCATAACTACTGTCGGGTGCCCTCGCTATCCCGGAGGTAAGATTGATTTGGTGCATTCTACCTGCGTGGTAGCCCTACTGTGGCTTACTAAAAATGCACCTAAACTAATATTCTGCAAAGGGTGCTCTGTGCAGAGCATCCTTTGCAGAATGCCAGCTTAGTGTGGATCTCGCATCTAACTTTGGGTCTGGCTCTTATGCCTGATGAAACCTGGTGTAAATGCTGGTGCACAACTAATGATAGTAAATGACACTATTCTGTAACATTGCACCTACATTCTGGGAATGCCTCTGGTCCACCCTTGCCCCTTCCATGATCACACTCCTCCTATGGCCACACCCCTGTTGACTTGCACACCATAAAATCTAGGCACGCATGTTACAGAATAGGACACAGGGCAGAGCCATGTGTAACTCCAAATGAATGCCAATTAACAGCAAATATTGATGGTTAATAGCTCATTAACTAATTCATTTGGGCATGCATCTGGGATCCGCACCCAACTTTAGGTGACCTATATAGAATCTGGGGTTATATGCAAATAATGTGCACTCTTATTAACAATATTCATTTCAAATGAGTGCTCATTCCTTTAAATCATGATACCAACATTATGCATAACCTGAAGGTACTGTGGCCCCTTTCTCTACTATCAAAAGCTAGCAGTGTGGCTTAGAAGTTACACCAGCAAGCAAAAAGACCTGGAAACTCAGGTTCAGATAACTCTCACTGTGTTGCTTTATTCATCTCATTTAACCTGCCCATCTTCAAGATCACATCATTATATGAGGTGCTGGCACAGCCTTGTTGTCCTTTGTTTACATAATGCAGCAGTGTTTATGCTGCCAAAAACAAAAGAATATTATAAGTACAGTTTTGTCAACATTTTGCACTAAATGTGACATTACATGTATTATTACTGTGCAGCTATTTGTCTGTCCAGATTTTGTGCCATAAAGCTATGGTTATAAAGACCATGAGAGCAAGTAATAAATGCTTATTTCACAAACACTGTTCATTTTACAGTATACTAAGCTATTAAAAAAAAAAACCCAGTCCCAATGCTTGCAGAAATATTATGTTCTCTGTAACCAGAGTCTGTGGGTGGGAATCTGTGGCCCCGTCGCCTGCCAGGTGCTTAACTTCTCTTTATAAGAACTTCACAAAGCAAATCACAAATGGGCTTCACATGGGCTTGATTAAGGAGTTTACCTACCACGAATCACTTCGCTTACAGGAATAACACAAATCATGCCCCTTCGAAGTGCGAGACATTTGAATGGGGCCCTGTGCACATCCCAGGCACCAACTCAGATGAGAAATGCCTTTCCCTCATCTTACGCTGGCAGAGAACTCGTGTGTACTATGTCACCAAGAAGTTTAGCAAATCTGTTAGTAGCTGTTTTATTCTTTCAGACAAAAGGGAGAAAAGGCAGTCAGCAAACCTTGAATTCAATTTTCTAGCATGCAGACTGTTAAAATATGAGATGTCGCATCTCTAGCCTGTTTCAATAAGGTTCCCCAGTTAACAGAGAGCACATTATCCAAAGCATTGCAGGCCTGCTATTCACATATAAGCAATTCACTGTCAAATGTTAAATAGTTTACCAAAGAATAATAGATGCTTTACATTTTATGCATACCTAATTCCAAGATAGAGGCTATAAAAGTTTTCTATTAACATGTAAGCAGTAGAAAAAGTTGTTTTTATAAAAAAAAAAAGACATAAAAAACCTTGATAAATATACATAACTCCTTCACAATGGGGCTCTTGTGTTGCTAATGGGGACTGTTAATGGAGAGTTATATTTCCAGGATTATATCTTTATTCAGTTGCAAATGGTTTTTGGGGGGGAGTTTTAATACTCTGCTTCGGTCTATGAATAATAGCATCATTTGAATGCAGGGGACACCTGGTGTAGTAAGAAGGGCAGTGGGAGCTCTAGACTGACCTGGTATGACTGCCAACTTTGCATTTTCCCAGCCTTTCCTATCCGCTCCATTCAGCATCTAATTTCATTCTCCCTCAGCAAAATGTTAGACACTTGTAACCTTATTCTCCCTCTGCAAAACCTTGCTCTCTTGTAAGGAGAGAAATCCTGGAAAAAAAAATCATCTTATCAATCTCGACTTATACAGAGCCTAGTAATTTGAAAGCTGGCTAAGGTTTCAGGAAAAAAAAATCTTCCAATTAAATACTGTAAAAAGATAAAATAACAGTAGCCTTACTGCTGCCCAATAGCTTTATTGAAGCAACTCTTTTGTAGATTTATTGTACATTAGCCACTGAGCCATGCAAAGAACATTACATTTCAGAAAGAGCTATTCGTATGCGGCCTGCATCCACTCCAAAGACAATCAGGCCTGTATTGCATTTTGCAAATTTATACCAGGATGTTGGTTTAGAGTGTTTCCCTGAAAAGTTTTTCAAGTAAGTGTCTGCTTTCATGGGCAAGAGTGATTGAGGCACACAAACAAACCTTTGTTTCAAAACTCACAGATGTATGGCTGGAGCTGAGCTTTGTTTTCCCCTGTAAGAAGTATTCTCAGATTTTTGTTTTGAGCACAACACAGGATTGTAAAAAAAAAAAAAATCAGTTTAAGGATGAATGTCTCATACAATCTTAGTTTTTTCCAGATTTTCCCAGGGTTAATTTTTTTTCCCACTCCAAACACAGGTTGTTTTAAGCTGTTGTTGTTAGTTTTTCTTTTTTTCTTTTTAATTCAGGCTTCTTCACAAAGAAAGCTCTAGACACTTTAGTCTTTAATGACTTTAAGCAACTTCATTTCAAAATTATTTGAGACATACAGTATGCATCTGAGAAGAGTACTAGTCATTTAGGACTTTAAAAAAAAAACCCTGCCCAATACACTCTCTCTGACACACTATCACACTCTATCTCTCTGTCACACACACGCAGTCTCACACACACAGACACTCTGTCTCTCACACAAACACACACACACTATCCACCTTATAATTGAAAGAGAAAAACGCCTAGATTTCGACCCAAATCGGGAGATAGACGTTTATCTCACAAAAACGAATAAATCGGTATAATGGAAAGCCGATTTTGGACGTTTTCAACTGCACTCCATCGCAGAAGCGTACAAAGTTGACGGGGGCGTGTCGGAGGCGTGGCAAAGGTGGAACTGGGGCGTGGTTATCGGCCGAGGAGAGATGGGTGCCTTTCGCCGATAATGGAAAAAAAGTATGCGTTTGTAGCTAGAATTTAGGGCACTTTTCCTGCACCCTGTTTTTTCACGAATAAGGCCCCAAAAAGTGCCCTAAATGACCAGATTACCACCAGAGGGAATCGGGGATGACCTCCCCTGACTCCCCCAGTGGTCACTAACCCCCTCCCACCACAAAACATGATGTTTCACAACTTTTTATTTTCACCCTCAAATGTCATACCCACCTCCCTGGCAGCAGTATGCAGGTCCCTGGAGCAGTTGTTAGGGGGTGCAGTGGACTTCAGGCAGGTGGACCCAGGCCCATCCCCCCCTACCTGTTACAATTGTGCTGCTTAATGCTTAGTCGTCCAACCCCCCCCCCCAAACCACTGTACCCACATGTAGGTGCCCCCCTTCACCCCTTAGGGCTATAGTAATGGTGTAGACTTGTGGGCAGTGGGTTTTGAGGGGGATTTGGGGGGGCTCAACATACAAGGGAGGGGTGCTATGCACCTGGGAGCTCTTTTACCTTTTTTTTTTGTTTTTGTAAAAGTGCCCCCTAGGGTGCCCGGTTGGTGTCCTGGCATGTGAGGGGGACCAGTGCACTACAAATCCTGGCCCCTCCCACGAACAAATGCCTTGGATTTATTTGTTTTTGAGCTGGGCGTTTTAATTTTCCATTATCACTGAAAAACAAAAACGCCCAGCTCACAAATTGTCGAATAAAACATGGACGTCTATTTTTTTCGAAAATACGGTTCGGTCCGCCCCTTCACAGACCCGTTCTCGGAGATAAACGCCCATGGAGATAGACGTTTTCGTTCAATTATGCCCCTCTATGTCTCTGTCTCTCTCTCATTCTCTCTCTGACACACACACTCCATCTCTCACACACACTCTCTCTCTCAAACATATACACTCCGAGGAAAAACTTGCTAGCGCCCATTTCATTTGTGTCAGAAATGGGCCTTTTTTTCCTAGTTTTGCAATAATATATATACCACACTTGCTCTTCCATGGACATGTTCTGGGGGCAGGGTTAGGCCACAGGAGACAACATATGCAGGGACACTTTTACTAACATGCACAAAACAGTTAGGAGGTAATTCTATAAATAGGCACCCAGATGACGTGTGGTAGAAGCCTAAAGGAATGTGTCTGCTTTCTTTTATTGAACACTAGTGTAACAGGTGAAATACATGCCTGTAATTTTGGTACAAGCACTTTTGCCAGGCACAGAGCTGGTGTATATGCTCACACCTAAATGCTAAAGGTAACTGTTCAATAAATACCAGAGGTAACTGTTCTATAAGCTAAGCACATAATGATTCAATACGTTATGGGGCAAATTCTATAGCTGGTGCTCAAAAAATGGGTGCTGAAAAAAATTGGCACTAAACGCATACCCTGGGATTATATTTTATTTATTTTATTTGTAACATTTGTATCCCACATTTTCCCACATATTAGCAGGCTCAATGTGGCTTACAAAATACCGTAATGGTGAACGCCAAGTACAGTAGGTATTAAACAAATACAATTAGAAAAAGGGTCAGGTAATGTAGGGGTAAATGGGTACAATAAGGGACAAAGAAATAAGAAATAAAATGTCCATTGCAATATATGTATAGATGTATTGTAGAGTTGAGGAATTTAAGGATGAATGTCTCATACAATCTTAGTTTTTTCCACCTCTTCAATGTCGCATTCGGCACCTAACCATT
This sequence comes from Microcaecilia unicolor, assembly GCF_901765095.1. Classification (NCBI taxonomy): domain Eukaryota; kingdom Metazoa; phylum Chordata; class Amphibia; order Gymnophiona; family Siphonopidae; genus Microcaecilia; species Microcaecilia unicolor. The sequence goes on from NC_044031.1 coordinate 424,157,465, forward strand.
ATACCTCTATTCAAGCAATCTAGACTGCCCCAACTTGACATTTCGTCCTTAGATTGTAAGCTCCTTGAACAGGGACTATCCTTATTTGTAAAACTGTACAGCGCTGCGTAACCCGAGTAGCGCTTTAGAAATGTTAAGTAGTAGAAGTAGTAGTAGTAAGTAGAATCAATAGGGTAGGCCTTACAAAAAACAGATAGGTCTTTAAAGTTCGCTTAGATTTGATAGTTGTACATCGTTTTCAACTCTTTGGTAATGCATTCCACATTTGCGTACTTAAGTAAGAAAAATTGGATGTATAGGTTGATTTGTATCTGAGTCCAATGCAGCTTGGATATATGACATTTATATCCCACATTATCCCAGCAACCTGAATTTGTTAGAAGAAATTATTTATTTTGGGGAAAATAGCTCGGGAGCAACTCGCCACTGCTTATAATTTAAGAGCAGGTGCTGTATTTATATTGATTTCTCCACCAATCACCAAAGGTGATAATTGCAATAAATTAAATAAATTAAGTATACTCAGAACACAAAGAGACCGTATTTTTAGCTTCAAAAAGGTTGATTTAATATACAATTGCACACGAGAGGTAGGTTTTAAGGAGATCTTTACAGGTAATCTGTGCTTAAAATAGAACAAAGTAGCAGGTAGGTTAACTTACAAGTCCTTGTTACAAGCATGCTGTGGTCCAGCTGATTGATGAGCACATGTTTCAGGACAGGAGGGCTTCTGCAGCTGAAGAGAATCTGACTTGCTTGCAGTGAAGAGAATCTTGCTTGCAGTTGAAGAGAATCTTGGGAAAAAGCTTGTCCTTTTATATTTTTCAAGCTGCAGGAGGATATGCCATGTGGATCTTTGTCCTGATTTCCTGGTTTCCACACGACCCCTGAGCATTTGCAAAGCATTGTGGTATCTTGGTCTGCACACGACCCCTGAGTTGGTCCCATGTCTTATGACATCACGAGACTTACAGTCTGGACTTTGCTGGCAAATATCTTTTGATGTCCTATTCAGTCTCTGGGGCAGATACACATTACAAGTCCTTCCTTTCTGCACATGTCTGGAAGCTGATGGGAGGGGCAGGTATACCTTTGACAAGCAAATGTCCTGTTTATGCTTCTCCTGAGTATTCAGGTGTCCACCTTAGTCCATCTTTTGTTAGGTGGGAGGGCAGAGGAAGCTCTTTTGTGTTTGTTAAGTGTTTGTGATTAACTATCTCAGAAGTTCCCAGAAAAAGGAATGGAGAGAGAGGGGCTTGAAATGAAACTATTCTCTCTGCTGCCGTGTCAAATATATATTTTTAAAAGATACACAAATATATTGGTGTATATATAATCCAGCAAATATGCTACATATTTCAGTAATAAACTGATACCATTACAAATTCAATGTGGCTAACATAACAATACAGTGATATCACATCATATGCAGCACAAATTGAACATACTACTATGCTATATGGTGCCTTAAATTCCATGCAAAAATCGAAGCAGATTCTATAACAATGTGAATAGCTTAATTGGTAAACTAGCTGTTCAGTACTGTTAATTGGATGTCAACAAGCAATTATCAGCACTAATTGGCATTAATTAACATTTACACGCACAACTCACTAAGTGTATTCTGTAACATGGTGTGCTTAATTTCTAAGTCACGTGGAGGGGCATAATAGAACGGGGGACCCAAGTTTTCATGAGGGCGTCCTCACAGGGTGTCCCTACGAAGTGGAGGGGAAACCCGTATTATCTAAACAAGATGGGTGTCCATCTTTCGTTTCAATAATACTGTCGGGGAGGCCCAAATCTCAACATTTAGTCGACCTTAGAGATGGTCGTCCCCGGTTTTCGGCGATAATGGAAACCGAGGACGCCCATATCAGAAACGATCAAATCCAAGCCCTTTGGTCATGGGAGGAGCCAGCATTCGTAGTGCACTGGTCCCCCTCACATGCCAGGACACCAACTGGGCACCCTAGGGGGCACTGCAGTGGACTTCAGAAATTGCTCCCAGGTGCACAGCTCCCTTACCCCCAAAACCCACTCCCCACAACTGTACATCACTACCATAGCCCTAAGGGGTGAAGGAGGGCACCTAGATGTGGGTACAGTGGGTTTGTGGTGGGTTTCGAAGGGCTCACATTTACCAGCACAAGTGTAACAGGTAGGGGGGGGATGGGCCTGGGTCCACCTGCCTGAAGTGCACTGCACCCACTAAAACTGCTCCAGGGACCTGCATACTGCTGTCATGTAGACTTGGTTATGATATTTGAAGCTGGTATTGAGGCTGGCAAAAAATATTTTTTAAGTTTTTTTAGGGTGGAAGGGGTTAGTGACCACTGGGGGAGTAAGGGGAGGTCATCCTCGATTTCCTCCGGTGGTCATCTGGTCAGTTTGGGCACCTTTTTGAGGCTTGCTCGAAAGAAAAAATGGACTAAGTAAAGTCAGCCAAGTGCTTGTAAGGGATGCCCTTCTTTTTTCCATTATCGGCCGAGGACGTCCATGTGTTAAGCATGCCCCAGTCCCACCTTCGCTATGCTTCTGACACACCCCCAGGAACTTTGGTCGTCCCCGCGACAGAAAGCAGTTGAGGCCGCCCAAAATCGGCTTTCGATTATGCCGATTTGGGCGACCCTGAGAGAAGGGCACTCATCTCCCAATTTGTGTCGAAATATGAGCGCTTTTCTCTTTCAAAAATAAGCCTGATAGTTGAAAAGGAGGCATGGCCATGGGCAGGGCATGTGCGTTTCTAAAATCTATGCACGTTGTTAAAGAAATACACCTGCTCTGCTCCTAATTTAGGCCTCAGGATGTACACCAAGTAAAACATGGCCATGACTAAGTAAATGGCCATTGACTAAGGGCCCCTTTTACTAAGCCATGTTTGGCTCTACGCGCACCCAACGCACACAAAAATGAACTTACTGCGTGCCTCTGGCGGTAATTTCATTTATGGCGCATGTCCAGTATGCACGTCTAGAAAATATTTTTTCTTTTCGGATGTGCATAGCAGACACGCACCAAGTGGCATCTGATGCACGTAGGTCCTTACCGCGCAGATTCCTTACCACTAGGTCTATGGCTGGTGGTAAGGTCAGACACCCAAAATGGAAGAACGGCAATTTTGATTTTGTCGCACATCTATTTTCGACAAAAAGTTTAAAAAGACATTTTTGGTACGTGTGCTAAAAAATATTTCTGCATGCGCCGAAAACCTGCACCTACACTATCGCAAGCCATATTTTCCCGTGGCTTAGTAAAAGGACCCCTAAGTTTGGTCACGTGAAAAGGCACTCGACGTATTCTATATATCGCGCAGAAATTTAAGCCTATTCTATATACAGGTGTACTTTATAGAATACACCTAGGCATGTTTTTTTTCTGCGCAGAATTTTCAGATGCCATATTCAGAATCTAGCCCATAGTACTAGACTCTATATATGGTGCCTAAAAAAAATCACCACCGAGAACCTCCTCCATTGCCCCTGGTACAAAATAAGTGCCTGAATATATGTAAACCGCTTTGAATGTAGTTGCAAAAAAACCTCAGAAAGGCAGTATATCAAGTCCCATTTCCCCCCTTTCCTCATCTAAGCGATATTATATAAGCCATGTCTAAAATTCAGGGTGGTTAATAGAATTAACGCTTAAGTGGAAAAGTCACACATAAATTTAGGCATGGCCATTTGCGCTAACAAAAATGTGGTGCAAATGCCCGTGCCTAAATTTATGCGTGGAACACCATTATTTCATAATAATGTGCATAACTTAAAACTACACCCCCAATCCACCCTGACACACCCATGTCTCTCCCATTTCCACACCACATGTTTGAACTTACTACTACTACTACTACTATTTAGCATTTTTATAGCGCTGCAAGGCGTACGTAGCACTGCACAAACATAGAAGAAAGACGGTTCTTGCCAAAGAGCTTACAATCTAATAGACAAAAATAAAGTAAGCAAATCAAATCAATTAATGTGTACAGGAAGGAGGAGAGGAGGGTAGGTGGAGGCGAGTGGTTACAAGTCAAAAGCAATGTTAAAGAGGTGGGCTTTCAGTCTAGATTTAAAGGTGGCCAAGGATGGGGCAAGACGTAGGGGCTCAGGAAGTTTATTCCAGGCGTAGGGTGCAGCGAGACAGAAGGCACGAAGTCTGGAGTTGGCAGTAGTGGAGAAGGGAACAGATAAGAAGGATTTATCCATGGAGCGGAGTGCACGGGAAGGGGTGTAGGGAAAGACGAGTGTGGAGAGATATTGGGGAACAGCAGAGTGAGTACATTTATAGGTTACTAGAAGAAGTTTGAACAGGATGCGAAAACGGATAGGGAGCCAGTGAAGCGACTTGAGGAGAGTGGTAGTATGAGTAAAACAACCCTGGCAGAAGACGAGACGGGCAGCAGAGTTTTGAACCGATTGGAGAGGGGAGACTTGGAATTTGGAAGAACTCTATTCTTAAGTCTATTCCTGATGCAAATTGCGGCAAAACATGCATGTCAGCTTTGGTTGTTCATCTTTCAAAAACAAGTTCTTAGTTTTTACATAGGAAAGTCTATATATGATGATATATAAAAGACAAGTTTAGAATGAGATATGAGAGATCTGAAGATTTGAAGAATATTGGTTTAAAACAAGAAAGTAAGAAATGACCAATGAAGAATATAGCGGGATTTATTCCAAACAGTGAAATTTTAGTGTGATTTATATGTAAACATAAGCATATATATTAATTTATTTAACTTATTTATTGGGATTTATTAACCACCTTTATGAAGAGATTTACTTAAGGCAGTGTACATCAGGTACAGTTTAACATAAAACTTGCAATTTTATTAACAGTATAACTAAAGTAAACTAACCAAGAGTAACCTAAGTACAATAAATGAGGTAATCTTGAAAACAGTAAATTGAAACCTAATAATAGAACTACCGTGAACCAGTAGTATATGCCTTTATTATAATGATGATTCATACACTTTAATTGCTGCATACATGTTAGCACATACTTTATACAACTACTCCCCACATTCATGAATTAGTTGGCATATATGGAGCAGGAAAAGGATGGGTAACGGGCAGGAAAGAGGCATGGATGGTGAACTATAGTTAGCGCACCGCCGCTTAACGCTCACTGTCCCTGTTGCAGGCAGCACAGACCTGCTCTGTAAAGATTTGGCAAACATTTTTTTCTCTGTGGTAGTTATCCCCCAGATTCTAAATAGGTCGCCCAAATTTGGGTGTGGATCCCTAATTAGTTTATTAGTCAATTAAGCACTAACAATCAATTATTGTGAGTTAAGCACTTAATTGGCAGTAATTAGGAGTTATCCCCCAGATTCTATATATCGTGCCCAGTGTTCTGTGCCAAAATCCAAGCGTATTCTATAAAAACGTGTGTAACTTAATTGGCTTAACAAGCTAATCAATGTTGATAACAAGTATTAATCAGCACTAATTGGCAATAATTAGAATTTACACATACAATTCGCTAAGTGTATTCTGTAATGCACTGTGCCTAAATTCTAATGTGTGCAGCCAAAAATGTGTGTGGCTATGGATGGGGAAAAGGGCATTTTATGGACCTTTCAAAATTTACGTGCACTGTTACAGAATATGTCCCTTTATGCTTAAATCTACATGCTATCAAATTAAAGAGACATTCCAATAACGGTGTGGGGATATATATCAACAAATCATCTTAGCATCCCAAACACTCAATAAGTATTCATGTCATATAGTTCAAGCTGACATTCTTAACCTCTTAGTCAATTAATACGGGGATCATCAGATTAAAAAGCAGCAAATCCCATCTGGGAACAGCGTCCCATATATCATGGCGCTGTATACATCCTCATAGATCAACCCGTTTATTTATTTAGAAAAAACAATTTTGGTTGTTTAAATTATCATTTATCATTTTTCATCAATTTTTAAAAATAGCATACAGCCATAGCACTTGAAATTAGCATAGTACTTAGCTTTGGCAGCACTTTTCAACTGAGTCAAACTCCTGCCAACATGGCCAGGTTTCGTCGTCCTTCTTCAGGGAAGAGGTTTGCATCTCCTGCTCCACTTGTGCGGCCATTTTTTTTCATGAGCTTTATAATAGTCTCTACCATTTTGCTCGGTACTGACGTCAGACTCACCGGTCTATAATTTCCCGGATCTCCTCTGGAACCTTTTTTTAAAATCGGCATTAAATTGGGCACCCTCCAATCGATTTTAAGGACAAATTACATATTACTAACAATAGCTTCGCAAGCTCATTTTTCAGTTCTATCAGTACTCTGGGATGAATACCATCTGGTCCAGGAGATTTGCTACTCTTCAGTTTGTAGAACTGCCCCATTACATCCTCCAGGTTTACAGAGAATCCATTATGTTTCTCCGACTCGTCAGCTTCGAATACCATTTCCGGCACTGGTATCCCACCCAAATCTTCCTCGGTGAAGACCGAAGCAAAGAATTCATTTATTCTCTCCGCTATGGCTTTGTCTTCCCTGATTGCCCCTTTTACTCCTCGGTCATCTAGCCGTCCAACTGATTCTTTTGCCGTCTTCCTGCTTTTAATATACCTAAAAAAATTTTTACTATGTGTTTTTGCCTCCAACGCAATTTTTTTTGGAAGTCCCTCTTAGCCTTCCTTATTAGCACTTTGCATTTGACTTGACATTCCTTATGCTGTTTCTTATTATTTTCAGTTGATTATTTCTTCCATTTTCTGAAGGATTTTCTTTAAGCTCTAATAGCTTCCTTCACCTCACTTTTTAGCCATGCCGGCTGTCGTTTGGTCTTCCGTCCTCCTTTTTTAATATGCGGAATATATTTGGCCTGGGCTTCCAGGACGATGTTTTTGAACAGCATCCAGTGGCTGCGAGGGTCAAAAATTTACATCAGCATCCATGCCTGATGTAAATTTTTGACCCTTGCAGCCACTCCTCTAAGTTTGTTTTTCAGCATTCTTCTCATTTTATAATAGTCTCCTTTTTTAAAGTTAAACGCTAATGTATTTGATTTCCTATGTATACTTACTTCAAAGCTAATATGAAATCCGATCATATTATGATCACTGTGGAGCGCACCAGATCATGAGCTCCACTAAGGACTAGGTCTAGAATTAGTCCTTCTCTCGTTGGCTCCTGTACCAGCTGCTCCATAAAGCAGTCCTTGATTACATCAAGGAATTTTACCTCCCTAGCGTGCCCCGATGTTACATTTAGCCAGTCAATATTGGGGTAATTGAAATAACCCATTATTATTGTGTTGCCCAGCAGTGGCGTAGCCAGACTTGACATTTTGGGTGGGCCCAGAGCTAACATGGGTGGGCACTATGTATATAAGCATGAGTAGTCTTTTCTTGGCATACTACAAAATAATGCCTTAGAATGCACTTGATGATGGATTTCTCCGCCCAGCAGCTGCCCTGCATCAACATAAACCCCATACATACTTAATGGAAAAAACAATATTTTTAAATATAATTACGTTATGCCATATCAAACTTGATCAGACATAAGTCCATCCTTAACTAGCATCAGCCCTTCCCTTCGGTACTTTACCCTCTCCTCCCCATCCATCCCCATAGCCCAGTATCAGCCCATCCCCACCATCCATCCCATAGCTAGGTATCAGCCCTACCTTACCCCCTCCTCCACTGCTCCCTGTAGCCTAGTGTCAGCCCTGTCCTACCCCCTATCCATCCCCCATGGTGTGTCATCTCCTCCCCCCCCTCCCCCAAAGGACACCAGCACTAAATATAAAACTTTTTTTTAAATGTCCTGGGTCCTGCAGAGCCCACCTCCACCCAGAGACCTGCCTACATTAAATTTAAAACATTTACTTTTTTTAACCTGGGCAATGCAGAGACCAACCTCACCCTAAAAAAAAACACCAACATTTACAACCTTTTTAAAATTTTAACCTGGGCACTACTAAAATTTATTGTTGGTGGGTTTCTGGGTGCTCTTCACTGTCTAGGGCAAAATAAAGGTATATTTTGGACTTTTCACTGTCTAGGAAAAAAAGGTATATTAATGATTAAACATACCTTTTTTTTGCCCTAGACAGTAAAGAGCCCACCCCCACCAGGAAGCCACCACCAGCCAACATTAAACTGTACACATTAAAATTAAAACATTTTATTTATTTTACCTGGAGAGCTGGCTTGCATGTGGTCGCAGGCGGTGCAGACTCAGAGAGCACTGTGCTCTGTTCTGCATGTGCTGGCTCCTATGCTTGTTCTGGGGCTTCAGGGGAGTGCTGAGGGTGGCCAGGGAGGGGGAAGGGGTCAAGAAAAGGCTGATATTGCTCTAGCGAAGGCACAGTAGAGGAGCCGCAACACTGATGGCAGCCGGCAGATTTTCCCATGCTGCACTGTGGCGCCACCGTGCACACGGGGGGGGGGGGGGGGGGAGCAAGGCACAGCAGGAGAGTCCAGAATGAAGATAGTCAGAGTCAGACCTCATAGTGAGCGAGGGAGTAGCATCGTGGGAGTACAGCGCTAGACTGGCCAGGTCTACTGACTTCTAGATCAGGAAAGGGGACCCAAATTAAGAAAAAAAAAAGTTAGTCTGGTAGGAGGAGGACTGGAACGCTGCCGGCTGCCGAAATGCTGCACGTTGTGGAGGCTCAACTGAGCCGTGGCACAAAGGCGCCAAAGTGCACATCCTATCAGGACAACTGGGTGGGCCTGAGTATAGTTTGGGTGGGCCAGCACTATCTAAAATCCTATCTAGGTGACGCGTGAGGTCCACCACCTTCGCACCAGGCAGGCAAGTCACCAGGCGATCCTCACGGCTGAAGGAAAAGGCCATAGAATGTTATTGAATGGACGTAGGGGAAAATCCACTATTCCTGAGACAAGCAGTACAAAATCCTTTGCTCCGTGGATCTTGTCGGGTGATTGTGACCTGGATGGGCCACTGTTGGAGACAAGGTGCTGGGCTAGATGGACCTTTGGTCTGTCCCAGTGTGGCGATGCTTATGTCTTATGTCCTAACCCTTCCCTCCCGGGCAGCACTTGGAGACATATCCTTGGTGCAAGAGGATAGTACATCCCCTGGTGGGCAGGTCCTTGATACAGGAGTACTTCCTACTTCACCAGGGTGATGCTTTCCTTCTAGGAGACCTCCCTCCTCCAAGGTACCACAGGGGCTACCAGACTGGAGGTGAGACTTCTCTACAACATCCCTGTATGTCTCCTCTATGTACCTCTCTGTCTCCCTCAGCTCCACCAAGTCTGCTACTCTAGCCTCAAGAGAACAGACATGTTCTCTGAGAGCTAGGAGCTCTTTGCATCGGGCACACACATATGACATCTCACCAACTGGGAGATAATCATACATGTGACACTCAATGCAAAAGAGTGGATAGCACCCATCTCGCTGCTGGACTGCTGACTCTTATGTAACTTTGGGTGCCACATACTAAACCTAGCCCTATATTAAGCATGCTGTAAATGCCTCCAACAATTACCATATGTGCTTTGCATTTACCACACAGTAAGTGTAAAACTTTACCGCACTTTAATAAAAGATCCCCAGAGTTTTGTACTTTCAAAATTATTTTGCAGAAAACAAAAATGCACATCTCTGTGGGCACCGTCCTTGGGCAGTTTCCAAAGATAATGAAGTAGAGGGATGGCCTAGTGGTTAGTGCAGTGGCATGAGAACCCAGGGAGCTAGGTTCAATTCCAATGGCAGATAAATTTGACCACTAAACTTATCCAGTGATGCGTTGAATATCACAAGCTAGTGGAAAAATAACCCATCCTAACAGTAGTCCCATGTTGATAACTTCCCTCCTAAATAGCCAAACATTGCATGCACAAATTTGGGCACATGCTCAATTTGCATGTGCACTTTAATTGAATGAGCCAATTAGCACCAACAATTGGCTTTTTAATAAGCAATTATTGTGAAATCGATTAAAATGTATGCATGTAAATTTAGGCATGTGATCCATGCTTAAATTTTATGCATGTCCCTGAAATGGAGGCACAGAAATGAGAGGGTCATGGGAGTTTTGGGGAAGAGTATGGGTGTTGATCCCAGTTACACATGCAATTATAAAATAAGGGGGTTCTGTGTGTAAATTTAGTCATGGGCATTTACACCATGTTTTCGTTGATGCAAATGGTTGCATCTAAATATACACATGACCCCGCTGCTTAAGCGCTATTCTATAAACCCTGCCTATCTTTAGACGCGGCTTATAGAATACCGTTTAAGTGGGGGGTTTTCAGCCACAATTTTTGATGCACGATTTATAGAATTCACCCCATAAGGCCTAGATTTTTTTAAGTGCTTATGTGATGGCACCACTGTCAACCACACACCTGCTTTTAAATATCAGCCCAGAGAAAGGCCATCTAAGTGGAGGAACACTGAAATTCCCCGAAAAGATGCACAGCAACAAGAGCAGTGGGAGGTAGACCAGGCACTCTGGGGACAAACCAAGGACACTTCAAGTTCTAAATTGAACAAAATGTATTGATAGAAGACTTGACATAGCACTGTGTTTTGGCCAACCTGAAGAGTAAAACCATCCAATGATGAATTTGCCAGTCGGCATAGAAAGCAAGTGGTCTTAAAAAAAGACCTTTCGCAAAATAGAAGGTAATCGCTCTTGCCAAAGCACAGTACTGCATTGAGTCTTCTATCAATAAATTTTGTTCAGTTAAGAACTTTAAGTATCCTCAATGTTTCCCCGGAGTGCCTGGTTTAAATATCAGCCCTACATTGCTCGAGCTGCAAAGTATATATGGTTTTGTTGGCTCAAAAACCAGGAACTCTACCAATGAACACATTATTGCTTGGATGTCAGATTCACAGTACTTTTCAGTTCCTGTGTGTCCTGCATTACAATAATGATATCACAATTTTCTTAATCACTCTTTGTTCATGTGAGCCATATTAGCCCCAATAAAGAAAATGAGCTGAAAAGTGATGTTTCTGTTTTCAGTGAAATAGCAGCTCTCCACTGAGGGGAATACTTCTACTTTCCAGCAAATGTATAGAGTCTGCCCTTGACACACATCATATCAACCACTGTGAATAAAGCAGAAATTAAGATCACTTTCAAGAGGGGAAAAAAAAACTGACCAGGATAAAACTCAGACAAGTAAGCAAAGCAGTCACCATCTGGTGCATCACAATTAGGCTTAAATGAGCTTTGAGGCAATTAAGATTTTTGGTTTTACTGCTTTAAGAACATAGATGACTGAACTATATTGTTTTAAATAAATACAGTATAGCACAGAGCAGGGTGAGTGAATGTGGTAGACTTAACCATTCAAGAATGGAAAATGTGCAACTGTTATCCCATGGCATACTGTAACATTGTGCATTGCGGGTCATGGTAACATGCTAAGTGCAAGATATCTGTTTGCAGAATTTCCTGTGATGCAGGCACCATTTCATAGGTTGCCTTGGAATCATACATGGTGTTTGAATATCTGTTTGAATTTCTTACTCATGCAGAATATGTATTTTTTTTTTTTTTGGGGGGGGGGGGAAATATTGTGCCTTTTCATTGAAAGCTCAAGTCATTACTCAGGTACAGCAGGTATTTTCCTGTACCCATATGGGGTTACAATCTGCGGCCCTTACTTACAATATTGTGTTAATATGTTATATAATAACATAAGAAAAGTCATACCAGGTCAGACCAGTGGTTCATCTAGCCTAGTATTCTGTTTCCAACAGTGGTCAATCCAACTCACAAGTACCTGACAGAAACCCAAATAGTTGCAACATCCCATGCTACCAATCACAGGACAAACAGTTGCTTCCCCATGTCTGTCTCAATAGCAGACTATGGACTTTTCCTCCAGGAACTTGTCCAAACTTTTTTAAAACCCAGATATGCTAACTGCTGTTACTACATCATCCAGCAAAGAGTTCCAGAGCTTAACTATTCGTTAAGTGAGAAAATATTTCCTCCTATTTGTTTTAAAAGTATTTTCATGTAACTTCATTGAGTATCCCTTAAAATGATTCCCTTCTACTTGTTCTACACCATTCAGAATTTTGTAGACTGCAATCATATCTCCCCTTAGCCATCTCTTTTCCAAGCTGAAGAGCCTTAACCTCTATAGCCTTTCCTCATATGAGAAGAGTCCCATCCTCTTTATCATTTTTGTCACTCTTCTTTGACCCTTTCCTAACTCTGCTATATCTTTTTTTTTTTTTTAATACAGTGACCATACCACTCTCGGGACTCTTAGTATGCCCCACCTCCTGAGGCAGTTCTAGTAGCTCTTGGGGGGGTGGGCTCCTTCTTTCCCCCTGTCCACAGTGATCCTTTCCCCTTCCCTCACCCTTTTTTATATACAATTTTTTTTATTTCTCACTCATTTTTTACTTCCTCCTTCCCTAACCCCTTTGTATATATGTTGCCCTCCTTGTTTCTTTTTTATTGAGGTTTTCAAATATTGTTTTATGTTCTCAAACAAATAAGTTATTGTAATATAAAAGTTTTAAGTTGGAAGTTTATGAATATCCTGTGTTTTCATCTAGATGCCCATGATTTCCCTATCTAATATCAAGGTTCTGAGGCTAATACACTAGTTTGCTGCCTACTAAGAAGAGTAGAGTGGGAGGAATAAGGAGTGCTTTACTATGCCTTGTTATGATGTGTCACTTTCTATACCAGTGAACAAAAAAGTGAGGTAAACTCGAAGAGAATGTCAAGAAGTCTTTATTGTGAACAGCATAGAAATGACCTGACCTGGTTGTGTTTGGCACGAAAGTCTGCCTCAGGGGTCAAATATATCTACATAAAAAATAAATACAAACGTAAATAAAAAGTAAATACAACATATATTAAATCATATTGTAAAGTAACGAATCAAAATGATTTTTTAAAAACTTGAAATGGAACATGGAAAACATATGCTCAAATACAAAACATACATAACTGTTCATAAAAAAAACTCTACAAATACAATGATGTAAGTGTAATATGAAAGAACAATTAAAAAAACATATCCATCAATTCCAGGGATTGCATAATAATTAGATATACGTATATTACATTTCTAGTGTATGGATGAAGGAATATGAACAGCATTGGAAATACAGAACATGCAGAGATTAAAACATCTAAAATAAAAAATAAATAAGAATTATTAATATTGTTAAAAATAAAACTATGTATACACATACATACATACATACAGTAAAAACGTAAAAATACATGAAAATGTATATAAAACATGAGAAGCATAAGAACATCTGAAATAAAAAATAAATAAGAAAAAATGTATATTATTGTTATTATAAATACACATATGAATACAGTATAAATGAGAACAGCAAACAACCACAAAAGTAGAAAAACTGGATCCGCTTCGAGGTGAAGGCAGATATAGGGGAGTAGTGTGATCAACACAACACTTCCAAGTACGATCAAGGAGACAAGAGATGAAGGAAATATCTTTTAATAGTAGATGAAGTACAATGGATAGACTCAACACGACACTGTGTTTCTGCGAACACCGCCTGCCTCAAGAGTCTATGTATAGAACTAAAACACAAATTTGTAAATACACACAATCATATAAAATAAGATAAAAACATACAATGAGGGGCATAATTGAATGAAAACGTCTATCTCCATGGGCGTTTATCTCTGAGAACGGGTCCGTGAAGGGGCGGACCGAACCGTATTTTCGCAAAAAATAGACGTCCATGTTTTATTCGACAATTTGTGAGCTGGGCGTTTTTGTTTTTCAGTGATAATGGAAAATGAAAGCGCCCAGCTCAAAAACGAATAAATCCAAGGCATTTGTTTGTGGGAGGGGCCAGGATTCGTAGTGCACTGGTCCCCCTCACATGCCAGGACACCAACCGGGCACCCTAGGGGGCACTTTTACAAAAACAAAAAAAAGGAAAAAGAGCTCCCAGGTGCATAGCACCCTTCCCTTGTGTGTTGAGCCTCCCAAATCCCCCTCAAAACCCACTGCCCACAAGTCTACACCATTACTCTAGCCCTAAGGGGTGAAGGGGGGCACCTACATGTGGGTACAGTGGGTTTTGGGGGTTGGACGACTAATAAGCATTAAGCAGCACAATTGTAACAGGTAGGGGGGGATGGGCCTGGGTCCACCTGCCTGAAGTCCACTGCACCCCCTAACAACTGCTCCAGGGACCTGCATACTGCTGCCAGGGAGGTGGGTATGACATTTGATGGTGAAAATAAAAAGTTGTGAAACATCATTTTTTTTGTGGTGGGAGGGGGTTAGTGACCACTGGGGGAGTCAGGGGAGGTCATCCCCGATTCCCTCTGGGGGTAATTTGGTCATTTAGGGCACTTTTTGGGGCCTTATTCGTGAAAAAACAGGGTCCAGGAAAAGTGCCCTAAATTCTAGCTACAAACGCATACTTTTTTTCCATTATTGGCGAATGGTGCCCATCTCTGTTCGGGTGATAACTATGCCCCAGTCCCGCCTTCACCACGCCTCCGACACGCCCCCATCAACTTTGTACGCTTCCGCGATGGAGTGCAGTTGAAAACGTCCAAGTTTGGCTTTCGATTATACCGCGTTATTTGTTTTTGTGAGATAAACGTCCATCTCCCGATTTAGGTCGGAACTTGGGCGTTTTTCTCGTTCGATTATAAGCAGGAATGTAAAGTAATATAAACATAAAATAACATAAAATGAATTTAAATATATCATTAACAGATAGAATCTAGCAGGCACTGCAGTATCTAGTTTAGTATTAAGGGGGAATAAAGAGAGAGAGAGAGAGAGAGAGAGAGAGAGAGAGAGAGAGAGAGAGGGAAAAGCAGGCACTGCAGTATCTAGTTTAGTATTAAGGGGAGAATAAAGAGAGAGAGAGAGAGAAAAGCAAGCATCATTAACTAGTTGCCGTGGAGGGGCATAATCGAACGTGAACGCCCATCTCCATGGGCATCTATCTCCGAGAACGGTACGTGAAGGGGCGGGACAGACCGTATTTTCGATAATACGGTTTGTGCCAGGCAAATACATCGGATTTGTGCAGATTTGAGATGGGCGGTATTGTTTTTCAGCGATAATGGAAACCAAATGCACCCAGCTCAAAAACGAACAAATCCAAGGCATTTGGTCGTGGGAGGGGCCAGGATTCATAGTGCACTGGTCTCCCTCACATGCCAGGACACCAACCAGGCACCCTAGGGGGCACTTGTAACAATTAAAAAAAATTAAAATACCTCCCAAGTCCATAGCTCCCTTCCCTTGAGTGCTGAGCCCCCCAAATCCCCCCCCCAAACCCACTCCCCACAACTCTATACCATTACCATAGCACTTATGGCTGAAGGGGGGCACCTAGATGTGGGTACAGTGGGTTTTGGGGGCGGTTCGGAGCGCTCCCATTTACCAGCACAAGTGTAACAGGTAGGGAGGGGATGGGCCGGCAAAAGAATCGGTTGGACCGCTAGATGACCGAGGAATAAAAGGGGCAATCAGGGAAGACAAAGCCGTAGTGGAGAAATTAAATGAATTCTTTGCTTCGGTCTTCACCGAGGAAGATTTGAGTGGGATACCGGTGCCGGAAATGGTATTCGAAGCTGACGAGTCAAAGAAACTTAATGAATTCTCTGTAAATCTGGATAATGTAATGGGGCAGTTCTACAAGCTGAAGAGTAGCAAATCTCCTGGACCAGATGGTATTCATCCCAGAGTACTGATAGAACTGAAAAATGAGCTTGCGGAGCTGTTGTAAGTAATATGTTATTTATCCTTAAAATTGAGCGTGGTACCGGAAGATTGGAGGGTGGCCAATGTAATGCCGATTTTTAAAAAAGGTTCCAGAGGAGATCCTGGAAATTATAGACAGGTGAGCCTGACGTCAGTGCCTGGCAAAATAGTAGAGACTATTATAAAGAACAATATTACAGAGCATATTCAAAGGCATGGATTAATGAGACAAAAGTCAACATGGATTTAGTGGAAGGAAATCTTGCCTCACCAGTCTACTACATTTCTTTTAAGGGGTGAACAAACATGTGGATAATGGTGAGCCAGTTGATATTGTGTATCTGGTTCTTCAGAAGGCGTTTGACAAAGTACCTCATGAAAGACTCCAGAGGAAATTGGAGAGTCATGGGATAGGAGGTAGTGTTCTTTTGTGGATTAAAAACTGGTTAAAAGATAGAAAACAGAGAGTAGGATTAAATGGTCAGTATTTTCAGTGGAGAAGGGTAGTTAGTGGGGTTCCCCAGGGCTCTGTGCTGGGACCGCTGCTTTTTAACATATTTATAAATGGCCTAGAGATGGGAGTAACTAGTAAGGTAATTAAATTTGCTGATGAGACAAAGCTATTCAAAGTCGTTAAATCGCGGGAAGATTGTGAAAAATTACAAGAGGACCTTACAAGACTGGGAGAGTGGGAGGCTAAATGGCAGATGACATTTAATGTGAGCAAGTGCAAAGTGATGCATGTGGGAAAGAGGAACCCAAAGTATAGCTACGTCATGCAAGGTTCCACGTTAGGAGTCACAGACCAAGAAAGGGATCTAGGTGTCGTTGTTGATGAGACGTTGAAACTTTCTGCTGGTGTGCTGCTGCGGCTAAGAAAGCAAATAGAATGTTAAGTATTATTAGGAACGGAATGGAAAACAAAAATGAGGATGTTATAATGCCTTTGTATCGCTCCATGGTGCGACCGCTCCTCGAATATTGTGTTCAATTCTGGTCGCCGCATCTCAAAAAAGATATAGTGGAATTAGAAAAGGTGCAGAGAAGGGCGACGAAAATGATAAAGGGGATGGGACGACTTCCCTACGAGGAAAGGCTAAAGTGGCTAGGGTTCTTCAGCTTGGAGAAAAGGCGGCTGAGGGGAGATATGATAGAGGTCTATAAAATAACGAGTGGAGTTGAACGGGTAGATGTGAAGCATTTGTTTACGCTTTCCAAAAATACTAGGACTAGGGAGCAAGCGATGAAGCTACAAAGTAGTACATTAAAAATGAATCGGAGAAAATCTTTCTTCACTCAATGTGTAATTGGTCTCTGGAATTCGTTGCCAGAGAATGTGGTAGCGGCGGTTAGCTTAGCGGAGTTTAAAAAAGATTTGGACGTCTTCCTAAAGGAATAGTCCATAGATCATTATTAAATGGACTTGGGGAAAATCCACTATTTCTGGAATAAGCAGTATAAAATGTTTTGTACTTTTTTGGGATCTTGCCAGGTATTTGTGACCTGGTTGGCCACTGTTGGAAACAGGATGCTGGGCTTGATGGACCTTTGGTCTTTCCCAGTATGGCAATACTTATGTACTTATGTATCTGGCTACACAGTCCTAAGGAACAAAGAATGAAAAATAAATGAAAATAGTGAAACAAACAACAGTCAATGGCAAAGTCAACTGACAACACGTAAAGTAATCTGATAGTAAATCTGACTGTATCAAATGGTGCTGACCTGTTTATGAAGCTCACTTGTAGATGTAGTAAAAGTCAGCAAACCAAATAGAGCCTACAATGATTAAAATGCAATGACAGTAAATAGGGACTTGATGGTCTACTGATAGAAAGGGAAAAGTAAAGGCATGTGTGGGGACACATGAATGCAGTGGTGTAGAATGTCTGATATGGAAAGTTATACAGTATAAATGAAGCATGTACCTTATGTGTTATGGCGGGAAAAGTTTAACTCAAGAGTAAAAACGAAATCCTGGCTGTGGAACTTCTATGAAATTTGAATAAAAACATAAAATTAGCAAATGAAGTCAAACTGTGTGAATATGACACTGAACTAAAATTACTACAGTAAAAACAAATATGGTGTGGAAACTAAACAGAGTGTTCTAAGTTTGTGCAAAACGTGGTGCACAAGCTACATACTGTACATCAAATTACTATGAAATAGATAAGGTGTAGGAGTGTGTGAAAATCGGACAAATAGTTCTCCTGAACGCTGCTGTGAGTCGTAGTGTTAAGTTGTGGATATTAAATAGGATGTGCATAAAATAGAGTGCTGAAGGAAAAATGTAGGGAGTCATGTAACTATGAAAAAGAAAAAAACTGTGAGTACTGGCTCGAAAAGAGAAAGAAAGAGGCTGGCCCGTTTTAGGGAGAGGCCGATCACAACTGAGCTGATGGCTAGCGAGGGTTAAGTTAGAAGGGAAGGGGTTTTGAGGCTGGAGAGCAAGGAAAGGGTTAAGGTAAGGAAGGGTGGGAAGGGAAGCAGGGGGATATAAACTAAGGTTGCTGACGTAGGGATTCGTCAGCAGCTTGAAGGAGAGGTGGTGAAAGGAGTTGACCCGGCCCACCCTCCCACTAGAGGAGGTTGTCGCAGCTGGCGCGGGGCGTGGCGGTGATTATCCGGGGACTCTGGTGGTACACAGCAAGTGAGCGCAGAACACTGTTATGTTATTGGTGAATAATTGCCCAAATGTTAAGTGCAATACGAAGTACAATGTTATGCCTGAAGGTGGGGCAGGTTTACAGTTAATCCTGTGGGGATATGGCTTGTCTCCTGGCTTGGACGGCCAGGAGGCCAAGAACTTATCCGGGGCGTATCCTTAAACGGGATACACCATAGTCATCGGGTGCTATAAGAAAGCACAGGTCGGCGGTGGGTGTGCTCAGACGGCACCACCGGCAGCGGATTGGGGTCATCATGAAGTAAAGCTGTGTACCCCAGGGCTTGAATTTGCCAAGTTATAAGAAGTTATGTATTACGGTAACATGTTAAGTTGCATTATGTGTAATAGAGTTTTTAAGTGCCTGGCTGCGGCCTTAATAAATTCCAAATTTAGTCGAAAAGTGGCTTCTGAGTATTATTGGGGATTATTGGGGTGATGAGAGTGTATGCCGAATGCTTCAGTTGATGAAATACTTTTAGAAAAGTTAGCGCAACCAAATGGTGAACTGTATGTATTGAAATAGTGGTGACGACATAAACACAAAAAAGGCGCCAAACAAAAGGGAACATGATTAATGACCAAGTGACATCTGAAGGAAAAGGGATGTATGTATACACTGGTCAAATGGTGTGAATACTGGATAAAAATATCTTCCTGGACTCGCTTATGCCAGAAAATGAACGGTTGTATATAAAATAATAATAAATGCTGCTGAAAAACAGCCGGTGAGCAAACAAATGGCATGGCTGAAAAAAGGAAGGACTACAGAAAAAATGTATGATCTATGGGGTTGTCTGATGTTGGTATACATATCTTATGTGTAATGTTATGTTGCAGAGGTAGTAAGAGCAAATAAATATGCGAATGGAAATATAAAACTCACTAGAACTATGCGAATAGGTAAATGTCAAAAATAGAGCGAGTCAAAATGCTTCTAAAAAACTGTAAGCAGTCACTAGAAGTGCTTATAAATAGTGGATTACATGATAGTAGTGAAAATGGGGGAGAAAAGGAAGAAAAAAGGGGGGAAGGTACTTACTCTCAATAGAGAAAATGCTGAATAGCGGACGCCGTCAAACCAGCAAACCGTCAGTGACATCAAATATGCAAATGGGGAAAATCCTGAGTAACATTAGTTAAATAGTGTAAAGAGCTGGAAGTGACATGAAAAAAATGAATAAATGCATATGTATGTATAAACAAAAGACATGGTTTTTAGGAAATCTACAACGAATATGCATGAACTTGATTTGCATACATTGCCTCTATTATGTGCAAATCTCTTTCATGCATATTCATTGTGGATATCCTGAAAACCTAACTGGCAAGGGGTACTCCAGGACCAGACTTGGGAAATTTGGGGAGTTGTATTAACCATTAGGGCACAGGTCCAGGCACAATTTCAAACTTTTACACTGAGGGACCCATAGCAATGCACATGCCAGATATCCAACATCTCTGGCCAAACACAAACCACCTTGGAATGGGATGTGACCTGCAATACAAGCTGCAGCACATTTTTACACCAGAAAAATGCCTCAGAACTATGTCTGTAGAAATCATGGACTGGCAACAAATCTCACCCAGGAACAACATAGCATGGAAGCTCTGTTCCTGCCCAAATCTAGCATTTGTTTTGCTGTGCATCTGTCTGACACCCTCACACACCATCTCCCCCACAAAAAGAAGCTATTTATAAATTATGAACCTCTTTGCCACAGAAGATGAGGACATAAGGATACAGATAGCTAAGGCCAATACTTACCCCCAGCTGCAGCTGAGACCAAATCAGCAGAAAGCGGAAAAGAGAAAGTAGAATTGAGTGTGACACCTAGAACAACAAAAACACAGGCCGATGCCAGCACAGGCCCCCCCACCCCTTTTTGCCACATCTTGGTAAAAGGCCTTCCATAAGTAAAAGCTGGGTCCCCCACAGACTTGACTGGAGGAGGTATAGAGTGGATCCAACTTCTGCCTATTTCTCCATCCAAGTGTAGTTTTTCTCCTCCCTTCCTTTTCCCTCGTTTCCAGTATGCATCTCCTTCCTCTTTCTTCCCTCTCCATCATTCATGTCCAGCATTTTTCCTCTCCTCCCTCCATCCATGTCCAGAATTTCTCCTCTCTCCCTTCCCCTCCATGTGCATCTCCTTCCTGTCTTCCCTCCCCTCCATCCATGTCCAGCAACTCTTCTCTCTCCCCTACCCCCCTCTCCATTCATCCATGTCCAGCAACTCTCCTCTCCCCTGCCCTCCCCTCCATCCATCCATGTCCCGCAACTCTCCTCTTTCCCCTGCCCTCTACCCTCTCCTCCATCCATCCATATCAAGCAATTCTCCTCTCTCCCCTGCCTCCTCCATCCATCCATGCCCAGCAATTCTCCTCTCTCCCTTGCCCTCCCATTCATGTCCAGCGATTCTCCTTTGCCCCTATCATGCCCTCCCATCCATGTCCAGTGATTCTGCTCTGCTCTCCCCTCCCATCCAATCCATGTCCAGCGATTTCTCCTCTATCCCCTGCCCTCCCCTCCATGTCCAGTGATTCTCCTTTGTCCCCTATCCTCCCCTCCCATCCATGTCCAGTGACACTCCTCATCCCCCTCCAGCCCCCGAGTTCCGGTTCCAACCTCAGCCCCACCTCTTCTCCCCCAACATCCCCCTTTTCATTCCTGCCATCCTCCGGGGTTTAAATCTTCCCTTCCCTCAGTATCCCACCCTTGCGGAAAGAGGAAATACGTCAGAGGAAGGCGGGACACTGAGAGGGAGGGGAAGGCTAGAGACGAGCCTGCTGATTTTACTGCTGCTGCTGCAACTTGATGTGAAATAAAAGATTTAAACTGCCCCAGGGCGGCAAGAACAAAAGGAGGCTGTCGGGGAGCTGAGGGCAGGCATGTGGAATCCGAAAGCTGCCTACAGGTGAGCTGCCCAGGTGGCAGTAAGTATGGCTTGTGACGCCCTCCAGAGGTCAGCGCCCCCCTGCCATGCTTACCATGCTTATCGGGTTCCACCGGCCCTGTAAAAGGGGTCCTTAGATTGTATTTTCTTTCACAAGCAAAAATAATCTTCACACCCTGAAAAGCAGAAGTACTTCTAATAAGCACAAATGAGGTTGAATCTTCTTCCTTATTGCATATGACATCGTAGTATATTTCTGTACAAAAGTTATTATTTCATCTTGAGGAGCCTTATCCCTATATTATAAAAGTTCTTATTTAGGGTTATAAAATGCTCTTTTCCTAGTTCTTTTTAATAGTACCAACAGGAAACTGCTTCTTTAGAAATTAATTCACCAAAATGTTTCTGAAGTTCATTTATATTCTTCATATGCTAATGACAGCCTGTGCTGCAAGTCTGAAGGTGCTCTACCTCTTTGCTTTAAGGAATCCAAATTGGCTAATAGAGGATACTAGAGATCCCTATTAACATTACCCCTGATACAGCCTTTGGGCGAAACTTGGCTATGACAGGTCATTGTTTTAATAAAGCTTTAGTATGTAACCTTCACCCGTGATCCGTCCTTTTCTCAGTTTTTTCTGGCAGATGGTAGTACAGCCCTATCAGTATACTGCTTCCCTTCGCGCATGGAATTTCTACCCGTAAGGATTCCACGCTACATACCCCTCCCACAGCCACACTCCCTAGCTTTCTGCGAAAAGATTTCCATGCTAAGATTATGGCTACATGAAGTTAAGTGCATAACTGAAAATTAGTGCCAATTAACTCCAATTGTAGCTGAGTACTGGCAGTTAGTGCCTATTAATGCCTAATTTATCAATTAAGATATTCACGTAACTGGCACTATTCTGTAACCTGCGCATGTAAGTTGCACACTAAGGGCTAGATTCAGTACATGTTGCTCATTATTGGCACCAAACAAAATTGGTGCTCAATTCTATTCTATAATGGACACTCAAAGATGAGTGCCAATCATAGAATAGCACTGAGTGCTGACTTTGGCACCCAAATCTGTTGAAGCTAGATGTAATTCCTGGTGCCCAATTTGAACACACATCCCCAGTATTCTGTAACACAGAGCACAAATTTTAGGAAGGCCCCTGATCCACCCATGTACCTCCCATGGCCACACCCCCTTCTCGGTTGCACGCTATGGGATTTGGGCGCACATTGTTATATGTACATGCAAATTCAAATTGTTGTCAATGAATGCCAATTAGCACCCAATTATTTGGACTAATTCTGTTCATCTTGACACCCAATTTTGAGTGCCAAATATAGAATCCCTGGGGTAAATGCAAACATATGCATGCAAGATTATAGAATGAGGGAGATAGTTTGTTCCTGTTCAGTTCTGTAGACCTACTTAGAAACGGGGACTACAGAGTATAATTTAGATCAAGCAGAGACCTCATATTTCTAAACCCTGAATCAAGTTTGCAAATGAATGAGCAGTAAATTTCAGCCAAAATCACTAAATCCAGGTTTTAGAGGAACTACAGAAGAAAAACAAGGCTTGGATTCACATTGGTCTTTCTCATAGCTTCTTCTGCCTTCTCATTGATGAAAAATCAGTCACATCAGAAGAATGTATATTTTGATAAATTATAGGCATATACAGATAAGCAGAGAGAAAAGAGAGAGAAAATCAGTGGAAAACAGTAGAGCAAGAGACAAGATGAAGAAGAATAAAAAACAACCATATTTAAAGAATTTTTAAAAATTATATAGCTTTGGGGTGAAATAGGAATGCTCTGATGTTACCTACTGGGGTGAGTGATGGAGGTGACTTGGAGAAGGAAAATAGACCTGAGCCTCATCATTGATAACTTCCCCTTCCTTTTCCCCAAACCAGACAAAAGCCTCTGGCCCATTGTCTTACAACCCACCCGCAGACCCAACTCACCCTAAAAGGCTTTCTAATCTTATATTCTTTGTTATGTTATATTTATACAGGGCTTTTTTGAGGGGGTACTTGGGGGTACTGAGTACCGGCACCTTTTCCATTGTCTGCTAAAACTGACCCATGAACCTCAAGTTTTAATGAAAGAGCTCAGGCTCTACACACCAGTTCTGCCTTGCCATAGATTCAGTGACTGGTTGCAGGAGGTCTGGCTATTGTGGGGTGAGTCCCTCAGTGATCACCCCACCCCTGAAGGGTGGCCTAGCATTTGAGTACCGGCACCTTTTTCGCTAGAAAAAAAGCACTGTATTTATAGGCCATTCCCTTAATGGATTTCACCCAAAAAGGTTTAGAATATAATGCATCAGTGACATTATAGCATAATAACTACAGCAGTAAAAATACAGCTATGAAACTTCATCTTCTGATCATCAAATATTTTTTAAAAAAACAAGAACACAAAATTAGCACTGGAATCTTCTCCAGGCTCAGTGCTATGGATATCTTCAGGTAGTTCTTCTTTAAGAAGTAATAAAAGCTGGAAACTAGTCAAGCATATTTTTGTGCTATCAGCCTGATATTTAAACACTGTGATCGACGGTTTGTTTTTGTTTTGTTTTGTTTTTTAACTGGCAGCAATGGGGCTTTATTTAAATACTAGTAAAAAAGCCCTGTTTCTAATGCAAATGAAACGGGGGCTAGCAAGGTTTTCTTCTGTGTGCATGTGGGAGTGTGTGTGTCCCTGCCCTCTGCCCTCTCTCCCCTCCCCCCTCTGAGTCCTTCACTGTTACAGAGAGAGCGATTTGATTTCGTGCTTTGCTGTGTTTTCCTTCACTGACTGTTTGTGTTACAGAGAGGGCGGGACAGACACTCATGGGGAAACCGGATATCTCTCCCCCTTCACACTTCCGGCTGGAGGCTTCATAGAACGTTGGTGGTGCCTTTTATATAGAGAGATATATTCTCAACACTACTATCTGGAGAGCAACCGGTGCTGAATATACCTGTAATGCAGTGAATGCCACTGCTATATGAAAGCGGCAGACTTTTAGATATCAGCAGGACAGTGTTTTTGCTATTCTAAAGTTATCTGGTTAGCTATATGGATAGCAGACAGAATAATACCAGTCTCTGCAGTGGCGTTCCTAGGGGCGCTGACACCCGGGGCGGATCGCTGATGCGCCCCGCCCCCCGGGTGCAGCGCGACCCCCCCCCCCCCAGCGAAATAACCCCCCCCCCGGGTGCACGCCGCTGGGGGGGTGCCGCGCGCCTGTCGGCTCTTCGTTTCCATGCTCCCTCTGCCCCGGAACAGGAAGTAACTTTTTCCGGGGCAGAGGGAGCATGAAAACGAAGAGCCAACAGGCGCGCAGCACCCCCCCAGCGGCATGCACCCGGGGCGGACCACCCCCACCGCCCCCCCCCCCTTGGTACACCACTGAGTCTCTGCACAGTGTTCTGGAACGCCCATGTTCTAACCTGTAATTTTCACTATCCAAATAGTTCTGTTGCAGTCTGCACTGATTTTCAGCAGCATTATTCATACAGAGATGCTGAAAATCCATGGATAGGGCTCACTAGGGCAGTGTTTCTCAACCCAGTCCTTGAGGCACACCTAGTCCCATCAGGTTTTCAGTATATCCACAATGAATATGTATGAGATAGATTTGCATGCACTGTAAATCTATCTCATATCCTGAAAATCTGATGGGACTAGGTGTGCCTCAAGGACTGGGTTCAGAATCACTGGTCTAGGATGCATCTGGATACTGGCTGCTGTTGTCTGAACAAGTGCTTTTGAATATCAGGGCCTGTGTTTTGTGTTTTTTTCTTTTGCACAGCTCAATGAAATGAGAACCGTGCATGTGCTATTCATGTGACAACTCCCAAAAAAGTAGTTTCAGCTATTCAGATACAAATCATTGGCCACATAAAATGCTTTATATAAACAAAACACAGATAAACCAATCTTATTGAGTAACTGAGATTTTTTTGGCTGCATGTATCACCTTGGGTGGTCAGAGGATTGTATCTGGATCCTGCCTTATTCTACTGTAAATATATTCAGTCAACAACATCTAATGTCACCTATATACAGCAAGTAAGTGCAAACATATGCATTACTTAAAAACAGCAATTTTGCTAAGAATATAAAGAGATATTAATTTGTTCTTAATTGCTTCTAATTTAACAAGCTTGGCCCTCGTTTCCTGATCTGTGCACTCACTTTAAAAATGTTCTGTTGGTGAATTTCAATATCATCATCACTACGCTAAAAATGATCACAACAAGCTTTAAATAAATAAAAAATGGGGAATAAAGTATAGTGGATTATTTTATTTCTTATACAAAATCTCATTTTTAAATTTGTTAATATGGAACATAATGAAGCATAATTATGAAATCAAAATTCAAAAATTCAAACTACTAACAAAAGCCATATTTTTTGAGGCTAGAGAAAGAGCCAAATGATTAGAGCCCTGGGGGGAAAGCAATAGCAAATCACCCCACCAATAGTCTGCCATGAAACCGTCATGTAAATGGTGACCCCCCATAAGTCTTTAGCAAACTGCATACAGGGGACTACCTTTATCTTTACCTAGAGCACAGGTCTAACCAGGGGCGTAGCTAGGTAGGGCTACGGGAGTATGGGCCTCTACAGATTTAGCCCTGGCCCCCTCTACTTTCGACCCCCCACTGCCGACCCTCCCCCACCACTTTCAATCCCCACCACCACCGCCACCACCGCTGCCTGGTACCTTTGCTGGTGGGGGTCCTCAACCCCCGCCAGCCAAAGTATTCTTCAGCGCCAGTCTCCAACCCCTTCGTTGATCTGTTTCTGTGAGTCCCGATGGCCCCTTTTAAGCTATGTGCATTAGAATTTTCACGCATCACTTTACATAATACGCTTAGACAGTTGTGCACATAAATTCTAATACCAATTACTGTCAATAATAGCTTGTTAACTTGACAATTATCAGCGCTGATTGATTTGATAACTAATTAAGTTGCATGTGCAAATCTAGAAAATGACTGGATTTGCGTACACAACTTAAGTCATGCTATATAGAATCTGGGGTCTAATACTATTAGTGTAAGTAACCAATTAGGTGTCAAAATTCAAGTGCCACCAGTTATATCAGTTTTATGGCAGGTGTAGATGTGAACAATTAAATGCAGCAGTTGGGCGCCTGAAAATCTAATATAATAAAACGCACCGTGAACGTTCTGAAGACAACGTTCTGTGAAGCCGGAAGCTTGAAGCCGGAAGCTTCAAACTGAAGCCTTGAAGCCTTGAAGCCTTGAAGCCATCTGACGTCACTCCTAGCCACGTCTCTGCCCCAACGTAACCAAGCAACGAAATGCGACGTTACAAGGACCAATCAGAGAGAACAACAAGGTAAGAAGCCAGCCAGTACAAATCAGCGACCGAAGCACAGAAAACAGTAGGGAAACACGCGGAGCGTGTTTCCCTACTCCTCACCTGCCTACGATTTCTTTAACTGTGGCTGGAAAAAAACAGCCGCAAAACCGGAACCCCCTTCAAGAAAAACCGACACCCCCCCCCCCCCCGGTTCCTTTAGCGAACTGGCTGAGAACCTACCCAACCATCCGCAGACAAACTCCTCACCCCCTTCAACAAAAACCGACACCCCCCCCTCCCCCTCCTCCTTTAGCGAACCGGCTGAGGACGTGCCCAACCATCCTCAGCATGAGCCAGCCTGCGACCGAAACACAGAAAACAGTGTTTCCCTACTCCTCACCTGCCTACGATTTCTTTAACTGTGGCTGGAAAAAAACAGCCGCAAAACCGGAACCCCCTTCAAGAAAAACTGACACCCCCCCCCCCCCCCCCGGTTCCTTTAGCGACAAGCTCCGGACCTCGGAAAAACCCCCCGAAAAACCAATACAAGACACCGCTACTCCCCCGTGGCGCATCCCTCTTCAGAAATTAATAAATCTATCCCCCGACGGACAGACACACTTAAAAAGACAGTACAGCTAACAGCAACACATTTCACTACTAACGTTATCCTTACGTTGGTTTAAACCAGGAAGAAAAAAAAAAAAAAAAAGATATGCTCCTCTCGCCTCTAGCCATAAAAAAAAAACTCCTGCTTCAGCACAAAAAAAAAAAAAAAAAAAAACCCTGGCACAACACAACAAACTATCACAGTTTACCAGCAGAGCATATACCCCAACCACCTAACCCCCCCACCCCCCCCCCAAAAAACAAAACCTTACTGACACATTGCAACCACCCTCTAACACAAACAAACGTAAACAAAACCACATGCTAGCGCCCGTTTCATTTGTTTTGGAAACGGGCCTTTTTTACTAGTATTCAATAAAGCATGTGCTGAAATAGTCAGAACACCCATCACACGCCCATCACCTTCCCATGTGAATGCCCCTTTGCAATTACATGCTAGAACATAGATGCCCAATTAGAAAATAGAGCCTAAATGCATTTGGGTGCTAATTGCCTTTTCCCCATATTTTGGCGCTTACCGGTAATTACTGTTACCTTCCATTGAGAACACCTAACTTCTGGTGCATTCTATAGAATTACCCCAAAACACAGAATTACGAGTAGATTCATAGCATGCCTATGAAAAGAGGGAAGGGGATATCATTAAAAGATAGATTCCACAGACAAGCAGTGCCTGGCAGGATCCCAGAAATTTGGGGGTCAATATTTAATTCCCACAGTCATTGTTTTTTCAAACCCCGGCAGAGAATTTGCACATGTATATTCATTGCTACCATTTCATGCTCAGCTATATGGATATCTGTGATATTCAGCTTCTATCCATATTACTAAGTAATTTAAGGGGCTTTTCTAGTAAAGGGCATTAAGCCTTAATACATGCTTAGGACTAGATTCTATATATGGAGCCAAAAAAATCAGCACCGGACTTTCAGTGTGGTGGCCATGTCGAGCAGACCTGCTTAAGTGCACATTCTCTTCCCCCACTGAAATCCCCCCTCACCTGCTTAAAAAATTGAGTTTGGAGGGCTTCCACTGCTGTCTCGGTAATCAAAGGAGTGGGGTTCTGGAACGTACAGTGCCATGGGTACTGCCCTCCCCTCCCCTCGATGTCCCGCGATTCTCTCTTCCTTTGTACCTCATCGTTTTCTGGCTGGCCTGGCTGGCTTGCCTTCCGTTGGTAACATCCTGACATCAGCTCGCCTCCAGCGTTCCCTTCCCTCTCACTGTTCTGCCCTCTGACGTCATTACGTTTTGACGCAAGGGCCAGGGCAGTGAGGGGGGAATGGAACGCTGGAGGCTGGCTGATGTCATGAGATGTTACAAACCCAGGCAGCCAGACAGCGATGGAATGTTGGAGGTGCAAATTATTATATAGGGTAGCCTAGTGCGCCTAATTCTACGTACAGGGGTTTACACCAAGTTTTCATTGGTATAAATGGATGCACATAGATTTAGGCACTGAAATATCAACTGAGTGTAATCTATAATCAGCGCCTAAATCTAGGCACCGATTATAGAATATGCTTACTTGGCACTAATTTCAGCACCAATTTTTTAGGTGCCATATATAGAATATCCCCCAATGTGCATACTCTAATAACCTAAACACACTACAAGTAATCCTCTTTTTAACCCTGTTAAAGTTCACATGATATAGAAGGATTCATATGCTTGTAGCTTCAGGAAAGAGGGCAGTTTTCAAACAGTCTTATTTACTGAAGCAGATCCATTATTACCTGCATCAATGACTTAAAATAGTCCTAAAAAGATTCCAAAATTGTGTATGACCACATACCACAGGGAAAGAGTGGCTTCAGTCGCATCAAATGATGGTCATGCTGATTGCAACAAGGTTCTTGTCTCTGCCAGTAATAGAATAAGTCAAATAAAAAGCAACTTATTCACACTTCAGTGGTTCAATCCCATGAAGCCCAGAGAACTTCCAAAGCTCACCTTCCATCCAAGAATCATATGAACACATCATAGATTGTCATTTCATGCACTCCTAATCAGAAATCCAGATGCAGGATCCCAGTCCATGATCAACTCACTGAAATCTAAGAAGCTATAACAAAAGGAAAAGAACCTAAAAAATTATTTTTGTGCTACTTGTACAGATAACTCTGATATATGTAATATAGCATTAGTTATGGCTTAGTTAAAGATTGTTTTAAAAATTAATATAGTTAGATATATAAATAATTTAAAATTTTAAAACAATCTTTAACTAAACCATAACTTATGCTGTATTACATGTATCAGAGTTATCTAATATAGGGCTCCTTTTACTAAGCCGCGGTAAAAAGTTGCTTGTGATAGTGTAGGCACGGGTTTTGGGCGTGTGCAGAAATATTTTTCAGTGCACGTACCAAAAATGCCTATTTTTATTTTTGCCGAAAATGAACGTGCGGCAAAAGCAAAATTGACACACGTCCATTTTGGATGTCTTACCTTACTGCCAGCCATAGATCTAGCTGTAAGGACCTACGCATGTCAGACGCCACTTGGCGTACGTCCAAAAAGAAAAAATATTTTCCCGGTGTGCATAGTGGACATGTGCCAAAAATGAAATTACCGCAAGAGGCACATGGTAGTCGGGCGATAAGTTCATTTTGGCGTGCATTGGGAACACGTAGAGCCTTATGCAGCTTACTTAAAGGGGCCCATAATTAGATATAAATATAAATGTGTATATATATTTTTTAATTTATATTTATATCTAATTATATATTATATTTATATCTAATTTATATATAGTTAGTGAAGAAATGTATAAGATGCTGCATAAAAATTGTGTCAAGCATTCATATTGAGTATCCTGAAAGAAATAAACAAATTTTAATTACTGTTTATTTTCTGCCTGTAAATTTCCTTTCTTGTTATACTGAGTCTTGTTAATTCAGATCAATCTTGCAGTGGTAATATTGCCCTTGGGTTGTATGCCAGCCTGTGGAATTATATATTTGAACAGAAGGCCAAACTAGCAGCTATTCCCTTGCCACTAAAGGTGAAAAGGTTCACAGTAAATCAGGTCACGTTTCCAAGGGGTAAGCTGCATTAAATACATTCTCTCTGGGCACTTCATCAATATGATTAACCTATTGGCATTGTGGTTATCAAATTACAGTATGAAAAGTCATACAGTTGCAAATAAATCTGCTTCCCATTGATGAAAATGATGTAGGTGGACAGTGTTAGCCTGGGTTATTAAAAAGCTCAGAATTTAGAATGAAATCATAGATTCATACAGAAGCTACTAGATTGAATCTTTGAAAACGGAGCCTCTCAGAACACCTTGTAGATAAGTAAAAAGCACTCGAGGGACTCAAGATACAGAAAAAGTCATCATCTTGTCAATGTTGTACTACTAACCCTATTACTATCCTCAGAATGAAAAGACTTACAATATATGGAAGGCAGAATATTTGCAAGAAGACACGTGACAATGCTTGCCCTCATGGGTACCCACAACTGAGTTAATTGGCAGCTTTCAGCTACTGTCTCTGTGGCACTTTCATATAGGGCAATTTTCAGTTAGTCCATCTTGCAGGCCTATGGCTACTTTGCAGTCATGGGCCTCCATGCTCCTTTTCAAAGGGAAACAGCTTGTGGAGTTACTAAGCACCCACAAATTTGGCAAGTGCAAACTCCTTGCCAGGAAGTATATGGAGGAAGTTAAAAATAAACTCACCAAGTGTACTGCCCCTGGAGCCACTTCTTTCCTCATGTGGAAATGTCTGTAGACTGTGCGCATAATTTTCCCTGGACTACATTGTTTTTGGAAAGTGTGTTTCTGCAATTTCTCTTTGTCCTCTCTTTATACCATTATTCGTAACACATCAGACTTTCAGCAAAAGCTAGAAGGAGTTGATTACATTCACAGAGAGGGAAAAAAATGTTATAAAATCTACTGCCAAAATTAAACATAAAACCCAAAATTCTATAAATGGTGCTTAAAATTGTGTGCACAATTTAATTGAATAATGAGCCAATTAGCACCAATAATTGGGTGCTAATAATCAATTATTATAGTTCAAATTTTAATGTCCCAAACACTCATCAATGGAATATTCTTTGTTGAAAAATACCTTGTCCACAATCAACATTTATCATATTCAAAGCTACAATATCAATCACATTTATATAGATGTTTCTAAAGGGGATCATCAGAGTATCTTGCAGCACACACCATATGGGAACTAAGTCCCTTTTTGATAATGGTATGGCGCAAATCGTCACAGATCCGCTCATATATTTTGTTGTTATTGTTTTTTAAAAAATATTTTATCTTCTTAATTATATCTTTAGCATCCATGCTCATTATAACTATAGGATTCATGCTATACAATCTGTAATGGAATTTGAAATGAAAAAGATATGCACACATTCTAGCACAACTTGGCAGCGATTTTTCACCAGGGGCGAACCTCCGCCAACATGCCTTCCTGATTACAGATCTGGAGTATCCTCTTTCCAGGAAGTGTGTAGTCATTCCAGATGCTTGAGTCTCGAAAGCTGTGTCATTAGAACAGATTCTCTTTAGTATTAAAAACTGACTAATCGGTAAGCTAGCTTTAAGATGGTAAGGGTGAGAGCTGGAGAAGTGGAGTAGAGTGTTCTGCATGGTGGGATTCTATAGATATGTCCATATCTATTTCATTTCAAATTCCATTACGGATTGCATAGCATGAATGCTATAGTTATAATGAGCATGAATGCTAAAGATATAATTAAGAAGATAAAAAAAAGTTTTTAAAAAACAATAACAACAAAATATATGAGCGGATCTATGACGATTTGCGTCATACCATTATCAAAAAGGGACTTAGTTCCCATATGGTGTGTGCTGCAAGATACTCTGATGATCCCCTTTAGAAACATCTATATAAATGTGATTGATAATGTAGCTTTGAATATGATAAATGTTGATTGTGGACAAGGTATTTTTCAACAAAGAATATTCCATTGATGAATGTTTGGGACATTAAAATTTGAACTATACTGTGTTAAGTCCCCACACAAATCTTCGGTCCCATAAATTAGACTCTTCGGTCCCATAAATTAGACTCTTCAAATAATCAGTTATTGGCACTAATTGGCCTTATTTGAAATTTACACATGCATTTTAAGTCACGTGGCTCCAAAAAGGGGGTGTGGCCATGGGAGGCACATGGGCGGATGAGGGCATTCCTAGAATTTATGTGTGTTATAGAATAAGGGGGAATCTGTGTCTAATTTACAACATAAGGATTTACACAAGGGTTTACATGGTGTAAATCCTCATGTCTAAAGTTAGGAACTAAGGGCTACATTCTGTATAAGGTGTCCAAAATGTAGATGCATTGCAAGAATGAACCTAGCACTATTCTGTTAACTGCATCTATAGTACAATTCAATTTATAGAATAGCGCATAGGCTGAGGCATCTTGAAAACCTAGTGTAAATGTCCGTGCCTAAATGTACGTATGTTCCCCTGAATTCTATAACAACGTGCGTAAATGTGACTGACACACCCACATTCTTCGCATGTCCACACCCCCTTTTCAGCTATGCACATTAGAATTTATGTGTGCCTCTTTTTAGAATGTGCCTAAAAAAAATGTGTGTAAATTCCAATTATTGCCAGTTAGTGAAGATAATTGGTTATCTTCCACTTATCATCACTAATTGCTCATGCATGCAACTCATTACACCTTATATAGAATCTGGGGGTAAGCATATTCTATAAATCGTGCATAACATTCAGCACCATTTATAGAATAGAGCATAGTGCATTATTTTTTCTGTGCCAATTTTTCAATGCTGTTTCTAGGTAAATTTAAAAAATGGCACCAAAGTTTACTCATTAGGAGGATCCTTGCTAAGCATGAATTCTTTAAAAGCAGTTCAATGTTGATCTGCAATTATAGAATACTAGCATAAGTTTGTAGTTTTGCGACTAACTTACCTGCTCTCAAGCAGACTAGCCTCTTTGTTCTATAACAAGCACCTACATGCAAGCGCCATTTGCATGCTCAAATTAGAGAATACTAGCAATTATGCGCATGAATATTATAGATTGGTGCATAAGGTGTTAGTTGGGCAATAACCCACGATTCTATATAGCGCGACTTAAGTTGCACATACAAATCCTGTAGTATTCCAGATTTGCACAGGCAACTTAATTAGTTAACAAGCCAATCAGTGCTGATAATTGCCATTTCACAAGCAATTATTGACACTGTTATTAATTTAGAATTTATGCAGACAACTGTCTAAGCGTATTCTGTAACGTGATGCATATGTAAATTCTAAGTCACATTGTTGAAAAGGGGACATGGCCATGGAAGTGGAATGGGCAGGTCATGGGCTTTTCTAAACTCTATTAGCGTTGTTATAGAATACACCCAATCCACACCTAATTTAGGCATCAGTATTTTCACCAAGTTTTACTGGGTGTAACTGCCTGCGTCTTAATTTAGTCGTATGGATGGGCACTCAGTGTATTCTATAATGCATGTGAAAATTTAGGTTTATTCTATAAAGTACACCTACATTTAGGCATACTTTATAGAATACGCCTAGGCATATTTTATTTTTGGTGAGGATTTTTCAGGCATCATATATAGAATCTAGTCCAAAGTGATATTCTAGAATCTTGATGTGCAACTTGCATAGTGTGGAAATACAAGGGAGCATTCAAGTGGGGGAGCATGGGTATCTCTCACAATTATGTATTATTTACATGCTAAGTGCCACATTTAGGTATGCATTTATACCTACCATAGACATGGCATAAGTGGCATAGCTAAATGCTGACATGCTAATATTCTATAATTGAATCTAGAAGCTCAGATGCTATTATAGAATTTGCGCTTTATAGATTTGCCTCTATAATGTCCTTGACTTTAATCTACATACAATTTCTATAGGATTTGTATTAGCATTTTATAAAGACACATAAAATAGATGCCTTCCTGCCCTATAGGTGCCCTGTTGTAAAATTATCTTCAATCACATGGATTCTATATATGGCAACTAAAGTTGTAAGCATGTCAGTGCACATGGGCGATTTGCGAGTGTAACTTAATTGATTAATGAGTCGATCAGCACCAATAATTGGCTGTTAACTACCAGTTATTGGCATTAATTGGCATTCATTGCAAATAAAATAAAAATAAAAAGCCCTAAAAATTATAGTATTAAACCTGGGCTTAGCATGTGGCAAAGTCCTGTGTTAAAACACATTAACCCCCTGACCCTATATAGGTTGCCCAAAGTTGAGTACCCAAATTAATTATATAAAAAAGCGTTAACAATCAGTTATTGATTTGGACTTAGGAACGCATCTGCCTATGTGTTATTCTATAACACTGCATACTCAAATTGTCTTGCATGCAACTCAAAAGGGACCATGGCCATGGGAGAAGCATTTGTGGATCAGTGGAATTCCCAAAATTTGGGCACAGTGTTATAGAATAAGGTCAATTATGTGCCCAACTACAATTGGTTGTCTGCCAGCAATTATACCAGGTGGATTGTTATAAAATATTCTTCAATTTCCATGCAGAAATTGAGGTGCCATATATAGAATCCCGAGGTAAGTGCTATTCTATAAATGGTGCTCAGCCCAAAGTGCCTAGCATAAGTACATACATAAGTATCGCCATAGGCACCGATTATAGAATATGCTTAGTAGGCACTGATTTCAGTGCCAATTGTTTTAGGTGCCTATATATAGAATCTCCCCCTATAGGTTGAACACTGATGATGTACAGTTCTCTTTTTCCTTTTGTGTCCTCTATTTTAGATGTCGTGGAGGGGCATTTTCGATATGTCTAAATCCAACTTTGGACATTTTGCTGAAAATGTCCAAAAATCAAGTTGTGAACATGGCCATTTTCAAACCTGAAAAAGTCTATCTTTTTTTTTTTTTTCCGAAAATGGCCATTCCCTAGACGTTTTCTAGATTTTTTTGTGCTTAGTTCATTTATCTTGTTGGACCATTTTTGAAAAGTGTTCAAGTGAAAAATGCACAAAAGAGGAGTTAGCATTCTTAGTAGACTGGACACACAGACATCCCAGCAGTGCAGTGCAGCAACCTATGGGGTACTCAATGGACTTCACATGAAATGTCCTAGGTACACATCTCACCCTTACCCCCTTATATTATATGGTGAACCCTCCAAAACCCACCAAAAACTTACTGTACCCAACTATACGCCATTACAAAAGCCCTTACGGCTGCAGGTATCACCTATATTTCTACTGATACATAGAGCCTTGTAGTTGGCTGCTCATTATGATTTTACATCAGTCTTGAAAATGTATAGATCTGGTATATATCTTCATTCCAAAGGTTCGTAGATGCAGACAATTCCTTCAGTCTGCAAAATTCATTTCCAGGAGGTGCATGGATGCTATTTTTCAATCGCTGGCCTGGAACAGTGGAACCTCTTACTTTCCTTCCTACATATGTTACTAGATACAGCAACTTGTAAGAAACAGTTAAAGGCCATTTTGGTTAGCCAAGCATTTGAGGTGGCCAATTTTTTTAGGGCGTGATTTTATTTGTGATTGACCATGAAACAGACATTTGTTCTTTGTCCCTTCTCTTGTTTGTGTACTTTTAGTTGTTTTATCTAAATTGTGTATTTTAGGACAATTTCTCCAAATGAGTTAGCTTTACGCACACTATGACAGTGTATGTGGAGTATGATCTCTGTTTCTCAAATTTACTGCTACAGCTCACTGTAGAATT
The DNA here is from genome assembly GCF_901765095.1 of Microcaecilia unicolor. NCBI lineage: Eukaryota > Metazoa > Chordata > Amphibia > Gymnophiona > Siphonopidae > Microcaecilia > Microcaecilia unicolor. The sequence goes on from NC_044031.1 coordinate 424,193,405, forward strand.
GTGTCCCCCCCCCCCCCCTCCTATGTTTTACGTTACGTTTATGCCTTTAGTACTAGTTTGTAAGGTGGGTTATAATTGAAAATAAATATAAAATCATTAAGATGCCCAGTTTTCTTAACAGTTTTCAAGCAGTGCTATTCTATTTGTCCATCTGTAGATCTAGAGGTAAAAAAGTTCATTTTGTCCATGAACCAACATTTGAGAGGAAGGTAGAATATGGTCCTGGTGACTATCTCGCTGAAAATAGCCTAAATCCAATAAAGATAAGGATTTTCTTTCAGTAGGGTCAAGCCTGAATACATTTCCAATTCCAAACACATATGTTATTTTGCCTTACTTGTGATTTGACTTTTATTTCATTGCTAACAAGATAGATTTTAGAGTGAATTTTAGAAGCAACTATACACTCAGGGGTCCTTTTACTAAGGGGCACCGAAAAATGGCCTGCGCTGGTGTAGATGCATGTATTGGGTGTGCGCAGGTCCATTTGTCAGCGTGCCTGCAAAAAGGGACTTTTTTTTCGCCGAAAATGGACGTGCAGCAAAATAAAAATTGGCGCGTCTCCATTTTGGGCTTGACACCTTACTGCTACCCATTGACCTAGCAGTAAAGTCTCATGTGTTAACTGGGCGGTAATGGTCTACACGCATACAATGCCAATTACCGCCTGGTTAGCGCTGAGTGCTGGAAATGTTCCGCCATGCCTAGTAAGCATGCGTAAAAAATGAAATTACTGCCCGGGCCACGCAATAGCTAGGCGGTAGTTCAATATTGACACATGTAAGATGCGCGTACGCACCTACATGGCTTAGTAAAAGGGGCCCTCAAGTGGGTGCTTATAAAATTGTCTAGGAATGGAATGGTTAGGGGTATTGTTTATTTTGGGGTTTGTTCAAATTACTGTGATTTCTGTACATGTGGATCTGTTTATAATTTAATTAAAAAAAAAAGATTGGCGCATAAAATTATCTGGGAGCAAATGTGCATAAAAGTAAATGTTCAGAAAATATGCACCTAATTTTATATGAAATACAAGTAGTTGTTCCCAGGGGTGGATAATGAGTGGAATGACAGTGGGACTGACACTTATGAATCCATTATTTTTTTTAATTGAATACATGCACATATACAGATATACTCCAATTTGTTTCTGGCATATGCATGCATAAATCTGCTTTAGCCATTTGGCAGATTCAACATTTTGATTATTTATTGGTAAGACATTTTATAAAGGCATATAGGAACCTATGTTGCCTTCAGATAATAGAGACAACATATGCATCTATGTGCCCTCCCTGCCTTAGGCCCTGCTATAAAATTACCTTCATTGTGTTCAAGGTTTTTAAAAGTTCTTCTTAGACTACCTAGAGGGGCATAATCGAATGGGGATGACCACCTCTAAGGGTGTCCATCTCTAAGGACGTTCCGGCAAAGGGGCGGGGAAACCCGTATTATCGAAACAAGATGGACGTCCATCTTCCGTTTCAATAATATGGTCGGGGACGCCCAAATCTCAACATTTAGGTCAATCTTAGAGATGATCGTCCCCGGTTTTCGGCCATAATGGAAACCGAGGATGCCCATCTCAAAAATGACCAAATCCAAGGCATTTGGTCGTGGGAGGAGCCAGCATTCGTACTCCACTGGTCCCCTTCACATGCCAGAACACCAACTGGACACCCTAGTGGGCGCTGCAGTGGACTTCACGAATTGCTCCCAGGTGCATAGCTCCCTTACCTTCGGTGCTGAGCCCCCGAAACCCCACTCCCCACAACTGTACACCACTACCATAGCCCTAAGGGGTGAAAGGGGGCACCTACATGTGGGTACAGTGGGTTTCAGGTGGGTTTTGAAGGGCTCATATTTACCAGCACAAGTGTAACAGGTAGGGGGGGGTGGGCCTGGTCTGCCTGCCTGAAGTGCACTGCACCCACTAAAACTGCTCCAGGGACCTGCATACTGCTATCATGGAGATGGGTATGACATTTGAGGCTGGCATAGAGGCTGGAAAAAACATTTTAATATTTTTTTTAGGGTGGGAGGGGGTTGGTGACCACTGGGGGAGTAAGGGGAGGTCATCCCCGATTCCCTCCAGTGGTCATCTGGTCAGTTGGTGCACCTTTTTGAGGCTTGGTCATGAAAAAAAATGGACCAAGTAAAGTTGACCAAATGCTCGTCAGGGCTGCCCTTCTTTTTTCCATTATCCGCTGAGGATGCCCATCTCTTAAGCACGCCCCAGTCCCGCCTTCGCTACGCCTCTGACACGCCCCCGTGAACTTTGGTCATCCCTGCGACAGAGTGCAGTTGAGGGAGCCCAAAATCGGCTTTTGATTATGCCGATTTGGGCGACCCTGAGAGAAGGACGCCCATTTCCCGATTTATATCGGAAGATGGGCGCCCTTCTCTTTCGAAAATAAGCCTGCCAGTCATTCTAAAAACTTGTAAATGCAATTTTACACCAAGGATCAACTTTTATATATGGCATTGAAAAATCAGCGCTAAAATAAATGAGTGCTAGGTGATATTCTATAAATGATGTTTCAAGTTGGGCGCCATTTATAGAATAGTGCCTAGTTCTGGGATTCATGCTTAACTTTTAAGCTTGAGGAATTACATTAGCTGAAACCTGGTGTAAATCCCCATGCCTAAATTAGGAACAGATCAGACGTATTCTATAACAGTGCACGCAAATTCTTAGAACACACATGACCCACGCCCCCTTTCCAGATCCACACACACAAATTTATATGCACATCTTTATAGAATACCACCTAGCAAGATGTGCATGTAAAATCAGATTATTGCCAATTAGCACCAATAATTGATTATTAGCGTCCAATTATCAGCATTAATTGGCTCATTAATTAAACTCTGCATGCAAATTGGGCATACACCTGCGCTAGTGTGGGCATGTGAAATTGACGCACGCTGGTCCATTTTTTTCCCACATGCACTAATATTAAAAGTAGTGAGGTGCTATTTACTGCTTGAGCCTTTACTGCCACCTATCGGTGGTAAGGGCTCACATGCTACGCGTGCAGTAATCAGGCAGCATGTGACAATATGGCCGTGCTGCCAATTACCACCGGGAATGCCCTGTGTGGTAGAAAATAGAAAATTATTTTCTTTCATGGGAAACAATGGAATTAGCGCTGGGTGCCTGTGCTACCCAGGTGGTAATGCCAATTTTGTGTGTGCTACTCATGTGGTTGCTCTACCATGGCTTAGTAAAAAGGCCTCTAAAAGAGATATGTACTTATGGAAAAACCCCTCATCCCCTTTATATGGCACTCAAAATTGCATGTGGGAAATTGGGCATGCACCCAATTTCCACATGCAATTTAATTGAATAATGAACCAATTAGCCCTGATAATCGGGTGCTAAAAAAATCTATTATCAATGCTAATTGGCAACAATTAGAATTTATGCCCGCATCTTGCTAGATGTATTCTATAAAGATACGGGAGAAATTCTAGTGTGCAGATCTAAAAGGGGGTTATGGCCATGGGGGAATGGGCGGAGCATGGGCTTTCAAAGAATTTACATACATTGTTACAGAATTCACCTGACCCGTGTCTAATTTAGACATGGGAATTTACACCAGGTTTTAGTTAGTGTAAATCCTCACACCTAAAAGTTAAGTGCAGCTCCTGGCACTGGGTACTATTCTATAAACGCCACCCATCCTGGAGCGCCGTTTATAGAATAGTGCTTATTTTTTTCTGTGCCAATTTTTTTAGCACCATATATAGAATCTAGTCCTATGAGTATAATCTTAAAACCACTACTTGGAGTGAAGTTCCTTTTCTCAGCAGGTTATATACCAAACTTGAAAGAGAAAGTGTGCAAAGTAAACACATTATCTCTGAAGCTGTTAGTAGCACAAAGTACCTGCAGACATTTGACCTATTTGCTATAAGTAGAATTTTCATGGAAAGTAACATATTTAGGTTTGAAATTTCAGTCCACACATGTTTACATAGATAGATGGATGACCCACTGAGAGAAAAGGTATCAAAACTAGGATATGTGACTTATTTATATAACAAGATCGATGGATACCAACTGCATAATCCTACAAAATTTCAGCCTCAGGTATGGGCTAATTACATCTTTAAAGAAGGAGAAACATTTCTCAATAAAAAAAAGTAATTAACCCCAGAAATCACAAATCACAAATCAGATACCTGCTGTTTTTAGGTTGTAGAACATGAAAAACATCAAACTTATGAAAAAAATGGCATAGTCCCAATTCTACTGACTCTATAGTACAGAAAACTTTCAAAAATGAAAGTTTCCCCTCCAAACATTTATAGCCTTTATCTCTGGTACCTTTTCACTCAATGGGTCTCTCTCTCTCTCTTAAGAGAGAGAGAGAGAGACTCACTGAGTGAAAAGGGCAACTTTCATTTTTGAAAGTTTTGTGTACTATAGAGTCAGTAGAATGGGACTATGCAATTTTCTTTTTCATAAGTTTGATGTTTTTCATGTTCTACAGCCTAAAAACGGCAGGTATATATATTTGGGATAGCATCTGAAATGTATGAAAATCTTTTAAAAAGGAAAAATATCAGTATACAAAATAAAGACCCAGGAACACAGAGGTGACAGATTCAAGAAACGGGACTTCTGCTTTGAACAAGTATCAGTTAATTGCTTCCCGCCCCTGCTCTCTCTGAGTCATTAAAAGGTAGGCAGAGGGTAGAGGAATGACAATGTTTCAATGGGTATGGGTAAAGGGGTATCTTTGAAACTGGAGTTGGAGCAGAAGTGACAAAAAGATTGTGCCATAAACAGTGAAAATGCAGGGGGTATTGAGAACAAGAGTTTCCTCATTTTCCCACCCACTGATAAAGCACTGTATTTAATTGACTTACAGTTTTTTTCCCTAATATATTTCTTCATGAAACCTGCCTTGAGCAACGGATACATGATTGTTCACTGAGGGTTGTGCCTCATTTGTTCCTGTAGATTGTGCCTAATTAACGCTAACTTGTCTGTACATAAAAAGTACAATAGGCTGTCCTTTCCAATTTAATTCCGACAGTTTAATCGAATCTGTATTCCTTCAAAAATAATTAGATCATTTACACTTCATTAACATGTAATGTAATGTTGAGGCATTCATCATAATGATTTCTTATTTTTCTTGTGCAATATTATCTCCTCTAATGAAACTGTTAATGCCATGCATGTCTTAATTAGCATTCTCATATTACTGATAAGTTGTGCGGAGACTAGTGTAAGAAATGAAATATACTGATCGGACTCATTGCATCTCAAACAAAACTTTTTCTTTTTCAATACTGAACTCTTGGACATGCCAGTTTATGTGGCAGTCCAGTTCTGACAGTGAGAAACATGGGCAAAGTACACCTTGTGTCTCAGAACAGGGTTGGATAATACATGTGTTTATTTCTTTTAAAGGTAATGCATGCTGCTGCCATGCTTAATAGAAATAAGGTTTGATTTGCTTTCTGTTTCTGTTATTTTTTGGCTTATCTTTACCAAGAATCTAAGAATAGTAAAACAGATACATTTGTGGTGATTAAAAAAATATGAATTTTCATGCAATATGATGCATAGAGCATGATGGCAAGAATAAATGCCATATAATCCATCTATTCTGTCCCTCTCACCAACTGATCTGCTCTACATTCTCTTCCTCTCTCTCAGAGACCCTCTTTCCTTATTCAAGAGCTCCTCAAAATGTGGCTTGGAACTCCAAATGGGGTCACTAAATCCACATTTGGGGTCATAACCTGATTGGGCTCTCCATAGGTACATCATTATTCCACACCTCTGGGGGTAGGGGTGGGGGTAGGGGTGTTACACAGTTTTATTTGGCCTCAATCATGGGGTTACAGCCAAGAAAAGATTGATAAGCGCTGCCTTATTCCATGTCTTCCATGCATTCAAAAAGTGGAAAATAATAGTAGAGGCATTTCAAAATATCAGTTCTATTGTTATAGTGGCAAAATACAATAACTATAAGGAAAATATTGGAAAATAGTAATAGGATCTGGTCTAGTAAAGGAATCAGCCTATTGGTTTAAAAGGTCTCCTTTAGGTAGGCAACTCTAATATTTGTACAAGTGAATTTATTTTAAATCAACACTTTAACATAGCTAACTTAAGACTAGAACTCTGAAAGGAAACAGTTTCTCACCCACAAGGCCATTATTTATTTATTTTTTTATTGATATGTAGCCTCAGTCCCTTTATTTGTCCTGAAACTACCAGGAAAGGGAGTTCTGAAGTCACCTTCAGGTTTGTGGGAGTAAGCTTTTAGAGAAGAACTTTTCTTCTGCCTGGAAATCAGGGTTCAAGGACCTGTGTGAGCTTTCTGGTATATTATCTGATATATATATTAGTACATAAGTACATAAGTATTGCCATACTGGGAAAGACCAAAGGTCCATCGAGCCCAGCATCCTGTTTCCAACAGTGGCCAATCTAGGTCACAAATACCTGGCAAGATCCCAAAAATGTACAAAACATTTTATACTGCTTATCCCAGAAATAGTGGATTTTCCCCAAGTCCATTTAATAACGGTCTATGGACTTTTCCTTTAGGAAGCCGTCCAAACCTTTTTTTAAACTCCGCTAAGCTAACTGCCTTTACCACATTCTCTGGCAATGAATTCCAGAGTTTAATTACACATTGAGTGAAGAAACATTTTCTCTGATTTGTTTTAAATTTACTACATTGTAGCTTCATTGCATGCCCCCTAATCCTAGTATTTTTGGAAAGCATGAACAGACGCTTCACATCTACCCGTTCAACCAAATCACTTGTGGGACAAGGCAGAGTTCTTCTGCCCACCCATTTTGGACCCAGGCCCACCCAAAATTGGGTGTCTGGCTATGCCCCTGGGGTAGTGGGTTTTGGGGGGCTCAGCACACAAGGTAAGGGAGCTATGTATGTTGGAGCATTTTTTGAAGTCCACTGCAGTGCCCCCTAGGGTGCCAATTGGTGTCCTGGCATGTCAGGGGGGACCAGTGCACTAGAAATGCTGGCTCCTCCCATGTCCAAATGGCTTGCATTTAGACGTTTTTGACTTAGACGTCTTTGGTTTTGAAAATCGCCAAAAATCAAAGATGTCCAAATCTAAGGACATCCAAATTCAATGACATCCTTGGTATTTTTGAAATGAAACATGGATGTCCATCTTTTTTGGGAAAATGAACTTTTCCCCGCCTCCGGACGTTTTACAAAGACGTTCAAATCCCATCTTAGATGTTTCTTTCGAAAATGACCCTCCACGTCATTATGATTTTACTTCTGCTAATGATCAGAGGTTTTCTATATGATTAGGTTTGGAAACTGGTTCTATTTTAATGTTGTTGGATGTGCCTAACGTGTATAAATGCTGCACTAGCTGGATTGGATATCTTCAGGCTCCCTTGCATTCAGATGGCCAGGATGATTATAAGCTCATTTTGAAAAGAGACAAACGTCCAAAAAGTGGCATAAATCTGCCAAACATCCAAATTGGTATTTTTGAAACCAATTTTTACATGTTTTTCTATGAAGTCCATCAGAAGTGCATTCAAATCACAAGGAGGTGTGTCAGGGGAGTGTTAAGGGTGGAATCTGGGACACTTGGACATTTTTTAGCCATAATGGAACATAACAAAACCGTCCAGGACTAAAGCTAAGACATTTTGCGCTAGATGTACTAGGCAGGATTATTCACTTTTCCCACTTCTATTCAACCTAACATAGGAACCTCCAGCATTAGCAATAAGACAGGAACAAGATTTAGATGGTCTTATCACTAAAATGCTAGAGTGCAAACCGTCAGTCTGTTGTTGATATTTTGCTTTATACTACTTTGTTGTGTGTAAAATTGTCTGTAGTAGACACCCCATTTCAGATTTCTGGATATATAATCAACTGTCATACGATGTGTTACTCCTGACAGCTCATATGTTCAAGGAGAACCTACAGGCATTTATATTTCAATGGAGCTCTGATGTTATAAAACACTTGGGAGTATAGTTTGGATGTTTTCTAGATTAAACTAAAGACAGGAATATCACACATTTTCTTGGCATCAAAATATTCCCTTCTTCCTGTTTGTTTTAGTTTTGAGCTTTTTGCATTTTTATGAGTGTAAGTTGTAACCCACCTAGATGTGTTGGATAGGCTGGATATAAATTTGATAAAATAAGTTTGTGGTGGCATAGGCTTAAAGACACCAAAATGGTGATAACTATTTCCCTTTCTAATTAAGATTTACAAAAAAGTTGGAACACTTTCATCTAAATTACTATGGAAAAAAAACCCAGCAAGAAATAGCCTTACATAATTTGAAATGACATAAAAGGCTAGATGGAGTACATTTTCCTGGTTTCCATTTATACTATTATCTACTATAATAAAACTCACCCTCAACGTTCTGAAGACAACGTTCTGAAGTCACTCAGTCACTCCCTGAAGGGTTCATGGATTCATGGTGGTGAAGCCACAACACTGACCATGTCTCTCTGCCCCGCCCTCGCATGACGGACCAATCAGAAAAAACACCCTCAACATTCTGAAACACAAAGGACCATCACAACACCGTTCCCAGGCAACACTAGGCAACATAAGACGGACCAATCAGAGGAAACTACGTGACAATAAGGGAGGAGCATTCCCCAGCATAATGGCTCATTATCTGTGCAGCATGGAGATCACAGAACCACCGCTGGAACGAGAGAAGAATATTCCTGCTGTGGGTATGTGCAAAAATAGACCGGGGGAGGGGGGGTAGAAATTTTTAAATGCCTAATGCCAGTACTGAAGAGTGCCAGAGGGCCTATAGCAAAGACTATATTTGGGATCGCTTGACATGGAGTCAGAGGAGCCGGAAAACAACGTGCCCGTCACCATCTGGGACGTGGGCAAACAGGACAAGCTGCGGCCCAGCTGGAAGGATTACCCGTGACCCAGCCAGCAGCAAACAGCGACCAAGGAAGGGGGAGGAGTACTCCTTCCCTGCCTAGGAATCGCTGGAGACTGGCTGCCAAACTAACGAAACAACCACACACCGACGCACCACCTCCATCATTCGAAAGGCATCCACTCTTTCTTCAACAGAAATGCAAACTAATAATACAAAACAAACAAAGAATACATGGTTTCTCAGGCAGCTGCAGGTAACTCCCCACCCCCTTCCTCTTCCCCTTTTGCCGAAGCGGCCAAGGACGTGCCCAATCATCCCCATCCTCAGGCAAGCTGTCTCCCACCTCGGGGATTCCCCGAGCACCCGGAAAAAGACAGCGCTGATTCCTGCAGCGCATAAATGTTCCAGCATTCCCCTGCAGCCGGCCTGAAATGGACCAAACATACCGTATCACCCCCCGATGGCCCGAGACCGTGCTCTTCTCCCTTCTGCCAACTTAAAACAACCATCCCCGTCCTCAGGCAAGCCGTTACCCACCTCCAGGATGCCCAGAACCCCAGCCCAATGGAAAAAGATGGCACTGCTTCCAACAGCACATTTCTCTTCCAGCATTCCCCTACAGCAGCCCTGAAATGGCCAAAAAATACCAACAGACAAAGAACGTGCTCCTCTACCTTCCGCCCATCTAAAACAACACTGCTGCCTCAGCACAACACAAAAAAAAAACATGGAAAAAAAAACCACTCAACAAAGGCTGACCCCCCTACAACCACATTTACATTTCACCAACAGAAAGACCCCCCTCCACAAACCTCCTTGACAGACAAAACCACACACACAATACAACAGAAACACACCCTCAAAGCCACACACCAATCCAACCCACTTTGCCAGCACAGCACAGCACATCCCCCAACCCCCAAGCAAAAAACAAAACAAAACAAAAAAAGACACACATCAACAACCTGCACACACACCGCACCCTCACACACTCACACACACACACAAAATAACTCTGTGACACATACACACATACACACACACACAAAAAAAAACCACATGCTAGCGCCCGTTTCATTGGTTTCGGAAATGGGCCTTTTTTACTAGTAGCTTTATATTACAGCAAGGAAGTTACTGGAAAAGTAGCCAATTTCACTCTTGCTAGAAAATGATAAGCTGTATCTCTTCTCAGTGACACTGATTCTTGAAATGGTTTTCCTTTTGAAGATGAAGGATAACTTGGGGTGTTTTTATTATAGCTGGAAAAATATTGTAGTTATCATGTGTTAGCTGCAGACATTAACATGCAGTAATAGCAAACCTCCATGATAACTGTTAGGGAATGTGCCCAACATCTTCCCATAGAGCTACTATTTACTGTACTCATTCCTCTATTCCCCTCCTATAGCTCAATCTTCTCTCTTGTCCTTTCCTAAACCCTCAATTTCTTCCTACTCCTAGCAGTCCTCCATCTCCCCTTCTTCGCCCTCTTAGTCTCCACACTTACTCTAATTGAAAATTCTCTATTTCGCATTTTCATTCCAAATCTTACCTTTGCATTCTGCCCTCCTTCTCTTACCTCTTCCTTCTAGTTTTTATTTATTTATTTTTATTTGTTTCATTTGTATCCCATATTTTCCCACCTATTTGCAGGCTCAATGTGGCTTACATAATACTGAGAAGGCGTGTGCCAGGTTCGGTAAAAGAAACAAATACAAGGTGATATTGTGGACCAGTAAGATACATGTCCTCTCTCCCCTATTTTACCCATTCATCTATTTCTCTTCCTGATTTTTGTCCCTACCCCTCCTAGTCAACTGCTTCCCTGTATCCCTTTTCCAAATTCTCCCTTCATCTCTCACCCACCCATGTCCTTCTTAATATCCCTCTATCCCTTCCCATTTTATTCTCTCTCATGCCAGTTTAAGCTTCCATTCCATCCCCTTTATTTTCCCCTTCTTCCTTTCACCATCTATTTTTAACTCCTTTTCCAATTCTTTTCACTTTCATCTCTCCTTCCTATACCCTCTGTCAAGTCTTCATTTTAAAAATAGCCTTAGACCACCAAGATGGCCCTGAGGCTCTCTAAAACACTAACCAGCATTACCAGTATGGCGATTGAGCATGTACACTCTCCCACATTTACTCTGTAATTCCACATCAGCTCATCCAACAAATCAGCTCCATGCACTGAAAGTTAAGAAGAAATGGCCACAGGGGTCACCAAGCACATGTGTTCAGTTTCTGTCCCTGCAGACTCCCTACTCATTTGGATAGAAGCTAAAGATCTGTTTATCAGGCTGAGCCTAATTTCAAGCAAGAGATCCAGTAGGGCAGAGAAGAGGGAGAGTCATCCTGGATCATGAGGCACAAGGGTAGAAGAGAAAGCCAAGCCCCCCCCCCCCCCCCCCCCCTTTCAACTCTCAAGTCATGTAATCAGTCACTGTTCCTATCATCCTGTCAGCTGGCTTGCTATTAGGAAAAAACTCTTTTAAAATGTTAATTTTACTGCTGGGTGGTCTTGTGGTAGAACATAATGGTACTAATGAGACTTAGACATACATTTCAGTTGATGTTTGACTCAGTTATGTGGAAATAAGTCTTGAGTCTGTATTAAAGTAAGCAGCATGGACACAATGTAGAGTTAATCTTTGCAGAGGGTTGTTTGTAAAATACCTTTTAAGGAGACTTAAATGTTTAAAAAGTCACTAGCAATGTTGGACTATTACTGAAAATATTGGTAGCAATAGTACTTACCACTCTCAATGGACTCAACCACTAAAAAGAAAAGGGCATATAGCAAATTTGAATACACTATACTAAAATCCATATCCATAATGCAGCTAATAAGTCAAAACCTGACCCTTACCATTCACCCTTCATAGATTATAATTCTCCCATCCTACTTACCATTTTAAGAAATTAAAGGCTGTAACGACTTTCTAAGTTGCATATTGATACAATTTTCTTCATAATTAGTTTAATGATGTGAGGACTGTAAGATACTAATTTGATGAATGTTGATGCTTTTTTTTTTAATTGTATTAGGAATGTGTAGTTTCATGATGATCTTGTACAATGCATTATGCTACATCCTGTAAAACCAAGAGCTTTGAAATGGTACAATCTTTTTAAATAAATTAAATAAAAAGGCATGGGAACCTAAGAATATATACCAAAGAAATGCAGTCAAACAGAGCTATTAGAGTCCAGAAAATCTATGTCTTAACTGGTCATTCTTGTTTCCTCAGGGCTGTTCAAGGGATGATGATGCCTGAGCCAGCGTTTGCTTTTGTGAACTCATTTCAAGGCCAGTCTCATGGAGCAGTGCTGATCTCATGGCTGAGACCACAGGATTCTCTTCTTCCCTCCCTCGCTTCCATCTTTTTCTACTCTCCCCAGTATCAACAGCTACGTAACTGTTCAATGAGGGATGGTTTAAGTTGAGCAAGCCAGGAAATACCAGAAGTTCTCTCTTAATTGTTCTTGGGCCCCCATCAAATCTTCATATCAGTGCAATGGTGCTGCACAGCAAACAGCACACAACAGCAGAATCATGTTGCAAGCGCACTCACGCTGCAAAGCAATCATTTGCCTTGACAAACTCAGAACTGCCAATGAAGCGCAATTTTTAAAAGGATGATCTTAAGCATATGTGCCTCTGCTCTTTGTTTCCCTCCCATTGCCCCTCCCCCTCTGTCACCTCTTCTGTCTGCATTCCCCTTTTTAAAAATAAAATTTAATTCAAACCGTAATCATACATACAGCAAGTACACCCAGCCTCTCTCTCTCTCTCTCTCTCTCTCACACACACACACACACAAATGGCACCAGGGCCAGTTTTAGACATGCTGGGGCCCAGGGCAGAAATTAAGGAGGGGGCCCCTGATCCCCCTCCCCACCAATCTCCCCATCTGCATTGCTACTACGTGATCAGGGTATCTTTTTCCCTTCTCCCCACCACAGTCCATCTCCCTCTCTTCCCCTCACCTTGTGGTCTTCTTTAAAATATTTATTTCCCTTCTCAGAGGGGCCCCGGCATGGCAGCCATCCTCACAAGTTGCCTCCAGCTGTCCCAAAGCTTTCCCTGCAACCCGCTCAGGCAGAAACAGGAAATCTCATCAAAGACGGCAGATTGAAGCTTAGACAGAAAGTTTTGAGCCACAGGCAGCTTGTGAGAATGACTGGCATGTTGGGGCCCCTCTGTGAAGGGAAATACATTTTTAAAGAAGATCGGGAAGGGAGGAGGAGACAGTCTGTGGTGAGCAGAAGGGGAAGAGTTGCCTAGACCAAAGGGCCCCCTGGAGCTGTGGGGCCCAGGGCAGCTGCCCTGTTTGCCCCACATATTTATTTATTTATTTATTTGTGGTTCATTTGTATCCCACATTTTCCCACACATGCAGGCACAATGTGGCTTACAGAAAAATTAGGGCCTGAATGGCACTCAAAGTTGGATGTCATTTATAGATAGCACGTAGCACCAGGATCCGAACCCAATTTTAGGCATGAGGATCTGCACCAAATGAAACCATGCAGTATAAGTAAAGAGTGCACACTATTATTTATTTATTTGTTACTTTTGTATCCCACATTTTCCCACCTATTTGCAGGCTCAATGTGGCTTACATTGTACCGTGAAGGCGTTTGCCAACTCCGGTAGAGAATCAAATACAAAAAGTGATATTATAGTCGAATAAGGTTGATATGTTACAGACACAATGGGAATCGTAGAGAAGGAGAGTTATATAGTGTTCATTACGAGCTTTAGTTACATTGTGAGCAAAAAATGTGTGCACTATTTCCCGGATTCTATTTAGCTCCTTATGACCTTGGGCAAGCCTTTTAACCCTCCATTGCCCCAGAAACCACAACTTAGATTGTGAGCCCTCTAGGGACAGAGAAAGTACCTGCATATAATGTGTACAGGGGCTGCATATGTCTAGTAGTGCTATAGAAATGATTACTAGTAGTAGTACTAGCATGGGCAGGTCAAGGGCCTTCCAAAACTTCAGACAGTGCTATAGAATACTGGAGTTGTGCAACAGGATTTATACCAGGTTTCAGAAGGCATATGTCCAGTTGGTCACGGGAAATTGTATTTAGCACTATTCTATAAGAGGCACTCAGCCCAGAACGTCCTTTATAAAATAACACTTTAGTGTGGATTTTTTTCCAGTGCCTAATTTTGAGCATTATTTTCTGAATCTGAACTTAAATGCACTTAGGGGTGAATTCTATATATGGTGCTGAAAAAAATTGGTAGTGAAAAAGTGCTATTCTATAAGCCAAGCTTAAAGTTAGGCGTGATTTATAGAATAGCACCTAACTTTAAGCATAGCCATTTGTACCAACTGAAATGTGGTGCAAATGTATACACCTAAATTAGGCGCATATCCCCCTTATTCCATAACAACAAGCGTAAATGCTAGGAATGCCCTTGTTCTGCCCATGACCCTCCCATTTCCATGCTCTTTTTTTTTACTTGCACGTAAAATTCCAATTAAATATAATTAGTGCAAATAATTGCTTGTTAAAAAGCCAATTATTAGTGCTAATTAGATCTTTATTCAATTAAATTTCACATGCAAATTGGTTGACTTTTATAGAATTAAGGGGATAGTGCACACTATTAACAACATTTGTTTCAGCTTCCTATACTTTATTGAAGTCTACCAAATACTAGAAAGTTTTATTAGTTTTTATCCTCTTCTTTTCACCCAAAGAGTACAACTTAATCAACTGAAGCCTCGTGTCCAGTATTGGTGTTGCAGGCCTTTTTCTGAACCACATCCATCTTCTCAATGTGCCTACAAGGGGATGATTTCAATTTTGCAAATCATGCTTTTAATTTTATTTTCTCTTTCAGCCAAGGAATGGGAACTCCAGATTAAGGTTTACATTCTAGCTTTACCTTCAGATTTAGGGGAGTATTTATCAATGATGCCTACTGTAAAGACGTTATTTTACCACAGGTTTCATTTTATGAAGTAAGACAATTACTAATAGCTGGGGTTAACTGTAAAATGATAAATCTTAACAGTAGATCATGTTGATAACTCCCCCACCCCCCTCAACCGGATATCCAGATCTAAACTTTGTGCATGACAGAGAAACCTGAGTAAACATGTGCAGTAGCCATTTTAAAAAGGATTGCTATAATCCAGGGGCATAGACAGAAATTGATTTTGGGGGGGGGGCAAAGGTGGACTTGAGGGGGCAAACATTTCCTTTTGGTCTCTGTTCCTCTGCTGGTGTCATTGCCACACCTTCTCCAGATCATACCCTTGTTGGCGGAGATGCTCAAGCCCCACTAGCAGCCCATGCTATTTTAAAAAGCGGGGAATCAGGCAGACTGCTCCAGCCTCCGACGCCAGCACTTCCGCACATGCTTCTTTCAAATACATGAGCTAAGTATATGCAAAAGTGCAAGCATCGGTGACTAGTGCACCCTGCTGACTTCCTGCTGCTCAGGCAACACAGACAGGGCTCTGGCAGCAAAACTCTTTGGCTGGTGTAGCTTCAGCACCCTCGCTAGTCATGTATTGGCTGCCACAATTTTGGAGGGGGGCTTGAGCACAGAGTGGGGGCCCAGGCCCCCAAGGCCCCTGTTGGCTGTGCCACTGCTATAATCTACCAAAAGACCATTTTTATTTCAGTTTAGACCAATGGTTCTCAACTCAGTCCTCAGGACACACCTAGCCAGTCAGGTTTTCAGGATACCCAGAATGGATATGCAGTGACGATCCTAGGTCGGCTGCCACCCGGGGCGGATCGGTGCATCTTTAGCTGCAGGGAGCAACTGTGCGGCTCTCGGCTCCTTGCTCCCTCTGCCCCGGAACAGGAAGTAACCTGTTCCGGGGCAGAGGGAGCAGGGAACCAGTGGAACCGACAGGCGCGCGGCACCCCCCCTCCCCCAGTAGCGTGCACCCAGGGTAGACCGCCACCACCACCCCGCCCTTGGTATGCTGCTGTGAATATGCATGAGTTAGGTCTACCTACAATGGAGGAAATGCACGTAAATTTATCTCATGTATATTCATTGTGGCTATCCTGAAAACCTGACTAGCTGGGTGTGTCCTAAGGACTGGGTTGACAGCCCCTGGTTTAGACTAATATCTTTTTCTTAGGAAAAACAAAGTCTAGTTTTGACTTTGGCAGCTATTTCTTTGCTTTGGAGGATGTGAAGGCATAGTAAGATGGCAAATGTACTTACCAGAGGAGAAAGTTAAATGCTATCTTGGGAAACAGACAAGGAGGGGTAGTGTAATTGTATAATGGATTTTTCACAAGTCAAGTGTTGTTTACATGTATAAAAGAGCTTTATAAAATTACCCTAGGACTTACAAGTGTAAAAGTGCATACAGTAACAAGAAGGCACATACTTTTATGCAACCCCTGTAAGCATATGTAGGGGCAGAATCTGAGTGAAACATAGGTAGAGTCACAATTTATGCATATTTGGGGCTGCCATCATGTGAGGACATGTGTGACCTCTCTCTGTAGTTTCCCTTCTCACTATGCCTAAGCATCGGGGTAGACCATGTGCCCAACCTGCTCAGTGGGTGGTGTTTCCCAACTATGGATGTCTTTTACTAAAGATTAGCTTAAGCTATCTGCAGCAAGGCCCCTAGGAATAAAATGGGCCCTGCTGCAGATAAAGTTAATCTTTAGTAAAAGACCCCGTATGGCAGGTTGAGATCACAACATATATCTGTGATGCTTTGGTCAAACTAGCTGTTCAAGCTATGGAGAAGAGCCCGAGCTCCAAGAGTGAAGTATTACTGAGTCTGGCAGTATTACTTAGCCTATTACTCCTGGGCATCCCAGATTGGGTTTGGATCTGGGTTCTTCTAGGTCAATGATGACACCGCCTGCAGCAGGATAGAGTAGGTCGAAGGCTGGAGTTCCTTGAGCTCCTTGTTATTTGGGCTAATTAATGAGCAGAAATAATTTTGTTTGATTATTGATTTGTTTTCCTTGAAAGTTCTGAATTCTGTGATCTATTTCCACAAAGTACTTCTTTGTACTTATTGAAATTTAAAATAAAAAAAACAGTGTATGCATATTTATGAAATACATGCCTACTTTTATGCATGAACATTTATGCCTGCTCCTGAGCAAAAATTACATGGAACACTTTAGTGCATCACATGTTGGACCATTTTTGTACTGTTAGCACCTAACGCAGCTTAGTAAAAGAGCCTCAAAGAATTATGGAGGATGAAGACATTTTGATTATTTGATAAATTCTCATTCCAGCCAGTGAGAAGCTTGATTCAAGAAAACTGGGTATACTGGTAAGGGAGAAAAACTTGAGAACAATATTGACAATATTAGTGTTGGTGCCAAGTGATTACTCTATAAATTGTGTGGAGAGAGAGAGAGGTCTTCAAGTTTCAAGAAATGCAGTTAGAGGCCAAGAAATTGTGACAGAAAGATACATAACTACAGTGGTGGAAATAAGTATTTGATCCCTTGCTGATTTTGTAAGTTTGCCCACTGACAAAGACATGAGCAGCCCATAATTGAAGGGTAGGTTATTGGTAACAGTGAGAGATAGCACATCACAAATTAAATCCGGAAAATCACATTGTGGAAAGTATATGAATTTATTTGCATTCTGCAGAGGGAAATAAGTATTTGATCCCCCACCAACCAGTAAGAGATCTGGCCCCTACAGACCAGGTAGATGCTCCAAATCAACTCGTTACCTGCATGACAGACAGCTGTCGGCAATGGTCACCTGTATGAAAGACACCTGTCCACAGACTCAGTGAATCAGTCAGACTCTAACCTCTACAAAATGGCCAAGAGCAAGGAGCTGTCTAAGGATGTCAGGGACAAGATCATACACCTGCACAAGGCTGGAATGGGCTACAAAACCATCAGTAAGACGCTGGGCGAGAAGGAGACAACTGTTGGTGCCATAGTAAGAAAATGGAAGAAGTACAAAATGACTGTCAATCGACAAAGATCTGGGGCTCCACGCAAAATCTCACCTCGTGGGGTATCCTTGATCATGAGGAAGGTTAGAAATCAGCCTACAACTACAAGGGGGGAACTTGTCAATGATCTCAAGGCAGCTGGGACCACTGTCACCACGAAAACCATTGGTAACACATTACGACATAACTGATTGCAATCCTGCAGTGCCCGCAAGGTCCCCCTGCTCCGGAAGGCACATGTGACGGCCCGTCTGAAGTTTGCCAGTGAACACCTGGATGATGCCGAGAGTGATTGGGAGAAGGTGCTGTGGTCAGATGAGACAAAAATTGAGCTCTTTGGCATGAACTCAACTCGCCGTGTTTGGAGGAAGAGAAATGCTGCCTATGACCCAAAGAACACCGTCCCCACTGTCAAGCATGGAGGTGGAAATGTTATGTTTTGGGGGTGTTTCTCTGCTAAGGGCACAGGACTACTTCACCGCATCAATGGGAGAATGGATGGGGCCATGTACCGTACAATTCTGAGTGACAACCTCCTTCCCTCCGCCAGGGCCTTAAAAATGGGTCGTGGCTGGGTCTTCCAGCATGACAATGACCCAAAACATACAGCCAAGGCAACAAAGGAGTGGCTCAGGAAGAAGCACATTAGGGTCATGGAGTGGCCTAGCCAGTCACCAGACCTTAATCCCATTGAAAACTTATGGAGGGAGCTGAAGCTGCGAGTTGCCAAGCGACAGCCCAGAACTCTTAATGATTTAGAGATGATCTGCAAAGAGGAGTGGACCAAAATTCCTCCTGACATGTGTGCAAACCTCATCATCAACTACAGAAGACGTCTGACCGCTGTGCTTGCCAACAAGGGTTTTGCCACCAAGTATTAGGTCTTGTTTGCCAGAGGGATTAAATACTTATTTCCCTCTGCAGAATGCAAATAAATTCATATACTTTCCACAATGTGATTTTCCGGATTTAATTCGTGATGTGCTATCTCTCACTGTTACCAATAACCTACCCTTCAATTATGGGCTGCTCATGTCTTTGTCAGTGGGCAAACTTACAAAATCTCACTGTTTTGGGTACCACAGGCTTGATTAAAAGGAAATTGAAAGCACACCTGGAGAGGTTGCCTTATATATATTACATCTTAGAAACTCCAGAAGATAGCACTCTTTGGCAGAATACAAGTACTACAGCAAGTGTTAGCAGTAAATTTGAAACTGAGACCATACTCCACACACCTTGGCTTAGAAGTGAGGTTCATTACCGTTGTGGAATGTGCAAAACTAGCCCATTTGGAGACATTGTCCCGAGTAACATCTTCTACCCCTAGAACACACCACTACCCACTCACAGCCCCAGCGCCCTGAAAGACACCATTGAATCCCTAACAAGACTTCCCTAAAGTCATGTGGAAACCCTCCTCCCCCTCTCTCTGAAAAACCTCTAACCTAACAGGTATTTCCCTGGTGTCTAACATCAGGGATAGGAATGATCCTCTGACGTTTCTGCCCTGCCAGACTCTGGATTCAAAATGGTGCCAGCTGATTCTTAGCAGTAATCTTGAGATTATACCACTAGGGTTCAAACTGTCATTATGGGGTGTCTTCTGGGAAGTTAGGAGCCTTTGCTAAGAGAGAGGGATCTGCATGCCAATTGCTTTAGCCCAGTACTCCTGGGAGAAATAATAAGTTTGTGAGGTTGATTGCAAGTTGCATTATTAATTTATAGCAAGAGTTTCTAAACTGTGTTACTGAGGTGCAGATATCTTTGTTTGGAGGGGGTAGCAATCTGTTTTGCAAAAGGTGGTGGGTATCTTCAGGTTTGTGGAGGGTCTTTGCTGGTTTTCAAAGGGCGATCTGAATGCAAATTCCTTTTGTGCTAGCCCCTCTAAGATACCTCAGGGAACATCCAGCTACAAGTTAGCAGCCCATGCGCCCAGGGAGGAAAAAAAATGCCAGCTCAAAGCCTTTAATACACCTTTAGTGGGAAATGTTGTGCATTATTCCTTTAATACACATTAGTAACTACCCCCAGAAAGTTAGCAATGTGAAGAGCACTGATAAAAATAACTTTCTTAATAAATGAAGGTCATGAAAAAGGACACAGAACAGGGGAGGAGGCGTAAAATGTAATTAAAGTATGCAGTTGTATGTGTGAAAAAAATACAGTTTGCACTGAATGCAAATACTCACAGATTGCAGCTGCTTAAAAAAATGTCTTCTTATCAAGGACTATTTCTTTCTTACTTCATTGTACGCTCCTACCTGGTTAGAAGAATCTATCAGATCCCCACTTATTTCCCTCTGGCATCCACCTTTCCTACACTTAAGTGCAAAGCTCTACAAACTAAATAGCCTGCTATAGAAGTTTTGGCCACACTTATACATCTTACATCCTAGGTCCCCTCTATAGCCCATCAGCCAGAATTGGCTATATGAGCATGCATATTTGAACTAGCTCTTTTTCCTACCACAGAACTTGCAGGCTGCTCTTCATTATTTTATTAAATAGGGGGTTATTGCTCTTTTATAATTTTTTAATGCTGCAATTAACTTTCCATGATTCAAAACAATTTACAAAACAAAAGCTATAAAATTCCCCCAAAATCTGTAGACACACCTAAAACCATTGAAACTATTAAATGTATACCATAGAAACAGCTATAAATACCTTTAAAATGCACACTTTTAAATGTACCCAAGAGATCAATTGCTCCTGTCCTTATACAGCTGGAGCAAAGAGGTCAAGACCCAAGTAGAAACAAAACACAGGAATACAAAAATGGTCATGCCATCATCCAAGTAACAGGAAGGAAACTCAGACTAAGGGAAAGTGGGGATGGGATTTGATATATCACCTTTCTATGGTTACAAAGTAGTTTATTTTCTATCTGGATCAATGGAGGGTTAAGTGACTTACTACTAATAATAATCATTTCTATAGTGCTATTCAGGGCCGCCAAGAGAAGTTAGGGGTACAGGGGGGACAAAATTCCCCGGGCCCGGCGCCTGGGTCAGGCCGCCGGCGCTGCAGTCCCCGGTCTCACCTGCCTGCCTCCTCAGCTCCCAGCCCCCTGCATTTGAAGCGGCAGTCACAGATCGCCTCCCTTTGGGCCTTCCCTCCCTGTGTCCTGCCCTCGCGGAAACCAGAAGTTACATCAGACGAGGGCGGGACACAGGGAGGGAAGGTCAGAAGAGAGGTGATTTGCAACTGCCACTTTGACTGCAGGGGGCCCGGAACCTTGGAGGCAGGCAGGTGAGACCGGGGACTGCAGTGGCGGGGGGAGCGACAGGGGGAGGCAGGGGGGCCTTGCCCCGGGCCCGTCCTAGTCTCTCGGCGGCCCTGGTGCTATTAGACATACACAGAGCTATACACATTATATACAGGTACTTTCTCTGTCAATAGAGGGCTCACAATCTAACACCTACGTTTACTAAGGTGCGCTATGGACTCATTAGCGTTTTTAACGCACGTTAATGGCTTACGCGTGTTAAACACTAATGTGCCCATAGAAATGTATAGGTGCATTAGTGTTTAACGTGCTAAGGGCGTGTTCGAAATGCTAATGCACCTTAGTAAATATACCCCTAAGCTTTGGAGGGAATGGAGGGTTAAATGATTTGTCCAAGCTCACAAGGAGCTACAGTAAGAACTGAACCTTTTTCCCTTGGTTCACGGGTCACTGTACAAACCATCAGGCTACTCCTCCATTAAACTCTTCTTTGCTGCTTTTCTGTGAGTATTTACTGATTTTGTAGTGACAGCCATCTTTACCTCTGTGAAACAGAAGAGCATTGCCTCCACGTTCCGACAAACCTTCAAACCTTCACAACCTGATTAGTCAGGAAAATTTACAAGTCTCTTGCACCACCACAGCCAAGCACCAGTGTTCACCCTCATGAAGTTTGTTCAACTCAAACTTCTCTTAAAAATAGAAATATGCGGGGATACTCAATCCATGCAGAAAATAACAAGCACTGTAGTAGATCTATTGCTATATGTATAATATGGATTTTCCCCCTCCACTAAATTAGATAAATAAACCTTGCATGCAACACATGCCAGTTGGTGACTGCACCACATTAAAATGCCTGCTCACAGTCTATTATTCATAAAAGTTAACTGTACATGGCATGCCTGTTGATGCTAAATCACTTTGAATATTGGGCCCAGTTTGTTTATGGGACAAAAGCTTTGGATATTTCTGGATTTTTCTAAGACTGTGCAGGAACGCAGTAAGAAATTTCTAGTGCTCCATCAACAGATCCAATATCTTGGTGGAACTTTTCATTTGTAATTTCCTTGTAAGTATCTGTTAGTGATTTCCTCTTCAAGATATACCTTTTTTGATTCTGATCAGCTACAATATTTTAATAGATTCTAAGAAATAGTTGCTTGCAACGCAGGCTCAAGTAAATGGAGTTGGGGAATAAAGCTTGAATTTATATTATATTCTTTGTACTGCTTCTATCAGCATAGCATTTCTTTGATTTTGTTATTCCTATTTAATATTGTTAATCCCGTGGCTTCAGGGATTCTTTCCATTATTGGCTTCTTCCTCTATTTGTGGTCTAAGTAGAGCTTTATTATTTCCTTTAATGTTTTTCTTGCATTGCTAAAGGAACTATTTCAAATATGTGCTTTTCCTTTCAAGTTGGATCTTGTAAATTTAAGTTTTAATGTAAATTAAAAAAAAAAAAAAACATTCTTCCCTTTAATTCTATGTCTCCCATATACTCCCTTAGAAAATACCTTTTAGGAAGATTTCCAAGATGGTGGCTAACAGGCTTATTTTGAAAGAGAAGGGCGCCCATCTTTCGACACAAATCGGGAGATGGGCGTCCTTCTCTCAGGGTCGTCCAAATCGGCATAATCGAAAGCCGATTTTGGGCATCCCCAACTGCTTCCTGTCGAGGGGATGACCAAAGTTCCTGGGGCCGTGTTCGAGGCATGGAGAAGGCGGGACTGGGTCGTGCCTTACAGATGGGCATCCTCAATCGATAATGGAAAAAAGAAGGGCATCCCTGATGAGCACTTGGCCCAGTGGCGTAGCCAGACACCCAGTTTTGGATGGGCCTGTACCTAAGATGGGTGGGCAGAAGAACCCCGTCCCATCCCACAGGTGATTTGGTCTCTCCTTCTCTCAGCTGCATGTCTATGGGCTCTCAAACTTCCTCCCTCTCCCGCATACCTTTTAAATAGCAGATTTTCACCGGCAGCGAGCAGCAACTAATACACACTGCTCATGTTGGCCTCACAGCCTTCCCACTGATGCAACTTCCTGTTTCTGTATAGCCGGGAATACATCAGAGGGAAGGCTGTGGGGCTGGTACGAGCAGTATGTATCAGTTGCTGCTTGCTGCAGGCGAAGATCCGCTATTTACAACATATGCAGGAGGGACAGTTGTTGAGAGTTTTCAGCTGGTGGGGCTTGGGAATCCCTGCCAGCCACATCATAGGTGTGCTGCTACTAGGTGGGCCTGAGCGCAAAGTGGGTGGGCCTGGGCCCACCTGGGCCCACCCTTGGCTACGCCACTGACCTGGCCGACTTTACTTGGTCCATTTTTTGTTACGACCAAGCCCCAGATGGAATCGGGGATGACCTCCCCTGACTCCCCCAGTGGTCACTAACACCCTCCCACCCTGAAAAAAAAACTTTAAAAACTTTTTTTGCCAGGCTCAAATATCATACTCAGGTCCATCGCAGCAGTATGCAGGTCCCTGAGGGGGGAGGTGTGTGTGTGTGTCAGTGGAGGCATAGCGAAGACATGGATGTCCTTCTTTCAAACATTTTGGACGTCCTGAACTGCCTTCCCCCCCCCCCCCCCCCCCCCAGGGATGGCCAAATTTCAATTGAGTGGCATGGAGGAGTGGCCTAGTGGTTAGAGCACTGGTCTGGCAATCCAGTGGTGGCAGGTTCAAATCCCACTGCTTCTACTTGTAATCCAAATAAATAAATAAAGGGGGTGTCAGAGGCATAGCAAAGGCATAGATGTCCTTCTCACAGAAACATCCACATTTTGGATATCCTCAACTGCCCGTAGCAGGGATAAAGGCATAGCGAAGGCGCCGTCCTTCCTTCACCCATACTCAAAACAAAAGACATCCCTGATGAGCGCCTGGACTCATGTTTTTTTAAGGTTGTAGATGGCTATTATACACGCAGCTTATCTGCATGTATGAAGCAGTCTTTGGCATGTGCAGAGCACCCACGCATAATGCTTGGCTGCTCTGCACTGGCTTCCCCTCCTTAGGAAGGAAATCATGTCCAAATGAACTAACAGCGAGCAGCTCATTTGCATGCGATTTCCATCATGCATGCCCGTTCCTTTCCGAATCGCTAAGAGATCGGTAAGGGAAGGGCTTTTTCCGTTCAGTTAGTGCATCAGTTAGTCCACTGCAGTGCCCCCTAGGGTGCCCAGTTGGTGTCCTGACATGACAGGGGGACCAGTGCACTACGAATGCTGGCTCCTCCCATGACCAAATGACTTGGATTTGGTCGTTTTTGAGATGGGTGTCCTCGGTTTCCATTATCGTCGAAAACCAGGGACGACCATCTCTAAGGTCGACCTAAATGTTGAGATTTGGTCTTCCCCGACCGTATTATCGAAACAAAAGATGGACGCCCATCTTGTTTCGATAATACGGTTACCATTACCCCATTGCATTGTTTATAAGACAATACTCCTAGGGGCCAATATTCAGACCATGGGAGTCACGGTATGATGGGCAGGATCATAAATTGTTAATAAACTTGAAATTTTGTGCTTTTATTTTAGAGATTCTCTTTTTTTTTTTTTTACCCTTGATGCAGGTATGAGTCAAAACATAGCCATGTTGGGTTCCAGTAGACTTTAATTTTAATGTCCTTAGTTATTTACTATTTTATTAAATAAGGAAGAGGCCATGTGCAGCGAACTCCTACTGCATCTTCTGCTAGGTTGCTGTAGAATGGGAGTGTTGAAAAATAAAGTGATATGATTAATATGAATAGTGGTATATGCATGCCGGTCGACAACGGTCAGTCCTTTTTGCTGATTTTTTTTTCAAGGTCTAAATGTTTTTCAAGATTGTTACGAACAAATAGCATCACACTACCATGCTATGGTGTTAGAATAAGTACAGAAAGATCAACAGCACCCCAGATGGCAGAAGATAAGAAGAGCCAGTTTCCCCTGTCATTTTTCTTTTGCTGGCGTGTTTAAAACTGTAAGACAGATGCTCATATCTTTTTAGTGTTGGTTAAACAAAAATTATTTGTGATTTCATACTGTGATGTGTGCGTTTGCCTTTAGCTGATATCAAACTATTGTAGACTGAGTGGGTGCAAGAACAGCCAGATGCAGACACACCAGGAAGCAATTCTATAGGTTTACTGTGGCTCTTAGGCCCAATCAAAACTTTTAGCTTCTTAAGTAGCAAAATGAGCAGAAATAAACATTCAACTTCTTGTAAGTAAACAAATGAGAACAAAAATTCAGCTTCTTTTACTATCGAACAATAACATCAAAGAGCAAAGACAACATTAGTGTGTTCTAGTTTTCAGAGGCATAATCTCCAGGATTCTATATAGCACGCTTAGAGATCCGCACCAAAATCCAAGCGTATTCTATAACAACGCTTGCAACTTAATTGGCTTAACAAGTTAATCAGCATTGATAACAGCTCTTAACAAAGAATAATTAACACTAATTGGCAATAATCGGAATTCCTGTGCACAGCTCGCTAAGCGTATTCTGCAGTGTACCTAACTTCTAACACGAGCAGGCATAAAGGGACATGGTTATGGGTGGGGAAAAGTGTGTTTCTGTTTCATAAATAAGCCCCAAAATATACTTCCCTAAAAATTACATATTCTCTCTTTCCAGTACCTTGGCAAGGCACTTAGCTTGGGCTAGATCTTGGATTTTAGTTACAAAAATGCACACAAATACCCTCGCTTCCCTACCTATATAACATTGAGACAAAGGCAAAGGAAAAAATATCTAGCATCCATTTTCCTAGCTTGATAGGATACACTGGGTAATTTGCCCTTATATGAAAGGCTAATCCATAGCCGTAGTACTACAGACTATCACTAGGGGTCAACACTGTCATTTTGAACCCAAAGCTAGATGGGACTGGAGCTGAAGGGGATCATTCCTGACCCGTCCCACTAGACTACCTTGAATCACCTCTGGGTAAGCCTAGATAATCCTATGTGACTGGGAGGGGGAGCCAAAGATTTATTTATTTATTTATTTATTTATTGCGCTTGTATCCCACATTTTCCCACCTATTTGCAGGCTCAATGTGGCTTACATAGTACCGTGCTGGCGATCACCAGTTCCGGTATGACAAATACATAGTGATATCACGGTAGAGATCATGTGTGACAGACACATTATGGAATCAGAAAGGAGGAAGAGTTATATTATGTCCATTTTGAGTATTAGAGTCGTTGTGTTGAAGGGCTCAGGCATTTAAGTCGGATCATTCGGGTATGCCTTTTTGAATAGGTAAGTTTGTAGTGACTTTCGGAAGTTTAATAGGTCTTGCGTTGTTTTCATGGCGTTTGGTAGTGTGTTCCACAGTTGCGTGCTTATATAGGAGAAGCTGGATGCATAGGTTGATTTGTATTTGAGTCCTTTGCAGCTTGGGTGGTGGAGATTTAGATATGTCCATGTTGATCTTGTTGTATTTCTGGTTGGTAGGTCGATGAGGTCTGTCATGTATCCTGGGGCATTGCCGTAGATAATTTTATGAACCAGAGCGCAGATTTTGAACGCAATGCGTTCTTTGATTGGGGAGAAAAATCAGGAGGGGATCAGGACCGCGGAGGATATGAAGAGGAAAATTGATTTTTTTATATGATAATGTTATTGTAATTCTCCTAGAATGTACAATCTTTTATAGTTATGATCCACTTTGAATCTAGTTGGAATTTAATGTAATACAACTATATAGCATAGCATAGCATAGAAAGTGTCTTATACAGATCCTAGCTGTATATCTGCTGGGACCCACATAAATGCCGGCAGCCAACACATTCTCAGTTATGCCTGGATATGCTATATCAACACCTGGACAAGGCTCAGCATTGAATAACTGAGTCTAATTTAGCCAGCAGCAGTCAATGCTTAAAGAAATCTGACTGCCACCAACTGAATATTGACTGAAAGATCCTAAGCTGTGGTAGAAAGGGCCCTGTGCTAGCAGCGAAGGCCATTTTTGCAATGCGCTGAGGCCCTTTTCACCGCAGAGGGTAAAAAAAGGCCAAAAAAGACATGGTCATATGGTAAAGCTCGTCTCTTTACGGATGAAACCAATTTCTGTAATAGGGTGGATACCCCGGAGGGTGTGGATAGCATGAGGAAAGATCTAGTGAAGCTTGAAGAATGGTCTGATAATTGGCAACTAAGATTTAATGCTAAGAAATGCAGGGTCATGCACTTGGGGTCAAAGCCAGAAGGTTGCTTGGGAGCAAAAGGAGAGGGATGACCAGCAGGAAAAAAGAGGTGATAGTACCCTTGTATAAGTCTCTGGTGAGGCCCCATTTAGAGTACTGTATGTAGTTCTGAAGACCACACCTACAGAAAGATATACACAGGATGACATCGGTCCAGAGGGTGGCTACAAAATTGGTAAGCGGTCTCAATCATAAAATAAATAGGGACAGGCTCATGAACCTCAACATGTATATACTGGAAGAGAGGTGGGAGAGAGGGGATATGATAGAGAAGTTTAAATACCTCAGTAGCGTTAATGTACAGGAGGTGAGCCTTTTTCAAATGAAGGAAAACTCTGGAATGAGAGGGCATAGGATGAAGTAGGCTTAGGAAGAATCTAAAGAAATACTCTTTCATGGAAAGGGTGGTGGATGCATGGAATGGCGTGACAGTGGAGGTTGTGAAGACAAGGACTATGTCAGAATTTAAGAAAGTGAGAGACGGGCATGTGGGATCCCTTAGGAAAAGAAGGAGTTAAAGATTACTGATGAGGGGCAGACTGGATGGGCCCTTATCTGCCATCATGTTTCTATGTTTCTGCTGCTCAACTGTATATAGAGGTTTGACCAAAGAGGAATGGATAGCAGCTGCGTCTGTGGGGGAGGGATGAGGTAAGAGTCAGTATTGTAGCATAGTTAGGAGCCAAGTGGCAACAGATTAGAGAGATGGACTGTATTAACAAGCACTGGCAGGGCAAGTTTCAGCAGTTGGGGTGGGAGGAGAGAGATTTGGGGAAATGTTTTGATAGTTCTTAGCCAGTAGTCCAAGAGATGTGAATTCAGTGGGGAACTGGAGGACACTGAAGTTATCAGCACTGTCAGTAATTGTGCTAGAGGTTGAGCAGTGTGAGTACCATTGAGGGGCCAACAGCAGTGACCAATAGGGTCATTAGCTCCGAAAGAGCAGAGAGTCTGAGTCACAGAGTGCTGCATACTTTTGCTGGCCAAGAAGAAAAGACTGTGGCAGCCTCACATTGCAGAGCACCCTTTGAGCACAATCCGCCAGGGTCTTCACAATTGTAGTTTCTCATCAAAACAGTTTGCACTGATTTCTTCTTTTCACATTCCTCTTTCACAAAATCATCTTGACAAGTTTTGTTCATAATAGGAAGTATTTGACTACAGGACGTTGGCTTGGACTTTTCTCTATCCACTTCCTCCTTTCTCATAAACAAAGGGTCAAGGGAATCCTTATGGAGGCAGCTACCTGAACCTAAAAAGAATTCATTGAAATCACCATGCTAGTGGCTTGAAGCCTGAATTGACTGCAGGCTGAAGGGACTGTTTTCTGGCCTGTTTACACACATTGCTGAATCCAGAGCATTGATTTTGTGTGCTATGTGAAAAGAAATTAAAGCTCTGGTCTCATTAGATAACCGGTTATGGTTAAAGATCACAGGGACACTCTCTCTTCTATTGTATGACACTGAATGGTCACAGCGGGCAGCTTCTCCTGCACAATTGATTTCAAGCAGAGTTTTGTCTGATAGATGCTTCTAGATTATGACAAGAAAGCATTCTATAATCCTTCTGCCAATGCAGTTATGTTTAACAGACATCCAACTCTTATCACTGATTGATAACGTTTAACTCAAAACATATTTAAGCTGTAAGAATGTCAATATTTTGCCGTCAAGTGAAGGTGACCCTTGCTCTTCTTGTTTGCTAAGTGTGCACAGTGGTTCACTGGTAAATTTGTAAGGGTGGTTATGTGGGCAGGCTGTTATGGATTTGCTATCTTAGCCTGAAGTGTTTGCTGCTGATTATGTGATTAAATCAATAATAATTTCTGCTTGGACCCTGTGCTTCTTGATTCATCTTCTTTTCCATGCTGTGGAGCGGAACAATGAGCCCCAGTGCTTGAGCCATAAGTGCACTGTTGTGAAAGCCATGCCAGAGTTATAGCAGGTGGTTCCCAAATCTCTTTAGAAGGTAAAATATTATAATAGCTCTACAGGTAAATAAACAAGCAGAACCCATGTGGCTAAGGAGATGAGCATGACAGGTGCAGAATAGGGGAATCTTTTAAATCAATGATGCTGCTTATCCTGGCTTACCTGAAGCAGAGCTTTCTTGCCAAACTGCACTCATTCCTTATTAAACAGATCTTCTTTTATTTGGACAAAGGAGGAATTTACATCTAAACAGTCACAGTATGCTCATTCACAGCATCTGGTCATTCTAGCCACCCTGGCAGTTTTACATTACAACACAGGAGGTCTGTGTGATGCACTTCACAGGACAAAGAGGATTTCCTCTCTTACTGGCTCTCTCTTACATGCAGACACACACACACACACACACACACACACAATTTTGATGGAAAGGTACTTTAAGAATTTCTCAGAGCTTTCATAAAGCATTAGATCTCCAATGGGTGTGGGAGGAGGAAGGGGTAACATATAAACTTATTTCCCCTATATAGCTCCAAGTCCAATTCTTTTTTTTAATGTTATATGACATCTTTAAGTCAAGCTATATCAAAAGAGCCATTGAATAATTATTAATTTGTTAATCTTAGCCATGCTGGATGAATTTTGGATGCTTGGAGGGCGTGACTTCCTTAATCCTCTTTTCTGAAATCCCTGATGCGGCTGGAGCTTTACCTTGCAAGTGACTTCTGTGTTGCTCACTATCACAGCAGGAAAATCTGGGATGATTTCAGCATCCCAGCGGAACACATGGGGACACTAGCAGATCTATTAAAATGAGAACATCTGGTCACATTTCTTTATATGAATGCATAGAACTTTCTAGGCAGTTAATTAGTCTGTGCTGGCAAACCGATTCCAACTGAAGGCACTTTAACAGTGATAGTAAAGAAATTTGCTACGCCACGTTTCAAAGGCTCAACATGCTGAAAACTGTGATAGTCAACAACTGTGCTGATCAAATTGTTTAACCAACAAATTGCAGTTTTCATAGAAATAAGCACCATTAATTCATAAAAGGCAAGCAAAATACCATTACCAGTTAGTCCATCTTATACAGAGTTTTGACTATTAAGTAAAGGCTTCATTTCTGCTACCTTTGAGGGAGGGGATATGTTTCCATCACAAGCGGCAAAATGTAAGGTCAGTATGGACCACCTCTTCTCTTCTCTAATAGGGCTAACATTTATATCTGATTCACCAGAAATTGTCTACTGCATCATAGCATAGCTATTCAAAAGCACACATACATAAAAAGTATCTTGAAACTAAACTGTAACTGATCTGATGCTTATATGCATACCCATATAAGAAATAGAGATGGGGGGAAAAGATATGCATACATTTCCCTGATATTTATATCCATAGTCAGTGTTGCTTTAAAATGGCAACTGTGGCATTTAAAATTATACCCAGATTTTTAGTGCCAGCCAGTAGGCAGACACTGATGCTAAATATCCTGGTATAAGCAGACCACTGGTAATTATCCAGATAATGGTGATATTCAGACTGGTATCCAGATTTCTTCCCAGATAAAGTTAGGGCAGCCATTTTGCTGTCCTTATTTTATCCAGCTAGTTACCCAGGAAGGACAGGGTAGGGAGAAAAGAAGGATTAGTAGTGTTAGATGTATGAATAATATTAAAGTCACAGAACTTCAGTGCTTATGAGGTGAGGAGGAGTCACTGCACAACATATTTACATTAGTATCATATACAGACCTCCCTTGCAGGAAGAAGAGATAGATAGTGATTTAACTGAAGATATTCACAATAAAGATAATATTCAGCCCACAGTGGTTTTTAGAATTGAGCCTGGAAATTCAATGCCAGGCCATGCCGAACTCTGGTATATATGATATGGTACTTCTATTCCTCCAACTCCCAACAGTTAGGTTCAAAGCAGATTACAAACACAAATATAGAATTAGTTAAGCATTACAAATAAGATTTCTGAAATAAATAGGCCTTCAGATTTTCCAAGAAGAAGAATATGTAGGCATTGACCTAAGTAAAAAATCAAGAGAAAACAAACTGAAGCTCTAAATATCATAAAATACCTAGCAGTATAATGAAGAGTCTAGTAATGATACGCAAATATATATGGTCACAGTTGTACAATAAAACACAAAGAAAAAGACCTCAAAACACCCAAATGCTTACTATGATTTCGGCATCTTTCACTGGGGTTGTATCATTCATCACTGGTCTAAAAAATAACTTGTGATTTTAATTTCAATTATTCCTTTTTTGTCTTTTTCTATTTTTTCTTTTTTTGTCTTTTTTTAAAAGAAATTTTCATAATTTTAAATTTCTGTTCAAAGGTGAACAATAATTCAGCTACATTCTTGTTCCTTGTAATTATATTAAGGGCCTTTTTACTAAGCTGCGTAAGCGTCTACGCATGCCCAAAATGTGCCAAAATGGAGTTATCGCCCGACTACCATGTGGCTTTTGCAGTAATTTCATTTTTGGCGTGCGTCTGATACGCATGTCTGAAAAATATGTTTTATTTTCGGGCGCACATAACAGACGTGCACCAAGTGGCATTTGGTGTGAGTAGGTCATTACCACCCGGTTACCGCATGATTCTTTACCGCTAGGTCAATGGCTGGCGGTAAGGTCTCAGACCCAAATGAACGTGCAGCAATTTCGATTTTACCGCACGTCCATTTTGGCAAAAAAAGGCCTTTTTTACAGGTGCGCTAAAAAATGGATCGGCGCGCCCAAAACCTGCGCCTATACTACCACAAGCCATTTTTCAGAGCCTTAGTAAAAGGACCCCTTAGTGATATATATGAAACAAGAAAAGTCAAGCACATAAATGTACAGCACAATAAGAAAAAGACAATTGTAAAGAACTTTTATATTTTACAACCACAAATGATGAAAAGTAAAGCAAATGATAATTGCCAAATCTAGAAGAAGTAGGAGATAAAGGAAATGAAAATAGTTTTATCAGATAATCCAGAAACAGACCATCAAACATCTTGTAAACCCAGCAAGGTAACTTAAAAGAAACCCAAGCTTTCACAGAGAGCCAATGTAATTTGACTAGGCATGGAGGGGCATGGTCAAACCGTTTTTTCCCAAATACCATCTTTGCTGCAGTATTTGCACAATCTACAATCTTGAGATCAATCGTGCTGACAACGTACAGTATATACCATTACAATAATCTAAGGAAGATAAAATAATTGATTTACCTACTGGGGAGAAATACAAACAACAGAATAAAAAATGATGAACATATCCAAACCCCATAGTTCAGGAAATAGCCTAACACTCCTAGATATATTTATGTCTAGGATTGTAAGGCTGTTTCCTGAACTGTGAGGTTTGGATATGTTTATCACTTTTTATTCTATTATTTGTATTTACCTCCCCAGTAGGGTCTCCCTGTGTTTTGATTGCTATATGGAGTTTTGTGTGTATGGCCTTTAAATGCCTCAACTCTTCTGATTTCAATGTCTAGTTCTCACTTCCCAATACAACACAAACCCCACCATAACCACACCATACTGCACACTTCCTATTTCAGAACATCTGAAAATTCTTGGAGTTACTATCGATCGAAACCTCACTCTCGACACCCAAGCGAAGAATACAACGAAAAAAATGTTCTACTCGATGTGGAAACTCAAAAGAATAAAACCATTTTTCCCAAGAAACATCTTCCACACCCTAGTACAGTCACTAGTGATAAGTCATTTGGACTACTGTAACACTCTGTACGCAGGCTGTAAAGAACAGACCATCAAAAAACTCCAAACAGCTCAGAACACCGCAACCAGACTCATTTTTGGAAAAACTAAATACGAAAGTGCGAAGCCCCTAAGAGAGAAACTGCACTGGCTCCCGCTCAAGGAACGAATTGAATTCAAGATCTGCATGACCGTACACAAAATCATTCACGCAGAAGCCCTACTCTACATGTTAAACTTAGTGGACTTGCTACCCAGAAATGCCAAAAGATTGGCCCGCAAATTCCTCAACCTGAACTACCCCAGCTGTAAAGGAATTAAATACAAACAGTCATATGCCACTACCTTTGCGTACAAAAGCACACAGATATGGAACACACTACCCATGGCCTTGAAAACCATGGACAATCTAACCAGCTTTCGGAAATCTTTGAAGACACATCTCTTCAACAAAGCCTGCAAAAGAGATCCCAATGAAACAAATCACTCCTAAACTACTCAGGTGCATCAAAAAACACCTCTCACACGACCTTACCTAACATCTCCCATTTAAATCCTCACCTACCTTCAGCTAATTATCGATTGTATCGAATATCATGTAATGATTATATCATAACACTACTCTGTAAGCCACATTGAGCCTGCAAATAGGTGGAGAAATGTGGGGTACAAATGCAATAAATAATAATAATAATAATTTTAGTCCCAGGGTTGCTTCTTAGTTGGGATTATATTAAGTGTTTGCATTTTTTTGGCTAAAGTATTTACTTTCTCTTTTTACTTTTTCAAAGATATGCAATCTTTTAATGTTTGTTATACTGATTTATGTGTGTCTTCTCATGTATATATTCTTTTATTCTTTTACTTAATTTATGTTATATTTGTTTTAAACATACATTTTATGACGTCTGAGACAGTTTACACCGAAACATGGTCCCATATCAGGTCTCACTGAGATCATATGAGGTGCATCCTTCAATAAACTACTTTTGGACCAAAATTTTGGAATCCTGCTCATCTATGAAGGTTTATTATCTATCCCTACTTCCTTTTCTCTTTTTGACTGTCTGTCTGATAGGTGCCACTGAATATCAGCAGATAAGCAGGTCGAATATTTAACTTGTCAGGATACTCTCCTTCCCAGTTAAATTGATTTGAATATCAACCCCACTTATAGGTGATTTCAAAATGTTGGATGTTGATTGGGACATCCTGTGGTGTTGCCTAGAAATAGAGGGGTCCTTTTACTAAGGCGCGTAGGCACCTATGTGCGTACAATGAGCGTCAAATTGGAATTACTGCCTGGCTACCACATGCCACGGGTGTTAATTCCATTTTTGTTGCGCGTCTAAAACATGTGGTAGAAAGTTTCTACCACGTGGCACTTAGCCGGTGGTAATCAGCAGTGTAAGCGCGCTGACGATTACCACCCAGATAACGTGTGAGACTTTACTGCTAAGTCAATGGGTGGTGGTAAGGTCTCATGCTGAAAATGGACAGGTGCTGGTTTTAATTTTGGCGCAAGTTCATTTTTGGCCACAAAAAAGGCCTTTTTTTGCAGGCGCACCTAAAAATGGACCTACACGCATCAAAAATACATGCCTACACAAGCGCAGGACATTTTTTGGTGCACCTTAGTAAAAGGACCCCAGAGAGATCCAGGAAATTCTACAGGGAGAACTGTTCAAGCAACTGGTAATGGAACCCAGGTGGGAGAAGGACAATACTAGACCTGATGCTTACAAGTGAGGAGTGATTCTAATGTTGTAGTGGGTGATCATTGGGTATCCAGGGATCACCAGATGGTATGATTTATTCCTATACCAGTCATTCTCCATTCAGTCTTTAGGACATAATCCACAAGCCAGGTTTTATGGTCTTCTCAATAAATATGCATCAGATCATTTTTCATGCTTTATCTCCATTGTGGGTATACTGAAACCCTGACTGGCTGGGTGTGCCAAGGACTGGATTGAGAAGCACTGATGTAGGACATGGCTGGAAGTAGTTCATTCAAAAGCAAGGGTTTTAGACTTGAAGAAAACTAACTTTGTCAAGATAGAAAAATACCTCAAGGAACCATTAGCAGAATGGGAACATGTGAGGAAAGCAAGGAAACAGTGAGAAAAATTGAAAAGAGATATGTTAAAGGCTCAAACATTTTTGTAGGAAAGTAAATAAACGGAAAAGGGAAAAGGCTATTATGATTTTCAAAAGAAGTAGCTGAAAAGGTAAGTAAAAAGAGGTTAGCCTTTAAAAACTGCAAGAGATTGCAGAAAGACAAAGACAAACAACAATGTCTGGATAAGCTGATAAAGTAGTCCAGGAAAGCAAAGATACAAATGGAATTAAAAATAGCAAATATATTAAAGTGGAGGGTCAAGATCTTTTTTAAAATATGTTAGAGGTTGGAGAAAGCAAAAAAGTGGCATTATGAGACTCAAAAATCAAGGAGAACCACATGTACAAGCATATTCATGCTCTGAAAAAATGAAACAATGGGAGTAGAGCTTCTGAAAACAAACACAAATAGGAATGGAAGTGAGATAGATCTCAGATTTGTAATCTTTATTTATTTTGATCATGCTTGCCAAGAGCTGGCTAAACTAAAAATCTACAAAGTGGTGGGGCTAGTGGAATACATCCAAGGATACTGAAGGAACTTAGGGAAGTTCTGATGGCTCTGCCAGAGAACTGGAGATGGGTGAATGGGGTTCCTTTCCACAAAAGAAGTGAGGAGAAGAATGGAAACCACAGATCAGTTAGTTAGACTTCTCTAGTGGGTAAATTAATAGGACCACTGTGAAAGCAGAGGACTGTACAGTTTATGGAATCCAGTGGATTACAGGACTCAAGGCACCATAGTTTTATTGAAGTTTCTACTAGCTGTACACAGCAGTGTACACATTATATCCAGGTACTTTCTCTGCCCATAGCGGGCTTACAATCTAAGGTGTTTTTTGTACCTGGGGCAATGGAGGATTAAGTTACTTGCCCAGGATCACAAGGAACTGCAGTGGGAATCAAACCCAGGATTTCAGCCCACTGTAGTAGGCATCAGCCAAATCTGTTCAATGTCTTTGACTGAGTGACGAGTTAATTGGCTCATGGAGAGTACTAGATGTGATGTACTTAGATTTCAGCAGCGCCTTTGACATGGTTTCACATCAGTGATTTATAAATCATCTAAAAGCCATTGCTACGGGCCCTAAAGTGAATAACAGGAATAGAAACTAGTTGAGTGAGAAGTAATAGAAGATAGTGGTAAATGGAATTCATTCTCCTCTTAATGGAGGAAGGTGAATAGTGGAGTGCCCCAGGGATCTATAATGTGCTGTTTAACATCTTTATAAATTATCCTGGAAATGGGAATGAAAAATGAAGTAATTAAATTTTTAGATAACATAAAACTATTCAAAGTTGTTAAGCTGCATGTGAACTGTGAGAAATTGCAGCAAGACTTTAGGAAACTAGAAGACTGGGCATCCAAAGAGTAGATGGACCTTAATGTGAACAAATGCAAGGTGATGCACATTGGGAAGAATAATCCAAAATCATAGCTACTTCATGTTAGGTTCCACTTTAAGAATGACACCCATGAAAAAGATGTAATTGTCATCATGGACATTACATTGAAATCTGCTTAGTGTGGTGGTGGTGGTGGTGGCCAGAAAAGCAACTAGAATGCTAGAAATATTAGTAAAGGGATATAAGACAAGACAGAGAATATTATAATGTCTCTGTATCGCTCCATGGTGCAACCTCACCTTGAGTATTGTGTGTAATTCTGATCACCATATCTCAAAACAATATATAACAGAATTAGGAAATGTTCAAAGAAGGGCGACCAAAATGATTAAAGGGATGGAACTCCTCAAATATATTTATTTAGATTTTGCTCACACCATTTTCAGTAGTAGCTCAAGGTGAGTTACATTCAGGTACACTGGATATTTCTATGTCCCAGGAGAGCTCACAATCTAAGTTTGTACCTGAGGCAATGGAGGGTTAAGTGGCTTGCCCAAGATCACCCTTCTCTGTACCTTTTCTAATATCACCCTCTTTTTTGAAATGCGGTGACAAGAATTGCACAAATTATTCTAGGTGCAGTGGCACCATGGAGTAACATAAAGGCGTTATAACATTCTCATTTTTGCTTTCCATTCCTTTCCTAAGAATATCTAACATTCTATTTGCTATCTTAGCAACCACTGCACACTGAGCAGAGGGTTTCAAAGTATCATCAATGATCACACCTAGATTCTTTTCCTATTCGGTGACTCTTAATCTGGAACCTTGCATCATGTAACAACATTCTAGGTTCCTCTTTTTCACATGGATCACTTTGCACTTGCTCACATTAAATGTCATATGCCATTATAGATGCCCAGTCTCGTAAGGTCCTCTTGCAATTTTTCACAATCCTCTTGCGATTCAACATCTTGGAATAACTTTGTGTCATCAGCAAATTTAATTACTTCACTAGTTATGCTCCACACTATATCATTTATAAATATGTTAAAAAGCAGCAGTCCCAGCACAGACCCCTGGGAACCCCATTATCTACCCTTCTCCATTGAGAACATTGAGCATTGAACCCTTTTAACCAGTCCTTAATCTACAGCAGGACATTACCTACTATCACATGATTTTCTAATTTCCTTAGGAGTTGTTCATGGGGTACTTTGTCAAATGCCTTTTGAAAATATACAATATCAACTGGATCACCTTTATCCAAATGTTTGCTCACCCTTCAAAGAAATGTATTAGATTGGTTAGGCATAATTTCCCTTCACTAAATCAATGTTGGCTTGTCTCATTAATCCATACTTATGTATATGCTTAGTAATTTAGTTCTTTATTATAGTAGTGTCTACCATTTTGTCTGGCACCATCGTCAGGCTCACCAGTCTATAATTTCCTGGATCATCTCTGGAACCCTTGTTAAAAATTGGCATTACATTGGCAACCCTCCAATCTTCCGGTATCATGCTTGATTTTAAAGATAAATTATATATTACTAGCAATACTAACTGTGAGCAACATTGCCAAAGGGTTAGTAGGTAAGGTTTACCTTTATGCAGATAATACCAACATCTGTAACAAGGTGGACACCCCGAAGGGAACGGAAAACATGAAAAAGGATCTGTAAAAGTTAGAAGAATGGTCTAATGTTTGGCAATTAAAATTCAATGCAGCGTGATGAACTTGTGGAGCAGAAATCCAAGGGAGCTATATGTTCTAGAAGATGAGAGGCTGATACGCACAGACAGGGAGAGGGGCCTTGGGTTGACAGCATCTGAGGATCTGAAGTGACAAAACAATATGACAAGGTGGGACTGAGGACAAGACTGACAAGGTGGGAATTGTATGCAAGGCAAGCAAGGCGGGAACTAGAGATGAGGCAAGGCTAGGGCTGGAGACAGGCAGGGCTGGATCTGGGGGTGAGGCAACGCTGGAGCTGAAGATGAGGAAGGCTGGTTCTGGAAACAAGGAAAGGCTGGAGCTGGAGATGAGGTGAGGCTGGAACCTGAGATGAGGCAGGGCTGGAGCTGAAGATGAAGCAGGGGTGGAGCTGAAGACAAGGCAGGGCTGGGGCTGGAGATGAGGTAAGGATGAAGTTGAGATGAGGCAGGCCTGGAGCTGTAGAAGAAGCAGGGCTAGAACTGAAGACTAACAAGGCACGGCTGCAACACAAGATCAAGCGACCTGTTGTGAAGGCATCATAGGAGGGCCCAGGATCCCTTAAATGGACCCTCAGTGATGACATGCTTCTCCCACCGCCGACCCTTGAAATGTCGGCACATTGTGCATGCACGCATCTAGGGGAACCAGGCGATGCTGATACCATGAGGGAGTGACTTGCACAGGCAGAATGTCCCGGCACACCGGGAGCACTGCTCTGTACCTGACCTGGACTTGCATGGCAGCCATGAGGTAGGTCGGGGCGCAGGATGCGGGACATGACACGGTTGTGAAAAAAACAAAACTTAAATGGTTGCATGTGTGCATGCATATTGAGTGGCACTTAGATGATGACTCCAGATGTGAAGAACCAAGGCTGGTGCTGGGCAAGCTTGTTCAGTCTGGGTCCCGTGTATGGCAATCCAGTTTAGGGTAGGCTAGAGAGGGCTTCAATTGAAACTCCAGTAATATGGAACATGAGGACAGGGTCGGGTGGACTTCTACAGTCTATGTCCCAGAAATGCCAAAGAGAAGCACTGATCAAGTATTTTATATCACAGTCATTGTTGGTTTAATCATGACTTGATGACTGTGAGGCAGACTGGATGGACTGTTCAGGTCTTTATCTGCCGTCGTTTACTATGTTACTGTTACTCTTGCTTAAGAAGAAGAAAATATATTCAGCTTTGACACGTCTTGGATTCTGATATTGATGTGTCTTGGATGCATGTAAAAATCACGTTGAGCTTTGGGTGAGTCAGTGTTACTCAGGTTAATGGATGAAAGTATTGGTGGTAAGGGAAAGTTTTCTTCTTTGTGCTTCAAATAGCTTTTCATTGTGCTGATCAAATTATTTATGTTTTTGTTAAATCCAACATCTGATTTCAATGCGGGTGAAATTTAGCAAAACCTAAATATTTCCAACTGTTATTGCCTCTCCCTGCTACAAACAGATTGGAGGAATCAAAGTTCATTTTTGTTTAGAATTATTTTGACAGAGAAGCAAGATTTCCTGCACCCTCAGTAAAGAAATGCATTAACATCTGATCCCTCTGGAATCCATCTAGCCCAGAATTAAGAAAAATTATAGCAATAAAAAGAGAGATTTATGTTTCATGGTGATACAATTCCAGTGGCATAAAAATATAGCTAAGTTTTTTATGGGCCTTCTCTAAGTATAGTATTAGTCAATAAGGAAGACGTCTATAAAGGGAGATATGTAAACAGTAATACAGCTGCACTATTATTCAATGTGGCAAAGATTAGTGACTCACTGAGTTGACTCAACTTGTTACTGAGATTGCATAAAGATACAGTTATGGGAAATGATGGACATAAAATTTCAGTGAAAACATAAACTTTTCCATCACGCTATAAATTCTGTCATGTACATAAATCAGTATCAATTACATGCATTAAACAGCAGGTCTGCATTTGAAATGTACAGCCCTACCTTTTTTTCAGTAAAGGGCACCGCAAAATGTGGAGAGCACCATTGTTTCTTGATGGTTCACAATCAAAGCAATGTAATCTAACTGGTGCAGCCAAAGTTAAAAATTACTATAAATAGCAGGGAAAGAGTAAGGGGGTCTTTTACTAAAGTTTAGCTTGAGTTATCTGCAGCAGCGCCCATTTTATTCCTATGGACCCTGCTGCAGATAACTCGAGGTAACCATTGGTAAAAGACACCCTTAGTCTGTGTTTCTTGCTATGTGGTACTGGAACGGGAGTCCTGGGATGTTATCATGAGGCATTGCATTTCACTGGGGAGGTTGGCAACAAAAGAGTTTGCAAATATACAGGATTTTGAAAAAGGCTAAAGTCATGGGAGACATTTGAGAAGGTGATAATAATGCCTTTAAATAATTTATTACATTAGCAAGAGTGTTTCTTAATCATATGCAATAGTAGCACTAATTTGCAAATTTCAGCATTAAAGGATGATTGCTATTGAAACTTGGCACCAAGATCTGACATGGATCCAGTTCAATTTATTCTATACCAATCTCTGTGCTGTGCATACTGTATCTGTTTCCAACAGAGTATCCATCAGGACAATGGACCCATATAAAGTGAAAACATGGGCAAGAGAAGAATAAAAGGGATTCTAATGCATAAATCCAGGACCTTTGTGAAAGGATATCCATTTTTTTGTGGTACATCAGAAGTATACACAAAATGCATACATTCTTTCTAGAGCCTGAGTCATCGAAGGCTTCCTCCTTTCCTGTTTCTAAAGAGAAAACCCATGATGAATCCAACCCTATAGAACACTAGTCTTCGCAGACTCAAAATCACAAAGAACATAATGTAGATGACACAAGGATATGGTCTTTAGATGATGTTTAAAAAAGTCAAAAGTCAAAATTTATTGTAGTATGAAATGAATCACACGATTGAAGACAAACTTTTTTGTAATCAAACAAATTAGAACAAGTTGGAGAGGAGGAAATATAGAAGAAGCATTATTGAAGGAAGAACAATGTTATATTTTTAACCTTAACACAGTTACACCTAATGGTCTAAATTTAGAACTAGATCTTACACCATTTTTATAATCTGATTTGATAATATTTACCTGGTTTGATTTGATCTTGTTAACATTCCTTCTATTAGATGTATGTTATCTCATAGATCTCAAATTTAGTCAACCTGGTGGTCCACAACCATATCTAATCATAATTTGCCTATACACTTCAACTCATATTCGTACACGTACTTTTGATTTATAGCTGATTACTTTGCACTTACATTACTTAGCACCTTCACACATTGTTTTGTGCACATTTTTTTGAAGTACTTAGCAACTTTTCGACATTTTTCAGCTATATATGTTTTCACTGAGAAATGTCTATTGAATCAGTATAGACTCCTTGGTAACATTGATTTTGTTCATATTTCATCAATACTTTGGTTCCGTTAATACCCCAATGGCACTTGGCTACTTTCTCTTTCATCTTTCTTTTTTATGCATTGTCTAGTTTTACTTCACAACTTATGATTTTCAGGACATAACTGCTTTTTATCTAGATTCAGGCAAGTACAGTATCTGTTCTTTCATACAGAGACGCTACAGTTTGCTTCATTATGGTTTTAAAGTGCTTGCATGCCACCACACAGGTTTAAATTCAGTGACACTATAACATATTGCTGTTTTACATTTTGGAGGAGGCGACATTCCACCGCAGAATGTTGTTTTCTGGGCATTGGTGAGCAAATGTTGCAATTATTATAGCCCTCCTTTTTCATAAGTTTTGTTTACTGACTGTGATTTTATATCTTTTTTTTTTCTTTTCACAGCATGGTAGCACATTTCACTTTCTTGCCACAGAAGAGGGCCTCGATATTGCGATTCCAAACCTTTAATCTTTTCCAGCATAGAGTACGTATTTATTGATTCTGTACCTCACCCCTTTTTTGTAACTCGTCTGTTTTAATATATAATTTCAATGCCCTTACTCTTAGCTTTCTTCTAATGCAAAATGCACATTTTTATGACGTTACCCACCACATCACCAAGTGTATTTTATTTTTTCCTTTCTCACAAGCCACTGTTTTTTTTTTATATTTGTTTGGGTTTTTCAGAGAAGACCACTTCTTAATGCCAATCTTGCAAAGCATTGCTTCTTGATCATTGGTAAGTCTACACAGTGATTTTCTATGAGTTGTTTTAGATCCTATTGAGGCTTTATTTTACATACACATTATCAGCAGATCCTTTCAGTTACACTTATAACATTTCTCTTAATACTTTTTTTTTCTCTGTGCAGCATCCACTTTTAGCACTACTAGGTATATATCTTAGAATTTGTGTTTTTATCGATTGTTTTCCACAGTCCAATTTAGTTAGTTCCCTTTTTCCTACCAAACGGAAAGTTTTTTTCTCTCAGTGAGTTTCTTACACAATTTTGTATTCATTATTTTCTCACCGAATGTGTGAGTTTTTTCCAATTGCACAAGCTTCTACCACATTTTTATTTTGCTTGTTTTTATCTAATTTCACTTGCCTCTTGAGCACTTGATTAAGAAGCCTATACACCCCTAATGAATATTCATCAGATTGCTTCCCAGTCTTATATAAGTGTACAATATATTTTTTATCAGAGCTTCATACACAAGGTTTCTATCTGGTAGCAGATCGACAGATTTTTTCCACAGACAATTTTAAAAGGTACATATACACTTGGGGGCCCTTTTAGTAAGCCACGTAAGCATCTATGCATGCCCAATACGTTACCGCATGTCTACCGCATGGCTCTTGCAGTAATTTCATTTTTGGCGTGCGTCCGATAAATCATTTTTATTTTCTGCCGTGCGTATCAGACGCGCACCAAGTGGCATTTGACACGCGTAGGTCATTACCGCCCGGTTACTGCGTGAGACTTTACCACTAGGTCAATGGCTGGTGGTAAGGTCTCAGACCCAGAATGGACGCTCAACAATTTTCATTTTGCCACATGTCCATTTTCGGCAAAAATGTTAAAAATGCCTTTGTTACAGGTGCACTGAAAAATGATTCTGTGTGCGCCCAAAACCACACCTACACTACCGCAGGCCATTTTTCAGCGCACCTTAGTAAAAGGACCCCTTAGTTTCTAAAGAGAAAATAAAACTGACCACGATATTAGTTTATGCATATTATTTTATCCTTCATTATTTTTTGCTTCAGAATACACTATGAACTATTTTGTTTTTAGTTCACTTATACATCAGAAGCAAATCATAAGTGTGCATTTTCACATTGCAATGCACTATGCATAAATGTAGATCGAGGTGCTGATATTTTTGTTTAAAACCTTTTAATTGTAATGTTAAGTATAAGCAACCCACTGTTTAGATACGTTTAGCAGGTATTTATTAACTTAGGTTCCGATTGTCATTACCAAACTTTCTTTAGTCAGCTAGGTTATACAGCATCTGGTTGGGTAGTTTTAAATATGAAAGACTTCAGTCTCAGAAAGATCATTTTGATTCATAGTGGTGTAGATTATTGGATGACTAGTCTTTAAAACAAATTTTATTAATATTTCCATTACTATTTTCCTTATGTTCATTATAGTGTGCCCTATTGTGAATAGCGCACACTATCAATGAAGCATGCATAATATTTGCAAAGAGCCTGCACTCTTTTTCAGTACTATGCTTTTATTTTTTTGCAAATATGCACACTTTTCACATAGATTGTACATTCTTCCTGAAGAGTATGCACTCCCAAATCCAAGGCAGGCCCAACATAAACACTCACGATGTTAGTATCTTTTATAGTACTGCTCCAACTCTACGGAATAGCCTCCCTTCTCAAGTTTGAATTGAACTTTCCTTAGCCCAGTGATACCCGCAAGCGAGCCTTCTCTGGAGTAGCCCCCACACTCTGAAATGCACTGCCTGAAAGGCTTCGCTTACCACAAGACTGTCTCTACTTCAGGAAGAAGATGGAAGCTTGACTCTTCAACCAGGACTTTAATGGAAGAAGTAACTAACTTGTTAGTCTCACTCACACACATGAGTGACACAGACTACACATACTACAGCAGGACATGTTTATCTACTCTTATCCTAGCTGAGATAATATTTAACCATTTCTCTGACCTCATGTGCACCTTTCTTTAAA
Source organism: Microcaecilia unicolor (assembly GCF_901765095.1). Lineage (NCBI taxonomy): Eukaryota > Metazoa > Chordata > Amphibia > Gymnophiona > Siphonopidae > Microcaecilia > Microcaecilia unicolor. The sequence continues at coordinate 424,237,662 of NC_044031.1, forward strand.
TTAATCACCTTATTTGCTTATACCCTTCACTCTCAATTAAAATGTTCTATTATGTGTTGTGTTGATATTGTAAATAGTATACTATCCAGCTTATTTTCGAAAGAGAAAGACGCCCATATTTCGAACCAAATCAGGAGATAGGCGTCTTTCTCCCATTGGTGCCCAAATCGGTATAATCGAAAGCCGATTTTGGGTGGCTTCAACTGCAATCTGTCACGTAAACGACCAAAGTTGATGGGGGTGTGTCGGAGGCGTGGTGAAGGCGGGACTGTACCCACATCTAGGTGCCCCCCTTAAGCCATAAGTGCTATGGTAGTGGTGTAGAGTTGTGGGCAGTGGGTTTTGGGGGGGGGGATTTGGGGTGCTCAGCACCCAAGGTAAGGGAGCAATGGACTTGGGAGGTATTTTAATATTTTTTTTAATTGTTACAAGTGCCCCCTAGGGTGCCCGGTTGGTGTCCTGGCATGTGAGGGAGGCCCAGTGCACTATGAATCCTGGCCCCTCCCATGACCAAATGCCTTGGATTTGTTCGTTTTTGAGCTGGGCACCTTCGGTTTCCATTATCGCTGAAAAGCGATACCGCCCAGCTCAAATCTGCCCAAATGCGATGCATTTGCCTGGCACAAACCGTGTTATCGAAACAAAAGATGGACGCCCATCTTTTTCAAAAATACAGTCTGTCCCGCCCCTTCGCATACCCGTCCTCGGAGATAAACTCCCATGGAGATGGGCATTCGCGTTCGATTATGCCTCTCTTTGGGTCCTAATTTCAGCCTGCCAAGTTTATTCAAGAGTCTGCCATAAGGAACTGTGTCAAAGGCGTTGCTGAAATCTAAGTAGATTACATCTAGTGCATGTCCTCGATGCAATTCTCTGGTCACCCAGTCAAATAATTCCATCAGATCTTTTGGCATGATTTACCTTTGGTAAAACCATGTTGTCTCAGATTTTGTAACCTATTGGATTCCAGGAAATTCACTATCCTTTCCTTCAGCATCACTTCCATTACTTTTTTAATAACCGAAGTGAGGCTTACCAGACTGTAGTTTCCAGCTTCTTCTCCATCACCACTTTTGTAAAGAGGGACCACATCCACTCTTCTCCAATCCCACAGAACCTCCCCCATCTCCAAGGACTTATTAAACAAATCTTTAAGAGAACCCACCATAACCCCTCTGAGCTCCATCAATATCGTGGGATGGATCTCATCCGGTCCCATGGCTTGCACATCTACTGCCACTGCACAGCCCCTGGTAAGGCCATGCTAAATGAGGCTAGTTGTTTGTTTTAATTTTCTTCTATTTGTTGTTTAATGCAGCTTCATAAAAAGGACTTAGTTTGAGAGTCTTCTTTTAATGGTTAATGTGTACAATCTACTAAATCAACAACTGAATGGTTGTGAAGTCAAACTGAGCAAAACTCTCAAAACCAAAAAATAAAAGGTGACCCACTACAATTGCAAAAACATGTGTAAGCAAAAAGAATATAATTTTTTAAATGGAAGGAAAAAAGCCTCAAAAAGCTACAGATCTAAAGATCTATAGAGCTAATGATGATCATATTGATCTGTACTTCATCATTGGCTTAAAAAATCCTTCCGGATATATCAAAAATTACTGTATGGTAAAACATCAAAACTGGACAACTGTCCATGTGCATCAAAATATCAATATGCATCAAGAAAACAAAATCCAATAAAGTATAAAAGACTTCAGAGAAGGTACTTAGCTCAAACAAATTTCCGGAAGTTCATACAGCTCTTGTGGCTATGTGGCATCCACCAGCTCCCCAGTCCAACATTGGCCAGCGTTTTGCTCAACTCATTATAGCACTGCTGCTTCAGGGTCTTAAGAAACGGGGCTGTGAAAGAATGAAACAAATTAGATCATGGAACATAACCACGTAAGCATCTATCACTTAGTCACACATTTCTTACTGAAACAAGACGGCAACTTCAAAACATGACTGCTGTCCGACGACTCTGCCAGCTCAAAAATGGCGGACTTATTAAATAAACATGATGTCAGACGCTGAAAAGGACTCAGCCAACGAAATGTGGAGTTCAGAAAAAAATGACACCACTCAATGCGAGAATTTAACCCCTCAGGTTCCAAGGAATGTAGCTAAAAGATCCACTTCTGTTCCTTTTGTAGTAATAGTCTGCGAATATCCCCACCCCTCATAAAAGGCAGTACCTGCTGCAGGAACAGACACTGAAGCTCATTGAAAGAGTGTTTAAACAGGATGCAATGCGCTGCAAAGGGCAAATTAGGTTTCCCCATCTAAATAGCACTCCTGTGCTCAACTAAATGAACATACAGAGTCTTGAGGTCTGTCCCACATAGATCTTATTACAAGGACATCACAGGTAGTAAACCACCATTCTGGTTTTACAAGTAGTGGTATCCTTTAACAAATATCTCTTCCCCATCGCCGGGTTAGTAAATTCAGTGGTTTCTGTCATAATCTCACACATTGAACAATTCCCACATCTTGTATGTCCACCACTTCTCATCAGGTTCATTTCCCTCTCCACCGGGGGGCAGGGCTGAAGGACACAAAAGTTAATTTCCTTCCCTGACTGTAAGCGAATCGTATAGGCAGATCTTTAAACAAGGGTAAAAAGATTGCACCACTTCCCAGTGCTTACGCACAACACGCATTACCCTCACAGAACTCGTGTTTTACTTCATAACATAAGTTACAGTCATTCCATCATCTATGGCATGTGCCTTAGGGGCCAAAAGTAAGTCATGATTATTAAACCTTGCTCTGTGATAAGCTTGCTACAACACTGGAGAGGGGTAACCTCTTGCTGTCAGTCTTGTAGAAAGAATTTTGCTACTAGTCTTCTGATGCCTCTTTTGCCGTCAACCCTACCAAGCATATTATTCTTAGAAGCATAGAAAAATGAAGACAGATAAAGATCATTTGGCCTATCCAGTCTGCTCATCCATACCATCTACCATTCCTTCCTGTCCCTTAGAGATCCCATGTACTTGCCCCAAGCTTCTTGAATTCAAATACAGTTTTCATCTTCACCACCTCCACCAGGAGTCTGTTCCACAAATTCAGTACCTTTTCCATGAAGAAGTATTTCCTCAGGTTATTTCTCAGTTTCTCTCATTTCACTTTCATTCTATGCCCCCTCATTCCAGAACTTCCTTTCAATTGAGAATAGCCTCATGTGCATTTATGCCATGTAGGTATTTAAACGTCTCTATCATATCTCCCCTCTCCCGCCTTTCTTCCAAAGTATACATATTGAGATCTTTAAGTCTGTACCCATATGCTTTTGAAGAAGACCTATGACCATTTTAGTAGCCACCCTTTGGACCAAGTCCATCCTGTTTATATATTTTTGAAGGTCTTCAAAACTGGTCTTCAAAACTGTACACAATATTCTAAATGAGGTTGCACCAGAGTCTTATACAGGGGCACCATCAACTCCTGTTTCCTACTGACCATTCCTCTCCCTATGCACCCAAGCATTCTTCTAACTTTTTCCATCACCTTTTCTACATGTTTAGCCCTTAAGATCATCACATATCATCACACCCAAGTCTTGCTCATTTTCTCTAAAAAATCTCTGTCTCTCCATTTCTCTAGTCCCTGCTGCCCACAAGCAGCAAGTTATGAATAGCTTATGGTGCCACCATAAGCAAGATGGTTTCAATAGCAAGCCCTGGGAATCTGATCATCACATAAACCCCCTGATTCCATAAAGGTTGTCAAATATTGCATGAGCAAATTTAAATGTTCCCGATTTGCACACACAATTTAATAGAATAATGAGCCAATTAGTGCCAATAATTGGTTTTAACAAGCAATTATTAACACTAATTAGATTTAGTTGGGACCAATGCATGTAAATGTAGGTGCAGGATCCATGCCTAAAATTTACATGTGGTCCAAAAAAGAGGGTGTGGAAATGGGAAGGTAATGGGCATTTGGGGGCAGAATTGGGCATTGCTGTGAGTTACATGCGTAATTACAGAATAATGGTGCTCCATGTAGGCATTTGCACCACGTTTTGGTTGGTGCAAATGGCCATACCCAAATTTAAATGCGACTCTCCGCTTAAGCATGTATTCTATAAACTGCACCAAGCTTTAGGCGGAGCTTATAGAATACCACTTACGTAGATATGTTTTGGCACCAATTTTTTAGGCGCCATATATAGAATCTAATGCAAAATGTCCAAAATGAGATAATTTCAGTATAGTTAGTCAGGCCACAAGTGAGAGTTCAGGTTTGATCTGGTCCAGAACCCAGGTGTTTTTTCATTTTAGCTGCCCATTGGTATTTTCAAAATTCACTGCCAACACCACATCTCAAATACATCAGTACTTTTTCTGTCCTGTTTCTTGATGGTCCAGTTCTTGCATCCATAGAGTATAATAAAAAAAAAACATGTATGTACATTTAGGATCTATGTTTGTAAGGATACAACCTTGCTGTTTTAAATTTTCTTTAAGCCCTACATTGCAGCTCTGCCGAGTATCAGTCACTGTCACATTTCTTGACTGCTGCAGTCCTTCTCATTGATAATTGATCCCAGGAACTAAAAACTATCTATGATTTCTATGTCCTTGTTATCAACTCTGTAACTGGTAGTCATACCTGTTGTCATAAATTTTGTCTTCTTTAAATTTAGTCACAATCACATTCTTTCACTTTGATCAGGCGGGCCATTAATTCTTCTTCACATTCTGCTATAAGTATGGTGTCACCAATTTATCAGAGATTGTTGATGTTCCTTCCTCTGTTTTGAATCCATGTTCATCATCTTGCAATCCTGTTTCTCTCGTGATGTATTTGGCATACAAGTTAAACAGTGGTGGTGAAAGAACACAGCCTTGTCTTACGCCTTTGTCAGCTGAAACCAATCACCATGCTCTGTCTTATTGCTTCTTGTTCAGAGAAAAAATTCCTCATTTGAGTAATAAAAGATTCAGGAACACCCATTTTCCTAAAGACTTATCACATATTAGCATTACCAGCATAAGTGAAGGCTTTGCTGCAGTCGATAAAGCCACCCCACTGGCAACACACAAATTTTGGCTGAATGGCAATTTATATGACCATCCCAGCAATTTTTTTCATAAAGCTCTTATGGGCTAGATTCTATATATCGTACCGAGATTTCTGTGTGGAAATTGAAGTGCATTCTATAAAGTTCACCTTAATTTAAGGGTGCTTTATAGAATATGCTGAGTGCGGATCCATGTGACTAAATTTATTCACTGTCAATTACACCAACTAAACCGTGGTGTAAATCCTGACACCTATATTAGGCACAGAGCCAGTGTATTCGATAACAACATGCCTAGATTTTAGAAACACACACAAACTGCCCATTCCACACCCATTACCACACCTACTTTTCAACTATGTGGTATAGAACTTGCACGCACCACATTAGAGAATACGCTTAGCAAGTAGTGTATGTGAATTCTAATTAATGCCAATTAGTGTTGATAATTGCTTAACATCCAATTATCAGCGACGATTAGCTTGTTAACTAATTAAGTTATGCACGTTGTTATGGAATACAACATTGTTAGGACTTTCTAACCTCTAGAACATATCAAGTAAAATCTAATTCAAACATTTCACCACCGTGGAAAGCGGACTGTGGAGTCCCCCAAGGTTCACCATTATCCCCAACACTCTTCAACATAATGTTGATCCCTTTGGCCAAGTCCTTATCCAATCTAGGCCTTAACCCCTTCATCTATTCAGATGATGTCACAATTTACATTCCCTTCAGACACGACCTGTCTGAAATCACCAATGAAATTAATCTTGGTTTGAACACCATGAACTTATGGGCAAATTCTTTTCAACTGAAACTAAATACTGAGAAAACGCACTGCCTTATCCTTTCATCTCAACACAATAAGTTCAAACCTTCAACCTTAAACACCCCAAATCTTACCCTTACTATATCTGAGAGCCTAAAAACACTTGGTGTTATAATCGATCACAATCTAACACTCGAAAGCCAAATAAACTCCACTACAAAGAAAATGTTCTTTTCATTGTGGAAACTTAAACGGATAAAACCTTTCTTCCCGAGAGAAGTATTTCATAATCTAATACAATCAATGGTATTATGCCAATGGAGAAGCACCTGGATACATGACAAACCTTATCAATCTACCTTCCAGGAATATATCCAGATCATCCCGTTCATACTTAAACCTCCATTAACCTAACTGCAATAGTCTCAAATATAAATCCACTTATGCATCCACCTTCTCCTTTATAAGTACACAACTATGGAATGCACTGCGAAAACAATCCACAATCATCTTAATTTCTGAAAATCACTCAAGACCAGTTTATTTGGAAAGGCCTACCCCAAGGATCCAACATAAGTCCCTATATTCTGCAACACAGCAAATTAATGGACCGTATTGACCGCTTTTACCCTTTCACCTTTTGCCCTTTATACCCTGTTTTTTTTATTCCCCCTGTCCTCTACACTATGTTATTTGAATAGTTACCGGATTGGCAACTGCCTTTACGGTTTGATGTTAGCCACATTGAGCCTGCAAATTGGTGGGAAAATGTGGGGTACAAATGTGTTAAATAAATAAATAAATATGCTTCTATTTCTGCACGGAAATCTCAGCATGATATAGAGAATCCTGGGGTATGTGGCTAGTCCCCAGTGCTGGCTACAAAAGAGCTTTTAATATTGGCTCCACTTAATGTTGCTTCTGTTCTATACAGTATTGGTTTTCTAGTCATTTAATATATTTCATCTGTTCACAAGACTAGACTTGATTCAACAAGGCATTCTGTTTTCTACTGTATTGCCTCTGCACTCTGGATTGCATTACCACCCATGCTTTGCCTTGAAGAATCCTTTTCTAAATTTAAGAATGCTCTAAAGACCGATATATTTATGGAGGCATTTCTCAACAGACTCGGAAACTAGCTGTCACTGAAAAGTAGCAGATTATCAATACTGTGTGATTATGTATCTGCTTAGCTGCCCCTATTGCTATAAATGCTGCATGTTGTTGTTATACTTTTATACTAAGGTTTGCAAGTATGCTTCTTTCCTCCTTTTTCTCTTTCCCCCCTATCTGATATTGAGATGGTGTTCTTTTTCCAGTTTTCTTTTATGTAATATTTATTTATTTTCAACACTTGATATACTGCAAGTGATCCCTGAGGTGACTTTATCTGAAAAGGCTGTGTTTTACAGAATACACAGCGTTTTCAGATAAAGACTGATCTCAGAGTATTGCTCGCCACGTTTCAACAGCTGCACCAGCTAGGCTGATTCTGAAGTTTTACTCTGTCTGGGTTACTACTGCCCCTGATGTAGCCTGTAATTCTGGCGAAACATGTCCATATCGGGCATCTTATGTTGAAACTTCTGAGAGTTTTTAATTGACTAATTAAGAGCATGTTTTCCACAAGGTCTGCCTTCTGTTTTTCTCTTCCATATTGGATTTGGTGGACTGCCTGCCTTGTTGTTTTCTGACTCCTTACCTTTTCAGCTACTTTTTTTGAGAACGAAAGGAGGCCTCTTTTTTCTCTTACTTTTATTTACTTTCTTAATTAAAAGATTTGATGACCTTAAAATAATTAATTTAAGTGTTACCCACTGTTTTTTTTCCAGATATTCCCATCCAGATAATGACTCCTTGAGGTATTTCCCCATCTTGACAACATTAGATTTTTGAACTCTATAACTTTCACTTTTGAATGAACCATCTCCACACATATCTTAATATTGAATCACACCTTTCAGTGACCACTGGATGCCAAATGTTCACCCACTATAAAATCAGAAACACTCTCCATTTTTAAGCACTAGATTCAGTATGGCCCCACCCACATGGGTTACATTACCAACTGCTGGAACAGTTCTCCCTATACCGAATTCAGGATCTCCCTGTTTCAAGATGACCTCATATCAGGGATGCCTCAATCAACATCCAGCATATTGAAATTGCTTTCATAGCTACTGCATATTGTGAATGCTTTCAATTAAATCTCTGTCCACTTTTTTTGCGTGTGAAGGAGGCATGTTTATCATACCAATATAAACAGATATACCATTCCCTCCTTCCAGATTAACTCACAGTACCACTTCCTTACCCTGTAGGTCCTGCAATTCTGTTCCTAACTTATGAGGCCACTCCTCCTCTCCTTCTTCCTACCCTGTCCTTCCTGAATAGGTCACAGAAAGGCAGTATATAAAATAAGTTACCCATTACCTATTATAACTATATCCAAGTCATGGATCTTCATGAACCCCTTCTCTACGATCATTACTGAATCAAAGTCAGCCTCTTCTAGAACTTTATTTTCCATACTATGTGCTTTAGTCTATCCATCTTTCTAGATATTGTCCTTTTATCACATTTTTGAAGCGATATTTAATGTTTTTCTTACTTGAGGTATTTTACTCACCTGGAGGCTTTGTTGCCTCATCCCAAACTATCCTAGTTTAAAGACCACTTCAGTAGATTAGATAGTCTACTGCTGAAGAAACATACCCCCAATATTCAGCCAGCAGTGGGCAGCGCTTTTGCTGTCCACCGCCAGTATTAAACCTGGATAGTCAATGCCAGACTGTTTCCAGTGACCAGCATTGAATATCCAGTTTAATTTTGACCACAGCTACTTAACTAGTTAACCCTGATATATGGCACTAACCAGTTAAGTACTTACCCCCAGATTCTATATAGCGTGCCTAGAAATTCATGCCAAAATCAATGTGGATTCTATAACAATGTGCGTAATTTAACAAACTTAGCTATTACATATGAAAAACCTGTGTAGGAAACTTGAATGGACATGAGCCAAAAATAAAACACTCATAATTCACCACAAAAGTAGACTGTTCACTTGGACATATTTTTATAAAACTTTTTTTATTCTTTTTCTATGTGAAGATACTTTATCCTCTCTTGTGCTCAAAAATAAACCAGAATGACCGGCAGTTTAGCATGACAAGGTATAATCACACTTATCTGAAAGCTCAGTTGATCCCGACAGGCACCAGTTTCGCTGCCGCTTTCTCAAGGGACCTGAGCTGGAATATACCTTCAAAAAATAATGATTGTCATTCTGTGTATACTATAGTGAACAACAAAATCCAAAAAGTGACCTTGACTTGGGCTTACTCATAGCTATCATGCTGTGTACTTCTGCTGAAGAAAAAAAAATTATAATTTTTTTTTTACATAAGTGCACAGATCGAGGAAGGAGGGGGTTTATGGTCTATTATTATTCTAATCACAAGAGGGATTTGTTTACATTTAAAGCCACCACAAAGAAAGGGCGGCATATCCCAGTGATGTATGAGACCTAGCCCTCTTACTTTAATATATCCATGTGAACACTATAATCTACTTTTGAGGTGAATTGTGAATGTATATCAGTAGACGTTTGAGAGCCACTTTATCTAATATAATAAAAGGCATCCTCAACGTTCTGAGGACAACGTTCTGAAGTCACTCAGACAGACGGTTCGTAAGTTCGTGGTGGTGAAGCCACTGACCAAGACTCGCTGGCTGCCCCGCCCTCGCGTCAAACATCATGACGTCGAGGGAGGGGAAAAATAAACGGATCGCGAGGGCAGAAAAAAAAACAAACAAACTGATCGCACCCACGCACGGTGCGTTTCAGTATATTACATTTACCTCCGTGGTGGCGGTTCCGGCAGCGCAGCGTCACGGAAGGAGGCGGCGCTCCCGACGTCTGTAGCCTTCCCTTCGCTGTGTTCCGCCTTCAAGGCGGAACACAGCGAAGGGAAGGCTAGACGTCGGAAACGCCGCCCCCTTCCCTGACGCTGCGCTGCCGAAACCGCCACCACGGAGGTAAATTTTTAAAAAAAAAAAAAAAAGGGATGTTGGAGGGATAGAAGAGGGTGGGCAGCAAAGTTGAACACTGGGAGCAGGAGGGTAGGAGAAAAACAACAGCATGGATGCGAAGGGGGGGGGGGAACAAGAGGGTGGGCCAGGCTGGGACATGGGAGAGAGAGGAGCATGGATGCGAGGGGGGGTCATGGAAGGAAGAGAGGGGAATTGCAGGAAAAGGAAGAATGGAGGGGGCAGGGGACAGAGGAGCATGGATGCCCATGGATTGAGAGGGCAGGCCTCAGGCAGAGAGGGGAATTGCTGGATACGGATGAATGGAGGGGCCAGGTGACAGAGGAGCATGGATTGGAAGGGCAGGACTCAGGAAGAGGGGAATTGATGGATAGGGATGAATGGAGGGGACAGATGGGCATGGATGGATATGGATTGCAGGGCAGGCCTCAGGCAGAGAGGGGAAATGCTGGAAAGGGAAAAATGGAGGGGCCAGGTGACAGAGGAGCATGGATTGGAAGGGCAGGACTCAGGAAGAGGGGAATTGCTGGATAGGGATGAATGGAGGGGACAGATGGGCATGGATGGATATGGATTGCAGGGCAGGCCTCAGGAACAGAGGGGAAATGCTGGAAAGGGAAAATGGAGGGGCCAGGTGACAGAGGAGCATGGATTGGAAGGGCAGGACTCAGGAAGAGGGGAATTGATGGATAGGGATGAATGGAGGGGACAGATGGGCATGGATGGATATGGATTGCAGGGCAGGCCTCAGGCACAGAGGGGAAATGCTGGAAAGGGAAAATGGAGGGGCCAGGTGACAGAGGAGCATGGATTGGAAGGGCAGGACTCAGGAAGAGGGGAATTGATGGATAGGGATGAATGGAGGGGACAGATGGGCATGGATGGATATGGATTGCAGAGCAGGCCTCAGGCAGAGAGGGGAAATGCTGGAAAGGGAAAAATGGAGGGGCCAGGTGACAGAGGAGCATGGATTGGAAGGGCAGGACTCAGGAAGAGGGGAATTGCTGGATAGGGATGAATGGAGGGGACAGATGGGCATGGATGGATATGGATTGCAGGGCAGGCCTCAGGCACAGAGGGGAAATGCTGGAAAGGGAAAATGGAGGGGCCAGGTGACAGAGGAGCATGGATTGGAAGGGCAGGACTCAGGAAGTGGGGAATTGATGGATAGGGATGAATGGAGGGGACAGATGGGCATGGATGGATATGGATTGCAGAGCAGGCCTCAGGCAGAGAGGGGAAATGCTGTAAAGGGAAAAATGGAGGGGCCAGGTGACAGAGGAGCATGGATTGGAAGGGCAGGACTCAGGAAGAGGGGAATTGATGGATAGGGATGAATGGAGGGGACAGATGGGCATGGATGGATATGGATTGCAGGACAGGCCTCAGGCAGAGAGGGGAAATGCTGTAAAGGGAAAAATGGAGGGGCCAGGTGACAGGAGCATGGATTGGAAGGGCAGGACTCAGGAAGAGGGGAATTGATGGATAGGGATGAATGGAGGGGACAGATGGGCATGGATGGATATGGATTGCAGGGCAGGCCTCAGGCAGAGAGGGGAAATGCTGGAAAGGGAAAAATGGAGGGGCCAGGTGACAGAGGAGCATGGATGGGAATGGATTGGAAGGGCAGGACTCAGGGAGAGGGGAATTGCTGGATAGGGATGAATGGAGGGGACAGATGGGCATGGATGGATATGGATTGCAGGGCAGGCCTCAGGCAGAGAGGGGAAATGCTGGATAGGGAAAAATGGAGGGGCCAGGTGACAGAGGAGCATGGATGGGCATGGATTGGAAGGGCAGGACTCAGGGAGAGGGGAATTGCTGGATAGGGATGAATGGAGAGGACAGATGGGCATGGATGGATATGGATTGCAGGGCAGGCCTCAGGCAGAGAGGGGAAATGCTGGATAGGGATGAATGGAGGGGGCAGGTGACAGAGAAACATGGATGGCCATGGATTGGGAGGGCAGGGCTCAGGGAGAGAGGGGAATTGCTGGAAAAGGATGAATGGAGGGGGCAGGGGACAGATGGCCATGGATTGGGAGGGCACGGCTCACACTCTCTCTCTCATATACAATGTCTTTCTGACTCTCACTCTCACACACTCTGTCTCACACTGTATCACAATCACTCTCTATGTGCCACACAGTCACTCACACACTCGCTTGGTCTCATACACTCACTCTCACAGAGAATCTGTGTCTCACACACACTCTCTCTCTCGCCCACACACACACACACTCTCTCTCACACTGTGTCTCACATACACACTTGCACACACTCTCATTCTCACACACACGCTCTCTCACAAACACCCTCACACCCAGACTCACTCTCTCTCTCTCTCATACACACACACTCACACTTTCACTCTGTCTCTCACACAGTCACTCTCACATACACTCTCCCAAACATACACACTCCGAGGAAAACCTTGCTAGCGCCCGTTTCATTTGTGTCAGAAACGGGCCTTTTTTACTAGTGTTATTATAAGTATTCTTACCTGCTAGAAATAAAACAGACATAAACAAAACAACCTGGAAAAAAAGCCATAAGAACATATACAAATGTAAAGAATGCCAAAGCAGAATATTATAGCACATATACGAACCCAGAACAGATAAATATGAAAAACATTTGAAATCATGAACTAAAGAAAACTCAAGAGGTATTGACATCAAATGAAACACCATCAACTGCAGATGAGCTTGTACAACCTTTTAAACACAAAATAGCAAACAAGATCAAACATTCAGAAATCACAAACATCCATCACAGACTTCTTACAAGAATGCGAAACCAACGACACTCACACCATGACAGACAGAATCTGGTCATCCTTTGAAACACCCAAACTAAATATAGTAAAGTCAATACTGACAAAATACACATATGCATACTGCCTGCTGGACAGCTGCCCCAACTATTTGATGAAAGACCCACCAGAATGGTTCATCGAATGCCTCAATGAACATATCACAGGTTCTCAATAGGACAATTCCCTACAGACAAAGGAGACACCATACTAAACCCCATCCCCAAAAATACAACCAGCAAGATCAGCGACATCACAAACTGCAGACCAGTGGTTTCAATTCTATTACTAACCAAAACGATGGAGGGTCTTGCAGCACAGCAACTAATGGAATACTTGACTCAATTTTCAATCCTTCATAACTCCCAATCAGGTTTTAGACCATAACATAGCACTGAGATGGTCATAACCACCCTGATAACCAAGTTCAGAAACTTAATAAGCCAAGGTCAAAATATATTATAATTTCAATTCAATATGTCAAGTGTGTTTGACCTAGCATTTATTTATTTAGATTTTGCTTACATCTTTTTCAGTAGTAGCTCTAGGCGAGTTACATTCAGGTACACTGTATATTTCTCTTTCCCAGGAAAGCTCATAATCTAAGTTTGTACCTGTGGCAATGGAGGGTTAAGTGAGTTGCCCAAGACCACAAGGAGCAGCAGTGGGATTAGAACTGGCCATCTCTGGATTACAAGCCTGGTGCTCTAACCACTAGGCCACTCCTCCACTCCTGCACAATGCACAACACTAATGACCCTGCTTGGCAACATGGTTCAATGGTTTCTTATAGTCCAGATCCTACATTGTAAAGATGTCTAACCAGACATTAGCCTCTTGGATCTCTGAATATGGGGTACCACAGGGTTCCCCACTATCACCAATACTGTTCAACATAATGATGGCAAAAAACCTCTGGAACTAATGGGTCTCAACCCATTCATATATGTAGATGATGTCACCATCTACATACCTTTCAAAAACAGTATCATTGAAATATTGGACAGAGTAAAAAAAGGATTGGACCTCATAGAAGAATGAGCAACCGCTTTCAAACTCAAACAAAGACAAAACCAAATTCATAGTTTTATCCACCTCTGCACCCCCCCCCCCCCCCCCCAAAAAAAATTGCAGAGCTGGCTATATATGGGGAGAGAGCCTGGGGGGGGTGGAATTTTTTTTAATGCTCCCAGGTTCCAATCTAATTCATGTTTAATGTGGGATAAAATGCCAAAAATAAGTAAATAAATAGATACTCTGAATGTTGAGCACCTGATTCCCATAACATGTCTGTTTTAGAAGCCCTTTACCAGGAGAAAAAAAATCTATGCACCAATAACAGGGTTAGGTGTCCCTATAACCAATCCCTCCAAATAACACACTGTTTATGATTTATAACAAATTACCGCTCTAACCATGAAAAGTTATTCCCTTATTATACTTCCTCTGTGTACATCCCTATGCACAAGCCAGTGGCATTTTAACAAGTTTAACTTTTTTTATATAGTATGCTCCCCACCCCCATTACAGATTTCCTTCCCGCTCCCCTGAGCCAAAGGGTCCCACTCCTAGCGCATACCTGAAGGCAGCGTCCCTGGTGCTCTAGTGGATTCTTCAGGGCAGGAAAGATCCCCAGTCTCCTGCCCTCCCCTCCATCCATCCATGTTCAGCAACTCTCCTCTCTCCCATGTCCTCCCCTCCCATCCATGTCCAACGATTCTCCTCTGCTCTGCCCTCCCCTCCATGTCCAGCGATTCTGCTTTGCCCCTATTCTCCCCTCCCATCCATGTTCCGTGATTCTCCTCTCTCCCCTGCCCTTTTCTCCCATCCATGTCCAGCAATTTCTCCTCTCTCCCTGCCCCTCCTCCCCTCCCTTCCATGTCCAGCGATTCTCTTTTGCCCCTTATCCTCCCCTCCCATTCATGGGCGGTGACTCGCTCCAGCCTCCACCTGCCTCCTCTTTTTAGCCCCCGAGTTCTAGGTCCAACCCTCAGTACCGGCTCTCCTGCCCACCCTCAGCTCCCCAATAGCCTTCCTTTCCTTCTTGCCGCCCTGCCTTTAAATATTTTATTATAGCTCAAGTCACGTGGCAGCACTGAACGGTTTGCCTCCAGCCTCCCCTTCCCTCTCAGTGTCTCGCCCTCATGGAAACAGGAAATACATCAGAACAAAGAAGGTGGGACACTGAGAAGGACGAGAAGGCTGGAGGTGAGCTGAGCCTGCTGCTTTCAGTGCCGCCACACTGCAGACTCTTCAAATTGTGTCACAACAGAAAATGTTGGTCCTAAAGAAAGGAAGTAAACCAATAAAGGACAGTGCCTTTTATGCCAATGTCAGAGAGTCTACTCAAGAGACAAGAATGCTCCTGGCTCATTTGTAACATGTAACTAAATATTTTCAAGAAATTGTGTGCACATTACCATATCATAGTACTTCCAACAGTCCAAGCCACGGTAAAATGTGAAAAATTTAAAAAGGCCTCATTTTGCATGACAGAGAACTTAAAAGGCCTTCTTGGCCTGAATCAGAAACCCCCAGAATCTCCAAAGAAGGAATCCAATCTCTTGTGCCCCAGCAGCACCCTGTTCCACCAATACCTACAGCCCTGAGTCGTGGAACAAATGTTTTTAAAAAAATGGCCCTCCCAGACTCTCACTGGGGGTACTCCTTGATGGTCTAGCAGTACCCTACTACTACTACTACTTATCATTTCTATATGCTCCTGTGTGTATTTGTAAAATAGTCCACAAGCAAGTTGCTGCCCAGAATTACACCTTCTCCAAGGCAGACTTAATACCCCACTCCTGTTTTAGTCCAGCCTCTGCCCCCAGAAACATCTGTATACACAATCAGCAGCAGCATGTACTTTTATGTATGTACACTCCATAGCAGTTTTATAAGTGACTATTTCTCTGCATTAAACATTGTTTTATTCGCAAAAAGGCTCATTAAATTACCCTTTAATATTAATATCCCATGCATACACTTCTTGGTTTAGAATTTGAATGTTGCTTTTAACTTCATTCAATACGGTAAGCATAGATTATTAAACAGATCAGATAGAAGGAACAAACTGATTGAATGACATTCTACCCATTATGAAGTTTCAATACAGCATCACAAGTAAAGCTCCAGGGAATTAGTAATCTGCATTACTGAATGGAAACTACTTCATTCTTCTGCCTCCTATGCAACAATTGTTTAAAGCATCCTTCTGGTGAGAAAATTAAAATGTTTGGCTTTTCTGCGTGTGACTACTTTGTGACTTTGTGACTTTCATCATATATCTGTTCAGTTAATGTACAAGGAAAATAGAACAGGCAGCTCAGAATATGTTCTCCCAGTAACAGGAGCCACCACAGCCTGATGACATCAAATGTTGAAAGAGCACAAGTGGAATTTCATCTTCTGTGCCCATCACAAATTAATGTAATGTGCAGAAACGGAATTCTAGTCAGTATAATGAGATAATCCGAGCTTGAAATCACAGAATTAACAAAGGCAGACCATCCGCTGGTCTCATTTGTACATAGCAAAGTTTATTATCATTAGGATATTCAGTACTAGATTTAAGACGCAGACAAACTAGTTACTTGCCTAGACAGAAAGAAGGCAATTCTATAAACGGGCACCACTGTTTAGATGTCCAAATTTCATGCAATGAGAACCTACTCTATTATGGCTTCAGGGCACCCAGAGTCTATTACAGAATACTCATATAATTTTGCATCAGTGAGTCTAACATTAACACACCCACAGTTATGTCAGCCATGTAACTGTAGTCATATAGGGCTAGATTCTATATATAGCATCTAAAAAACTGGCGCTGAAAAATACCTGCATAAGTAGCATTCTATAAGCAACGCCTAAAGTTTTGCATGGTTTATAGAATACGTACCTAAGCGAAGAGGTCATATGTAAATTTAGGTGCCTCCATTTGCACCAACGAAAACATGGTGCAAATGCCAGCACCTAAATTTATGCGCGGAGCATCCATATTCGGTAATTACATGCATAACTCAAAACCAAGCCCCATTCCACCCCAAAACACCATGACCCTCCCATTTCCACACCCATTTTTTTGGACTATGTGTTAATTTTAGGCATGAATCCCACACCTAAACTTTCACACATTAGTCCCAATTAAATCTAACTAGTGCCAATAATTGCTTGTTAAAAAGTCAATTATTGTCCCTAATTGGCTCATTAGTCTATTAGATTGTGCACACAAATCAAGTGTGTACCTAAATTTGTGCATACAATTTTTGGCACCCTTTATAGAATCAGGGGGATAGTGCAACAGCAGTCAGATAACTGGCAGGAATGCATATAATGACAGTATTCTGTAAGGTATGTGGATAAATAGGAGCCCTGCCCATATATGCACCCCTTATCCTATAGATGTTTGAAACGCTGTCAGGTGGGAGTCATTATCTGACTTGAATTATGCTTTGCCCCAGCTGTCTCAAGGATCACCCCCAAGTTTCAACACATCACCCCAATGGAATCATAGCTACTTTCTGGTGTGGTGACACTTAAAAATTTGGGGGGTGATTCTTGAGACAGCTGAGGCGAAACATGATTCATGTCAGATAACCCTCACCCGACAGGGCTTCAAACAACTATGAGTATTTGAAAATTGTTGAGCTATTTCTTGGCATGTGGTGAAGAATTTTAAACAGTGTAACATCACTAGACAATAATTTAGATAGAATAAAAATGTATACTGCCAGATGGACGATGAGGTGGGTGCTGTAGTTCTTGTGGTGAAAGTTAAAAACCAACAAGTTGCACCACTGAGATTGGCAGATTAAGGATTGAATCACTGTGAACTATGTTCATGGTTAACCTTTTCATGGTGAATGAAGAAGATTTGCCAGTTTGAACTGAGATTAGTGCATGGCCATTAATGCAAAAATGGATAATTGGTCATATTACTGCTGCAGTAAAACTGGCCTTAGCACAGGAAAAGCCCATGTAAGAGTGTGCTAAGACCGTTTTTTTTTACCACATCTTAGTAAAAGAACCCAAAAATGTGTTAGCTGCGGGATTATTACAAAATTTGGTAAGAAGATATGGAAGGAGACATGGAAATGAAATGATCTTGGAAGAATCTTAGAAGCAAATGACAAGGATAGAAATGGCCCACCACTATGGCAAATATTTGACATGTTTAGGATCAATATGAGGGCAGTGGTAGCAGAAGAGTGGAGGAGTAGCCTAATGGTTAATGCAGTGAGCTGAGACCTGGGCTCAATTCCCACTGCAACTCTTTGTGACTCTGGGTTTCACTGTTTAATCCTATGTTGCCCTAGGTGCAAAAACTTAGATTGTGAGCCCACTAGGGACAGAGAAAGTACCTGTATATAATAAATGTATAATGCTTTGAAAGGTCAAGTAGAAAGAGAATGGGATTAGGGAAAGGGAAATATGACTATATACTGCTTTTCTGTGGTTTTTGCAACGACATTCAAAGCGGTCTACATAGTACATACAAGTATTTATTTGTACCTGAGGCAATGGAGGGTTAAGTGACTTGCCCAGAGTCACAAGGAGCTGCAGTGAGAATTGAACCCAGTTCCCCAGGATCAAAGTCTGCTGCACTAACCACTAGGGTGAGATTTGGTGTTGGTCTTCATCTGGAAACCTGTATGCTCCTCTACCCAGGGTTGGTACTCTCAACTAGGCAGAGTGGATGGGCCAAGCAGTCTTTATCCATCACCATTATTATTTAGGAAAAAGAACTGGAAGAAAAGAATGCTTATTTTTCTAACATACTTCAGTTGTTAAGAGTTTAGGACCTAAATCTGCACATTATAAACTTATGAAATGTGAAAATGCAACTCTTAGGAGCTTTTATGGTCTGCTTCCAAAGAAAGGCAGAGCAGCAGCCAATGAGGCTTAGTAATGCATGGAAATTACAATGATAGAGAAGTAAATTATGCACTGAAAAGATATGTCCTCATCAAAAGAAGTGTAGGGAATGATCTTGTGGAATGTAATTGAATTGTAAGTGATGCACGTGGGAAACAGGAACCCAAACTATAGCTGCGTGAAAGAAGGTTCCACATTAGGAGTCACCAACCAGGAAAGGGATCTAGGTGTCATCGTTGATGATAGATTGAAACCCTTTGCTCAGTGTGTGGCAGCAGCTAAGGAGGCAAATAGAATATTAGGAATTATTAGGAATAGAATGGAATGCAAAAATGAGTGCTTTATAATGCCTTTGTATTGTTCCATGGTGCGACCGCACCTCAAATACTGTGTGCAATTCTAGTTACAACATCTCAAAAAAGGTATAGTGGAATTAGAAAAGGTACAGAGAAGGGCAATGTTTCTAATTACATCAAATAAAATATTGTATATAGTGAATTTTAAAAAAAGGCACCACTATACAAGATCCTTGTTAAGTCCCAGTTACAAATGATGTCCAACTTTGGGCAGAAAAATGTTTTTAAAAGAATACCTAGAAAATTATATATATATATATATATATATAAGATGCTAAGAAGACACACTGTCATGTAATAAAATGGATGGAAAAAATGATAAATAGAGCATTTTTCTTTTTCTCAATCATATGCATGCTTTCTCAAACCCTACATCGCGCTCCATCTCACATTCTCTTCCACCCTGTGACTGTATATTCAAAAGCCGACACGGTATCTGGTTAAAGCGTTCGTCTTGATTTGGATGTTGTGTCATAACTTTGTGGCTGGAAGCCTTTTTAGTGACAGTCTCAGTTCAGAATTAAGTGTAAGTGGTTAAAGGTTCATTGAAACCAATATGTTAGGGAGATCATAATTGGTTTTTCTTTTTCAAGCTGAAGTGCCATGTGTTTTTTAGTCACAGAGCATAAAACAGGTCAAAGTCAGCAAGTCGTTCACACATCAGGATTAATGCACTGTGGTAGGGAAAGACTAAAGCCCTGGATCAGCATACCAGCAGATAAATATTTAAGTTTCTAAGTATGTCTGCCTACAGAATCTACAGTGTGTTCAAAGTGTAGTATTTTTTCCCCTTACACATCAGAATTGTTACAGCTCCCGTGTATCATAGTACTCGCTTACCTGCTCTGGCATTGCTTCTAGTCAACGAATAAAGCTAAATTTTCTCAGCATACCTGGGAAGAATAACTTACTTTTGCATTTCAGTTTTATGAAGAATTTGGTGACAAAGAGTAAACATTTGAGAACTATGTGATAATTCATAAAAAGCAGGGGATATAGTGCGACCCTTTGTTGCTGAGCTGGTCTCAGCCAGCTACACTTTACAGAATTTCATGTGAGTTACATCCCATAAAGTCTTCACCATGCTATTAAAAGAAATACCTTTTAATTTTATTTCCCTTTTGTTGTTTCCAGAGTTTATTCATTACACAGGAAGCATATATGTGCTTTGAAATACCTCAGGCACTGTCACACCGCTGCAATTGAAATTGAATGTAACAGTAATCCAGCCTGAGTGCCCAGCTCACTGGTTAATGTGAGGATATTTGACTCTGTTAATCACCACAATAGCCAGGTCACATTTCCACCACTGAATAAGTAAACAGATTAACCACTTGCAATGCAACCCTTAACAGCTCTATGCAGGTGACATTTATAGCACAGGCAACTGAAGGCTAGTTCCTTAAAAGAAATAACATAGGCAGGTGACACACTCACTCTGTCAGGTCCAGAACACAATACATGTAGCATAGAAAATTTATACTTATTGATGAAACAGAATGCACAGAGATTGTATGTAATAAATGTGGGAACATAGGCCACAGCTTTATTTAAGCAATTGAATATCCAAATTTAAGGAAGCACCAGAGCCCATACAAGCCAGTAGTCCACCTGTATCTCTCCCCGCCTTGTGATCAGCTAGGGAGGTATTCTGTACTTCATGTACACCTTGGCCTGCCTTATGCGCTCTTCCAGCTAGGTTGAGTACTGCTTCGGTTTTCAGGCCACATATCTTCACCTTTCCACACCTCCTTGCCCCAGCTATGCACGATAAACAGGGTCATTGTCCTGTGCCAGCCTCCTTCTTATCATCCTGTGCCCATAATTGTTTGCCCTGATGTGTTCCTGGGTACATGTTTATGTGGGCGTGTGTGCCTCCACCACACCCGGGTCAGCAAAGCTGAATTTCGGTCCCTCAAGATAATCAAACTAGGGGACAAACAGAGAAGCATGAGAGCTTTGGTGACTTCAATAGCATACTTCCAGAGCTTCCTGGAAATTGTAGATTAGCAAATCCAGATCCACATCTGAAAAAGGCACCCAATCAGGTAGAAATTCTCCAGTGATTGGCAGGATGACCCAATAATGCCAAATTTTCCTTGCCAAGGTGAATGCTCCACTGCCCAACATGACCATATACTGTTTCCAAACCCCCAGTCCAAAGCTTCGGGCCAGCCCAGCATAGACTTGAGATAATGTCAGACTAACAAATCTGTGTTCCACTGAGGAGGGCAGCATGAAGAGAATCCTTGCAAGATAATGGTCCAATGTTGCCTTCTAGGTGTACAATTAGCATGTCTAGGGATGCCAACATAGAAAGCAGCTCATAGACAGTGGAAACGTTGATGCCAATGGCATAACCAAGAGTTCAAGCCATTTGACCTTCAGGTAAGTGGTCCTCAGTCTCATATTGTATGGATATGCACTCTAGAGGCAGAGAGCGTGCCTTCCAAAAGGCGTCTCCAACAGTCTGCCGATTATTCTTCATTGTCACATATTCGGCCATCTTATTATGCTCAAACACAGATGCTGACAAGATAAACCTGGATCACTGCCCCAAAAACAAGACCATGATACCTGGTGAGTAGCACAGGACTGGCCACCACCATGTTATCTGTGGCCAACCTTGTATGCTGTCACGGGCTTTCCTAAAGAATCAGCAAGTGTTTTATAGTAACAAATAATACATGCTAGTACACACACAAATATCAAGTATTTTTCTTCAGCAATGGAGTCTTCAGAAACATATTGACCAGCAAGCTGAGTGTTATGGGGAGAAGGGCTTAGCCTGTTCATGTATAAAGGGCCTTTTGGCTCCAGTTCTGTATACATGCTTTTTCTGAGGACTATCCCTTGCTAGAGTTATTTTACTAAAGTGTTGATTCCAAACTGTGTTCTACTGACAGCACAAACCAAAATAGCTACTTTGCATGTGTTGGTTGCAGGATCATTACTGATTTTACATACGTAAACCCTGGGCTAACTCAATGAATGCTGGCCATAATCAAAATGAATATGGTCATGTATGTAAAATATCTAAATAAGGAGATCATGACTTATTGGCACATAATTCCTTACTAACTATCAGGACTATTCAATAAAATTCAGTATCCCATGATATTGGTAAGAGGGGTCATACTAATTTTACCATGCCTGGGTTGGTCAATTGGTCCCACCAAGTGTACTGGCAGTCCATGGTTAATTAGCATGATCCTTTAAATGTCATCATGGATTATTACATTTTAATAGCTAGCCTAGTAAATTGCAAATTGTGGCAAACATTTTTGTGTAGCCAATTTAGTGCTAACAAATGTTTGCTACCTGTTAAGGTTGAGAAAGTGAGCTAGTGTACAGGGGTAGCATACTTTGCCCAATCTTGCCATCTCATCTGGTATCTTGATTGTTTCATTCAACTCTCCCTCCCTCTTGCCAGAATTAAAATTTCTCAAAAACCCTCTCAGTCTTTAAACTCCCTCAACATTTTGGAAATATAGCTT
This sequence comes from Microcaecilia unicolor, assembly GCF_901765095.1. Classification (NCBI taxonomy): domain Eukaryota; kingdom Metazoa; phylum Chordata; class Amphibia; order Gymnophiona; family Siphonopidae; genus Microcaecilia; species Microcaecilia unicolor. Next base: position 424,260,067 of record NC_044031.1, read on the forward strand.
ACCACTAGACTCCTATGAGCTATTCTCCCATCCTCCTTACCTCTAGAGACCCTGATTCATAGACAAAGACAGTTCTTTAACACTCTCTTTCTGAAGATAACTCAAATCCCTCACCACCCCCAATGGCAAGAAGAAACTGACCTATATCCCCATTGGCTCCAGCACTGACTTCAAGTTGATGGCCCTGTACATTAAACATGGATTTCTTCACTATCTGGAGTAAAGAGGGGTGGTAGCTGTGCTTGTCTGCTTTTAAAGGTAATAAATATAAATAAAACAAAACATAGAAAAGAAAATAAGATGATACCTTTTATATTGGAATAACAATACATTTTTTGATTAGCTTTCGAAGGTAACTCTTCGTCTTGAGATCAGGAATGAGCAAATGTTGACAAATATCAGAATATATAAGAGAATGGGAATTGATATACCGCCTTTCTGTGGTTCCAATCAAAGCGGGTTACATATTATATACAGGTACTTATTTGTACCTGGGGCAATGGAAGTTAAGTGACTTGCCAGAGTCACAAGGAGCCGCAGTGGAAACTGAACCTAGTTCCCCAGGTTCTAAGGCTGCTATACTAACCACTAGGCTAAACACAAAAGCATCCCAGTGTACTACACCATGGAATGGGTATTACTAGAGTGATAGATTTTTCCAGAGCTCTAGGGGGAGGGAGGTCCCTGCCAGAGGGCTGGAGTGGTAAGATGTCCCATTGGTGGGAGGAGGCCCAACCCATTTTGAAATAGCATGCAGGAAAAAGAGTTGTCCTTATAAAGAATGATAAGGGAGGAGGAGTTGCACAGGGGATAAAGGTTAGTATTATGCCCATGGGGAGGGGGTTTTTGGTTGCCTGATGGTCCCCTGCCAAAAGACCAGGAGGAGAAAGGGGGAATTATAAGTGAGGCGTGTGATCACTGGCTATAACTGAGGGTTGCAGCTCCTGAACATGGCAACCGAGAGATTGTGTATGCTATGGGTGGGCAAAGGAAAGACCCAGCCCGATAGCAGGGGATTGGAGCTAGGGAGAGCTCAGTCCCAGGACCAGGGTAGATCCAGAGGGGGGTCACCGCTAGAGGAGGGTCAGACCAGAAGAGGGTCTGAGCCCACAGAGATTGAATGCTGAGAGGAGAAACAGCCACTGAGAATATCACTGGCCTGCAGGATAGGACAGATGAACTGTATATATATATATACATATTTGGTGCCCACGAGCTATCCCTATAAATATACCTGAGAGGAGTAGTGGAATAGGAGTTCCCCCGAGGAACACCAGAAAAATTGGATCTAAGTTGTTTATATACTGTTCGGACTGTTTAATAAAGGTTTGAAGTACTGCCTGTTGCAGAGTTGAAAGAAATAGTTTACATAATCTGTGTCTACAGTGTAGTGAACACAATGGTAAAAGTGCCTCCCAAACCGCTGGATCGCTATTCTGGACCAAGCTCGACTGCAGGTGAACTGGAATGGATGAGTGAGGTGAGAGTAGCCCTCCTGGATGTGAAACTGAACTGAATTGACTGATCTGCTTTGTGGCCTGAGGCCAGAGCTAGTGCATGGGTGAGACTCGGGTTACACCAATGACAGTCTCACAGGAAGAAGGTAGTGATAAACAGGGAGAACTGGGTGGGTAAGATACAAGCAGAGATGGATGGGTGATGAGAGGGTGACAAAGCAGTATAATTTTATGGTTTATAGCTGGATATAAAACCCAGATCTTTGTTAAGTCCTGTCTGGTGGGTGTCAAAATATTTCATCATTTTAACTTCAAAGGTCTTTTGTTCCTGGATTGTCTTAAATTTACTTTTAGTATTCTCACCATAAAATCATTAGTGCAGTGTTCTGGTGGCATCCTGGTTGGCACTGTAATGTTTAATATTATGTCTATGTAAATTGATTATTGTCTTTAGTATCTGGCTTGTTTCTCCAATGTAGCACCCGTCTTCACACTTTTTGTATTACATGATATATACCACATTTGAAGACAAGCATGTGAAGGATCCCCTTATGCTGAATGCTTTTCCCTTGTGTTGCCAGTTTGCAACTTGGTATATTGCAGGGATGTGTGCTATTCTCTCCTTTTTGAGCTTGTAGTGGAAGCTATGGACACACAAAAATACATTGAAGAAGGACACAGACAGCTCTCAGACAAAACTTACTATGGGTAACTGGCTGAAGAACCCAGAAAGGATTATAGAAAATAGTTGAAAAACCTTATCAAAACACTTCCAAAGCAAGTACAGCCACATCTAAAAAAAAAACTCATACCAAACCATCCTTCTGTGGGCACATTCTACATGCTACTTAAAATCCATAAACCTGGAAACCCTGGCAGACCAATCATATCTGGTATTGGCACACTTAAAGAGGAAATATCTGGACTTATAGAGGAGATTCTTAAACTCTTTGTGCACAAGACAAACAGCTTCATATAAGACACCACAGACTTTCTGAACAAATTAAAAATATCAAGCAGCTACCATGGGTGCTTTCTGTTCACAATGGATGTAGAATCACTATACAGCAACATTCCTCATACAGATGACATACCTGCATGTAATAAATTCCTAAAAACAGTCACTATGGACCACCAATACTCACCGGAAACTATTACAAAAATTAAAAAAATTAATTCTAACTTACAACTATTTCCACTTTAACAATGATATCTATCTGTAAATCATGAGCACTGCTATGGGCACGAGGATGGCACCACAATATGGTAACCTCTTCATGGCAGAAGTGGAAGAGACATTTTTTAATACATATTAGACTAAACCCTTAAAATACTACCGGTTTATTGATTACATTTTTATGATTTGGACTGAGAGAGAAGAGACTCTGAAAAAATTTTACAGTTCTTTTGATACATACCATCCTACAATCAAATTCAAAATTGACTACCCCCCAGAAAAAGTCAACTTTCTAGACACCACAATTTCCATCAGCAATGGCTATATATAAAAATCTATATATAGCAAACCTAAGATGCAGCTACCTCCAAACTCCAGCTTCCACCCTTCACATATAAAAAAAATCCATTATACACAGCCAAGCTACAAGATACCATCGTATCTGTTCTGACCCATGTGACAGAGATAAACATCTCAAAATCCTGACTGAATCCTTCAAACTAAAAGGCTACAACCCCAAAATAATCTCCTAGAAGATTTCCTTTTCCCTTAAAATACCCAGAGATAACCTATTGCAATACAAAGAAAAGAAAGCCACAGAAAGAATCCCTCTAGTAGGGAATTGAGAAGAATCATAAAAGATCTATAGTCACTACTGAAACAGATTTTCCCAGCTCCACCAGTGCTGGTCTTCTGACAGCTACTTAACTTGAAATACACATTAGTGAAAAGCAAGCTATCACTAAAAGCTCAAAAAAGAAGAGAATGGCACATGTCCCTACAATATAACAAGCTGCAAACTATGCCAACACATTTAACAGGATCCCGTGTAGTCACTCACATAGGAAAAACAGTCAGCATTAGGGGATCCTTCACATGCATGTCTTGAAATGTGGTATATATCATTCAATGCAAAAAAGTGTGAAGAAGGGTGCTATAGTAGAGAAACAACCAGATGCTAAAGATAAGACTCAATTTACATAGACATAATATTAAACATCCCAATGTCAACTAGTATGTCATCTTTGTGGGACAGCAGTTTACCAAACCAGAACACTGCATCAATGATTTTATGGTGAGAATACTAAAAGGAAATTTTAAGACAATCCAGAAACATAAGATCTTTGAAGTCAAAATGATGAAATATTTTGATACCCACCAGACAGCACTTTAAAAAAGATCTGGGCTTTCTATCCCACTATATACTATAAAAATTATACTGCTTTGTCACCCTCTTATCAGCCATCCATCTCTGCTTCTCTCTCACCCACCCAACTCTCCCTGTTTCTCACCTAACTCATTCCACCCTCTTCCTGCAAGACTGTCATTTCAATGCTTTTGTGTTTCACTTATATATATTCTGATATTTGTCAACATTTGCTCATTTCTGATCTGAAGAAGAAGGGTTACTTTCAAAAGCTAATCAAAAAATATATTACGTTAGTCAATAAAAAAGGTATCATTTTATTTTATTCTCTGTATTTTGTTTTATTTATTCACTATCTGGAGAATAACACTTTAGAAACTAACCCCCCCCCCCCCTCCCCGTTTACTAAGTCGTGCTAGAGGCTGCTGCGCTGCAATGCCAACACAGCCCACTCAAAGTGAATGGGCTGTGTCAGCATTAGTGCACGGCAGCTGCTAGCTCGGCTTAGTAAATAAGGGGGTAAGATTGGTCCTTGTGATGTCCTGTGAACCCTAGTAATTTTGCTTGCCAAGGAAATACTCTACAGTGACTTTAATTTCCAATACAGTTTGTGGATAACCAACCCTCTTTCCCCAGTCTGATTATTTCAAATCTCCAGTCATTGAACCTTACTGAATCCATAATGGGTTTTATTGCTGAATGACTCCATACAAGCTATTCCAAACATAGCTATTGGCAAGGATTTTGATGTATTCCACTAGTCTACATTTATTTCTTGTGCCATATTGTATAGTTAGAAGTCAATGCAAGAGATGTTCACTATTTAAAACAAAGAATGATGTGGTTTATATGTTGAAGACAGAGAGTACTGGGTGTGTCCTATGTAAAAATGTCATAAACAAAGAAGTTTAGAGCTGAAATTCACTGTTAAAGGTTTTTGCACTGCATGCCAATTAATGTTTATGGTTGCACAGAAATATTTAGCCCTCCATGTACTCTACAAATAAACTGATTAATTTGGGCCTTCCCAAGTCAATTGAACCAGGATACGAGTTGCATATTAGCTCTGCAAATAGTTCAAATGAGCCCTTGGATGTATTCCAACATCAATCTAATTTCCATTCAGAAGCATTTGAAAAGTTCACTGTACAGTAATTGGAAAATCAGTACAAAGGTGAAAAACTACTGTGAAACTGTATATTTAACAAGCAGGAAAGTACATACTTATATTGTTAAAAATACAGAAGAAACCTGTCTTCGCAAAAAAGGATAGCAGTCACAAACAGCGAAGATGACACAAAAAAGGGAAAAAGGGGAAAAGGGATTGAAAAAGAAAAACCAAAAATGTAAAAAAATAATAAGTAAAGAATGTGAATTGTGATGATAAAAAATATAGAAAAGAATAATGACACAAGTAAAAATGAAAAAATAATAATAATAAATAGATTTATTGAGGTAATATGACTCGACACAGCTGGAAATAATTAAGAATTTTTTATAAAATTATTATCCGGTCCATGTCAACATTTCTAAATAAAATTGGGCGCACATACAACATCACCTAAGTATTTTAAACACAGGAAGTGATGTGCATTAAGTTACAGTTGGTTTTGAGCGGGAATGATCTTTTCAAAAGATGCGGATATGACGTTCATAATGACGTTTCCATTAGACTAACCATTTCTTATAAAGGAAGTCATATACGTCACGTCAAGGTTTGACTAGAGAAGGCTAACGCTGCTATACAGCTATTCGAGCGAAATATATATTACTTGGACCACAGTTCCCGATAACGGTAAGAGGCTAAACTTATACATAGGAAGTAGATATCATATAGATATATAGGAAAGCGCATAAACTCTAGATAATAAATTATCTTTTGAATACAAAATTTGAACGAAATAGATTATATTACATTGGCTGTATAAAAACTGTACACGGTATAAGAATAGTGAACATCTTCCATAGTCTCGTTTTAGCCATAGTTTTCCAATAGATATACTTAATTGAAATACGATATAAATTATATCTCTAAGACCTTCCCCCTTTCTTTCTTCCTTTTTTTCACATATATTAATTTAACTTTTAACCTCCCGATGTATATATCTTGTTATAGTTGCAAATCTACGATACACATATTTAGTGCAAAAGACAGAACAAACGATATTTTTAAGTCTTTTTGATATAAATAGAATATCGTATAAAATAGTAGATAATTTATACACTATATAATCAACACTAAGGAACAAGAAATTTTATAATATAATTGATAACATCAGCTTTTATAGCTCAAATAATTCTTTTTCTGTCAAATAGATCAATTACAAACCGTACACACAGCCTTTTTAAAGGCAGAGTGTTTCTAAAGAAAGGTGTGTCCAACATAATACCGTCCAAAAAACGGAGATCAACAGATAACACTTGCATGGTATAACAGGTAACTTTATAAATTCAAAATTCTTTTTAATCAAGAATAGTAAATTATGATTTTATACAACATTTTCAATTTGATATTGATTGATAATTAGTATAGAATGATATATACTTAGAATTATTGAGATATTTAGAAATTGAAAAGCTCTGACAATCCTGCTACATTGGAGTATATGTGATAAGATTTATTGAAGATTCTTTCTTATTAATAATATGAGTTGTATCAATGAATAAAAATGGCAAATTAATTGTGTTACAATACACGTTTAGTTTATTTACAATATGTACGTTAGTTGTATTTATTAATTCTACTTAAAGTATTTATCGGACTAATGACTGGAGTCAACCTATTATTGTTATGTTTTATTTTCCATTGGGTATTAACTAATGTTCATTTATAGTTTAAAATGACCATGATGTGATTGTCTTCTATTGGATATTGATTATTATTATGATTTTTTAATAACATTTCTTATGATAGTCTAAAATGTTTATAATAGATATGTTTTAAATTAAATTACATTTGTTTTAATTTAGACTCCTGACGCAGGCCAGTTGGGCCGAAACACAGCTGTGTCGAGTCATATTACCTCAATAAATCTATTTATTATTATTATTTTTTCATTTTTACTTGTGTCATTATTCTTTTCTATATTTTTTATCATCACAATTCACATTCTTTACTTATTATTTTTTTACATTTTTGGTTTTTCTTTTTCAATCCCTTTTCCCCTTTTTCCCTTTTTTGTGTCATCTTCGCTGTTTGTGACTGCCATACTTATATTGTGACACAGTGGCGCTTTTTCCCTTCCTCAGCTAGTATAGAATCAGGCAAGTTTGTATGTTGTAAAATGTATCTCGGTAGTATGGCAGGTGGTATGGTATATCACAGCACAGATATATATATATATATATATATATATATATATATATATATATACATATATATATATATATATGTGTATATATATATATATATATATATATATATGTATATATATATATATATATATATATATATATATATATATATATATATATATGCATATTTCTATCTATAGGGTGGAGGTAGATGCATATACATGAATGTGTGTAATGTTTGTGTGTATGAGTAGTGTGAGGAATGTATGTGGTATATGGGGAGGGACTGTGTAATGGAGTGGGACATATGAGGAAGGTATCCGAGGTGTGTGTCTGCAGGGATGTCTGTAGGGAGGGTCCTGTCTATGGGTATGTTGGGTAGGGGAGATATGGATTATGTGTATGGGGGACTTACTCTTTCTTCAAACCATATTCTCCACCACTATACCCTAATCCACCCCACATTCTTTCCCTTTCCTCTTCCCCATCTCTGTGCCACTCTATCCCCCCCCCCCCCACACACACACACACACACTTCTTACTTTCCCTCCCAAATTCTGCTGTCCCCATCCAAACTATTACCTGTTCCACAAGTCTCTGGCTCCTACTTCATCAATCCACCTGCTCACTGCAGTATTTGGCTGGGGAATCACACAAGCTTAGACCATCCTACAGCTTTTTCCACTTTCCAGGTTATGAACACTAGTCTCCCTGCAACCCATGACTTCATCCACTTCTCCAGGCCATCGACTTTCCAGCACCCAGCTGCTGTCCCTGTGCAGATGTTTGCACATGTACAAACATATGCATATAGACAGACATACAAAGATGGACTGATCCAAAAAATAGGCACTGAGGAAATGAACTTATAAAATAAGGTAAATCACGGCACTCAGCTTTTTCCTTCCAATCTCTACACTCCTTTCCTCTCTTAATGGATCAGTAGTGAGCTGTCCCTCCCTCCCCTTCTGTTTTCTTATCTGGTTCATCTCTATTAACAAGACTCCTGCACTGATCTACCTTCTGCAGTTTACAATAAGAGTCATAATATACATAAGAGATATTGTTATGTTCCTAAGCACAGAGATGATGAGTGTCTGGTTGGCACTGTGGTAAAAACTCACCTAGATATCTCCAGTGCTTATGAACATAAATCATAACTCATCAGTTTTAACCTCAGTTCAGCCGTCAATACCAAGCTCATGCTGTGGATTCTATATAGCGTACCTAGAGATCCGAGCCGAAATCTGGGCATATTGTATAATAACGCGTGTAACTTAATTTAATTAACAAGTTAATCAGCATTGATAACAGCTCTTAACAAGCAATAATGAGCACTAATTGGCAATAATTAGAATTTATGCACAAAACTCGCTAAGCATGTTCTGTAATGAACTGCTTCTAAATTCTAATGCACGCAGTTCAAAGGGGGCATGATTATGGGCAGGGAAATGGGCATTCTGTGGGTGTTCCCAAATTTACACATGTAGTTATAGAATATGGCCCAGTGCACGTAAGTCTATGTGCAGGGATTTATGCCACGGTTTCATGGGTGTAAATGGAGGCATGTAGTTTTATGTGCTGGGATATCAACTAAGCGTATTCTATGTACCACTCCTAAATCTAGGTGCTGCTTATAGACTACACTTAGGCGGAAATGTTTACTGCTCGGATTTTTTAGGCGCCTTATATAGAATCTGGCCCATGATGTCAGCCATTTCTTAAAACCTATATTTCATCCAGCTCACACCACCACAGCCTGGAGGGGAGGAATCACAGCACAGATGCTTTTCAGCTGCATTTTACACCCTCATTGGTCAGCAGAAACTAGGGGGATAGAGTGCCTGACTGAGTACCTGTGGGTTAGGTTGGATGAGAGAGTGTTGTTGGGGAGATTGAAGGGTAAAAGGATGGGAGATAGGAACATGCTACTTCAACTACCGCATATGCCACACAACACCGCCTACCCACTACTTATCCCATGCAGCCTCCTCTCACCTACCAGATATCCTACACTTCACCCATCCACCTCGCAGAGCTCTTCCCCATATTTGGGATGTGAGACCCTATTTAACATCCTTCCAGCCATAGCGGTAGACAGTGCCTCAATTTGGGGGGGGGGGGGCTGAACTCAAATTTGGGGGGCCCAGGCCCCTATAGCTGTGCCACTAAAGTATGCCCCCTTGCCAATACCCACCTTGTAAGTTAAGAGGATATTTACAGTACAGCACTGATATTTACATGCACATGTGCACACATGCATGTGACAATGTCAGTATTCTGTACATTTATGAACATAGGACTAAATTCAGTAAATGGTGCTGAAAAAATAGCACTGAAAAAAATTTGCACAAAGTGCTATTCTATAAATTGCACCTCAAGTTAGGTGCTGTTTATAGAATAGTGCTTAATGCCGACTTCCCTGCCAAACTGTGGGAGTGAAGATTTACACCAATGTAAATCCTGGTACAAACGTTAGGTGCATAACCCCGGTATTCAGTAATACTTCATGTGTTAGAACAGTGCTTAGCAAGATGTGCATGCAATCCCTAAATGTTGCCAATGAATGCCAATAATTGTTAGCTCCTAATTACTGGCGCTAATTGGATCGTTAGCCAATTTAGTTGTGCATACATCTCAGGATAGCACGTAATTTTACACATGTAAATCTGAGTGTCATTTATAGAATCAGGGGAATAATGTGTGTTTAAATGTAAGCATTCAATTTATAGTAGTGCCCCACTTGAGCCTTCCTAAACTGTGCATTCCATAAATTAATTTGTTTATCTGTGGACTGATCAATTAAATCAGATGGAAGTAATGCCAGGTGCACTGTGACATTAGAGCCCTTATGAAAAGAAATTAAAGTAATGCACCTAATTTATACAGATTTCCTAAGCAGATTTATGGCAATAAGTTTACTTTGAAAATTACACTATGTATATTACCAAGTAGAATGACTTTCATTGAAACAATTACTTAAATAACCCCTTTGAAATCCTGATATTATTTGCATTATACTTGCTGAGATATGCTTGGCTCATAGAACACAAATTTGAGCTCTACTTACAAAGAGTTGAAGAAAAGAAACAAATCTGCCTAAAAAATCTGCGGGGTAAACATTTCCGCCTGAGCATGTTCTGTTAGCAGTACCTAGATTTAGGCACGGTATATAGAATAGGCTTAGTTGAAAACCCAATACCTAAAACTACACAACTCCATTTACACCAACAAAAATATGGTGTAAATCCCCATTCGTAAATTTACGCACACTGGGCCATATTCCATAAGAATTTAGGCGCAGTTCATTACAGAATATGCTTAGTGAGCTGAGCGTGTAAATTTTAATTATTGCCAATTAGTGCTCATTATTGCTTGTTAAGTGCTGTTATCAATGCTGATTAGCTTGTTAAGCCAATTAAGTTACATGCGTTGTTATGGAATATGCCTGGATTTTGGTGTGGATCTCTAGGTATGCTATATAGAATCCAGCAGGTAGCCCATCAAAAATTAGAGGAAGCCTTGGTTATAACATTATCTAAGGGGAAGTATTCAGGGAGTGTGGAACAATGTGTTGGAGCTCAAGGAGGTCCCCGGGGTATTAGGGAATTAGTCCTTGGACTAGCAGATTCTAGGGCTTGGGAAAAGAATTCTAGGAGTTTCAATTATTGAATGGGAGAGGAAATGATTTCTAGGGAAATGAGAAACTGGAAAACCATATGTGATTTCACCAGCAGATGACAACTTGGTTGTGGGGCCAGAAGAGAGGAGTAAAAGAACTTGGCAGAAATATTTCAAATCTTATACTGCAAGAAGATGTCTCATCTAGTGGAACCTAAATATATATGTTGAAAACTTAGTCCTGACTTAGGACTCTAAATTTAAGAGTTCAGCTGGGAGGTTTTTTTTTTTAATTCAATGTCGGGCCAAGAATTTAAATAAAGGGGCACTTTTAATAAGGTGCTTAGAGCTTTCTTTTCTTTTTTTAACTATTTTTTTAATGTTTGAATGATTTTTACACAAGAACATAACTTGTTACAGCATTTAGAGAGTCAACATGAAAGAAAGAAAAAGTAATATATAAAAGAAATAAGAAATATAGGGGGAATTCATCAAGCAACGTTGGAGCCCTAAGTCGCATTATTTGGCCCTTAATGCAACTTAAACAGTCCTAACACCGCCTGACGAAAATTAATATTGCCACGGGTTAAGTAAATATATGTTTTGTATTTTATTATAATACAAATACCCTAAAACAATGTGCAATTATCCACTGTAAGTTATATTAAGACCCTAAAATCATAGTAAGCTGGGGTTATTTCACTGCCCGGGAGCAACGGGCCACAAAGCCATGGCCCAAAGCTTCTGGGCCAGCAGAACAGAGTTCCCCCAGAACATGACGCTCCCCACTGTGGCCCCACCCACCACCCACCCCCTATGATTTTAGGACCCCACTTAGTAGAAGCATCTCCACTCCCCCAAGATCCCAGGCCCCCCACTCAGTTAAAGCCCCCTCATGGGTATAGCCGCTCAGGGGCTACCTTTGGAAGCACTGATGGTCCAGATAGGGTCTTGAGGCAGGAGCAAGGCCCAGTTGCTCCTTCTCAGTCCAATACCTTCAATAAAATGATGCCCCTAACAATAGTCTTGCACAACTACCTCTAGGGTTCATGTTTCCTTATAAGATCAACCTGACCCCTAGTCACGCGAGACTACTACTAGGGGCACCACTTTAGTGAAGGAACCAGAGTGGGCAGGAGCAGCTGAGCCTCACCCCTGACCAAAGACCCCCCAACCAGACCACCTATGCTTCCAAATGTAGGCCCTGTGAGACTATGCCCATGTGGGAGTGAGGGTAGTGGGGTTCCTGGAATCTTGGAGTGCGTGGGGTCTCAGCCAGGGGGATCTTGTGCCAGGGGGAGGATCCTACTTGCCAGCCTGAGAGCACTAGGCCACGGCAATAACGCTGCTTACAAGGTGGCTCACAAGCAGTGTTATTCTTTTCAAATGGGATTCAACAACTTGTGGTACTGAGATCCTGCAGGCTGCTCAATCCAGCAGTGAATCAAGGTGCAGTAAAAGGCAATCTTTTACCACACCTTGAATTATTAAAGCTGGGGGCTTTTTGAGGCCTTTCCTCTATATAAATGAACACTTTCGTCTAGACGCGATTGAGCTGTATATTGTGATACTCCTCACTTTCTAGATATTGAGTTAATCTAAAGGAGTTCACCTCTAATATTTACTATAGTGTATATCCAAGAGCCCACCCTCAACCCTCACTCACATGGAGTTTTAATAAATCTTCAAATCTGGTGGACTTCTGAGTCATTAATCATTCCCAGACCTACCAAGTCTCTCACATTCAGCTGGAGACTCCCGCTTTGGCGGGTCACCTCCCACTAAAGCGGGACAGTCTCCCGCTGAGATCGAATTGCTTCCTCATTGCCGCCACTGCTGCTTCTCCTGGCAAATAACAACAAAAATTTAAAAGTGCGGGGTCGCAGCAGCCTTCAAGTATGCGCTGTCGGCTCTGCTGGTCCTGTGCCCCCAGAACTTGAAGTTGACATCAGCGGGGGCACAGGACCAGCGGAGCCGACAGTGCATGCCTGAAGTCTGCTGCGGCCCCGCGCTTTTTTATTTTTGTCGCAGCTGCTGTAGAGATTGCATGGAAACAGGAGGGAGACGGATGAAATGAAACAAGTTGAAGCCAATAGGTTAGTTTTTATCTGTTTCTTCTTCAAAACAAAGCAAGCAAACCTATGAGCTACTGTATCCATGTTGTCATTCTTTATTGTTGGTAGCATTTTTTTATTTAATCTCACTTATATTTTCAAACATGCTGGCTTGTGCAGTTTACAGATGTACATTAAGGAAGTATAATAAGGTAGTAACTTTTCATAGGTAGAGTAGTAACTTGTTAGAAATTGTAATCAGTGTATCATTTGGAGGGGCTGGTTATGGGGACACTGTTATATTTGTGCAAAGATTTTTTTTTCTAAAGGAAAAGTGCCTCTAAAACAGACATGTTTTGTGAATCAGGTGCTCAACATTCAGAGTTTCTATCAATCTATCTATTTATTTATTTATTTACTTACTTATTTACTTATTTATATCATTTATATCTCACATTAAACATGAATTGGGTTGAAATTTGGGAACATTTAACATCTTTTTTTCCCTTATGTCTACATCAAAAGAAAAACATGACAAGAGATAGACTGGGTGGAGCCAATGCAGAGTGGGTGGAGCCATTGCAGAGTAGGTGGGGTTAGGGCGTGTACTAAAATCTCTTTCTCAAAAATCAGGACCCCTTGGCAGCTCTGCATTCCTCCCCTGGGTCATTGCCATTCTTTCTATTCGTACATGCACATGCCTACATTTTACAAAATTATATTTCAGAATCAATGCTTGTACTTACTAGCACCATCCATGAGCTGCCCAAACTCCACTTATGTGTATTCCCACAGTGAAAACAATGCAATTTACGCTGGTCAGTATTTTAGGAGCGGTCATTTAAGTGTGTAAGGACCATTGGCACACGTGCCTGATTAAAATACCACCATTTATTTGCATTCTTGGTACCTAAAACTTGGCGGCTCCTTATAAAAGTACCCCCTTACTGTTTATGTTGCAAATTAATTCTGATGAATATTTTAAACACTCTTTCTGCTCTTCTTTAAGGCTGGCCGTAGTTTACAGAATGGAGTAGCACGCTTGGAAAACAGCAGTAATGTTTTTTTTTTGCTGCTCTTCATGAAATAATAAACCAGATATATTAAGCTTTTACTAAGGGCACAGCATGAAAAAAAAGCAGACTTACTATATCTGTAACATTGGTCTTTCTTATAACTACCCCAATCTTTTTACTGAATCATTTACTGTATATCAGATCTGTAAAATGAGGTAATAAAAGCACCACTGCCTATTGAGCAATATTCACTCAATAATTGCTAATTAGCTTTAACAACTTTCTTTCTTTTTTTTTCTTCCTTTTCTTGTTTCTTCCATTCATGTTTTCTTATTGTTTTACATGGAAAAAATATGTGGCAATCCTGTGCTTCTATTCAATTACTTTGTGCATTTCCTAATGTACAGGTTTGTTCATGCTTTCTTGTCTTAGGTTACAGTTGTCTCTCTGTTTTTCTCAATTCTATGGTATACTAATATTTAAAGAGGTAATTTTATAAAGGTTTTTCCTTGTGTAAAGCCTGTTTTACATATGGAAAGGGATCTTCTAGAATTGCATGGCTACCATAAGCCTCTCCCAGAAATGGAGAAAAGAGTTGGAATGGAGTTCCAGTGTACAGGCATATTTTATAACACACATGGGTACAGAAAGAAGGTAAATATGGGTACATATTTACACCGTGTACATTTCTGCTTGTGTATTTATGTGCTGTTAGGGCTGCTTCTGAGTGCCTATTTGTGACCATCTCTGGGAAAAGGTGACTAAAGTCGCCAGAAACAAAAACAGAGGTTTTTGGACCCCTTTTACAAAGGCGCTAGTGTTTTTAGTGCACGCTAAAAATTAGAGTGCACTAAATGCTAAGACACCTATCATATTCCTGAGCACACTATCAGATCCTTCATCCACACTCTTATCACCTCTCGCTTAGACTATTACAACTTGCTTCTCACAGGTCTCCCACTTAGCCATCTCTCTCCTCTTCAATCTGTTCAAATTTCTGCTGCACGACTAATATACCGCCAGTGTCGTTATGCTCATATTAGCCCTCTCCCCAAGTCACTTCACTGGCTTCCTATTCGTTTCCGCATACAGTTCAAACTCCTCTTATTGACCTATAAGTGCATTCACTCTGTGTGTAAATTTTGCAACTCCCATGAAATGCCCATTTCCCCGCCCATAGCCATGCCCCTTTTTACCTGCATGCGTTAGAATACGCTTTAGTGAGTTGTGCATGTAAATTATAATTATTGCCAATTAGTGCTCATTATTGCTTAAGTGCTGTTATCAATGCTAATTAAGTTACGTGCATTGTCATAGAATATGCTTGGATTTCGGCGCGGCTCTCTAAGTGCGATATGTATAATCCAGGGGTTAGCACACATGAATTTTTAGAGCACACTAAAAACACTGTCATGCCTTTGTAAGGACCCCCTTAGTGAATTCAGTTAGAGCACCTAACCATTATACCTCTATTCAGGAAATCTAGACTGCCCCAATTGGATTGTCTGCACATTTTGTCCATTAGATTGTAAGCTCCTTTGAGCAGAGACTGTTCTTCTTTGTTAAACTGTACAGCGCTGCGTAACCCTAGTAGCGCTTTAGAAATGTTAAGTAGTAGTAGCAAGCAAGCAATATATATATATATATATATATATATATATATATATATATATATATATATATATATATAAAATATTCCAATGGTCAACTTCTTATCCAACAATATATACACCCAGTATCCAGGTTTACTCCCGCAGCAAATTCAAAATGGCCATGGTGTTTTTACTAAAATGTATACCTCCAACTAAAGTCACATGATAGAAATATACCACAGAGGACATGATCAATACAGCGACATCCATTCTATCTCATGATTCAAGCCTCTAGGGGAAACAAGAATATAATAAAAAACAAATCCAATACTGCTCTCTATAATTAAGAATGTTCTCAAAGTTACCACTCTCCCACCTTTCTGGTACATGATCAGTAATCCCCCAGCGAATATCCTCAGCATGATAGTTCATCTATATCCAGTGTTGAACTACAGAGGCTTCTAATTTACCCATCAGAATTCCTGATTTGTGTTCTGTCAGACATATTTTTCTCGATTGCTTACTTCTGTCAACATAAATTTTATTGCAAGGGCATTGAATAATATAAACAACTCTTGATGTAGTACAATTAGGAAAAAAAACAAGACTGAATAGTTTTCAATGTTTGTGGGTTTGTCCAAGTAGCCCCAACAATAGTAGCAACACACCATTGACAATGTTCACATGCAGAGTGAGATACAGTATCAGAGAACTTAGAACTAATTTTTCTCTTAGAAACAATCTCTCCTATATCCTTCTCTCTTCGGTATACTATAAGCAGAGTCTCTTTAAAAATATCATACATTTGTAAAATGTGCCAATGAGTTCTTATAGATTGTACTTCATGTACTGACAGAGGTGAATATGGTAAGACACAAACCAAATTTTCCTCCTCTTATCGGTCACTATATTGAAGAAGCAATTCTCACTGTTCAAAATGAGCTCTCAAATAAGCCTTCTGTAAAAAACTAGATGGATAACCATGCTCCAAAAATCTAATTGTTAAAAAAGCTGCTTGATATTTAAATTCAAACAAGGAGTAACACAGTCTGTGAGGTCTTAGAAATTGGCTTATAGGGAGATTACTTTGCAACTTATATGAATGAGAGCTTCTAAATTGTAAATAATTATTGAGGTCAGTACTCTTCCAGTATAGAGTGGTAACCACACCCTCCTTGGTCTTCTCAATATGGATATCCAAAAAGTTAATACAATTTTGATGGCATGTACCAGTAAACTTAATGTTTGGATCCAGTAAATTTAGCCACTCAATAAATTTGTCAAGGTGCTCTTTAGTGTCAACCCATATAAAGAATATATCATTTAAGTAGTGCTTCCATATTTTCACTGAGGCAAGATAAGATGATACATATTGAAAGCAATCTTCAAAATGTGCCATATAAGGGTGGCTACAGAGGGATCCAAAGTGGCTCCCATAGCCACCCCATGTATTTGCTGGTAAGAAAACCTCCATCAAACCAAAAGTAATTATGTTTGATGACCAATCTTGCCAACTCCATAAGGAAAACTGAGGAGATACGAGGAGGGGGTTGTCTCCTATTCAAAACTTCCTCAATTATCTTCAGCGCTGCCTCCTGAGGAATAAATGAGTATAAAATATGGTGACATAAAGTGTTACAAACCAAAATAGCTCTGATATTTCACTTTAAGTTGCAACATGTGGGATGAATCTTGCACAAGCAACTTGATTTTCTTGACTTCAGGTTGCAAAAAATAATCAATAAATTTCAACAAGAGCTCAAGAACTGAATAGACAGTAGAGACAATAGATCTACCCGGTGGGCATGTTTGATGTTTATGAACCTTAGGTAAAAAGTAAATAATGTATATGGTACTGTGTAATAAGGTATAGATGCATTTTTATTTCTAAGAAAATCGGCTTCCTGCATCACATAAAGCTGGAGATACTAAATCTGCAATCATGATTTTCAGCTTATTAACTGGATTTCCTTGTAAATGAAGGTAAAACTGTGTTTCTGCTAATTGACAATACGCTTCAGCATTATATTGTTCAATAGATTAAATTACCACAGTGCCCCCCTTTGTCTGCATGGTGGATTGTGATGTCCTTTCATTTACCTAGCTGTTTCAAGGCTGTGTATTCTGCTCTGAGTCATGACAAACTATAGTGTACCCATCTCTTATCATTTCTATATCATGGAATACAAATTGCAAAAAAGTAGATATAGAGGGGGTCCATAACCCCTGAAGAATACCAATTAGATTAAGATTTCAAGATGGAAATATCAACAGATGAAGACTTTTCAGAAAAGGATTTTTTTATCTGTAATATCCTATTTAATGACTGGATTGTATAGATATACTGAGGAGTAAGTCTCCCTTATTCTGCAACTTCCAGCATTGTTAGAAGAAGATGCCAGTGATACCTCTCAGAATTCATGGTCGGATCTTTTAAATTTACACAAATGACTGACAAGAGCTGAATTACATGGTAGCACTTTAGTGCAATACCTAAAGAAATCTACGATACCCGGAAGTCTCCGCATTATTAAGGAACCAAAGTTATTTGCATTTGATAAAGATTTTATGGATACTTAATAGATGCAGTTATGATCTGATGGTTCTTATTGTAGAAAAAACATCAGCTTCAGAAAAAGAAATTAAAGAGCAGATTTCTACTTTCGAGGAACAATTAACGCAGAAGAATACTCTGGAAGAATATGAGAAACGACAGACAGAATTTATGCAAACCCTAAACTCTTTTCGAGTCTCTTTGAGTCAAACAAAAATAAAAAAAAATATAAGCAGGATGAATGTGATTACCAACAGGATAATGTATATAGCTGGCTGCATAAAGATTGTATGGATGAAAAGAAGAGGCCACAAGCATTTGAAGGGTCTTCAGAAGACTTTGATTGCAGTAGTGATGATTTTAAAAATACTCAAGTGGTTTGAATGAATGATGGCTCTAGTTCAGCTGCACACCCATTAGGGAGAGCACATGGCAAGAATTTCCGGAGAGGATGAATCAAACAATATGAAGGCAGAGATCCAATCAACATATTGTATCCAACAGGGAATAAGCAATAATTAATATCTCTGGTTGTACCTTATGAACAAGAATGCATTTTGAACTAAGGGCTTGGCTTTGTACTGTTTGTGCCTGTTCGTGCTGGTGGAGGTGTACATTGTACTTATGAAGGCCTGAACCAAGCAGTTTCAGTGCTGCTAAGTACAATGTACACCTCCACCAACAGTACCAGCTAAATATTATGATTGATTTAAGACCCATATTGCAATTTACTGATTTATAAGGATACTAGTGGAACCATGCCCATTTCCTCAACAATGAAACGGGCCCTAGGAAGGCAATCATATAAGCTTTTTTTTTCTCTCTCCCCTGCCCTCCCCTCCATGTCCAGCGATTCTTCCCTTCCCTTACCTGCTTGGAGTGGCAAGTCAGACCCCAATCAAGAACAGAAAGGGATGTAACCTGCATGGAGTTGCAGGTAAAACTCTAGCCACCTTACACGGATCATACTGGTCTTTACCTGATGTTATGGTGCTCAAACTTCAGCGCAGAAAAAAAAATCACCACTAAGCACAGACGGGTATCCACATGCCACAAATTTGGCAGTCTGACGTTTAGCATGATATTTAAAATCCTCCAGCGAGGAGCAAATCCTTCTTAAGTGTAGAAATTGCCCTTCTGGTAAGTTACTTCTCAGTTGATAAGGGTGGAAACTGTTAAAGTATAGATAATTATTACAATCTGTTTGTTTACAATATAAAAATGTGGAGATGATACCTTCTAGTTTCTCCATATGGATATCCAAAAAATTAATATACTGTTGGATGGTATGTTGTGGTGAATTTTCATTTTGGGTCAAGAGTATTAATCCATTCAATACACTGGAGTAATAACTCAAATGAGCTAGTCCAAATAAAAAAATATATCACCTAAATAACGCTTCCAGATTTTTATAGATAGAAAAATAGTCCGATGATGTATTATAGATCAAGTGAGAGAAGGGTGGGAGGGTGACAACCTTGAAAAAATACTTAACTTTAGAGAATAATTCTGGATATTTACTTTAAATACTATAGAACCGTATGGATTAAACCGTGAAATCGAGTGGCTGACATTAATCTGACATTCTGTTTACTAGCCTCTGCTGATCTGCCCTTGTGTGAGGATTGGTGCTCTTTATATCATGTGATGAGTTTAAATGGCTATAAAGCCCGCCCTAAAAAAACTTGTCGGCCATCTTTGAAGCCGTCATACGAAAAAAACCCTTGGTCAGTGAAGGTCAGTTATAACTATAAGCATGATAGCTCTGTCAGAAATTCTGGACTTATATTGAATTATTTTTGTACGAGACTAAAAGCTAAAAGCTGGTGACAACTGGTCTCCACCGTCTATTTCTTGATCCGAGTATGGAGAAATGAAGCTAAAGTTAAACTAAGCTAAAGCCAAAAGCTAAGTATTTCTTTGATTTGAGAAATATGCTAAGTGACAAATGCTAGATAGAAAGAAATGATTTGAACTTTTTATATAAAAGAAAAATTTTCCGAGAAAAAATGTTGGGAATAAAATATGGATTGTTACTGAATGTCATAAACTAGGATTAATGAGGATTACATTAAACCCCTCCTACTATATGCTTGGCTTATTAAAATTATTTAGCCAATGAGGAGGTGGGTACGTGTATCTGACAGATCCTATCATAACTTCAATATTCTACTGACTGCTTTATTATAAGGCTAAAAAACATTTTGAGAAGCTGAGCATAATTGTGATTGATTCAAGCCTTATAGAATAGCATGCAGCAGATACGCACAGAAATTTTAATGAATGCCAATTAACATCAATAATTGGATTGTTAGTATCCATTTATTGATATTAATTGGTTTGTTAATTTGCACTTGCATCTTGGGCATGCAATTCTGGGAGCCGTTTATAAAATACAGGGGTATGCTATTATGTTACAACAGATGTGCCTTATAGCACCTGCCGTCATAATTTATATTTTCATGTTTCTACACTTTCATAAGGAATACCTCCTTAGTTAAAATAAAATCAAAAAGTTGGTCTCCTTTAAGAAACCCTTCAACCCAAGGATAAGAATAGTATGCCTCTCTTGTTCTTTAAATAATACACATGTGAATCTGGGGATGTATTTAGGGGAAATTGCAGCAACTTCTTTCTTCACTTTCAGCATTTCTCCACATGATTTCAGCCTGACTTTAAAAGAATACTTGATCTCCTTCTGTGAACAGAATTAGAACACTACAATAACAATATATCCTAATATGTGCAATAAAACTGTAGTAGAATGGTTCCGAAACCTGTCCTGGGAGAACCCCAGCTAGTCAGGTTTTCAGGATATCCACAATGAATGTTCATAAGTTTCATTTGCATGCACTGCCTCCATTATATGCAAATCTAACTCATGAATATTCATTGAGGGTATCCTGAAAACCTGACTGACTGGGGTTCCTCCAAGACAGGTTTGGGAACCACTGCTGTAAGATATTAATTTAATTTAATTTGGCATTTATAACCTGTTTTAATGACAAGTTCTAAGCAGTTTACAGTATGTTATCAGTATATTGTCAAACGATTAGCTAACATTAAGTAGTAATAACTTATAGTGGAACTGTTCAGTATATGGTAAACAATTTTACATTACATCTTATTAACTAGCTAGTCATGATTGAGCATAATTATCATGTAAGATCATATTTAATATGAAACTTTATAGTCTTTGGAACTCGTGGTCTACAATGTAAACCCTTCGCCATTTTTATCAGGACAAATTTAGGTGCTGTGTGAGTGTTCTGCTAGGTTTAGCAGGTGGTTTTGTGTTTCATCTTCTGTGTCTTGTGTAGATGTGGGGCTAGTTTTCCTGAGGTTGAGCCAAAATGTTTCTGGAATAACCAAGTTTCAACTGAGCATCTGAAATGCAGATACTCTGTTATTAATCTTTTGTCTTGCAGCATGCATCTGATTATATATATATATATATATATATATAAATATATATATATATATATATATCATTTATTTATTTATTTGTTTATTTTTAGATTTTACTCACATATTTTTCATTGGGGGCTTATAATCTGTTTGCACCTGACAGAGCAATGCTTCTTAACCCAGTCTTTGATGCATACTCAGTCAGTCAGGTTTTCAGGACATCAATAATGAATATAAATAAGATAGATTGCATACCTAGGAGACAGTACATTCCAATTTATCTCATGCATATGCATGGTGGATACCCTGAAAATCTGAGTGACTGGGTGTGCTCTGATAACTGGGTTGAGAACCCTTGCAATAGAGGATAAAGTAACTCAACCAAGGTGCATCGGTGGGAGGAGGAGGATTTGAACTCTGGCTGCTCTGGTTCTCAGCCTGCTGCTTTAACCACTAAGCTACTGTTCCCTAAAAGAGTCTTGCCTAGGTAGGACTAATTCAAGTAAAAGTGAAGAGGTTTTATGTAAGAAGTGATGACTTTGAAAGCTGAAGACCAAGAGGTTAACTATCAAAGCAGTCATTTAGTTTATCTACTTTTTTGGCAAGACAAGACAAGTTATAGTTTGGAAGCAGTATAACCTAGCTATCAAAGTGAACCATTCTCATCAATCAGGTGGGATTGCCATTCAAGGATTTAGATTCAGGCACTTCATCATATCCTACATGATAGTGCACTGCATCATAGTCAACATGTTCTAGTAAGTTTATGCCACAGGACTAGAGCCTGTCTGTCACAAACCAAATTTCAGTCATGAAATGTAGAAGCACAGAATGTGGCAGCAGATACATACTGTAAAGCCCGTCTAGTCTGCCCAGTTTCCTTCCTGTTGCAACAGAGAAAACTATATTTGATTTTTTGTCTTGATTTCATTTCCTCACAACTAAAGATTCTCTGAATATATTCCAGATTTTCACAAATTTATTGCAGTCTAATCCACGGCCCTCCCCCTCCCCCACCCTCTTTCCCACCTCCGCATTCATCACTCTATATTAATATTCCTAACTACTCATTCCAACCCGTTTTTGACTCATAAAATTGCCATTGCTTTAGAGTTTCTTTCACAGTGAAATATGTTTGCTTCCTATGTATTAGCTGCCTGATATTCAAAGCTATTTATCCAGGTAGCAGAATCAGCCGATGATTTTCAGTGACATTATCTGGATAATGCTGTTGAAAATCTGGTGTGATCACCTCAGCGCTATTCAGGTAGTGCTGGGGTGACTTGGGGACAAAGCTAAAGTGAATCTAGACATTATCCAGTTACTGAAGTACAAGTACCCAGATAACTTTTCTGGAGGGGTAGCATTGTATGTTAAAGAAGGCCTTGAATCAAATAGATTAAAAATTTTGCAGGAAACAAAACATATCTTGGAATCCCTTTGGATTGAAATTCCATGTGCAAAAGGGAAAAGGATAGTTATAGGAGTATACTACTGCCCACCTGGCCAGGATGAACAGACAGATGTAGCAATGTTATCAGAAATTAGGGATGCTAACAAACTGGGGAACACAATATTAATGGATGGCTTCAATTACCCTTTTTTTAAAGAAATCAGTAGAATTCAATATCATCTTTTTTCCATTATCGGGCGAAGCTGGCCATCTCATAACCACGCCCCATCCCGCCCCCGTCCCGCCTTCGCTACCCTGCTGAAACGCCTCCTTGAAGTTTGGCCGGCTCTGTGACGGAACGCAGTTGGCGCCGGCCAAAATCGGCTTTCGATTATACCGATTTGGCCAGGTTCAGGAGATGTCCTGCCATCTCCCGATTTGTGTCGGAAAATGGCAGGCGATCTCTTTCAAAAATAAGCTGGATAGCGTTCAGGGTACTCTTGAGAACAGCTGCAGAAACGTTTCAGGAACTCACACAGGAACAGGAGCCATACCATCTCAGGGTGCTCTTGAGAACAGATGCAGAAACCAAAAAAGGGATGAACGTACCTGAGTATATCTCCAAGGCTGATGCTTTTGTTGCCAAACTAGCCTTCTCATGCCAGCTACCTGCCAAACTTTATCCAGCCAAAAGTGTTGGGAGAATAAGAGAGCTTTTCCATTTTTGTACAACACAGACCTTGGCAACAAGCAGTAATTATCTAACCAGGTCTAAATGAACAAAAGACACTAAATGCTGAGATGGAATGCTAAGAAGAATAAAAGCTAGATCTAATGGAATTGCTTTCTGGACTAAATTGGAGATGTATGTAATTATCATTTTCCAAAAACAATGAATGTGTGTCATATCTCCTGGAGTAGGATAGCCACTCCGACATAAAGCAGAGAATTGCTCCAGCCATTTATGCAGTCATTGTGACGTAAGATAGGTGGAGTACAGTATCCTTAGTTGTGTATTAACTAATGTTAATGACATAGACGAGTGAAAGCAGTAGGACCAAACCATAGACCAAACATGTTCAATAGGTTATTGTCCTATAAGCTCCTTCCAGAGATCCATGTAACGGAAGTGATATGGTGCAAAAGTCAAGAATAAGCTTTTAAATAAGTTTGAGATGAAATTTTTGATGGAGAGACATTGAATGAGGACTTCTTTGAAAAATGCTAACGGACGAGTTACATGATCCAGATACATATCAGTCAAAATGAGGTGCGGAATTTGGAAATAGTGGAAGAGAGAGAGCTTATGAAAAAATATCAGATATAGCTCACAGATGACCATTCAGAAGCAGTTTAGCCAGGGAAAGTTATATAAGTCTACAGTTAAGCTCAGTGTTCTAATATGAGAATTAGCTAGAAGAGGCATGACCGGGTGAAATTTGGGAGATACTGACTTCAGTGAACAAACTTTTCTCCAACTAAGGAGACCTGAAGCTATAAAGGGGTGAGTACGCAACACAGAGGACCAATTGTGTGTATGAGCAAAAATGTAAGGTAAAAGAGTATAGGGGGAAGTGGGAGATTCTTCTAATCCAACCCAGTGTGATTGAGTAAATGGATTTATCCAACAATGAAGTGCTTTTAAGCAGACGGACCAATACTAACATTGTAAGTTTGGTAAGCCTAGGCCACCTGAATGCTTAGGTATGAAGAGCAATTGAGACTTGGCAAGGGGTCTTTTGTTATACTAGATATAATGAATTATGTAAGATCTTAATTTAATTTTTTTAAAAAGTTCCTGGGAATAGCAGTCGGCAGGCTCATAAATAAAAAAAAAGAAATTTAGGAAATATAAAAATATTAATTCTTCCCAGCCAGGAGAAAAACTGATCAGGGTTTTGTATCGCGAGGTCCTTCACATGTAAGGAATGCAATAATGGTATATAGTTAAGATCATATAGGACCCTATTTACTAAGCCACGCTGTAGGCACGCTAACATTTTTAGTGCACGCTAATGCTAGAGACACCCATATATTCTCTAGCATTAGCATACACAAATTTTTAGCACACACTAAAAACACTAGCACACCTTAGTAAACAGGGCCCATAATTGATGTAGATGATTTGAGATGTGGATATCTAAATAGCAGAAATGGGAAATCCATCGTAAGCCATTAGGTAAGGGGAAATGTTTGTCTAGATTAGAATGTGGATTACAAGGCATGATGACAGACTTATAACTTATCAAAGTTAATGATAAAGCCAGCCAAAGAGCCAAATTCTGAAATGATGGAGAAAAAATGAGGCAGGGATTTGAAAGATCACTCAGATAAAGCAATGTATCATCTGCGTCTAGGAAAATCTTATGAATCTCTCCATTAATAACAGTACCTTGAACGTCTCTTGTCAACCACAAAAGAATAGCTAGGGGTTCTATTGCCAAAGCAAATAAAAGTTGTAAGAGTGGGCATCCTTGGTGAGTTCCTCTATAGGATGAACCATTTTCTAATAACTAATCATCACATCATTTAAACTGTATGTTCAAAAATAATCAAAACAGTTATTATAACTTATTCATAGTGTCTAAATCCAGTCCCTGACAGGGATCAAGTTTTGCAACAGGCTTCCTGAGGGAGATGTGGACCACAACAGCAGAGGACATTTTTTTTTAAAGAAACTGTATCCTGTTGCAAAAGTTTCATGGTACCATTACACATGGAAGTATGCCTAATTCATATTATTTGTACATTTGTCCACACTGAGTTTTTTGTATCTGACCTACATGTGCAGACCTACACTTCTAAAATATTGCTATTTGTTTGTGCTTCCACATTTATTTTCTCACATATATGAACTTCTAACACGTACCTTTAAGTAACTTGCCCAAGGTCACAAGGAACAGTAGAGACATTTGCAGAGGACTGTACCAAACCTGTTCGATATGTCTCCTGGTGCCACCACCCCACCACCGTACCAAGGTCAAACAGAGTAGACAGTGAACTCGGAACAATTTTGGCACCCTTGCTTCGTGCAGCAGCACCACTTGAACAGCCCGTGGTATTGCCCTGAATTTACAGCCTGGATTCCCTGGTTCTCGGCCTATTACTCTACCCACTCCTCTTCCTCCTGTGCCTTGCTGGCTCTCACTATAATGCGTTGGGATTCATTCTAGAACCCTGAGCTCTGGACAATATTATGTTCTATCCTAATCAAGGGACACAATATAATGTTCTGCCTTTTATTTTCTTGCTCCTCCTCTTTGGAACTCCTTCTTATATTAGATCAAAATTATCATTTGTTAAGTTTAAAGCCCTATTTTTTTCGACATGGCTTTTAAGCAGCCAGATTGACTTTGGTCTGGGTGATGTGTTTGGTGCCAGTAGTATAATCTGAGCTCTCTAATCTCTATCTCTTCCCATATTATATGTTTGAATGATTCTTGTATGTCTGGTCTTTACCTTTTCTATCAGATATCGGTGTTCCTTTTCATTTTTTAATTTCACATTATTTATTATTGTTAGCCACTGTGGCCTGCAAACAGAAACTGCTGGATATCAAGAATTTTAATAAACATAAGCATGTGCTGAGCTGCTTCAGTTCTATGTGAGAGTTTGCTATTACAAAACCTTGTTGCCCTATCTAATATAATAATTTGTACCTTCAACGTTCTCTGGCTGGGTTTGTAACATCCTGATGTCAGCAAGCCTCCAGCGTTCCCTCCCTCTCACTGCCCCGCCCTCATGTAAAGACGAAATGACGTCAGAGGGCAGGACAATGAGAGGGAAGGGAATGCTGGAGGCTCTATAAATATGACATCAGGATTTGACGAACCCAACTGAAGGCAGCAACGGAACGCTGGACATGGAGGGGAGGACAGAATCGAGGGACATCAAGGGGAGGAGAGGACAGGGCAGAGGAGAATCAACATGGATGGGATGGGAGGAGAGGAGAGAATCGCGGGACATGAATGGGAGGGCAGGGCAGAGGAGAATCGCTGGACATGGAGGGAATGGGAGGCGAGGGGAGAATCGCAGGACACGGAAGAGAGGCCAGGGCAGAGGAAAATCGCTGGACATGGAGGGGAGGCCAGGGCAGAGGAGAATCGATGGACATGGAGGGGAGACCAGGGCAGAGGAGAATCGATGGACGTGGATGGGATGGGAGGAGAGGGGAGAATCAATGGACATAGATGGGATGGGAGGAGAGGAGAGAATCACGGGACATGAATGAGAGGGCAGGATAGAGGAGAATCGCTGGACATGGAGGGGATGGGAGGAGAGGAGAGAATCACGGGACACAGATGGGAGGGCAGGATAGAGGAGAATCGCTGGACATGGAGGGGATGGGAGGAGAGGAGAGAATCATGAGACATGGAGGAGAGGGCGGGGTAGAGGAGAATCGCTGGACATGGAGGGGATGGGAGGAGAGGAGAGAATCATGAGACATGGAGGAGAGGGCGGGGTAGAGGAGAATCGCTGGACATGGAGGGGAGGCCAGAATCGTGGGACACAGAGGGCAGTGCAGAGGAGAATCGCTGGACATGGAGGGGAGGCCAGAATCGTGGAACACAGAGGGGAGGGCAGGACAGAGGAGAATCACTGCATATGGAGGGGAGGTCAGAATCGTGGGACACAGAGAGAATGGAAGAGGAGGGAAGAATCGCTGGACATGGAGGGGAGGGCAGGGGAGAGAGGAAAAATCGCTTAGACGAGAGCCTTCCTAGGGCCCGTTTCATTTTTGACAAAACGGGCTTGGTTCCACTAGTGAAAGTATTAACCTCTAGATAAAAAAAGCACATTTATCCTTAAATAGCTTCAGTTTATATCTTCTCCTCTAACCTATCACATCTCTTACATACGTTTGCAAGATCTTCCTAAATATTTATGCTGTTTTATCATACCTCTCCTTAGTTAAGTATTTTCCAAAGTAAACATTTCACCTTGTCTTTTTCATTACTGTCAATTCAATAAATGTTCCAATCATCTTATAAGCTGTTTCATTCTTATTTAGATTCTTTTTAGAACACAACAGTTTTTAGGACTTCACAAGCAAATATGCAGCCAACTCTGAACTGGATAATGAGGCACCTTATTTTTCTGGCATCTGTGATGTACAGGAGAGGGGAGGAGGAACACTTTTATTTGTATCATTATTTTTATTACTGATGAGTAAACTGGGAAAGAAAGTGGTAAAATGACTTTACCAACCTCATGCACAATCCATGTCAGAGAGGACTCTTGAAATGATATCCTAGGTGTTTGATTGATGCACCGTTCAGTATTTCAACATGCAGACCTACCATTTCCCCAAGAGTATCCTCCGTTTTGGTCCACTCAATGGCTACAGATAATTAGCCAAATGTTTTCTAGTATTGTAATGACAGTTTTAGTTTGTTGTACATCAGGTTAATTTCCTAATAAAGGGACTATATTTTGAAAAGCAAAGATTACTTAACTAACAAACACACAAAATTAGTTGAGTAATATGTATTACCAGAAAGGATTATTATCATTCTTAAGGTATATTGAAGATAAGCCAATATTCTAGGTGAAATATTTGTGCATGAGTGGAATAACATCTCTGCCAGAACATCTTAATTGAACCCATCTACCAGCAAAGTATGCAAGGTCATGGCAGTCTACGTACCTTTGTGCCAGACAGAATTTTATAAGAGCCACTTTACTTGCGTGTGTCACCACAAACACACTAAAATAACATCACAGAATTCTCTCATGCTGCCATTCCTATGGATTACCACATGTATTTGCTGCTGACTCATTATTTTCATTCCAGCTAAGTCACTAAAAAAAACGTATATGTGAAGAGAAAAAGAGTCTGTTTATTTTATAAAGGCACTTATATTAAGGTTGCTGTCATTTATGACTACTTGGGAGCAGGTATAAATATTAGCGTGTAAAGAGTGCTAACGCTTTGCTCAAACTCTTCCCTTTAACCTGCTTACTCTGAAATCATATTCAGTATTTTTTGTGGGGTAATTTTATAAGAGGCCTTTTACACAGAAACAGAAAAAATGATAGCAGATAAAAGTCATGTGGCCCATCCAGTCTGC
This sequence comes from Microcaecilia unicolor, assembly GCF_901765095.1. NCBI lineage: Eukaryota > Metazoa > Chordata > Amphibia > Gymnophiona > Siphonopidae > Microcaecilia > Microcaecilia unicolor. The sequence continues at coordinate 424,288,851 of NC_044031.1, forward strand.
CTAATCATATCATCCACTATCTCTTCATGTTCCTAAGAGATTCCACATGCCTGTCCCATGTTTTCTTCCATTCAGATACAGTCCTTGTTTCTACCACCTCCACTCTGAGGTTGCTCCACACATTCTACTATAATTACTATAAATCACTTCTATAGCGCTACCAGTCATACACAGCGCTTTACAATTGAACATGAAGAAAACAGTCCCTGCTCAAAAGAGCTTAAATCATTCACCACCCTTTCTGTATTTCCTTAGATTATTACTGAGACTATCTTCTTTTAATGCTATCTTATGCCCTCTCATTCCAGAGCTTGCTTTCATTTGAAAGTGACCTGCCTCCTGTGCATTAATGCCACAGAGATATGCAAATGTCTGAATCATATCTGCTCTCTCTCATCTTTCTTCCAAATTATACATATTGAGATCTTTAAATCTGTCCCCATATGCTTTATGATGAAGTCCAGTGACCATTGTAGTAGCCACCCCCGAACCAACTTCATCCTATTTATATTGTTTTGAAGGTGCGGACCCAAAATTGTGCATAATACTCTAAATGGGGTATACAGAGGCACTATCACCTCCTTTTTCCTGCTTAGCATTCCTTTTCCTGTGCACCCAAACATCCTTCTGGCTTTGGCCATCGCCCTTTCTACCATTTAGCCACCTTAGCATTGTCAGAAATTATCACCCCCAATTCTGCTCTTCTTTCTAGAACAGAAGTACTCCTCCCCCCCCTCCCCCCCAAATGATACTGTTCCCTTGCATTTGTGTAGCTCAAGCAAGACCTTGGAGTGATGGTGTCTGAGAATGTCAAGGTGAAGAATCAATGTGACAAGGCATTGGCCTTGGCCAGAAGGATGCTAGGCTGCATTAAAAGAGATAAAGCTAACAGAAGAAAGAAGGTATTACTGCCCTTATGCAAGTCACTGGTGAGGCCCCACTTGGAGTACTGTGTTCACTTTTAGAGGCCATATCTTGCTAAGGCCATAAAAAGACTTGAAGTGGTTCACAGAAAAGTGACTAAAATGGTATGGGGTTTGTGCCACAAGATGTATGAGGAGAGACTTGATGACCTATAGATGCATACCTTGGAGGAAAGGAGAGACAGGGGTAATATGTTACAGACATTCAAATATTTGAAAGATATTAATTTACAAACAAACCTTTTTCAGAGAGAGGGAGGTAGTACATAAGTACATAAGTAATGCCATACTGGGAAAAGACCAAGGGTCCATCGAGCCCAGCATCTTGTCCACGACAGCGGCCAATCCAGGCCAAGGGCACCTGGCAAGCTTCCCAGAACTAGAGGACCTGACTTTAGGTTGCGGGGGGGGGGGGGGGGGGGGGGGGCAACTCAATGTCAGAAAGTACTTTTCCACGGAGAGGATGGTAGATACCGGGAATGCCCTCCTGCAGGAGGAGATGAGGATGAAAACAGTAACAAAATTCAAAAATACATGGGATAAACACAGAGGAACCCTGAATGGAAGGAATGGAACCAAACTTAGTGGTGACTAGTTGGCAACTCCAGTAATTGGGAAGCAAAATCAATGCCAGGCAGACCTCTACGGTCTGTGCCCTGATCATGGCTGGACAGATTTGGATGGGCTGCAGTGCGGCTTTGATGACAGCTTCAGTAGTTGGAGAACAAGGCCAGGGCTGGGCGGACTTCTACAGTCTGTGCCCTGAAAACGGCAAGGACAAATCAAAATCATATGCATCAGGGGCGTAGCAAGACAGCCATTTTTGGGTGGACCTTTCTGCCCACCTGCCAACCCAAAATATTAAATATCTGAGCTGATGAGGATCACCAAATCCCTCTAGCTGAAGAATTCCTCCTCCTCGGGCAACCAGCGCTCTTCCAAATTGCAGCCGGCAGCACTTGCCTCGAACTTCACATGCTCGGTGCCACAGTCTTCGGTGGGCCTGAGTCCAAATTGGGCATACCCAGTCCCACTTGTGGCTACACCACTGATATGCATATGTAGCACTGCATCATACCTTATGCTATGAGTTTATCTTATTGGGCAGACTGGATAGACAGTGCAAGTCTTTATTTGTCATCATCTGTGGTGGTTGGGAGGTGGGGCTAGTGCTGGGCAGACTTCTACGGTCTGTGCCCTGAAAATGACAGATACAAATCAAGGTAAGGTATACATAAAAAGTAGCACATATGAGTTTATCTTGTTGGGCAGACTGGATGGACCGTGCAGGTCTTTTTCTGCCGTCATCTACTATGTTACTATTTGTCATCATCTACTATATAACAGTGTTACTATAAGTGCATAACTCTGCATTTTTTTAGCATTAAATCTTAGTTGCCAATGTATGGACCAGTCTTCTAGCTTCATTAGATTCTTTCTCATGCTATCCACCCCATAAAGGGTGTTTACCCCATTACAAAGTATAGTATCATCCACAAAAACGCAAATCTTAGCTGACAGCCCTTTTAAAATATCACTCACAAAGATGTTAAAAAGAACCATGCCAACTATCAGTCCCTGTGAAACACCACTGGATTTTGAATGTGTATGCTGGCATATGTGTGCAAAAATTTATTTATGAAATTACTTCCTATGGGAATGGAAACAACGTTGATATCAAAGCACTAAAGTATTCAAAAATATATCTCTTTCCTAACCTTTATTGGTGTTAATTTATTATGAACTGCTTTGCTGTGTTTAATAAAAGGCAGTATACCAAATCTAATAAACTTTAATTCATATTTGCTAAATATTTATGTTGGAATCAATTCTTTTAACAATAGCATCTGCCAACTGTTCAAGGGTCAATATTCAGCATGAATTAACCAGGTAGGAACAGCATATAGGAGAGCCAACTTACACCTGCCATTAAGAAGGCACACCAGTGCCAACATATGCTAATATTCTATAATGGAATCTTGATGTCAACATGCCATTATACAATTGGTGCTATGTGAATAGAATTAGGATGCATAAATTGAGGTGCCAATTTATAGAATTGGTCTAAATATGTTTTGGGCTTCTTGAACACTCTGAAATGTTAGTTGCAATAGAAGTTCTTTCATCTCTAGCTAAATGTCAGCCTAGTGATTTTTTTTTTTTGTAGTACATTGATGTGGAAAAGTTCACAAAATTGCACAAAACACTTGGGGAAAAAGCTGAAACATGGTAATTTGACCAAGAAGTAACCATTTATGAAACTCTTAATAAGAAACCCTGCATAATTCTTTGGAAAGGAACAGATTTTAAGGTCAGGCAGGAATCTTTGTTTTATGCTGCCAAAGTGCAGAGATTTATCTATTAAAGCTATTTGAAAGCAAACATTATGAGGGTCCTTTTCAAAGACATTTCCACAGGTAAAGCCATGCTTTACCCAAAGAGAGAGAAGGGCTTGTATTTATTTATTTATTTATTTATTTGTAGCTTTTATAAAATTATCCAGTCTATATGCAACTAACAGTGTTCAGTTTGTGCCATTTTGCACATGTTTATATCTACTGTGGGAATGAGAACATTCCTGGGAGTGGGGCTAGGTATAAAACTATGGGCCTTATTCTATTTATTTATTTATTTAATATCATTTATACCCCACATTTTCCCACCCCTGGCAGGCTCAATGTGGCTTACAGCATTTAGGAAACATACAGTAAAGTACAATAAAGTGAAAGGGATATGGATTGCATAAAGTTACAGGGGCAAGATAAAGTAATTGGTAAAGTATTCTATAAAGGTAATGCTCCCAAATGTATGCTCCAAAATTTATGCTCCTAGTTTAGGAGCATAATTTACGCTCCTAAATGTAAGCTCCTAAATTACAAGCATAATCTATTTTGGAACAGAGTATGCTCATAATTTAGGAGCATAAATCTTAGGAGCTTAAATTTAGGAGCATAATCTTTGTAGAATAAGGCTTTTTAGGGGTCTTTTACTAAGGCACACTAGCATTTTTAGTGTGTGCTAATAATTAGGTTGCGCTAAATGCTAGAGATGCCTATATATTCCTATGGGCGTCTCTATCATGTAGCATATCCTAATCATTAGCATGCACTAAAAGCACTAGTGCACCTTAGTAAAAGACACCCTACGTGCATATTTTTGAATGGTTTCCACACAGTTTAGCAGGAATAAATGCGAGTGGGTGCTTCTTCCAGTGAAAGTGAATGTAGGCACATATTTTTGCTTTAAACAGACTAAACCTTTGTCTTCTACTTTTCTACTGTAATGGATTGTACATTTCTCTTTCTGTTCTTTTTTCAATTTCTACTTTTAAAAAATGCATATTTTATCACATAGGACTAGATTCAGTAAATGACGCTCAAAAAACATCGCTTAGAGCCAATTTCTGCGCCAAACTTTGGGTGCGAGGATTTACACCAATTCAAACCTGATGTAAACCCCAGCACATAAGTTAGGTCTGGATCCCCAGTATACACTAATACTGTGTGCATCTTTAGGGAACACCCCTGACCCACCCATGCCCCTCCCATGGCCATGCCCCCTTTTGAATTGCACGCTATAGGATTTGCATGCGGATTTTTATAGAATAATACATAGCATGATGCATGTGCAAATTCAAACTGCTTCCAATTAATGCCAATCAAGATAGCACTTAATTTTGCATGCATAACTTTGCGCACCACTTAGATGGTATTTCAATAGGTGATATATCAAAAAATAAAGACACCTGATACAGTCTGCTGAGTGAAAGTATGTGCCTACCTTTCCTCACTGAAAGAAATTTCAAAGTTACCCCATTTCTGAGGGTAGGTCAAAATAGCAAATAAGGTACCTATGTTTATTATGTTATTTTTTAATATATCTTCTGATTTAAGGTTTTAACTGATAAACACTCGTTAGTACCCCAAAACAACAAAAAAAATTTTTTTAATGTGTTTATTGGACAAACACCAGAAAGACACCCCTTCCCCAGCTTGTCTCACATTCTCCACTCAGTTTCTGTACCTTTTCTCCACTGATGACTCTGGATCTTTCACTAGAAAAGATTTACAGCAATTGTAGCTGTGTCCTGAAAACACCATTAAACTGAACCCCAAATTAGCTGAAAAACATGCCTATTATAACTGCATAAATCTAAATGTATAATTCATAATCACCTAAGAATAGACGGCCTATTTAGAAAGGCAATGTAGCTTCTATATGCCATTATAAAATAAGCCCCCAAACCAGACTCAATAGCACACAAACATCAATTTACACCCTGCTCTGAAGAAGGGGTGAATGTATCCATGTATTCTATAACATGCATGTGTACCCTGCAATTCCATCCCTACTGCACCCAAACTACATTCCCTGGGGCATCTGCAAGCAGTGTTCGTGTAAATATACTCAGTCTTTTCAGTGCATGTACTTCTATGCCTGTATACAGTCACACAATTGATAAAAGCTCTTCTGCAGGAAAGGTCCTTATGAAATGACCTCTTATACATGTATGTCTATTGCGTTTATTCCGAATGAAATAAATCACGAGGGTCGTGTGACTGATTTTCAAAAAAAAAAAAAGTAAGAAGAATTCACCAGCATGATACTTGTCAATTTGAATTCTGTCACAGTGAAAATCAGAATAAAAGCCAAGCAGAACGGAAAGACAGTTGTAGTACGCTGCACTTCTCCAACCAAACAAAATATCGTCTATACAGTATACTAGTGAAGTTAGAAAGTGTCTCTACCTATGACCAAATTCAAGCAGAAGAGTGGCACTTCCAGAAAAGTAGTAGGTGCCACTTAGCAAAAGCAATTTCAAGTTTATCAGTTCAACAAGGATATGAACTCAGAGGTCATGTGTGTCAAACAAATAGGCAAACTAACTGGCTGTATCAACTGGATTAAGTGTGAGGGCCAAGTAATTCTCAAGTCACTTTTGCCCTTGCTTTTTCCAAAGCTGAGTGGCATTATTCTCCAAGGTCATCTATATATTCCCTCATGATTTTCATGAGAATCATTAATCCTCCATTTTATCCATCAGTATACAGCAACATGATAGATGACAGCAGGAAATTATCAAATGCTCTATCCATTCTGCTCAGTTATTACTGTCAACACTGCAAGGTTATATCCCAGTTGCACACCATGGATGGGCCTTAGCAATGGCATGGGAAATGTCAATGACATCACAATAATGCAACAATATTGGCACCATTAGAGTAGGGGCACTTTTCTCTTTTGTTTAGTGAAACTCTAGCAATTTACATCTCGAGTTCCTGAAGAAGATTTATCAAAACCCTGCAGAGTCAGACTCACTATGATTCTGCTAAAGAAGGCAACACATCAAGACGTGTAGCGTAGGGAAGTTGGGACGCTGAGATATAGACAAAATTGGAATCGCTCAATATCGAGGAACGAAGTACCGGTGTGCTGCTGAATGAAGTAGAAAGACGTGGACACGAATTGGATACCATCCGGGTGTGTGCACACACCCCAGAAAATTAAGTTAAGTGTGCCTATAATTAAGGTTTATTGTTTATAGTTGAAACTACTGAGAATATTATATCAAAGGTTGATTTGATATAGAGATAGCACAAAAGTGTGATTAAGAGTGTATGAAAGTTGAATATCTGCTATTTCATTAAAAGTTGTCAGATAATGTGAATTGTGTGCATGAGGTTAATGGAGAAAGTGATAGGATTGATCTAGCAATTAAGTTAATAATATTAATATTTCTTTTAGGTGAAGTGTTTATTATTATTTAAAGAAGAGCAAGGGATCGCGGTTCACATAAACAGTCAGGTCTAAGCTTGTGCAGGAGGTGGAAGCGACCCGCTGTGCCACTGATCTCTTTCTCCTCTTCTTACTGCGGTACATTGGGGCGGGCTTAACAACCGGCTCACAAAATTCAGGAAAAATTAACAACTGGCTCTCGTGAGCCAGTGCGAGCTAGCTCCAGCATGCCACTGGTCTCATACATGACCCTTCCATGCTCCTCCTCTGTTAATGCCCCCCTTGCATTTACATACTAAGGGCTTCTTTTACTAAGCTGCGGTAAGCACTAGCACGTGCTATCACAGCTTAAAAAGGCTTACCATTTCTGTCTCTACCACCTCCTTAATGGAGATTTTCCACATCTGTGCTGTTAAAGCAAGGAGGAGACAGCACTCAAAGAACTTGGTACTCGGTAAGTGAGAGGCTGGCACAAGTTCAGCATACACTTCCACGGGAACTCCGCAGGAATTGTTTCTGTCCCCAAGGGAACCCCACAGGAATGGCTTCCATTCCCACTGGAACCCCGCAGGAATGGCTTTCCCCCATGGGAATCCCACAGGAATGGCTTCCGTCCCCATGGGAACCCCGCAGGAATGGCTTCCGTTCCCACAGGAACCCCACAGAACTGCTTCTGTCACCGCGGGATTCCCGCGAACCCTGTTCCCATGCAAGTCTCTAAATCACACACAACCTGGACGTTCATAGAATAGCCCAACCATCTGATGTGGTATGCTGCTTCTGAAGCCACCAGTAGGGTGAATGAAACATGGGTGCAATTCTTGCCTGTTCTTCATCTTCTCCTCTGGGCTGGGCTGCTACACGGGCGGCAAAGCATGCGAGCATCAAGAGGAGGCCTCCGTCTGCAGACATTTTTGTGAGGAGACACACTTCCCAACAAAGCTGTGGAAACACCACAAGAAGACTCGCTGAACAAACCTCTGCATGCACACTGAGAATATGCATTCAGCAATGTTTAGAAAGCATGCCGAGAAGATACGCTCAACAAGCTTCTGCAAGCCTGCCAAGAAAATGCACTCAATAGAGTTTTAAAGATGCATTCAACAAAGACAGAGGAACTTCTCTTCCAGGATTTGTCTTTCATGCATGTGGTTATGAGCGGGGAGTGATGGGGGATATTACCACATGGCAAATGTTCTTGCCTTCTTTTTTAAATATTAATTTTATTTAGTTTATTACACATTGCAGCAAGATGGGCAGCACACACATTGTATGATGGTATACATCCTGGCAAAGTACATATGTATGCCGTCAGATGTGACAGGGTAAACCACGATTTTATATCAGGTTCACTAATGCACTTTTATTTTCAATATGTTAAACACTTTTTAATTTCCAAAAGTTCAGCAAAAGTCTTGTTTAGGACTCTTACACCAGCCCATACCTGGCATTATTTAGCAGCATTAATTTTCATCTACCACCATGTGATACCTCTGCACATTGTGGCACTATTTTCTGAGCATTATGGAGGAATTCCAAGTGGTCTCATTTATATGCGCTCGACTACATTTGCATGCTATCTGCACTAATGCCTGACATGCTCGTTGTGTCCCATGCTAGACCCCTCTGAGCATTCTGTGCTAGTTAATGTGGGCACTAGAATGGTGATAATGGCCTCTAGTACCTAATTTTGCTTCTGAGCATCAGGTCCAGAACGTATGAGGAGAGCGGTAGATAATGTTCAGTGTGGAGAAGTGGGGTGACATGATCAAAAGGTCTAGAGTAATGAAGCAGGGCGGTATAAAGGTGGAGTTTGGGTGGAGCCACAACTAAGCCAGCTAGCAGCGATACTTGGTCTGCTAACTAGCTAACTAAGCACATAAAGTTGGGACAGTTAAACAGGCTGTCCTAATGTTATGCACTGAGTGAACAGGGCACTAGTATGAATATCGGCCATAGACATTGCTATGGGATGGGAAGGGGAAATGGCTTGCAACCCAATTTTGAGACCCTGGTTCCTCACAACCTGCCTGGCACCCCCCCCCCCCCCAAGAGTTGCATCTCTCTCTTTCTCCCCCTCCACCCCCTGTGGGGTTCAGTACCTTTCTCCCTTCCACCCCATGCTACAGCCCTCCAATTTTCCAGGCTGCTAGCAGGTGGTTTTCATTACTTATGTTGCTGGCGGTCCAGAAAATTAGAGAACTGCAACATGAGATGTGTTGGAAGGAAGAGAGATACCGGAACCCATGGGGAGTGGAAGGAGAGAGAGATGCTGCACCCAAGGTTGGGGGGCAGGTAAGAGTAAATGAGATGCAGGGAGAGAAATACCAGGCCATGGGGTGAGGGTAGGGAAGAGAAAGCTTGGATAAGGAGATGGGGAAGAGAGGGAGATAGAAGCTAGACTCATGGAGGGAAGAGAAAGAGAGAAAGATGGGATGGTGGTGGTGGGAGATTGGGAAAGATGCTGAACCCAAGGAGTGTGTGGGGGGTGGGGGAAGAAAAAGAGAGAGAGAGTAAGTTGCAATACCATGGGGAGGGGTAGGAGAGAGAGAAAAAAAAGAGAGAGATGCAGGCCCTAGGGTGGGATGTAAGAGAAGGGGTAGAAGCTGGAGAGGGGCAGGCACATGGACACAGAGGAAGGGATGGGGACACGAAGGACAAATACTGAATATGAAATAAGGGCAGGGACAAAGAAGGGAGGTGCTGGACAGGCCATAAAGGGACACAGAGAGAATGATGGTGTATATGGAGAGAGAGAAAAAAAGTCAAATGGACAGGAGACACTGGAAAGCAGAAGATGAATAGGACTGGGGTGGATGGGGGGGGTGGAACACAGCAGAAGATGAATGGAACTAGAGGGCTGAGGGAGTGGAAAAAGAGCAGGAGATGATTGGTATGGAGGAGAAGGGGGACCAAGAAGGATATGACTAGGGGGTGGGAAGGAGAAGAGGAACAGAGCAGAAGATGACTGGGACTTGGTGATTGAAGGGGAGAATGTTGGAGAACAAAGCAGGAAATTATAGGAGAGGTGGAGTGGGAATTTTGAAGGGTAATGAGTACTTGGCAACTGGTAGGTATGATTGGTCAGTTGGGGAAATGAGTGTGGGTGTGAAATAAGGAGTAAAAGGGGCAAGAAAAGGGTATTAAGTGTGGAGAAAGGTTGAGACAAAATGTGAATTACCTGGAAGACAGGAGAGAGGATGAGACACATTGAAAAGGGACGAGTCTCTGAAGGAGTTGAGTGAAAGATATAGTAGAATAGCCTGGAGGCAAAAGAAGGAAGGAGACACAGGAATGGAGCTAGGGCTTGGATGAGAGGCAGTGGAGGGTATATGATGGCTAAGAGGGTGAGTTCAGGGGATGGGAATGGGGGACTAGGAAGTGGGTGAAAGATGGGGGGATAGCAGACTGGGGAAGCAGAGAGACAGGGACAATGGGAGTGCTAGAAAGGGAATGAGAGGGAGATGGGAAAAGCCAGTAGCTAGATGAGAAGTGAAAAGGAGCCTAAGAACTAGAGGGTGAGAGAAAGGGAGAATGAGGGTAAAATCAAATGGGTGGATATACATGTAGAGAAAAGAAAAGTGGGGGGAAACATGAAAAGAAAAATCAGAAGGAAAAGAAGAAGAAATGGCAAGGCTAACCTGGAAAAGAATTTAGGAGAAGACTGCCACATGGAAAAAGGAAAAGAGAGTAGGACCAGTCCAAATAGAAAAATACAATGTTCAGACAACAAAGAAAAAAATTGTTTTTATTTAATACTTTTTAAGGATTCGTATGTTTGCTTTGTGAAATGTACATTTTTTTCCTATTTTTGTATTTTACCGAATACAGGAGAAAATACATTTCTGTTTGCACTGCTTATAAAGTCTGGCTTTCCTGGGTGTTCTACATTTCAGTTTTTGTTTGCATGTTTTTGTGGTTCCCTTTTCTGTATCAGGTGAGGATCTGTCTATGTTCTGTATCTGCAACCGAGGTGAAGGATTCTGCTAGCATGTAGGGTCCGTGTATGAATCTATAACAGTCCAGCTTGTTTTAGCTTTCCAGTAGCAGGTACATTGGTGCTGTAGGGCCCAGTATACTAACTATAGCACTGTCTTTTCATAGTTGGATTACGGTTGTTATAGTGTGGTAAGTTTTCTGTGTAGGTTTTGGGTGTCTTTTTGCAGGATTTTGTGTTATTTCACAAAGTATCTGGCTCTATTTGAAAGCAGGCTCTGGGGCAAAGGACACCAAAGGTAGGTTTTGTCACCAAAAATAAAAATGCTGAGGACTAACGGTCTCTACATCTTGTAAAATCATCACACAAGCAAAAGCCCATCTACTTTAAACAAAGTGTCTGACAGTGCAAGGAGCATGTGCTGATCATGAGGTGATGATCACAATTTGAATATTTTTATATGGCAAATTGTAAGGAGGATAGCTCCATTGTTGGGGAATATGACGTTTGTGATACAGAACTGGCTTTGAGGTTTATACTCACATTCTGATCAATCCTATAGAGAATTCAGACTTCAATCCAGCACAGAAGAATTTGTAGAATGATGGTATGAATTATAATGGTAGTTTTATCAGGTGGCTAAAACTGACTGGAGAGGATGGTTTACTTGACATAATTTCCCATGAGTAAATGTATTCACGTGAATGGAATAGACTTCCTGAGCTGGTATGACAAGCTCCACCTCTGTCCGTCTTCAAATCTAGGCTAAAAGCCCACCTTTTTGATGCTGCTTTTAACTCCTAACCCTTACTCACTTGTTCAATATCCATGTTTTATCATCCCCACCTTAGTAGTTCCCTTATCCCTTATTTGCCTGTTTGTCCTGTTTGTCGAGCAGGGACTGTCTCTTCATGTCCAGTGTACAGTGCTGTGTACATCTAGTAGAACTTTAGAAATGATACGTAGTAGTAGTAGTAGTAGTAATAGTAGTAGTATGGGCACTCAGTGTATTCTATAAACTATGCAGAAATTTAAGCATATTCTATTCTTAATAGAATACGCATTGGCATATTTTATTTTACACCAATTTTTTTAGGTATGATATATAGACTGTAGTCCTAAATGTCAAATATTCCTGATATAGTATTTGACATTTAATTCAACAATTGAACCTAATATTGACAAAGGCAACAGAAATTTGTGGAAATTGCACTACATGTAGTGAAAAAGTGTAGAACTGTATCTCAAAGGTATTGCCTCATCACCATATATATCACCACTGAAGATCAGCAGTAACTTATGGTTCTGCTTTCTCATAACATATGCTTAATTCCCAGTTCATTTTTAAGTGCCATTAGCATGTGCAAGCCTTATAATGCCATCCATTAAAAACTGCTCTGGGCAGTCATGGCACATTCATTTGCGGCCAAAGCAATTAAAAACAATGACTGCACAGTTGCCTGCCACCGAGGCTGCCCATCAGCTTTAATGGGCAGGCACAGTGCAATCCTGAGACCATTTATTGCTGGGGATTGGGGGGAGACAACAGAAAAGTTTAATCTAAGTTTTAGTGAATTATATTCCATGATATCTATACTAAACAGTAAAAATTGAGCTCTGGCACTTCAGCATACATTCTAAGAATAAAAGGTTGAAAAGTAAAAGCCCCTTAATAGTCCACAGTTCCTAACTATGTCAACCAATGTGAGAATATATGGAGGAAAAAGACCTCAGTAATACATCATATCAAATTGAAACAAATTTGAGATGACCTTACAAACATTACAGATTATTGTTTCAACAATAACAGCAGTAGTGCTTTGTGTAACTCATATAAAACCACACATATTTAGAAATTATTAATCCTCGTCATCAAGATGTGAAAATAACAACTCAGCCTTCTGTCAGCAAAACTGTAGCTTCCCATATCTTCACCAACAATAGCCACTGTTTCACCATTTATATCTGCTTCAAGGTATGTATAGCATGTTTTTTATTTTCTTAAAGAATTTGAAAAACTTCTATTTCCAACTCACTGCATTGGCATCCATTTTGCATGTTCACAGACCAGTGCATTTGACTACCGACTTATATTCTGTTTTCATGAGGGAGTTTAAAGTCTAAATCATATGATACACTTTGACCAGCATGGGTTCCTTTTACTAAGCTGCAGTAAAAAGTTGCCTGCAGTAGTGTGAACAAGTCTTTTTTGTGCGCGCCGGGCCAGTATTTACTGCGTCTGAGAAAAGGGACGGGAAAAGGGCATAAGGTAAAAAAGAAACCAGCACGCACCTAATACTAGCCTGAGCCCTTAGTGCCAACTGTTGATCTAGCGGTTAGGGCTCACATGCTACATGCACGGTAACCGGTTGGAACACGCCAACTGCCAATTTACGCAGGAAATGCCGCACGTGGTAGGAAATAAAAAATTAATTTATCCAGGCGGTCAGGGCGTTCACCAAATCTGAAATTACTATCAGGGGGTGCACTAACCTGGCAGTAGCCTCATTTTGGCACGCACTGCACGCGCTTAGAACCTACAACTCCTTTCTAAAAGGGCCCCCATGTTTACTAAATTGCACTAGCAAATGGGCTTATTGTTTGCTAACATGGGATATTCCCATGTGCTAAGCCCATTTCTAGCGTGCCTAGGAAATCCAGCACTGTCCAGTATTTATTTTTCAGAATTTATGTTCACATTAGCACGTGTAACCTGAAAAAAATTGATAGGGAAGTACATATCGTCTCCTATTTAGGACGCACTAAGGGATCCCATATTATGGATATTCTAACCAGAACCCACTAGCTGGATGGCATGTCGATGCCCATTCTCCACCCCCGACACGCTCCCTCCAGAAAATAAATAGAAAAATGTAAATACCGCATGCTTAGCATGTGCAAACAAGTTACTTACCACAAAACACTTTAATACGCTTTGAGGTAAGTGTTTTAATGTGCGCTAATCACACAGTTTAGTAAACATGCCCCTCAGTGTTTCTAATGAATGCAAGGTCTGTTAGATATGAGACTTCAATTTTATTTTATTTTATTGTTAATAAAAAGCCCGATATGTTTTGCATCACCAAGTCCTAGCTATTTGAGACTGATATGGTATTAATAAATCAGATACATTCTTCAAAGTATTTGCTAAATCCAGACCAGGTGCTGGAAGGAGGGGCCGGGGACCTTTGGTAATTCATAAGCAATTAATTACTTTTTCAATAGTGGATTCTAGTCTTCATGAAAAATTACCCTTGTGAGAGTTTTGAAACTTTAGCAACATTGGCGATTACCTTTATTGACCTCTAGGCTTACGTTACTTAGTTTTTTTTTACCATTGAGTCCCTGTCATTAGATCTAAGTGATCATGTATATTCTCCTTTGCTAGGTGATTTGAATTTCTGATCTGAAGAAGAAGACATTGCCTTTGAAAGCTAATCGAAAAAATGTTTTAAGTTAGTCCATAAAAGAAGTATCATCTTATTTTATTTTCCATATTTTGTTTTCTTTTTAATTGCATGTCTTGTCATCTTTGAGGTTGTCTCATCTACCTGCTTATAATCGAAATAGAAAAATGCCTATATTGTGACCCAAATCGGGAGATAGATGTTTATCTCACAAAAACGAATAAAGCGGTATAATCGAAAGCCGAATTTGGCCGTTTTCAACTGCACTCCGTCGCGGATGCGGACAAAGTTGATGGGGGCGTATCGAAGGCGTGGTGAAGGCGGAACTGGGGCGTGGTTATCGGCCGATCAGAGATGGGCGCCTTTCGCTGATAATGGAAAAAAAATATGCGTTTTTAGCGAGAATTTAGGGCACTTTTCCTGGACCCTGTTTTTCCACGAATAAGGCCCCAAAAAGTGCCCTAAATGACCAGATGACCACTGGAGGGAATCAGGGATGACCTCCCCTGACTCCCCCAGTGGTCACAAACCCCCTCCCACCACAAAATATGCCGTTTCACAACTTTTTATTTTCACCCTCAAATGTCATACCCACTTCCCTGGCAGCAGTATGCAGGTCACTGGAGCAGTTATTAGGGGGTGCAGTGGACTTCAGGCAGGTGGACCCAGGCCCATGCCCCCCACCTGTTACACTTGTGCTGGTAAATGGGAGCCCTCCAAACTGCCCCCCAAACCCACTGTACCCACATGTAGGTGCCCCCCTTCACCCCTTAGGGCTATAGTAATGGTGTAGACTTGTGGGCAGTGGGTTTTGAGGGGGATTTGGGGGGCTCAACACCCAAGGGAAGGGTGCTATGCACCTGGGAGCTGTTTTACCTTTTTTTTTTTTTTTTGTAAAAGTGCCCCCTAGGGTACCTGGTTGGTGTCCTGGCATGTGAGGGGGACCAGTGCACTACGAATCCTGGCCCCTCCCAAGAATAAATGTCTTGGAGTTATTCGTTTTTGAGCTGGGCGCTTTCGGTTTCCATTATCGCTGAAAAACAAAAACGCCCAGCTCAAAAAAAGATAAACATCCATGTTTTTCGAAAATACGGTTCGGTCCGCCCCTTCATGGACCCGTTCTCAGAGATAAACGCCCATGGAGATAGACGTTTCCGTTCGATTATGCCCTTCCTAGTCTACTAGTCTACCCATAAGTCTAGGCATACTGTAGACCTAGTATTTCAGGATGAATCAATTGTAGATGAAATCTCCTATCACATCATTATCACATCATTATTGAACCTATACATGGTCTAATCATTATGGGGCCATTTTACAAAGTGACTGCAAGCCCAACATGGGCGCCAGTGGTAGGTCCAGCCTTGGTGTGCCCTATTTGCCACGCTAGGGAAAATAGCTGGCTACTTTTTAGAACAGCACTAATCCAGCAGTATTTGGGCAATGCCGTGTGCTACCCGGTTACCACCTGGTTAGTGCAGAAGCCCTTAACACCACTTCAATGGGTGGTGTTAAGTGCCCCCCCCCCCCCCCCCGCTTGGTCATACAGTAAATTAAATCTTACCACATGGCCATGCCATTTTTTGGCCTTTTTACCCGCTGCAGTAAAAAGGGCTGCCATGTGCGTCAAAAACAGCCCCCACTGCTAGCGCAGGGCCTTGCTTATCATAGCTTGGTAAAAGGATCCCTATATGATCAATGGTGATCTTCCTATACCTGGACCAATTGCTAAGAATAATAGGGGGCAATTTTATTGCTTGCTGCCTCAAGTTGGGCACATGAATGCCACACACTGAGCATCAATTTTATAATGGGCACACCTAAGTGCACCATCCAAATTGGTTATCGTGTATTCTATCATACCCCTCCCATGCTCTGTACACGTGTATGCCTCCTCTCAGTTATGCACTAAGGGGTCCTTTTATTAAGCTGCGGTAAAAAGGGCCCTGTGCTAGCGGTGGGGACCATTTTTGTCACACTCTGCAGCCCTTTTTACCTCAGCAGGTAAAAAAGTCTGAAAATAGCCATGGCCATGCAGCAAGATTGATCTTACCTCATGGCTGTGTGAGGGGCGAGCACTTACCGCCACCCATTGAGGTGGCAGTAAGGGCTCCCAAGCTAACCTGGCAGTAACCAGGTAGCACATGGCGCTGCCCAATTACCATCAGGTTAGCTCTGTGCTAGAAATTACCTCCCTATTTTCCCTAATGCAGGAAATGGTGCATGCTGGGACTGGAACTACTGCCGGCGTCCACATTAGGCCAGCGGTGGTTCCAGATTAGCATGTTAAAAGGGCCCCTAAGTCACTTACTTGCTACCTTAGATAATAGTGCGTGTACAATTAAGTGCCAATTGTCTTGGTGCTTACATGCGCAAGGTATGCCTAACTGCTAGTGCCAAGTTATAGAATTGCACTGATGGGTTTGACCATCTAGAATATGTCGTGACAGTTATAACTTTGAAAAGTTACAAGAATTATGGATTCCATGGTTGGTCAATAAAGGATCCCTTGAGGTTACAGAAGCTGTTGAACTATGGCACAATTTATTAGGAGAAACACAATTAAAATCATTAATATTGGTTATCTTGAATCACCCAGATTATCCCCCAGATTCTATAAATGGCACTCAAATTTGTGCACCCAAATTTGGGTGAAATCCTGAAATGTGCATACAACTACATTGGGTAATGAACCAATTATCAATAATCGGGTGCTATCAATTATTGATGTTAATTGACACCTTGAATTTGCACACAAATCTTACTACACACTATTCTATAAAACTGCATGCCCAAATCCCCTAGCACGCAACCTAAAAGGAGGCATGACCTTGGGAGGGACATTGGTTGGTCAGGGGACTTCCAGTAATTTGTGCACAATATTATAGAATAATGAGAATGCATACCCAAATTGGGTACCAAGAATTACAGCAGGTTTTAGCAGGTGTAAGTCAAGGTGCCCAAATTTTGGCCTGAGAATTGGCACTTTGTGCTGTCCTATAAAAGATGCTCAGCCTGGAGTGCCCTTTATAGACTAGCACTGAGTGCCAATGTTTTCCAGTGCCCAAATTTGGGCACTATTTACTGAATCTGGTCCTACATGCCTCGGTTCACCCAAGAGCCTAAGGCTTCCAAACAGCAAATCTGACAGAAAGAGAGGAACTAGAGAACCTGCCTGGATACCTTGACATTAGTGGATTATTCTAAGTATCTAGCCCACTATCACAACGCTTGCAAAATGCCATTAAAAAAAATTTTCATGCATCATCAAACTGTGGATCTGAACTATTCAGAGTAGTGACAAAGTTGACTGGAACTACTCAGACCAATGTCCCTATTTATTTTATTTATTTATTGAGATTAACCACCTTTATGAACAGATTCACCCAAGGCGGTGTACAACAGGCACTGTTTAACATAAAACTTGCAAGTTTGTTACAGCATAACAATAGTAAAATGACCAAAAATATACATTATAATAAAATAGGTAAAACAGCAGATTGAAACCTAATAATGGGACTAACATGAAACAGAATCAAAAATATACACATTTAACTACACTGAAATTCAAATACCAGAGATATAATACAATGTTATGAAACATCTAATAAGCATTCATTAGAACATTTGACTAACATAGATATGATACTAATGCTTTTTTACAATACAGCTTACCTTAGAAAGGGTGGATGCGTGGAATGGCCTCCTGGTAAAGGTCGTGGAGACAGGGACTGTGTCAGAGTTTAAGAAAGTGTGAAACAGGCATATGGGATCCCTTAGGAAAGAAAGAATTAGTAGTACTAAGGATGGGCAGACTAGATGGGCCTTTTTGGCCCTTATCTGCCATCACGTTTCTTTGTTTCTAAAAAGTTGGCTTCTATAGCAACATTAGAACCAGTGCTAGAGGCAGCCAGAGCAGCAGCACCACAAGCCCAGGAAGGAGCCACCACAGCTCCTATGGTAGCCTCCTTAACTGCTTGAGGAGAAAGCCTTCTCCCCTTTTTTCACACATATCCCATGTCCCTATCCCTGTAGGGTCTCCTGACATTTTGCTCTAGACATTTGAGGATGAAGGTTCTAGTTTGGAGGATGGTCCCTGAATGGTCTCCCAGTTCAGCTTCAGAAGAGCCTGCAGCTTCAGAGGAAAAATGGAAAAATAACTCCTAAAGAGATCTAAAAACGAACAAATTGAAACCCAAAAAAATGATAACGCAAAAAAAAATTTTGCATCATAAAGGTTATACCCAGCTCGTTAAAGACAATAGCTGAGAAGACCCTAGAAAAATGACGCATGAAAGTGACTAACAAAAAGGACCAGAGGTGATGAGTTATGTGTACATCAACCATATGATTTTATGAAGCGAAAGAAGAACAGAAAGCAGCCAACGGTAGCATACACGAAACAAAAATCAAAAATGAAAATCACCGACAAGACCACAATCCATTTAATGTCCATGGCTTTCACCCGTCATTTAAAATGAAAGTAACCAGCGGTAGCGTGCATAAAACTCACCAACAGAAGCATATATAATACGATACCACAATACATCTAATGCCCGTAGCTCTCACCCGCCATTTAAAATGGAAGAGCAAACTTAAATTGTGTAAGTGGAACACCGTATACGTGAAATAACCACAGTTCTAAACCGAATACTGGAAAATGAATATGAAATAAACCTGAATGCTGACATATTATGCATGAAAAAAACATAAATGTATTAGAGGAAATCGACGTCGTTTTGCAGAGGAGTTTAACTGGTCCCCCTCACATGCCAGGACACCAACCGGACACCCTAGGGGGCACTTGTAACAATAAAAAAAACAGTTAACTATCTCTGAAGTCCATAGCTCCCTTCCCTTGGGTGCTGAGCCCCCCAACCCCCCCCCCCAAAACCCACTGCCCACAATTCTACACCATTACCATAGCACTTATGGCTGAAGGGGGGCTCCTAGATGTGGGTACAGTGGGTTTTGGGGGCAGTTTGGAGGGCTCCAATTTACCACCACAAGTGTAACAGGTAGGGGGGGATGGGCCTGGGTCCACCTGCCTGAAGTCCACTGTACCCACTAACAGCTGATCCAGGGACCTGCATACTGCTCTGATGGAGCTGGGTATGACATTTGAGGCTGGCATACAGGCTGGGAAAAAAAAGTTTTTAAAGTTGTTTTTTTGGGTGGGAGGGGGTTAGTGACCACTGGGGGAGTCAGGGGTGGTCATCCCCGATTCCCTTCAGTGGTCATCTGGTCATTTAGGGCACTTTTGTGGGACTTGTTCGTGAAAAAAAAGGGTCCAAAAAAGTGACCCAAATTCGCTCTAAAAACGCCTTTCTTTTTTCGATTATCGGCCGAGGATGCCCATCTCTCCTCGCCCCAGTCCCGCCTTCACCACGGCTCCGACACGTCAACTTTGGCCATTTCCATGACAGATTGCAATTGAAGACGCCCAAAATTGGCTTTAGATTATACCGATTTGGGCGCCCACGGGAGAAAGACGCCCATCTCCCGATTTGGGTCGAAATATGAGCGTCTTTATCTTTCGAAAATAAGGCAGATAGCCAGTTAAGTTAAAAAACCAGATATTCAATGCCAGTCACTAGAAATGGCTCAGCATTGAATATCCAGGGTCAATGCCAATAGCTAACCATGCTGACTGCCACCAGCTGAATATCACTTGTTCCACCTCATAAGAAAATGGAACAATAAATCTCACCCACATTTTAATGGCAACATAAAACTGGAAGGTAGAATAATTTTTTGTTCATAAAAAACTACAAACAAGTTGGCAACTGATGGAGCCATCGTGGCTCCCATTGCCACACCCAATACCTCGAATCATACTGAAACTAATTTTTGACATCATCAATAAAGCTAACTCCAGAATACACTGTGTAGTGACAGATTTATCAGATCACAAATAAGAAAAAATTGAAGTGTTTTTGTCAGAGCTCAGAGATATTACAGTATACAGGAATGCGATATCTAGAGTGACCATCCACAGATCTTCTATGTCTTCTCAGTTCTCTGGAAAAAAAATCAGCCAATTTGTTCATGAAGTCTGATGAATCCTTAATGTGTGAAAAGTTGTTCTTCACCAAAGGATGTGGAAAAACAATCTACATAGACCGAAACAGGTTCCAGTACAGAACCCTTACTAGACACCATCAATCAACCACATAGATCATTTAAGGGCCCTTTTACTAAAGCTTAATGCATGCTAATGGAATTAGTGCATACTAAATGCTAAGAAGTCCATAGGTATAAAATGGGCTTCTTAGCATTTAATGTGCATTAATGCCATTAGCACGCATAAAGTTTTAGTCGAAGGACCCCTAAATTATCTACATAGTTGATTGATGGTGTTTAGTAAGGGTAAATTTTGGTAGGGATCTCTACTGAGACCAGTGCTATTTAACATAATTATAAATGATATTGAAATCAGAATGACATGTGAAGTGATCAGATTTGCAGATGATACAAAATTATTCACGGTTGTTAAAACACGTGCGGACTGTGAAATATTGCAGGAACACCTTATGAAATTGGAAGACTGGGCATCCAAGTGGCAGATGAAATTTAATGTGGACAAATGTAAGGTGATGCACATTGGAAAGAATAATCCAAATCATAGTTACCTGATGCTAGGGTCCACCTTGGGGGTCAGCACTCAGGATAAAGATCTGGGTGTCATTGTAGAAAATACGCTGAAATCTTCTGGTCAGTGTGCGGTGGCAGCCAAAAAAGCTAACAGAATGCTAGGAATTATTAGGAAAGGATGGTGAATAAGACCAAAAATACTATATGGGCCCTTTTACTAAGTCGCATAGGTGCCTAAGCACACCCAACACATGTCATTTTTTAGTTACTGCCTGGCTACCGCTTTGCCCTTGTGGTAATTTCATTTTTGACGTGTGTCTGCTATGTGTGCCAAAAAAATAATTCTTATTTTCTGGCGCGCGGCAGAAGCTGGGCGGTAATCGTCATTCTATGAGGAAAAGCTAAAGAGGTTAGGGCTCTTCAGCTTGGAAAAGAGACAAATGAGGGGAGATATGATTGAGGTCTACAAAATCCTAAGTGGTGTAGAACAAGTAAAAGTAAATTGATTTTTTACTCATTCCAAAAGTACAATTAATTATCAGAAACTGAAATAGAAAAACAAACATACACACAAGCAAGAGAAAACAAAGAAAGACTTTTGCCTTCTCTACTAACACTGGAGCAAAGTCAGTCCTTTGGGAAAAGAAGACTGCAGTTTGTATATTGAAAGTCTGGCCTTAAGGTTCATGGGAGATAATTTTCTGTGGGTCACCTAAAAATAGGCACCAGGATGGTGCATGCTAAGCATGAATTCTGTATCAACAATTTTGATTATAGAATAGTAGCATAAGTATGCAGTTATTATTATTATTATTATTATGACATTTGTATCAGGTTTAATGTGGCTTACATTCAAAAAAATATCACAAATATATTGTCAGATAATTAATTAAAACATTTTAACATATTAGGAATAATTGTGTGTTTGTCATGCAGGTAGGCTAGAGTATTGGTTATGTTGAAACAAATAAGAGAGATAGCAACATTAGTTTATTGACCTTTAATAAGATATATACTTAATAGTAAAGCCTTTAGTAATTACAGAATCTCAGATAATCTTCTATATACCTTAGTTGCTTGGGTAGAGAATTCCAAAGTTTGGTACTCTGATATGTGAAGCCTGCGACAAGGATTGATTTGTAAAAAAATACCTTTGCAGTTTGGATAATGGATCATGAGGTATTCTCTAGATGTTTTTACTGTATTACCTGAAGATAAACCAATTCGTTGTTGCATGTAGGAGGGTGATAAACCATATATGATTTGGTAAATTCATGTATATTTTAAAGGTGATCCTGGAGTTTATGGGAAGCCAGTGAAAGTTTAACGAGAGAGAAGAAGCCTTCTCAAAGCGAGGAGCACTACATACAAGGTGAGCAGCAGTATTTTTTGCTGTTTGTAATTTTTTAAGGAGTGCGATTTTAATACCTGCATATATGGCATTACAGTAATCAAATTTGGATAGTACCAGAGATTGGGTGATAGTATGAAGTGTGGAGCTTGGGAAGAAAGGATGCATCCTTTTTAACTTCCATAGTTTATGGAAGACACTCGACACCACCTTTGAGACCTGAGCTTTGAATGATAAATTATAACTACGCACCTAACTTTTGGCACGCGCACTGCTAGCTCAATGGCTACTGTAAATGCTTGTGTCTTACTGCTGTCAGTCAGGTGCATAGCTGACTGTATTCTAGAACAGTGGCTCTCAAACCTAATCCTGGAGGCACCCAAGCCAGTCAGGTTTTCAGGATATACACAATGAATATTCATGAGAGAGATTTGCATGCAGTGGAGGCAGTACATGTAAATCTCTCACATACATATTCCTGAAAATCTGACTAGCTGGGTTGCCTCCAGGACCAGGTTTGAGAACCACTGTTCAGGAACCTGCGTGCTTAAGTGCTGGACATGCCCATGATCTGTCTATGTCCCTCCCAGATCCATGATCCTCCTTTATAGTTGCACTCTATAGATCAGTTTGTAGAATACCGACTAAGGGCAGCTTCTAAAATAACCACTTACATTTAGGAAACTTAGGAACTTATGGGCTGAAATTTAAACATTCAGCAGGGGCAACCTAGCCTAGATCTTTGGAAAAATCCACCTGGTATTTTGCTTTTTGTTTTACTCCTGAGGAAAAAGGATTTTAGTTTTTCAGTGCTTTTTTTAATAGGAAAAAGGGTACCAGTACTCATTATGGGCAACCTTAGGGGTGGGGTCACTATCTATGGCCCCAGCCATGGAGCATATAAAAAGGCATCATTGAAAATATTACACCAGTATAGGGGAAGAAAAATAATATTATTATTTTTTTCATTATAAGTAATTTCTGTAAGCTGATACAGCTCCAGCACACCCAAAATGACACAAACCAACAAGCAGAATATCAAAAGCCCTGCGCTGTTCCAAGCAGCGCGGAGCATTATTGGACCTATGATCAGAGATAATGACATGCAAATGTAAGCACAATCCTCCTGCACTTATTTGACAGGTCTAGGCTGTCAAAAGCCCAGACCTGACAAACACAGGGGCTGGAGGTCCATGGGACCACCAGACCCCAACTACCCCTGCCCCGAGCATTAGCAAGGGGTCCTTGGTGGTCCAGTGGGCTGCTGTCAATCCTCCAATCCCTCTAACTTGAGTTGGAGGAGGGAGGTATCCTTCTTTTGACGACGCCTGCAAAATGGCAGCACCAAACCCTCCCAGTGTATCCTGGGATGCGCTGGGTGGGGCTTCACAGCATATAAGGGAGAAACATGCAGAACAGAGATAGTCCCTCTTCAAATATAGGCAAAAAGTAACCTGAAATCCCAAGAAGCCAAACTCTGCATGTAGCACAGTACCAGGAAAATAGAAAGAAAAATGTTT
Source organism: Microcaecilia unicolor (assembly GCF_901765095.1). NCBI lineage: Eukaryota > Metazoa > Chordata > Amphibia > Gymnophiona > Siphonopidae > Microcaecilia > Microcaecilia unicolor. The sequence goes on from NC_044031.1 coordinate 424,312,319, forward strand.
CCTCCTGTACCGTGCAAAATAAGACAGCAAATGTAAATTTTTACATTGGACATATTCCAAACAATAAAATGAAAATAAAATTATTTTTTTCTACCTTAGTTGTCTAGTGGTCCCAGTCTTTAGATTGGCAGCTCTCTATCTGTTCTCCTAAATCCATTTCCAGGGCCTCCTGTCCATTTATTTCTTTACTCTCCTTCTTTCTTCTTCACTTCCTGCCCTATATCCATAATTAAAAGCTGGGTCCTCTATGGACTTGACCAGAGGAGGTATAGAGTGGATCCAGCTTTTGCCTATTTTCTCCATCCATGTGCAGTTTTTCTCCTCTCTTCCCTTTCCCTCCCTCTATCCAAATCTAGCATTTCTTCTCTTTTTCATCCCCTCCCCCTTCATCCATGTCCAGCATTTCTTCTCTCTCCCCTCCCACTGTTCTCCATCTATGTATCTCTGTCCTCTCTCTTCCCTCCATCCATGTCCAGCATTTCTCCTCTCCCTCCTTCCCTCCATCCATATCCATTTTTCTCCTCTCCCCTCCCCCTCCCCTCTATGCATGTGCATCTCCTTCCTCTCTCTCTCTCTCCCCTCCCCTCCATCCATATCCAGCATTTCTCCTCTCTCCCCTCCCCTCCAACCATGTTTAGCATTTCTCCTCTCTTACCTCCCACCTACCCAGCCTCACCTACTCTCTCTATTTTCTCACCTCCCTTGGTTCAACAACATCGCCCCAGTATTTCTCCTCAAACCTTCCTCCTTCTCCCACTGCCTGCCTTTGACAGTCCAACACCAGCAATAATCACAGTACATGGCCCAGCACCAGTGCTAAATTGAGCGCTGAAGAGCCTTCATGCCCACGTGCTCAGGAAGGCCCTGTTGGTTCCACCCTCCCTGACACATATGCATCAGAGGGGTGGAACCAACAGGGCCTCCATGAGCACATAGGCTCAAAGGCTTCTTAGTACTGAAGTTAACTGTTGTGTCAGGCCTTGTACTGTCTAATTATTGCCAGGCCCAACTCTCAGAGGCAGGCAGTGGGAGGGAAATAGGATCAGCTCCATAGCAACACCAATGGGGAGCAAGTAAAAAAGATGCATGACCAGCACAAAAAAAAAGCCCTGCAGTTTTGTCTCCTTAAGACCTTTGAGCTCTGCATGCTGCAAACTTAAACAAATCCAGATGATCCTGTATTGACCATCACCAAACATCTGTGCTAGTTTCACTCACATACAGAGAAATCTAGACAGAATAAAGTAATTTCCATGCGTATGAAGCATGTAAAATTCCAACTGGTGTAGAAGTATGCACATTGGCATGTTGGTACATACATTTCCAAGAAGAATGTACATAGGCATATTTTAGGCAGAGTTCACCAGTATGCACACACTATAAAATATGCTAATTTACCATCTAGGTTTCAGAAGGTGGATTTCTGCTGCTTATATTAGAATTTAATAAATATGATATCACATATGTAAACACCTACTTGCCTTCTTGGCCTTTTTTACCAAACCGTGCTAGCGATTCCAATGCGGCAATGGGGATGAAGCCCATTCAAAGTGAATGGGCTTTGTCAGCATTGCCATGCTGGAAATCCTAGCTTGGTTTAGTAAAAGAGGCCCTTAATTAGCCCTATAAAAATTACCCTCAAAGAGCTCCAGAAAGGGATTTCTAAAAGCCGCACACCTTTTATTTTAAGCAAATGTACAAATTTGAAAAATAAACCACCTCAAAAGAAACTACATGGAGAACCTATGGATAAGGTACAGAGGTAGAGTTTGGCATACTGATACTCTAAACAGCATTGCTAGTATTCATGCTTTAATAACCCAGCAGTCCAACCTTTTGCAGCTGATTACAAGTCTCACCTTTATTCAGTGCTGGGCAGGCCTTGCATTTGCCCTCTGGTTCCAGGTGAGGCATGAGCAGATCTTGTAGTTGCATTCTATCAAGCTAAATTAAGAATCCTCCAAAGCCTTTACATGAACTGTATGACACAAACTTAAAGCCTGTTGTCTCATTTCACCCCTGAGAACAAACAGCAAGTCTTTTTTTTTTTCCTTTATCTCCCAAAGGAACAAAAGATCTTTCACGCTATGAGGGTTTTTTTCTATAGCAATCTTGTGACTGATAACAGCTTGAAAACAACAAGAAAATACAGATTTCAAAGTGAAAGAATAAAGGGAAATAATCTTCCTATTTTTATTTTTTTTTTCTTATTGTGTTCAGATTTTTTCAATAAGAAAAGAAAGAGACAAATACCATGCTTATGGTAGAGCTGCATCATATTTAAAGATTTTTGTACTGACATGCACGTAGGAGGATATATAACAACTGCAAAACCTTAAGCTCTCTTTTCCCTTTTCGCTTTTTTTTTTAGTCACCCTCCCCCCCTCCCATCCCCACCCTGAATCTGTCTACAGTATTAGATCTGCTGTCCATCAGCTTCTACAAAGGGGAGACGACAGACAGGAAAGAAATTGGTAAATGCAGTGTGCTTCTTTGCAATCCCATTTCAAAACACAGTCCTGTGCTGGAATTAGATACTGTACAACATAACAGAGGAGCCGGCAAATTGACAACAAAAATGAATGTCTCCTCAGCTGATGGCGGTAAAGAGGGTATGATATCACTGGCAGTCAGTTGTATTGCACACAAGCAGACAGAACGCAAACATTACAAAGACAAGAAACTTTCCCCTAGCAGGAAAGGCTGTCTGGCTGCCTCTTCTCTTAACACTATTGATTATGCTCCCAAAAGGTCATAAATTACTGGAGGAGTTATTGTTAAGAATATTTGCTGAGTCTGACCTGGTAAGCGAGGTTAATCTAATGACTCCTACCTCTACCTAACTGAGGCTGCTTTTAAAAGTCCACTTGTCTTTGGTCCTTCAAATGGTCAACTCAACTCATTACTAAAAAGCAAGGGGATCCTTTTACTAAAAGTGGCCTGCGCTGTTGTAGACACACGTATTGGCCACGCGCGGGTTCATTTTTCAGCGCACCTGCAAAAAAGGCCTTTTGGGAGGGGGGAGGAGCCGAAAATGGATGTGTGACAAAATGAAAATTGGCGCGCATCCATTTTGGGCCTGAGACCTTACCACCACCCATTGACTTAGCGGTAAGGTCTCACACATTAACTGGGTGGTAATTGTTAGCACGCGTACAATGATGGTTAGCACCGCGTGCTGGAAATTTTCCAGCGTGCATAGTGGGCACACGTAAAAAATGAAATTACTGCCTAGGCCACGCGGTAGCCGGGCGGTAGTTCCGAATTGGCGCATGTTGGGAGCACGTGGGCATATACGTGGCTTAGTAAAAGGGCCCCAAGGTGACTCAGATAACGAAGAGAATAAACTATGCTGCTGTACAGTGCCAGAATGAGAAGTCAGGAAATATCTCTGATGCAGGCAAAGAAGTTTACTGTATTACTAAAGGGTGATAATGACATCAAGGGGACAATTCTATAAAGAGTGCCAAAAATCTGTGCGCTATGAAGAATTCTATAATGGCATCTGGGCATCCTGATTCCATTCTAGAATGCAGCACAAGGTGGCATTTGATTGCTAACATTTTACAGGAGGCGGGGCTAGTAGGTGGGAGGCGGGGCTAGTGCTGGGCAGACTTCTACGGTCTGTGCACCGAAAATGGCAGATAGAAATCAAAGTCAGGTGCACACATAAAGTAGCACATATGAGTTTATCTTGTTGGGCAGACTGAATGGACTGTACAGGTCTTTCTCTGCTGTCATCTAGTACACAATACTATGTTACATTTAAGCACTATCGCACCAGGGAAAATACAGGTGTAAATGTTAACGCCAACATGTTGGCACTTATGTGCACAAAACTTGCAGTATTCTAGGTTTCGTGCATAAGTGTGTGAACCCCCCCCCCCCCCTTGTAATTACATACTACAGCACATAGGTGTTATTCTACAAGGTAATCCCTAAGTACAGTTATGCATGAAAATGCTGTTTACCTTACGACCCTGGAACTCTGAGGGGGGGACGACCCTGGAACTCGGAGGGAGGGAGGGAGGGAACGAACTTCCGATGGGTGAAATATTGGGGGTGCTCGAGCACCCACAGCACCCACGGAGTCGGCGCCTATGATCATAGGTAATAGCAAAACATATTCAAATAACAGTGCACATTATAGCATTGTATGCTACTTACAATGTAATAAAATATACATTAAAATATCTTAATAGATAGCATGTGGAAGTGGAACATATAGACAGATATGCTAGAACAACAGGAGTCAAGATAGAAAATAAGGGTGGAATCAGAAAAGGTACATGAGTAGGAGTGGATAAGCAAGTCCTGCTATACTAACCCTTTAATTCTATAAAAATCTCCAAAAATTGTGTGTGCAGATTTGGTCATGTGTCTAATTTGTGCATTCTATAAACAAAAAATGGTTTGGAGAACTCAAAATCAAAATAAAAATAGGTGTGTCACCCCTCTCAACTTTTAAATCCCTAATCAGGATCTATAATTACATATAACAAAAGAACCTCAAACCACCTCATGGACACCCATTGCTAATTTAGCTAGGTTTGCCATTCAAAAGAGGAGTAAAGTACTATCACTGGTTCAAGTGGGGAGAAGTGGAGAAAAAAAACCAACCGAAAAAACTCAAATTTGTTTGAGAAAACCGGATGGTCTAAAAACTCCTCACCCCTCCACTATCAAAAAAAGTTGAGATGGGTATACCTCCCCTATTAAATACACCCCCACTGATTATCCTTCACAGCCACCTGGACTTTGCAGCTACCTAGACTTTCACTCCCTGCCTACTATTGTATTTCGAACCTGCAACGGTTTCTCATAACTGAAAAATCCAGTCTCACAACATTGAACTCGTTCTCTTGTTCTCTAGTTGATTCAAACAGTTCAAAAGTCACTTATCTGATTGCTGATAGCGCAGGACTCCATGGGAACGTTAAATCCAAACTGATGATAATCCAAAGTGGAGCTGGTGCTCAACTGTTCAGTCAGATACAACACCTTCCGTGTCTCTCTCACAGTAACTTTTCCAGTTATTAGAAACACCCTCCGTGTCTCTCTTTAATATTTTATTTTTTTAACAAGCAATTATTGGTGGTAATAAGATTTAATAAGAATGTATACGTGTAAGTTTAGGTGCAGGATCCGTACCTTAAAAAAAAGGATCTGTGGAAATGGGAGGGTCATGAGCAGAACAAGGACATTCCTAGAATTTACACCATTGTTAAAGAATAAGAGAAGATACTTTTGCACCATGTTTCAGCTGGTGCAAATGGTCACACCTAAAATTAGGTGTGATTCCCGGGCATAAGCGCTATTCTATATACTGCACCTAACTTTAAGCATGGCTTTTAGAATAGCACTTTTTTGGCGCCATATATAGGCGGCATATATAGGCGGCAGTAAAGGCAAAAAGCAGGCAGGCTGCCCCTGCTCACAACCTCTAAGATTAATGTGAGTTTGAAAATTACTTCTTGTGTGACATCCATTGGTGTCACTATAGAGAGATGAGAACAGTACAGCACTGTGACTATGTGCCTATATAAAAGGAATAAAAGAAAATCGGTAAAAAATACTTGGGACACATATTTCTAGTGCCAAGAATTTGATGGAAAGTAGCATGAGGTTTTATAGAAAAAGGATAAACAGAAAAATCACTGTGGCACTATCTCATTATAGATGGCGTCAACATTTCTATCAATCACCTCCTGTTACCATAGAAGTTTAAAAGTCACACATAAAAAACATCCATCGTGGCATCTCAATTAATGTCTTACTGTAATATTTAAATATGTTCAGCAGTATTGTAGAACTGTAAAGTACAAAAAACATACCATTAAAGCATATCTTAACATCAACCTGTTCCACTTGGTATTTTAATATTCTTAGAAATTGAAGGATAGATTAACTTTACTACAGCTAAAAAGCACAGAAATAAATAATTTAGATGTTGACTTTTCATTCTTTAATGAACTTCCACTGAATGTAAACTGCTCCCCCAGCACTTAGCACTGATAAGTGTTTTCAGTATTATTTCTTCATACAGTACATAACAATGTTAATTTCCCACATTACTTTATTTCTTCTCAAGTCCATGTTTTACAAGTGAGAAAACAGACTTCTGGTAATTACACTGCATGCCAGCACAAATTAAGCAAATACACACTTTCAAGGTCTGTTGGCACATGGGGAAACGAAACAAAGGTCATCTTGTAAGGTTAATATTTGAAGTTATGAAATTGCTTCGGGATACACAAGACACATATCTGAGGTTCAAATGTAGGTGAGAAGGGGGGGCTGATATGCTTAGGATTTTCTCCTATTCTGTGTCATAGAGCACTTTAAGAAAGATAATGTCGTTACCTCTGACCAATAACTATGTCAACAACAACACAACTATATACTTGCAAATGAATTAGAATTAGGGAATTAGTTTTCCAAATTCAGATTCCAGCTTCAGGTTTGAGGGGAGAAGGGAGATGAAGTGCTGCACAATCTACTATAACCTGCAAATAAGACATCTGGCTAAAATTGATAATGACTAAAAAAAAAAAAAAAAAAAGCATGCACATTCTCCAAAGGTCGTTTGGAGCTTTCTACACTTTTCAGCAGATTTTTTTCTTTAATCCACTGTATATAAAGGAGCAGAGTTCATATGTTTTGCCTTTTTTCTATTATTTCATTCACTGTTTGGCCTTTCTCCTTGTATCTGTTGCCCTGCAGCACACCCTGCTTCCACTTCTTACACTCCTCTTCAGTCCCCTAAGAAGATGTCCAAGCCCTGGAATTTGAAATTGATACTAGTGGTGAGATCAACCTCTTTACTTTCTGTACAGATTAGTCCAGGGCTCCATTGCTGCCCCCCCCCCCCAAGACCACTACGTAGCCAGACTTAAAAACTGGGGGGGCGGAGTCCAAAGTGTGGGATGGGGGCACATTTTGCCCAACCTCCCTGCTCCCCGCCGTAAAAAGCAGCCACAGGGCAGGCAATGTGGCGGCAATGCAGCGGAGAACAACGTTGGAGGAAGGCTTCAGCTGCTGCGGCTTGGGGACCCCTGCCAGCCAAACCAGAGGCCCCAAAGCCCTGTGTCTGCTCCTATCCAGCCTCTAAGGGGGGGCCCAGCACCAGAGTTTTCTCTCTCCTGTTGCTGTCGGACACGATCACCAGGGTCCTGTCAGGAGCAGGAGAGAGACAGACTCTGACACAAGGCCCCTCCTTGGAAGCTGAGCCCAGGGGAATCTTGCCCCCCTCTTGGTGGCTCTGGATTAGTACACTAGTGCTTCCGCACTCCTTCCTAACAAGGGTACTTTGGGAAGTTGCTCCAGAAAAAAACCTGAAATTTATACCATAATTTAAATTTTGCAAGCATAGACAACTGGAGTTTCTGAAAACTTGTTTGAGATATAACAATCCTCTAGACAAAATTAACTTTTAAAATTCACCTACAGTACACACATGTCACGAAATGCCTAGCCACCCACCTGGGTCTATCCCCAGCACAGCTCAGGTCAGCCTGCACCTGGGCATGTGATCTAAACAAGATCCTCTTCCCACCGACTGGGTCCCAGCTGCCTCTGGGCAAATCTCTCGCTCTCAGGTTATCCCCAGTGAATTTTTTGTTACTGGAGCCACACTCCCAGTGGTCCCACAGTTCCTAGAAAACACTCACAACCCCAACACACAAACCACCAGGATTCTTAGTCAGTCCAGACAAGCAGTCAATAAACTAAAAAAAAGGTTTACTGTCATAAAAAAAATCAATATTTTATCACTACCTAGATAGTGCCTGAGAAGTATAGGAAATATAGCTGCTCACAGGTTACATAATATAACTGCTCACAGGGTCTCAGTAAAGATGTCTTTCTCTCTCTACTTCCAAACTGAGACTGGAGAAAAATCCAGTATTTCCATACTGAATTTGAACTCCTGGGCCAATCAGAGCCCAGAATAACATATTTTTAAAGTAGCTGGCCACATCACTGCAGGTTACTTCATCTTTGTGTTAAACTAAAGGAGCAGTCATTTCTCTAACAGCTTTAAACATAAAACAACATAGAACTCATTATGATTTTGCCTTGAAGTGGAAAGTATTGGGAGGTTCCCACTGTTGGACAGTGAAGTTTTATGGGACTATCCTTATGGTTTATTGATGTAATGCAATCTGCATGAACTTTTAGAGATTACAATTACCGAGGAACCTCTTCAGAATTACAAAAAGATGTCAAGTCAGGACTACAAAAGACGTTAAGTGCCTAAATTTATATTTTGTATTTTTCTAGCATTATATGATTGAAGCACATGTTATTTTGAATGTGCATTGAGGTTTTTATTGGAGCAAGTGTAGGAATTGACTCATTTAGGCTCTAAGTTAGATAAGGTATTAGACACATCTCTATAAATATTTGATTGGCACAAGGGTGTGTTTTAATAGAAAAATGTATATAAAAATACCTTAAGAGGAGTTCAATGATCGAGAAGCTTATCCACCCTCAGAGGTGCTACTTAATTTAGTGGCACCACGCTTGGGTGAGTTTACAACTCTGAGAACACCTCTATTATCAAAAAGATATAGTACATATTATTATTTGTTTTGTACTGAGTTCCACTGGGTCAATTCCTTCACTCAGGAATCTCCTAAAGAATTTTCTCTGGTCTCATATTTATTGAGTTTTTTCCAGAGGTTGAACTGGGAATTATAACTTTTAAACATAAAACAAGCACCATCTGCTGGCCAAACTAGAGAAATACACACCAAGAAATAATACAGTTTACAGACTTACAAACCTACTGTTTTGTCACAACACATTTTAAACAAAATTAAAGGAATAAATCACTGCTCCACAAGGAATCATTGAGTCAACATTGCTGAGGTGATTATGTTGATAGTAAATAAATTGAATGAAGGCGATTTACCTAGCCAATTGAAACAACTGGGGCAGTGGGTTGAGATCCTGGGGAACTGGGTTTGATTCCCACTGCAGCTCCTCGAGACCCTGGGCAAGACACTTAACCCTCCATTGCTCCTGGAGTGAAAGGAGTAGCCTAATGGTGTGTGGTGGGCTGAGATCCTGGGGAACTGGGTTCAATTCCTACCACAGTTCCTTGTGACCCTGGGCAAGACACTTAACCCTCCATTGCTCCTGGAGTGAAGGAGTAGCCTAATGGTGTGTGGTGGGCTGAGATCCTGGGGAACTGGGTTCAATTCCTACCACAGTTCCTTGTGACCCTGGGCAAGTCACTTGACCCTCCATTGCCCCAGGTACTAAATGTGTAGAAGATAGAATTAATATTCTTGAGCATATCTAAGCCCTGCATATCCTTAGGGTTTGAAAGTTGACAACTGGGGGATTCTATTTGTTAAGAAACTTGGTATCATCATTGATTCTCAGTTATCATTGAAAGCAAAGACAAAGGTAGTGGTAAAGAAGAGATTTTTGCAAATTAGGGATGATTGGTAGTGAACCAATGTAATGGCATATATTTGGGGGATACCAAATTATGGGGTCCTTTTATGAAAGCACAACAAGCCTACTGCGGGCTTGCCACACGGCAATTCAACTCTACCACTGGGCTCCCAATGGAGCCCAGCAGTAGTTTCGACCCCCCCACCATGCACCATTCCCAGCACTAAAAAATATTTTAGCATTTTTTTATCGCCGGGGACGTGCCCAGCAGTAATCAAGCAATGCATTGCCCAGTTACCGCCAGGCTCCCCCCAGGAATTGGCTGCTTGGCAAGTGTTTAACTTACCGTATGGCAATCTCCTTCCTTTAAAAAAAGAACCTTTTATCAGTGGTGGTAAAAGGGGGCCTTAGCGTGAAGCAAGCCTGTGCGTTGACACCACCACAAGACCCCTCAAACTACCACTTGGTAAAAAGAGCCCTATAGTTGGTAATCTTTCTAATGGGTCCAAAATGGTGCAGCAACAATTATAGCAGGTGCAAGACAGTACGAGCATATCACACCAATTTATATACATTATATTGGTTATCAATAGTATGGTGTGTGAAATTCAAAATACTGTCCTTGATCCATAAATTGTTGAATAGTGAGATACCAAGATATATGTCTTCTGTTTTGAGGATCTATCATCTGCCTAGGGCCCTTAGACCTGAAGGTCAGTGGTTATTAAATGTACCATCTGTTTGTCCAGCTAGCAGAGAACCCTGTGAGAGAATGGATTCTATGGCTGGGCAGCTAGTATGGAATACGTTATCAGTAGAACGTCATCTTATAAGTAATACTGTTACTTTCTGGGAAATGCTGAAGGCATATCTATTTGAACAATCATGTAAATAAGCTGTAATATATTATGTATGTTGACATCACTTATAGGGGGGTTAATAACATTTATAGTATTCAGAGAGGTGAGCAGAATTGCTAAGTGGTCATATTTCTATGAACACCGTTTATAGGCAGCATTAAGATATGTTTGTATGCAAGTTGCAACTTACTTAGATTTCAGATAATGCAGACTATAAATTAAACAATAGAAAAAATAAACCAGGGGTGATATATTTTGTTTCTCCACCTGACGTCAATGTAACACATAACATATAATGCATGTTACAATTTAATTTCCAACCACAAGGGATCACCATACCATGACAAAAGGTGACATATGGTTCTTAACTAAGTATCACTATTACATTCAGAACACACAATGCATCAGACTTGAACATACATGGCATGAACTTCAGGAGGAAAAATATATATATATATATATACAGTATATATACTTTTTTTCCCTCCTGAAGTTCATGCCATGTATGTTCAAGTCTGATGCAATAAACAAGGAGAAGGGATTAACATCTTCATTGTACAGTCCTGGAAATCAAATCTTCAGGCCCCAAAATTTGCTAGATCCATAACTGACCAAAAGTTGCCCTTTGGAAGTAAGTCCTGCAACTGAGCTTTTACCTTGAACCAGTTATTTAATTCAGTAAGTCCCATGGAATCCTCTTGTCTCCTTTATCAAAAGGCACAGGATATAAAAGAATTCCCAGACATTTAGGCAAAGTTCCAGGAATTCAGTCCCACAAACCTTATCTAACTGTATGTGTCAAGGCACCAAACACTCACAAAGTCCAGCCCCATAGGAAACGGTCCCAAACTGATAGTCTCAGACTGTATTAGTGCACCAGCAGTATTTTCTGACTATGGCAAACTTTTTAAAACTCTCCACAACTAGAGTTATTACAGTACCTCTATAACTATTTAGGTTTATCCAGATAACTTTAGGTGTGTACATTCAGTGGCCTAACTTAACTAGATAAATAAGCTTAATATCTAGTCAAAAATAACCAGAAAAACTTGAGCCCCTGAATACACTCTATTAAACACTAATAACCACGCCCTAAAACCTCACTCACCTCCCATTTTTAACTGGTTAATCTTTAAATAACTATGATTTATCTGAGTAACTCCTGAGGTTTCATGGGGAAGGGAAATCTTTTGAAAATCAAACCCCTATGTTGTTGTAGAGGTACCCGCAATAACCCCAGATATCGGGCCAATGAATATCAGCTCCTTAGTCTTTTGGGCAGGTAAGCAGACGGCATAGAGGTTCAGACTGAGGCCCGATTACTCCACCATCCTTAGCACCTAATCTAATTACCTAGAGTCCTGAATGTAACTCAACTTGAGCTACCACTGAAAAAGGTGTGAGCAAAATCCAAAATAAATAAACCAGCATTAATTAGTCATTGGTACTTCCATAGGAGCTCTGCAACTGTAATCCTGCCTGCTTTATTGTCACAATAAATCCTCTAAATGGGCATATATTTTTTATTGCAGGGAAAAATAATTCCATGCAGCACAATAACCCAGCAATTTCAACTCCTTAAAAAATGTTTTCTAAACCCTTCCCAACATATTATTCCACAAAAAAAAAACTATTTTTCTCTCTCTCTCTCTCTCTTTCTTAGCATAAACTAAATTTTAAAAATTTTTTAAGGACCATCAAAAGTGATTCGTTTCATGAAGATACTAAGGCCCTCTTTTTACCAAGCTGCAGCGTGTTTTTTTTTAACGTGTGCTGAGGTCCTCTATTCCTGCAGTGGGTAAATGGTAGGTCTTTCTTTTCTTCAGGAAATGGCCATGCAGCAAGTGAAGCACTTGCCACGTGGCCATTTCAGGGGGGATCCTTTACTGCCACCAATTGAAGTGGCAGTAAAGGTTTGCACGCTAACCCGGAAGTAACTGGGTAGCATGCAGCACTGCCTGATTACCGCTGGGTACACACTGGCACTACAAAAATTAAAATATTTTTGTAGCGACAGATATGACAGTGCGCCGGGAACTACAGCCGGGCTGCTGCGGTAGCCCAGCGGTACTTCCGATTTACTGCACAGCAACCCTTTAGTAAAAGAGCCCCTGAAATTGTTGGGTTATTGTGCTGCATTGCTTTATTGTCACAGCAGCAGGACCCAAGGAACATCTCTTTCCTCCTCTTTCAGATCAAGTTGGATTGGGATCAAAAGCACAGACTAGCATCCCTACTGCATGACCTAGTTCAAGGAGGTTTTATTACAGGAGATGACATGAGCCTATCTGGCCCATTATGTGGGCTGAAGCCAGTAGGCAGAGCTTGTCACCTGTAAGAAGGTCTTCTGATGCTGCTATGGGTTGTCCACCGAAAGCCCGTTCCACTCACAGGGTTCCAGCTCAGTTCAAACACTTAATTCAAAACTCAGTTCAAAAATTCAGTTCAAAAGCATTCTCCTAAGAATTCAGTGTGGGGTTCTCCCCCTTTTTCCAAGAGGGGCCCCCGAAAAGGGTTTATTACCAGTTCTCCCCTTCTCTGTGTCCCAGACAGTTAAGACAATTCAACTCAGAAAGTTCATCAAGGAAAAAAAATGATTAAATCACCTTTCCTTCTCCAGTGCACTTCATGTGCCCTGCAACAATCAGGGCAGGCAGTTCACCTCCCACTTCACAACAACAAAACTTCTGTGACCTCCCACATTGCCTTTAAGTGCTGGAAAGGTCTGGATTTGTACTTTCCCAATCCATGGTTGCTTGCTCCTCTAGGTCAGGAAGTTCTGGAGGCAGGTCCATTCTCTCATCCATGTACTCCATGGATTCCCTTTCCTCTGAGTATGTATTCTCCCCTCCCTGGCTTCTGGAAGCTTTCAAGAAATCCACCCTGCTCTCTTCACAGCCTGGTGGCCTAGTAGTTAGGGTGGTGGACTTTGGTCCTGCAGAATTGAGGAACTGAGTTTGATTCCCACTTCAGGCACAGGCAGCTCCTTGTGACTCTGGGCAAGTCACTTAACCCTCCATTGCCCCATGTAAGCTGCATTGAGCCTGCCATGAGTGGGAAAGCGCGGGGTACAAATGTAAAAAAAAAAAATATATATATATATATATATTGCTTTTGCAGCCACGGGAATTGAGCTTTTTCTCTTCTGCTCCCCCTACTGG